>NC_136900.1:18541094-19741094 GCF_949152265.1 Phoxinus phoxinus | reverse complement strand
TTGAAATTCTGGTCCATACTGAGAGCCATTCATTATTTTGTCAGATAGTACACAACATTCAAATATTATACTGTTTTATGTATTAAAAAAGTTGAAATAAATCTAAAAATCTAAATACTTTTAAGAGTGAATTAAGGAGTCACTATGTTAGTGAAAGCATGAAAGACTTTTATATATTTAATAACACATAACAGTGTTATTCAATTATTTGTGATATTAAACATCAACTTTATTAACAGATTAGCAACTCTAAATCATGTAAAATGTAAAAATATTTAAAAGTACGCATCCTACTAAATACCGTCCGTTATATACACAATATTGATGTCAGTAATATCAGCCGGTATATTGTGCATCCTATTACTCATGTTTATACCGGTACTTACATTTGACTTTGTTGCAAGTCTCTGAAGATGAAATAAACAGCTTGTTCTGCCATTGAACAAGCAACACACTCATTTAGTCTATATAAGAAGGTTTGGTAACACTTTACAATAAGGTTCATTAGTTAATGTATTAACTAACATGAACTAACCATGAGCAATACATTTGTTACTGTATTTGTTAATTTTTGTTAACGTTAGTTAATAGAAATACAGCTGTTCATTGTTAGTTCATGTTAGTTCACAGTGCATGAACTAACGTTAACAAGATTTTAATAAAGTATTAGTAAATGTTGAAATTAACATTAACAAAGATTAATAAATGCTGTATACGTGCTATTCATTATTAGTTCATGTTAACTAATGTAGTTAACTAATGTTAACTAACGAACCTTATTGTAAAGTGTTACCGAAGGTTTAATATTAGTAGTAAATAATAGTAGTTATAAGTCATCTGAATAGTGTCTCAAGGTCGAGTTTCAGTTAATGCCAAGAGGAAGTGACTTTTGTTGTGGTTGAACAGATGTATCCTCATAAGATATTACCGGTATATATATATTGCAGGATAAGACCAGTTAATAAGAACATACCCTTTTCTGAGAAGTACATGTGTGTTCTCTGTGCCGTTGTTAGTAGAACTTTGTTCTATGGACATAAATAAATAAATCTTGCAGGTTACTGAGAAGTTTACCACTACATGACCTTACTTCACATCTTTGCAGTTAGAATGGTAAGTCTTATGCTAGTTGGTAACTTCCACTCAGTCTTCTTAGTAAAAGGGAAGTGTAATTTGTTAATCTGCTCAGAGAACATTTGCACTTCTCTTTACAAGTATTCAGTGGACTTGAGACCATAATGGACGCTCTTCCCAATACCTAGTACAATGTGAAATGAGAGTGCCATTGCTCAATGCAACTGGTTGATTGGTTCAGGCCATGATTTTCTGCACAGCAGGGAAATGGAAAAAAGGGGGATCGAGGAGGAGGACATCTGAATCACCGTCCAGAAAAACATTTGCTTTTCTATTCTCCAGAGGATGTGGGTTTTATTCTGCATTTCTACATTCCCCGTTCTCTCCTTCCCAGAAACTGTAGGGCAGTTAATCACCAGAGACCAGTCCTGTAATATTCAATACTCTCCGACAGATAATAGATTCAGTTTTTAAGGTCAAGTTGTGATTTGCACAAGCTATATTTCGGATCTGCCTCATAGGCCTTTTTTGGGAGGGTTGTTTTAAGAATGACTTGTGGCTTTGCTATTTGAATAGATGTTTTTATATGAGAATAGCAATGAGTATAGCAAACAAAAAGGTCTGTGATCAACTGTCTCCTGGTGCAATATCAAAGCCATATTGAATACAATGCACACAAGGGCTGCCAAATTAGATGTGGTGTAATATTGTTTGACAGAGAAGAGAATCCTTGTGACTTTTTATTAGACTTGTTAGACTCGCATAGCATTCAATTTATTCATGCCATTGATGGACTAATGTATTGATATTTATATCTACCACTGTAGGCCTACATACAACTATCAAACGCAAGAAAACACTTAGCATTACGCAAGTGTAACACAAATATAATTGTGTGTGTATAATCTGTGCATATATATATATAGTTAGTTAGAATATATATTTTTTTCTTTTTTTTAATCAATCTTTAAATTGTCTTTTAAATAATTTTTTTAACATACTTTCTGCATTTTTTTTTGCCACTCTGCCATCTAGTTATCAGCATTGTCCATTGAAAAACCTTTAACAGTCAACAATTTATATGTGATCAGTTGAAACAAAATGCTTTAAGACAAATGGAATACAGCAAACAAATATAACCACATTTATTTCTGAAAGTATAAAATATTACACTATAAAGGCCACTTTGCAAGGGTAAATTAACAACTTTTCCAAATATGTACACAGTTAATACCTTTCCCTCTTAGATATTGTCCAGCTCTGTGGCAAACCGAAATGTCATTTTTCTCACATGACCACAGGAAGTAGTTGGCAAGAGTTTCAAATAATTTACTTGATAGCAGAAAATGAATGGCAGGAGTTTTGAAGGTTCCTGATTTTGTTTTTGTACATCCTTCAGAGGCGTCAGGTATTCTGGATGGTTCACGCTCTCCCTTCAAAACCAGTGAAGAGGCACAGTTTGACATCGAATTGACAGGCACTGTATGCCCTTGAACTGGGAGGCTTTAAAACAAAACAAACCAAAAAAGCGAAAATTTGCAGTTCACATTCTTTACAATGGCACCAGTCAAGCCTCCGGAGCTTTCTCTTGTTAAGTGTTAGTTCGGCGTGACAGGCAAGTTTCGCTCGCTGTATTTATGCGCTTTATAAGTTTCCTCGCTCCGAGTCTACTTGCATGTACGTACGTTCTTACTGTATCCATACACTACCGGAGATGCGGTGTCAGAATGAGGTAGAACCGTTGTACCAAAAACATAGCTAGAACTTTAAACCTATGAAGTAACAGTCACATCAAATCAACTCTATAGAGTGGATTTAAAGATCAAACTAAAGCAAAAAATTCACATTCAACCACACCTACAATAGAGATCACTAACACGCTGGAATATCTGAAGTGTTCCCAGAATAAATTCCTCCCTCTTTTCCCTCTTCCCTTTCTGGAAAAAAGGCTGCTTTGTTTTGTCTAGAGATTCGCTTTTTCACAGATACCAATATGCTGCCTCATCCGATGTTGTCGCCACAGGATAAATTTCCTCTTTCTTTGTTTCAAGAGGAAACCAACTCAAAAAGGTAAAGTATGAAGTTGAGCCAATATCACAAAACCTTACTACCCCCACCCCCCACACACACACACTGCTACAACGCAATCTGCAGTTCAACAGAAAGGGAATAGACGCAGACGTACACATCAGACACGCACAAAAATCACACTCCGTCACTTTTCAGTTTGTAACTGAACGCGTCACTGTTTTGCTGGGCTGAACTCCCTCTGCTTCATTCTGTGCCTCTTCCCAAGGCTAGAATGGAGGCAGGGATTGTGCTGGAGTCGGGTGACTCCAGACCAGCTGGGGGCAGTCATGCTCAAGCTAGGCTCTGATCTCCCAGAGCCCTTTCACGGGACTAAGACCATCCACTAGCTGCCATGCCACCGAAGCCGACTGGGCCTTTCTGGGAGATGATACTCTCTGTGGATTTAAGAAGTCTCTCAAGGCATGGCGCGTTAATCTTGGCCGGAGGCGGTCGACTGGGAGCAGACTCTGTCTTACATAGACGGTCCGTGCTGGAGGACACAGAGTTGTCCTGTGTCGCGTCACTGTCCCTGTGAGCCTTTAGAGCGTTCCGAACCGTCTCCTGAGCTTGTTCAGCCGTCGGGGAGCAGATGGGTGATGTGTGGAGCCATTTTAGGTTGGTTGCAGAGTAGGGCCCTGGGGGTGTGAGGTCGCTGACTCTCATTGCCTTGTTACCCATTGAAAGGGCACTTGTGGTGGCAGGGTTTGCAATGCCAGTGAGCAGGGGAGATGTAGCTGGAGACAACTGTAAAGTATCAAAAGAGGGAGAATTACTTAAGATTTCAATGCAAAGCTTTCCTGAGGATCTCTTTGCAATTGGTTTTCTATGATATGCTTGAAGAAAATACTTTTAACTTACCAAATTTAAGAAAACTAGTTTTAAATCTTCTAAAAAATCTAGAAATGTTGGTTTCATATGGTTTTAAAAAGCTTTTATCCCAAGTTTACATTTAAAAATGTCATGTGGTGTAACCATCAAGAACTAATAATACATTTCCTTATAAACTAATTTCATGTAACCTCACCATATCCATCTTAAATATTTTTTAAAAGTTGAAATTATTTTTAATTAATAAATTTCATTAATAAATATCATGGTTTTCTGGGAGTCGCACCACATGGCATTTTACAATTCATATTCATGAATGAATAATTAAGGAACATATTTACAAATCATTGGTTGTATTAAATGCATTTTTACATGTATTTTTGCATTAACAGATCTAGGAGAGAGAAAACTATTAACTATTCCAGTCATTAACTATTACAGTAATAACTTGTGTAGGGGTATACAATCAGCATGAGAATATCCTTTTACCTTGCCGACTTCTATCTGTCCTCTGAAAGCTTTCCAAAATTACCTGCTCTTTTCTGTCATTGTTCTTAGTGAACATGAGATGTGCATTTTATACCTCTGTACTGTAAAAATAGATTGTAATCCCTTCTTGTCTGTCCTGTTCCTCTCTGGCCCAGTGATTACAATATAACAGGCATTTCAGTCTCTCCTTTTCAATCAGCCTGGTGTCTTAACTTACACATGTTCATGACAGCTCTCAGAGAGTCTTACCTTATTTTTCTTAGATGGGGTCGTCTCCTCCATCAGCGCCGCAGTATTGGCTTGGTCGCTTCGTTGAGGTTTTATGTGAGGGAACCAGTTCTTCAACATTTCCTCCATTTTCAGAATGATGTTAACATATCTCTCTCTGCATGGCACAGGAAGGACAATATTTGAGTCTGGTAACCCACAGAAGCACTAAAAAAAACTGTTTGAGACTTAATGTGACTGACGTGACTAAAAATGTTCTGTAACCTTGTTTGGTGTCAGGCGAGTTGAAAGAGCACTTAACCGCAAGTACACTGCATCATGCGTACATGTACACACAGACACAAACGTGTTTCTCAAAATGAGAACAGATCCTGTGTTTGATTCACATGTTAGTACACACACGTGGCCTGGAGTGCAACCGTTTCCCTCGCCTCTAAATATAGACTTAAGCCTGCAGCGGGGCACTGACGTCCACGTCACGGGGAAAAGAAATAGTAGCGCTAAGGAGCAGTGATGCAGACTCACGCACATGGTGCCCATTGACTCGCACCAGTCCCCGACAGATGGTTAATGGGGATTAGTGCAAGTCACATGACAAATTATCTGCTATGGCCCCATTCTCAGCATTTCAAATTTAAATGGCTACTGCCGTAAACCTTACTTTAATATTCCCTATTCTGATGCACCTTTGCGTTGGGGGACTTGCCAGCTGGCATGACGGAATGGTTGAATGATAGCAGGGGTCAGGTGGTGGGGACGCAGCCACGCCCCCACTTGTGTCAGCTTGGTTATGGCTTGGCTCAGTGCCTCGTTCAGATGGCCTGAATAAGTACCCCACCCAAAACCCCATCATCTATGTATTCAGTGGCTGAATACCCACTTCAGGCGTATTTTTCGCCAGGTGTGTTTTCATGCCGCACAGTTTTCAACACTGCTGGACGTGGCCCAAAGTACACCAGTGATCTAGATGTTCTAGACTCTGCTCTCACACGTGAATATTGGACTTTGTGGAGCAGCACAATGCAAAACAATGAGAGCAGATCTGGGCTACGTGCCAGGTGCTGTTAAGAGGAAAAGTAAATGACGCACCTAAGCCCAGCCTGACCCATTATGAGGTCATTCAATGCAACAGAAGCACTGACTCCCCCCACCCCCCCACCCCCCCCACCCCAAAGACGACATCACAAACTTTACATCGTCTAGCCAGAGGAGGGCTAATTAATCGGATGACAGGCTACTCCCTCAAGGAGCTGGGACATTTTTAACGACCCGTGTTTGAGTTCTATTCTTGTCCAGCCATTTTTAGATTTGTGGTGGCAGGTCCGCACTGGCCTAGCAGCCGCCCCTCCCCTCCTGCTGCTCTGGACCAAGCATCATGCTGCGAAGCCATGTGTTTTCACATCTCCTTGTCTTGTTCACTTATACCCTCAGAGCAAAGACATTCACAAGACTTCCAGACAGAGCAGAGGGAGTAGAAGTCATTCGCAAATGACGTGGGATAATTTAATCTCGATTTACTGCTAATGTGCGTCAACACACAAACAACGAAACAACGTTGCAAGTAGTGGATTGAAGTAGATTAGGTAAATGAACACAACATCTCTCAGATCGATCTGCGAAGGAGTGCTGTGCGGACTAAAGCCCCCCCACCCTCAATTGGCCCGTGAGTGAAGTAAAAGAAACCGTAGGGAACTCACCCCATGCAGGGATTCTGCAGGACCCCCATTATCCTCTGGATGCGGTCCATGGCCACACTCTCTTGGAAACTGCTGAGGCCTGTGAAAGGAGAAGATACAGTTTAAACCTTTTCTTTTATGAGCAGTGCCAGCTTATTGTCTCTGACAGGCTGTGCTACGTCTGCGAGGCAGATGGGTTTTTGTGAAACACGTGGGACGACAGACTTGCTGTCTCTCTGGCCAGGAAGTCCAGTGTCACCCAGAGCCCTTGCATTGACAGTAGTCCCAGACTCATGAGCAGGTCCGCCTGGTGCGCAACCTGTTTTATAATACATGTGGGGCTCTAGCCAATAAAACTTTTCTTTAAGTACCCAGTAACGCTAATACCATCTGTTGGTGTTTTACAGTAAGGTCAAGCTTGAGCAAGTTTTCTGAGTTTTAACCAGCCGTGACGCGACATGATTCCAGTAACAAGTAATTTTCCTGTCCGCACTGAAAGTGAAAATGCTTTGCGATGAAACGGTTAGTCAACCAGAATATTGTGTGGGTGGTTCTCTGTTTGCATGCGTAAACTAAAGAACAGTAACGCCACACTTTTCCATTTGGCATCAATTTCACGGTTTCGTACCTTCCACAGCTAGTATATCTTTTTCTAATGTTTGCTGTTTATATGAGGAATGTGATTTTAATCCAGTGTAGGCAGGACTACATAAATGAGAACCAAGTGACCTAAACAGTTTTTAATCACGTTTTGTCGCCTTGTTAGGACAGTGTGACGGTGGAGATTTTACTGTCATTACTTGGATCAACAGTTACAATAGCCACATTAAAAAACTAAATGTTTACAATATTTCATCCCGCTACGCAAGGACACAAAGGAAACAGCTAACCCAAACCCCTGAGCTTATCTCTATAGTGTCTTCGGTATTTCATTGGAGCCTTGCGGTTTGCACTGCTTTAGACATTTGTCTTTCAACCATACACGTTTTATTATGACTAAGCGAGGCAGCATGTGCCACCAGGAAATTACTGTGGTTGATTTGGGTGCCTCATTTTAGTTTCATGACAGATCTCTGTCCCAAATCTCATGGTTCGAGAAGCGTGTCATCACCTGCTGCCTCTAGTTTGGCAGTTCTCCTTGTATACTGATTTTTTTTTTTTTTTTTTGTCAAGTTCTTGAATCAAGGCTGATGCATTAGACCAGGGGTCACCAAACTCGGTCCTGGAGGGCCACTGTCCTGCAGAGTTTAGCTCCAACCCCAATTAAACACACCTGAACCAGCTAATCAAGGTCTCACTAGGCAGAAACTTTCAGGCAGGTGTGTTGGACCTGGTTGGAGCTAAACTCTGCAGGACAGCGGCCCTCCAGGAGCGAGTTTGGTGACCCCTGCATTAGACTATAAGAATGAATAAAGTATTACTTACGTTCTCTGTATCTGCCTGAGCGGAGGCCATTAAGGATTGAGGACAGTGGGTGAATGTAACACTGCAGCTCCAAGCACTGCAAAACAAAGAGCATCATTCAGTATTTCATTCGATTTTGGGATATTAAATTATTGTTTAGCATTTCTCTAATAATTTCTAGAGTTTTGCGGTTTCATTTCAGGGTGTTGACAGTACACTTTGCCAATTACCATAAACAAACATCAAGTTAGGACATTCCTTTGTACGGCTCATAATTTCCCAACAACAATGACACTGATGCAAAAAGTGACTCATCTACTCTCACACATTTATGCAAATGGAACGGAACGGGTTATCACTGCATTTGTACAAGGTAGAGGAAAACACTGCGTTTTTTTCATTCAGTGGCCTCGTGTGACTCATTCACTTTTCACCTCGAAAGAACACATGGAGGAGGGGTCTTCCTGGAAGTGGTTTTGCTTTGAGTATTTTTTATATTTTATTCTGCTCGTTGGAGAACTGGAGATAGATCATGTAGGAGATCTTTCAGAACACCATGTCCCTTCTCTGGCATGCCGGCAAGTCAAAAAAGTAGTACGTCTCACCTTGCATGCGAACAGCCTGTCTTTCTCCATTTGTTCAGGTGTGAGCTGCCTCTCCCTTTGCTCCGGCACCATGGAGCTCCGTGTTCTCTTCAGCGCCTGCCTCTTTTTGCCTATAGGGCTCTCCGGGCACCGGCTGTAATTGGTCCGATCCCCTTGTCCCGGGAGAGAATGGCTGCCATCCTCGCTGTAGTAAGAGCTATTGCAGGTAGAAGGAGAACTTCCCCGAGAACTCATGTTCTCTTTGTCCATTACCTCCCCTTTATCTCCATTCCTCTTTGAGAGCGACTGGCAAGTTTGGACCCCCTGGACGACCCCCGAGGAGGGGGATTTTGGCAAGGTGGTTTGTCCCTGCACTTTGGTACAGTCTGATTCTAACTCGCTATCGTTGTCCTCATCGTCACTGGCCAGCCAGTCAATGGAATAGTCCGAATCTGAAGCTGACATCTTAAGAAGCAGGGTCTAACCAGCATGGACCATCACTGACCTAACAGGGGAAACAGAGAGTATTTTAATCTCCAAATTCAATACACGTTACTAATGAACAACATTATTACACAATACAACACGAGTTGGCATTAAATTGTGTAATAGAAAAGGAATGTTTTCGCTTTCATTGTATTGTCTTGGCACAGCAATATAAAAGCAAAAATTACACCTTTATTAGTCGACCTATTTGCAAGATTAATAGTCTAGCAGATACCAGTGGCCCAAAATGAGAGCTTAAGCATGCATCTTCAATAAAATCCTGTGGGATACTGAATTCATGCCAGCTCAGACCAGCGTGTTTTCCAGACACACCACCTGAGTCTCACACACAGACTAAAGATAAACAGCGGCCATAAAAAAAAAGAAAAGAAAAAAAGACTTAGGCTACTGCAGTTTCACGAACAGTGCAAAGAACGAATGAAACTGACGTTTATGGTTAATTCTTATGTTTTCAATGACAACACCAATTCTTCTGTACATGAACATAACCAAAACAAACCCTAAAAGAATAAATGCTATTACACAAAAAACTATATTAGCCTTATTCATGTGTAATATTGTAGCAACAGGAGACAGTTTTTATTTATTCAAATCTAAGATGTTTGAAATAAGATTATATGCTGCAGTCTTTTTAGAACAATTTTGCACCCTGTGAAGCACGCGTTTGTTTGTTCTGATTGCACCTAATTGAAAAACACTTGAACATGAAGCAATACAGAACTAACAGTCTGTGTTGAAGCAGGTGATACAAAAACAGCACATATTTAAAGCCCTGTTTGTTTATTCAATGCGACCAGAATGCCGCAGCCATGGTGACCACCATTTGACAGAACAAAGGGCCTAGAAATAAACCGTTCTTTCTGCAGAATTTCATTAATAAATTGCTCAAAATCATACATTACTTGCACGTTCGATTTAGGTGCAAGCTGGTAGTGTATGCTGCTTACATTTTAGTTTGTGGGCATGCTTTTAAAAGAGGGTGATTTGAAAAGAGTCTAGGAACACACAGCTGGGACCAGATCTGCAGCCTTGAGCATTACCAGTAATTTTTCAGCTCGTATTATCAATTCCATCACTCCTTGGTACTTCATAATAGACATGCCTTAAGGAATACGCATTAAAGGAGTGTTGACAACGTTGATTAATGAGCCAAACCATGAATATTTGCTTAAAGCATATGTTTAACAGAAGCTACTGCCGACCGACCACTCATCTTTTTATAGACGAGCCAAGGGCTTCTTGTGAATTAACAGGACATGTATGATGCAAAAATATGTTATGCCTAAATGAATAAAAACCCCAGGAAACTGCACACACACTGCATTACACCGTCCTTAATTAATACCAAAAATAGTTGTTTTTAATACAAAAACAGAATCATTGTTACATTAGGTTGAACAAATAAAGTCATTTTATGGGATTTTTTACAGTATAACATTCACTTTCGGTTATTACAAAAGCATTGGGTTTTTTTTCCAAAAATATTTTTAAATGCACTCTAAATGTAACTTTTACATAAATGAAAATACCTTATTATACAATAGAAGTACTTAAACTTTATCAAGCAACTTCTCGTAGTCATTGTGCACGCACGAGGATTTTCAGATTGCCTAAGCACATTCACATCTCTTGGGCATTTAATCTGTCCATCAGCTGGTCGGTATCGTTGCAAACAAATGGACTGCTGAGGCAGAGTTCTGCCCTGCCAATAAAGCCACATTATGTAATAGCTCTACCTTCAAGCACGCGACTAATTGGCTTTATAACAGTTAACGTTACACAACTCTGCCTTCCAAATGGATGTAACTGCTGACCAGCTTTTTCCTGTCAGTACTAGTTTCACCAAAAGTTTAATCAAACAAAACGCCGCGTTTAGCACGACTGCCGTTAGCGAACAAACTCCTCTTTCAAATCGAAAAACTGCCTACATCGGATACTTTACAAGTTTTGTCGACAGCTGGGGACGGGGATGAAAAGGCCCTTTATTAGTTTGTGGTTACAGCTAATTTGACAAAACAAAGACAATCATTGAAAGGTTTATTTTCACAGTGTTTACGTTTGGTTACCAGTGTAAAGACAAAGCGGGCACGTGACAATTATTTAATAGCGGCATTTAGCGCAACGGCAAATGTAGGAAGTCATGTAACCGAGAGGTATTTCTTATACGCCTGCACGTAATATCGGTTGCTATGGGCAACACGTATATTAATATTAAAAAGACTATGATATAAAACAAAACCCGTACAGAATTAATGTAACGTTACCTGTCTGATATGAGGGTGGGGCCCTGGTGATGACTAACACCTTAATAAACCCTTCCAGGACAAGACCACCGCAATTTTTGGCATTTTCAAACACATTACAAAATGTTTAGGCTAACTTACCTTTATGCCTAGAGGATTATAACGTTATTATATTAAAACGAATACTCTCGCAAAAAACGGACATGAACAAAGCCACGAACTATTACTTAAAAGACACGATTGACCAAATAATTATATCAAACAAAAGCTACATTTAATACAATGAATACATGATCAGAATGTAACGTTAGGCTAACGTACATTAAGAACGCATGTGTATTTGTATAGGCGGATGCCTCTGTTCACGCAGCTGCATCTTCCAACATCTCGCACATAACGTTACATAAAAAGCCCTATACCTCACTGTTATTTCTAAATGTGGAATTGTTACCCCACAAAAACATATTTTCGGAAGCAATCGCTGTTATTTAAAACGCGTATCCTACCTCAAGCCGGATGGGACGAATGGCCGCACTGTCCTTTGTTTCAGCGGTATATCCAAAGACAACTGGAGCGCCCGATCGAGCCTCTGTTGAGAAGCGTACGTGGTTTCAGTGATGTAGACCTGCAGTTGTGTGGCCCCGTGTTACTTCTCCCAAGGCAACGTGTCTGAGAGGGCGGGCACTAAAACGCCGAGCGTTCCGATTTGTGCTTCCAGACCCGAATCTGACAAATAGAGATTGCGTTGGAAGCCAGCTCCGGCTGATAGGGGAGACGAGCTTACATATTAAAATAATATGCAAATTGACAAAACACGTGGACACGCGGATCGGTTTCATTCCAACAGGCGGACAGAATGTCAACTGCTAGCGTTTTTTTTTTTTGGTTGTTGCTCACAGTTACTAACTTTTTTTTTTATACCTCATTAGCTCGGATGCGAATCATGCGATGACGCCAGATATGCACCTCCCTCTTATATTTTTGGGTTGAGTTGCTTTTAAAGTCACCATAAAATCAAATTGGACAATTTCAGTATGAATTATGTACATTATTATTTCTGTAATTCTAAACTTCAATCAAAATAACGTCCTCTCCTTGTTTTGCAGTGACATATCTTATTATCTCTGATGTCGTATTTACTGCCGCGAGGGCGGGGCAACCTGTCACTCACATGAGATCAACCAATAGCAAACCACAACCATCTAATCAATTCCTGATGGACAAAATGAGGTCCCATCCTAAAAAAAAAAAACTTCTTTGACTCAGATGTAGGCTACATCACAGTAGGGAAGAATACTATCGCTACTTCCAACTTTAAACCGTATGATGTTTGTTCATAGAGCAAGGGTGTTAATTAATGGGGGAGGGTCTGACACTCCAAATAAAGTAAAAGTTTGTAAAAGTAGGCCACATATATTTTTCACTTTTACTTGTTGCAACAGGGGTTTCAAAGGTTAAGTTAAAGTGCAAATCTACAAATAGATGCAACCAGAAATCATGTTCACCAGATTGAATAACCACAACAACAGTATGTTGCATCTGTTTCAAGAGGTATGTATCATTATGTATAACTTTATTGTGTGTATCGTTTGGGGGTAATTTGGCAGCTAAATGTGTGTGTGTGTGTGTGTGTGCGCGTGCGCGCGTGTGCGTGCGTGTGTTTGTAGATGTTATATGTAGCCTACTTATTTTGTTTATAATTAATTAAAATGTTTAAAAATGGGAACTATAAAAAAAATCAAGTAAAATATCATGATATATAACATTAATGAGTATTTGGGAATAAAGGTGAACAATAACTTTCACAAAAAAACATATTGGTCCTTAAATGGGCTCCTTTTTATAGACATTGGTACATTTACTAATTGGATTTTTCAGTTTTATTTCATGATATTGATCTATGGACTAGGAATTTACAACTTCTACTAGTACACTTTTAGGTCTATTGATAATTTTGCAACTGTAAACAAACCAATGTGGAAACATTTGCATGCACCACGAGCCAGCGACACATGTGTCTAAGGAGCGATTCAATGTGCGCATTGCTACTGTTGCTCTCTGTTTCACTGCATGCAGACGCCCCGTAGCGGCGCTTATCCTTACCTGTCCCCGACTGACTGCAATGTGCACAGCTGCTCGTATGTGGACCAAGTGGATGTGAATGAATGAGGCTGAACGTGATAGGCCACATTCTGTTTCGTGTCGGGTTGCACACGTGCTGCCTTTACGCTCGCACTGTTTTTACACAGCAGCCCGTGGAGTTTCCATGGTGAGGGGGGCAGGGTGGAAAAACATTCACTTGCTGTGTTAAGAATGTTGCGCCTTCTCTAAAAGCCTCACAGCAGGTGAAGTCGTGTAGATCTATTCCGTCATACGTTATTCAGCGCACTTTTTCAAACAGCCCAAACGGGGGGAAAAGGGCACGCCGGGTGGTCTGTGTCCACTGGTATGTTCACGCTCATGCTGTGGTGGTTGTTCAAGTTGGTGGCTGTGACGGTGAGAGAGCAAATGAGGACTCGCAGTCTCTCTCTGGGGGGGGGGGGGGGGGGGGGTGGGGGATCTCTGGTTGGAGTCCAGACAAAGATTCAACGGCTGGAGCCAATGAGTCATAGTCCTCCTCCCCGGAAAACGTGAGCACATGTGAGAGAAAAAACCCACCCATCTTCTGTCTCTCCTTTCGGCTTTGCACAATTGAAAGTCATAATTGATGTGAACTGAATGTTTCTTCCAAATCTCTCCCTCTCAGTTCCTGTCGGTATTTGACAACCAGGAGAACGTTAACAAAACATTGTGGGTTCTGAACCTAGCCAAAGACGCCACCCAGATGGATTAGTGACACAAACTGGTCTGGTTTTAAATGCAGACTTTCTTCTGGGAACGGGTCCTATTGAGGCCAGTAATAGCATGTTCGGGCCAATTTATAAGGTCCTGCTGTGACTGTTTCTCGATATAAAGGCCAGTTAACAACAAGGACTATAATTATAACGATAACTATATCTGTAAAGTTCTAATAATTGTTCTAATTCTATGAGATTCGAGAAGTCCACACCACAACTCTAACGATAATGGCACAGAAGTGTGGAATCACTTGCCGTCCGAAACTTTTTTTTCGCTCTAGCGGTTAATAAACAGAACTGCATGCGTCTTGCGGAAGAACATTGTAGCAGGATAAGACAAAAACACGGTTTGAAAAAATGGATTCATGATGTACTCGCGTATTATATCATTTTTGTAAATTTTGAACAAAAAAAGTTACGGACTGCAGCTTTAAGGTCACATTTACCGTTGCTTGGTGAAATTTTGCAGCTGAAATTCAGTCATTTCAATAGGAATCTGTGCTCTGGAGTTTTGCCTGTGCGAGCGCCAAAAAGAACGTTTTGCAGAAATTAGCTTGGTTTAAAAGTGTGAGCTGTGCTTCATATCGCTATAGATAATGGACCTTTTTTGCCTGCGAAATATAATTTATGTGACTGTAGAAAGATTCTTTATAAGGGCTTATGTGTGGCTCAGCAGATTCTATTTGAGGTTACAACGAGAGGCAAGGGATTGATAACTATATTTCTCAACATCATCTCTTTTAGATGCGAAGAAGGTGTGATGCAAACACTAGACGTGCTGCTAAAAACAGCAGCGGTGACCCTCCCTTTTCGGCGGAAGTCAGCAAATATAGCAATATGCTATTGGCCGACAATCTTTACTCTCTTGTTCTTCCTTTTGTTGGGACACAGTGCAGTCGCACTCGTACATTCTTAACCTGTTTACGGTGTCCAAAACACCCCGCAAAACATCGCTTGAAACGATGGAAAGAAAACAACTGAAAGCTATTTGGAAAGGGGGTTTTCTCAGAGTGCTCAGCTTGGCCACTTTACAATGTATAATATGACGAGAACATTTAGTCCTACGCTGTCAGGCTAAGCAAATGACACAGCAGTTAAGTTTGCAACTTGTGGGAATAAAAGTCCAAAAAAGGAAAGCCTGAAACATAAGCTATGATTCCTATTCTATCAGTCATTTCTCTACCACAATTAGGCAATCAGCGATGATATGTTTCTCTGAAATATTTATTGAAGACATGTTCTAGTTTACAATCCACCTTATCAAAATATACATAGTCTGTTTACATAGAAAGAAACAAACTTGTGGTGTATACAAGATTACAGTGTAAGTGGGAGATAATTATTGGTTTATTGCATTTAATCATAGACCATGAAGATCTACAGTCACCTCAAGATAATGAAAGCTTCCATGAGAGACATATACAGATGTTACATATTGAAGTAGTTACAGAAAAATGTATCGTGCGAAACTTGTAAAGAGCATGTCCGATACTTAAATCAATCATCAGAATTAAAGAAATATAACTAAATAAGAAATTATATTGTTCTTAAAGACAATTAAGCATTTTTATTATTAACAGTCCCATTATCGTTACTTTTTTCATTACTTTAATGTGAGAAAGAAACCGTAATATAGGCTCTCCAGATTTTTTTGGGCTCATTTTAATGAAATGTACTGTATTAAAGTAATGAAAATATGGTGAGAAAAAGTCCATACCCAGATGTGTTATAATGAAAGTAATATGAATGATCCTAAAAATAGTCTTCAGTTTCTTTATGCAATATAAATATATTATTAGTATTATTAGTATTATTATTTCTTATTTTATTTCCTATTTTATATATTTATTTTATTTTATGAAATAAAACCATTTATGTATTTTATTATGTATTTTATACACATTCCATACATTTGTAATCGTGAACAGCTACATCCTTGACTTCCTGAATCATAATCATTTCAAAATGCTGTTAGGGAGCGACTGCTTTCACACTCGGCAATTACAAGGTCCATTGAACACTTGAGCATGTTCTAGCGCTTTTGTATTGGTCTCTCTGCCACACATATTCATACAAGGCATTGATGCTCAGCCCATCGTCCGTGTGGCTGGCCTATACGATGAGTCACAGGTGAGAACTGGCTTGGTGAATTAGCACTGTCTGACGGACCCTGATGATTCACTAGGGAGGATTGCGGGGGGATGCTGGATTTCTCACTGACTTTCTTTATCTCATTCATAAAAAAAAGAGAGAAAATCATCCTCCGTCCTGAATTTCACTTCCACAGGGGGATAAATGAATCTCTGCTCTCACTCTGGAGAAAAGTTTGGTTGGTTGATCAAAAACAGTTTTTTTTTTTTTGGTGTGTGTGTTGGGAGGGTCACTTGGACATCTTGTTCTTGACATCTTATTCACTATATTTAGCTGTGGTTTTGTAGATGCATTGCACATCGTCCATGGTTGGTGACCTCTCACTTCATTTGCTTCAGGGTGGTTGGAAAATAGGAAAATAGTGCCTACCATGGCATGAGGGGGACACTTGAATTGTTTTCAACTGTGCATTTGAAGTAACATGTCCCTTTATTGCAGACAAAAATAAGTTTGTTCAAATGTGCTATTACTTTTCTAAACTAAATTGAGTATACTTTGTCTACTTTTGTATGTACTTCTCAGAAATACAGGCTACTTAAAATTATACAAGTATAATTGACTTTTGACTGAAAAGTATATTTGGCCTGTACTTGTATATCTTTTGATAGAGATATACTTAAAAAGTAAAATTCAAAATAGTTGTTTACTCTTTTGATTGAGTAGCTTTTTTTCACATCGTTTTAAAAAAATCCAAAAAATGCTGGCAGGGAAAGAGTTAAAGTTCAGTTAAAGGTATATTTCAAGTATTAAAAAAATACCAAAATAGGAACATAGTAGTACTTAAAGTGCAAAAAATAATATATAAATAGTAAACTATAAGTATGATGTTAAGTTCACTTAAAGTACTCTTCATAAACAAAAAAAAAATTGTAAACTAAATAGTAAAATAGTTTAACTAGTAAACTATAAGTATACCTATAAATTCACTTATATAAAACAGTTGTAAAGCAGTACTTAAAGTTTACTATTGTTACACATTATATACTGTATACTTAAAAGTGTACTTTTCTTCACTGAAAAGTGAGCTAATTTAGACCCAATTAGTTTGAAATAATACACAAGTATAATAGTAGGACATTGATATTAGTATACTACTACATAAAGTATACTTTAAAATATACTTGAGTATAGGGTAAATTAAGTTTGGCACGTGCTTCTCTGTGTTATAGACTGAACCAGGGCTCTGTGTGTGTAAACGTGAGTGATGGCAGATGAGCACACAGCCTGTGGCCCACATCACAAGCAATCATAAAACCCATTCAGCCCACACCTTCATAGAAATAACGTGCGAGTAAGTTAAATCGTGCCGAAGGGGTGAAAGAACATGACACTCCGAACAGAGTTTTGCGGTGAGCAACAGGCCGTTTCTAAATCTAACAGGATTATTCCAGACGGAGACATTGTTCGGGGTGGAAATCCATGTGCTGTGTTTATTGATTATGTAACTAAGTCAGCTGTACATAACAGGCTTTGAGATCTTCTGCTTTTACTACTCCTATATGTTATGTGATCTTCAACTTTGGGCACTTTTCTGTAGGAGTTGATATATATATATAATTTATTTTTGCTTTTATAAAGAGATTTTTTTGTACCTGTGTCCTAGACCGAGACAATCTTGGGCAATCGAGGCAAAAACAAAAGTGTTGCGTTTATAATTTGTTCAGTGTAGTTTTATATTTAAGATACTTCGAATGCTATGGAATTAATTAGCAAAACAAATGCTATTAAACGCAATAAATTGCGGAAATTACAGTGTTTTGCGGAAATGATCGTGACTTTACAAACTAAGAGACCGTTTTCTTCTGTGATGCATTCACCATCCCCTTTCACACCGCAATCCCGGTAAATTACCGTAAAATTACCAGAACTACTTTTCCGGTAAATACACAAATGCGCTGTTCTCACAAGCAGCGTTCCGTCTTTTTTTACCGATAAGATACCATTCACATATAGTACCAAAATACCGGTAAATCATCGGAAATTACCTTTAAACGATTAGCCTTTTTCTTCATCCAACTGGTCCTGGATGAGAAGTGCGTTATTTTTATTTTATTTACATTTTTATTTTTATTTTTTTCTGAGTGACAGGCGTAAGGAGACACATAATAGTTCATACGCTAGCCTACTGCAGTTCCTATAGAATGCATTAGTACATACAGAGCCGCAGTGCTGATAAATAATAAAGAAGGCAAGGGTCTCGAGCACGAGGCATGGCCGAAAGGATCCACCTCACCCATAAACAACCCTTATTTATTCAACAGTTATTAATATTAACCCTTGTGTTATGTTGGATTTCTGTGTACACCCCTTATGGTTCGGGTCAAATTGACCCTAATTGGATTCAATACAATTCCTCAAAAATGACACTATGAAAAACAACAAAGATTCAGGTACAAATTGTAAACTGTTAATATAAACATTTGTCAAACATTACAACAACAAAAAAAATATGAACATATGATTTATGAAAATGTTTTTTAACCATTTTTTAAAACTTTTTTTGTATTGACAAAATGTTATTATTATTGATTAACAGTATACTGTTTTTTTTTTACGTTTTCATTTTTTTTTTTTTTTTTTTTTTTATGCTTAGAACATCATAACTGATAAATTAAATTTAGCTGTATAATTAAAATAATGTTTACTTTTCCTAAGTTGGCTCAACTTTTATATATTTGTAGACTCATTTCATAAAGTCAAGAAGTTACTTCTGACATGATGAGCACACAGCAAGTGTGTGTTTTCTGCATATGAATTTCTTGCACTTCACACACGGTGCTGGTTTTGCTCTCACACTTGGATGGGCACACCTCACATCACAAGTGCCCTGCCATACATAAAATAAATGTTTTTATTTTGTGTCTGTACAGTTTCTTTTGAATATCTGTCTATGAGGGTCAAATTGACGCTATTAGTAATAATATGAACGTATAGTAATTTTGTTTGTATATGTCAAAACACATCAGCATGTTGAAACTTTGCATGCATGTTCATGATGATAAATGAGAAAAAGTCACAAAATATCAACAAAAAAAAAACAAAGGTTTATTTTTATTTCAGGTAGCTTGAAAAAAAAAATGATAGCTAATTTTTACAATCTGGCTGACAAAATATTTTTCTGTATTGAAATAAATATGGACAAGCTAATTCTTTAGCTTCATAAGGTAGTAAAAAGCCACAATAACAAAATATAACCAATAAATGTTATTATTTTGGGTCGGTACACTTGCCTTAGAGCGTTAAAATATGCGGGTCAAATTGACCCGCGAACATCACGAACGTAATAGTAATTTTGTTTGTATATGTCAAAACACATCAGCATGTTGAAACTTTGCATGCATGTTCATGATGATAAATGAGAAAAAGTCACAAAATATCAAGAAAAAAAACATAGGTTAACCAGTATTTCCAACAACTAGAAAATCGAAACGGGTCAAATTGACCTGCAACATAACACAAGGGTTAAAGACACGTGCATAACTAATAGATGTGACCATAGAATGACCAGGTGGTATAACGCTGGTGAACTGGTGATCAGGCTCATATTTGTGTGCCAGCCCAGATGGTGAGCCTGCGTGTTTTCAGACAGGGCTGGCCAGATGTACCCGGGTGATTATGTGGTTTTTCACGTCAGCTCTGCTCCTTAAAGAGATCAGTCATGGTTGTCTCTGTTGAAGTCATGTCGAAATTGTGTATGACGTGCCCGTCACCCATTAGCTAAACGCACACAGCCAAAAGTACAGCAGGAAGTGGAACCAATCATGCTTTCAGGAGGCCCGCACTGTGACTTTAAAGGGCTGGACGTCCTGCTCATTTTCTCTTTACGCGTGTGTGTGGGTGTGTGTGTGTATGAGTGTTTTCTCGTAAGACTCAGTCACATGTGCTCGGAGAGAGAGCTCTTGGCTCGATTTTCCACAGACAGTTCACATGCAGGCAGGGCACTGAAACTCTGGCAACGAATCACAGTTGAATCTTTAATGGCTTTGTGCGTGTGTGTGTATGAGTGTGTGTGTGTGTGTGTGTGTGTGTGTGTGTGTGAATGTCTGAACAGCTGCCAGCACGGCCCTAGCGGCAGTAGTCTCTCTCTCTCTCTCTCTCTCTCTCTCTCTCTCTCTCTCTCTCTCTCTCTCTCTCTCTCTCTCTCTCTCTCTCTCTCTCTCTCTCTCTCTCTCCTCTCTCTCTCTCTCTCTCTCTCTCTCTCTCTCTCTCCTCTCTCTCTCTCTCTCTCTCTCTCTCTCTCTCTCTCTCTCTCTCTACAGGGCTGAATGCTACATGTGACTGGGGGTGTATTTTAACTGGATTATGTAAGTGCTCTGGCCGAGTCTATGCACAGTGCACGGATAAAGACGGCTGTACATGATTCAGAGGCGTGCTTGCTCTCTTACCGGTGTTCATTTCCAAACAGATTAAGTGATTCTCGCAAAGAGCTGTCAGTTACGACAGACTTGGGCCCTTGTGTTTGTACACCTGTCCCGGTGCATGTGCACGCTATATTTTTGGCACTGTATTTTGACACTTTTTCAGGAAATCAACCGAGATTATAAGTAAATTAATTACTTAATTACTGTACTAGTTGACGTACTTATGGTAAGACATTAAAAAGGAATAGAGGGAAAAATAACATCCAAAAAAGTATGCTTCACCATTAATGTCAGATATTTTTGTTATTTCTATACTGATACATTTAACATTTTGAATGTTAATGTTTGGGTTAATATTTTGCCTGGTCTAGAATAATGAAATCCTTAAGCTAAATAAATTGATAAAGCTGAGGCCTTACCCGATTGGTTATAATATGCTTGACCTCAAAGACCAAAAACATTTCATACATAAACATTCAGTTACTTTTTATTATGTAGGCTATAATTTTATACTGATAATTGCAAACTAAAAATGCTTACATATAAAACATGTATATGTATAATTATTTAAAGAATATAAACAGGAGGGAAATATGTATTAGTTTGTATTTGTATTAATTCATTCATATTTTAACGAATTAATATATTTTGGTTTTGCAATTTTTTTAGTACGGTTTTTACGTTTTAGTATAGTTTTGTTATGTACTGTTCTCCTTTAGAATAATTAATTTTTATTTTTTATTATTTATTTATTATTATTTTTTTTACTATTGAGCTAATTTCAGGTTTAGTTTTAAGTTCTAAGTTCTCTCTCTCACACACACACGTATTATGTAAACATGAATTAAAAAATAATAATTTATGAAATGACACACAAGAATCTTAAACTGCCGGTAGACTATAAATGTCTAAATGAGTAAGTCATTCATTCATGCATTCGATTCGTTCAAATGTCTGATTCATTCAGGAATGAAGTAAGTGGCTCTCTTTATGAATAGCTTGTTTGCAGTCACATGATTCTGATGATGATAAATGTTAAATCAACAGCCCATGCAGGGGATGAGGCATAGAAAATAATCAATATTAAAAGAATATAACAACACAAACATTACATTGTTACTGCCTTTAGATATTATTTTGGAATAAATGTAAAAATCCTTCATTAAATTTATACTTGGTTTTAATAAATAGAACATTACATAGTGCAAAAATACTAAATAGAATTGTATTTAGTATGTCTTTTTTATGTAATGTGTAATTTAACCAGGAACATTAAGTGTAACAGTGACATAGATTTATATTTGATATATATATATATATATATGTAAGATAACTTTGCCTCATTTTAAAACACCACCACACACCACACACACACATATATTAAAATAATATTGTATATATATTAAGCACCCACATGATTCTAATGCGTGCAGGGCCAGTCCTGTGGTGAAATGGTGGTGAACTCTTGTGTGAAAACTGCAGAGTCAAGTGAAATGATCCCAGATCAATTAGACGTGTTTATGGCCGACTGAACCCTGATTCGCTCTCTCTCGCCATGCAGAATGGCTGACTTAATGCTATCAGTTCACCAAGCTGATCACCCACAATCCTTCTGCACCCTGTAATTCAATCACAATGACACCAGCCTGGACTGAAAGCTTCATTCAAAGCTCAAGGTCTGGTGGACTGATATAGTGGCTGTTCTGGAGACCAACATGAGGGACTTGTCAAGCATTAAAACCTGTAATGATACCAGCATAATTTAATCCACAAAAAGGACAAAATCTTTTTCTCCAGTTAATTTTTGACCTTAAATGACAGATTATGATAGGCAGATAGAACTTATTCATTATTGTTTATAGAATATGTCAATGTCAATCATCCAGTGGTTCTGTATAACTCGTATTGACAGCAAAAAAACTAATGTTTGTGTTCAGAATGGGATACTAATAAACAGTTTACCCTAATACTACTGAATAGATATACTACTAATCTACATTATTGCCAAATCACATTACTATGTTGCATGACAATTCAGCCTCAGGCTTTCAGGTAAAAAAACATTATTTTGTATTTTATTTGCATTATGTCTTGGCAGTCCAAGAAGTATGTTAAAATTATATATTTATAATTATATAACAGTTACATTCCATCCATATCTTTCTCAGTTCCCATAGTTATTCTGTTCTCAAGCAGGTCATCTGATCTGAACACCACAGACCTGTTTATAATGCCAAATGAAACTAGATCTGTCAGCAGCAGAGGAGGAAGTACACAGATCGACAATATCGCACTGGTTCTTCCTCTACTCAGATCAGAGCCAAGCTGCATGGGTTCATCTGACATGAGCAGACGTGACCGCGTATGGGTTGGCATAAGGTGGCACCCTGCGTTCCCACAACCCTGAGCTTCCAGTCTCCACAGGACACAGAGCAGGCATTAAAACTCATGCTCACGATGCTTACTTGGGTTTACAGGCGGAGAGAAAGAGAGAGCGTCTGCAGACTTTGCAAAACTTTCCATATTGCTCATTAAAAGCATGTTCTGAAAAGAAATATGGCTTCAGCTATCATTTGCCATCCTGTTCTAACTTGAGAGGGTCGTTGTAATATGTGGCTCCGTTTTCCATTTTGGAAAGAACATTTCTGTAAGAATTTAATCATTCTATAGAAATTTGTTTAAGCCATTTCAACATTTCAAGTCATTATGGCTCTGCTCTATTATGAAGCGTATGGCCTTCAATCATTACCATTCAAGAGTCAACAATTGACTCTTCTATACATATTAAAATTTAAAACGACGACTTCTTTCCGGACTTCTCTAATCATTCTGTCCACTTTGGGCGTTTTCACACCTGAAGGTCCGACCAAAGTAATTTTTTTATACATTTTATACATTCGGTAAGTTTTGGTTTGGTTTCACGCTGCAATTATGCGAGCGCACTAAAGAACTTTATGTGACATGCTTGCGTCCTGTCGTCATCATCTCTGTGGACGTGCGTCTGACCTCAGCGTGTTGTCAAATCAGCGGTAACTTTGACAACAATGAATGAACAGACGCATATCGTTGAAACTACATTGTTATTATTATGGTATTACCACCTGCAGCACCAACTATACGCGAGGCTAGTTCAAATTCGCCAAATGAACGTCCTCGTCGTGCGAACATTTGATCGTCGCCGGCGGGAAAGGAGGAGAAGACGGCAAGCGTTTTTTTCCAGTTGACTTATGTCGTCAGACCATATTTCAAATAAAAACCTTGTCTCCTCCTCTCCCCATGTCCTACCACGGCTCATTTTTCCTGCTATCTATGTCTTCTTCGGCTACGCGGGAACTACCGGAACTTCCTGTAAATGGTCTGAAAGTCCGAACCTTACAGAATATGGCTTTCACACTAAAAACAAACCAAACCTTTTTTCAGTTTGACCCTGACCGAGACTACCTCTTTTCATCGGACCAAATTTTGTCTGTTTGGTCCGGGCCGTGGTCCGGGGGGAGGTTTCACACCTGTTATTTTGGTTCGGATCAAACTGAAAAGTCCGAAAATCCGGACCAAACAAGGTGGGTGTGAAAGGGCCCTTAAACCCCGTCCTTTTCTTAGATCTGCCTCTCACCGAATCAACAACCAGTGGATTGAACCAAGACACCCGTCCTATATTCTTTATCTTTTTGATAATCTTTACACTTGGATGTACACTGCCCAGCCAAAAAAAAAAAAAGTGTAGCTTTTTATTTCTAAAACAACCATGAAGACACATCATGGTCATATTCCAGGTCATCCTTTGTCATCCTTTAAAGAGTGCTGGACTCTTGCATTGTCAATACAAGATCTTGACCAAAAATGTATGCACCTCTTGATGGAAATAACATTTATTTTCATCCAGAGGTGCATGCATTTTTGGTCAAGATCATGGATTGACAATGCAAGAGTCCAGCGCTCTGTAAAGTCTCCTCCAGCACATCCCAAAGACTTTCAAGGAATTTAAGGTTTGGACTATTCAGACAATTCATCTGTGAAAATTATTCCTCATGCTCTGTCCCACCCATTCTTTCACAATTTGAGCTTGATGATTCTTGACATTTTCATCGTGGAATATGGCCATGATGGTTGTTTAAGAAATGAAAAGCTATCAAAGGTTAGAAGAACTGTTGCCAAACATATAACATGCTAGAAACATA
Organism: Phoxinus phoxinus; assembly: GCF_949152265.1. Classification (NCBI taxonomy): domain Eukaryota; kingdom Metazoa; phylum Chordata; class Actinopteri; order Cypriniformes; family Leuciscidae; genus Phoxinus; species Phoxinus phoxinus. The sequence continues at coordinate 19,716,464 of NC_136900.1, read as the reverse complement.
ATAATCACTGCAATAATGATCCAATCATAGACGTTTAAGCATTTACTGTTTAAATCCAAACAGTGACTTTTTTTTTGTCTGGGGAGTATATTTCACAATACAGAAGATCGGTCATTTCTATCTTCACTTTATTGTGACTTTAATCTGGCAAAATACTTTCATATTTTTGTGTTTTGTGCCTTGCATTAAACGTTGTGGACACAAATGGCACTCATTTCATGGAATGCTCCACATCCCCTCCTCACGGGGCACGGCCACAGTAATGAGAGCTTTACATAAGTTTCTTCTGTTTTTTTTATTGGACTGTTCCTCTCATAGACTTGCATAACTTTAAGAGGCCTATACCAGGGCTGTATTTCTTTTGTTTGGATTACTTCCCAAATTTCAAACACTAAAAAATCGCCTGGCTCATTTCCAGTCCTGAGTTCTGTGGGACAGCCTTGAGACTTGGTGGCGGAGATACCAAACCGGAGTTTTCTTTCAAACATACGTCCTGCTGAGCGAGAAAAAAAAAGCGTTTCTTTTAGGGATGTGAATCGGCTTTGTTTACGAAACCCTCAAGACTGTCTCAACCTTTGCTTCACACAAAGTGCTTTAGATCTTCAGATCCTGTTTTACACGTTTATGAATAACTAGTTGTATTTAAATAGTTGTGAAGTTTCCTGCAGGAAAAAGGAGATCTCTTTGATTTCACATTGACAGCAATGAGAACAAATGGAGAGCAAATGCAGACTCAAGCTTACTGTAAGTCTCCTGCTTCTGAGATGTTTCACATATAAGAAAAAGACCCCAGCAGTCTTTTCATCCCTATCCCTACACCTCGTAACTCCATTGAATCCTCAAACTGTCGGTCAAACCTTGTAACTCCGCCCGCCTCTATCGTGAGTGAAGTGCCACAAACGCAGTTTTGACTGTCTTTGCTTGTTTGCACTGCAAGGGTAAATAAAGAACTGAAAAAATACTTACTTTTTCTTTAAAACACTGTAAAGCCTAATGTTTTATGTATTTGAAGAGCGTAGAAGAGTGTCGTAGTCTTGCATTTGTCGTCGAGTCATAGCCAGTACTGTCTTAAATAGCCTGTGCGAAGCACTTCATTTTTAATAACATGAGCCAAATGACAGAAAAAACTGAGCACTCGCATAACTACAGTAAACTTAATAACCTGTAAGTTGATAAAAACGTTACATGATGCACTTACTGCTTTAGAAGAAGCCTTTCTAATGAAGGACAAAACACGTAGGCCTATGTACGAAATTCTCTGAAATTCTCTGGTCAAAAACCTCATAACTCCAGCTTGATTTTGGTCAAATGTTAATAATCTTATGACAGGCAATTGTCTGACCATGTATAAAGCTACAATATCAACTTTGACAATGTAGCGTTTGAGGTTTCCGCCCGACAAAGACAATATTGGGTATGCGTACAATATACATGATGTAAATTTAGCCATTAGGAAAGTATGCACATATTTTTCATGCGTACTCTGGTTGCACATGTGCATTGACTTTATTTCAGTAATTAGTTTATCCACAACACTTAAAAAACTTAAACAACTTAATAAAAATGACCCGGGTGCCTTAAAATCTTGAGCTTATTGAAATGAGATTGGTTTAATCAACAGAAACTCAAAACATTATATAATCTAAACCACATTAATTATCTAAGTTGATTTGACAAAAGAAAAAGTTGTGATAACAAATCATAAAAAATAGTTTTTTACAGTGAAGGTGGCAACATTGGCCCAGGCCATTGTTTCACAGTCGAAAAAGAAATGACGGAGCAACAACAAACTACTTGAGACGCAACAACAATAGATGTCTGCATTGACAAGCGCGTGTGTGTGAGGGGTTTAACTGATACACAACTAGTCTAAACATGTATAAAGATCCTCTTTATCTGTCATATCTGCTGGAGAGAAACAGATGAAATCTGGACATGGATGAAACTTTGTAGCGCCCATGTGTCAATCGAACACTATCTCACGACCACTTCGTACGAATTTGTACGAGTGATTAAAAGGTGGCTAATTCGTACGAATTTGTACGACCTCACTCGTACGAATTTGTACGATTTGTCTAAACCCACGTGACGGTTGGGTTTAGGGGCGGGGTCAGGGGTAGGTCATTCGTATGAATTCATACGATTTTGGCAAATCGTAAAATATGTACGATTTAGCAAAAAACGTACAAATTCGTACGAGTGAGGTCGTATGAATTGGTACGAATTAGCCACCTCGTAAAATTCGTACGAATTGCCGTGAGATCGGGTTGGTCAATCGCATCTGTGAAAACTTTGAAAAGCTGCGTTTTCGACTACGCTAGCATAAGTTAAAAAAAACAGAGCATACTTTAGGCTTTATGTATTTGAAAATATGCAACTGTGAATGAGTAAAGACAGAGGAGATGTTTATTAGTGAATAACAATTTCAATTTGAGTCTGTTCCTCAATTAAAGTGCTGTACAGCTTTAGCAGACTTGAGATCATGCGCAAGTCATATTAACTACTTTTATGGAGCTTTTTGTCCTTTTTGGAGCCCCAGGTCACCATTCACTTTCACTTGGAAAAGAGCATAATTTAGGAGAAACATTTGAGACAAAGTCTGATCCCACGGTGATTTGCTTCAAGGAAGTGAGCTGAATAAGACGAAACGAGACAGAGGGAGGTGTTAGGGCAGCATGAGACTGAAACACACGTAGAGAGACGTGACAGACGTTTCTGCGAGGTTCTGGCTCCGCTCATGCGATTGCTGTGTCTAGGGACTGCCCTGTGAGGGGTTTTGCACTTTCTCCAGCATACACGTGACATGTGGTCCCTGTCTCAGTCATTCCCCCTCGATTCCTCCCCCTGCTCTCTCCTTCTTCTTACCCAGGCTATCTCTCACAGTTTCTTATCTCTCCTCACAAATGGCGCTTTTCCACTGCATGGTACGGCTCGGTTCGGCTCGGTACGGTTCGTCTCGGCACGGAACGGTTCGGCTCGCTTCGCTTTTCCACTGCGTGGTACGACTCAACTCGGTACGGCACGGTTCGGTTCGCTTTAGCTCGGTTGCTTTTCCACTGCAGTTAGTACCGTTTCAAAGTGGGTGGGACTGATCGTTAATATGTCGCCTCTAATTTGTCCCTACACTGTTTGTAGGTCCGGCGGCAATCAACGAACGTCTGCACCTTGTCCACTGACCACGATTCAGCCATTTCTTTTGTGATTTTTTTTTAAACTTATTTTGTCAAGTAAATACTCTAAAAACAGTGGCTACTGCGTTGGCTGTTGTCTGGCTATTTAAATCTAGCGGGTTTAGTGTCTCGTGTTGAAAATACAATGACGCTGAAGTGACGATTCTGTCTGACCAATCAGTGATCTGCAGTGTTTTCACGTCACGTTTAGTATCGGTACGGTACGCTTGGAACTTCAACAGAGGTGGTACCATTTAAAGCGAGCCGAAGCGAGCCGTACCGTACCGTACTATGCAGTGGAATTGCGCCATAAGTGAGCCGTACCGAACCGAGCCGTACCGTACCATGCAGTGGAAAAGCGCCAAAGCGTGCCGTGCCGTACCGTACCGTACCATGCAGTGGAAAAGCGCCAAAATGTGCACATACAACGCTACGCTAGCACCAAGATACCAGCGTCACTGGTGTAACTACATGACTAGCTTGAGTTAAGCCAGGGAATGTTAAACTTTTACAGCTTGGAAGAAATTAGTTCACTAAATGTATACCACATGTGCTTTACCTACCTGAGACGCTAGGCTTTTTTCCGCCAGTCTAGTGTAGATTATATATAGATACCAAGTTCTATCATCAAACTAGATGGTGCAGGCTGATGTTGGGTCCTTAACGCAAACCTGGTGACAATCACATCGTTAACTACACGGCAGAAGCCGATTGGTTCCTGCTGCATCTGTAGCCAATGAGCTTGCTGATCAACATTTAAGTTAAGTTATTAACGTAATTTCGGGAGGAGTTCGCCCATCAAATGTTCTAAATATTTCCAAGGTATAAAAACCAGCCTCTTACCACTTCTCGTCGTTAGTTCATTCGGCATCCGTCCTCCTCCTCTTTTCCTCCTTTTGTACCATATTTTGCACCTTGAAATAGGGGGAAATTGGAGCTCAAGTAGAATCTCCTCTCTGAGGCCCTCTATAGCAGACAGCAAGCCAAATCCGTTTACCACTTATGCTAAGATGATATGGGCACACAAACTGGTGAAATAGTTGTTGAATGTTTGTGTAGCAGTTTGCAGAATGCTTTCAGAGTTCCTATGAAACCCTCCACCTTCCCCAGCTCCACCTGTATAGATCTGCTAGGGTTATTTCCCTGAGAAATCATTATAATATTGCTGATTTGCTGCTCAAGAAACATTCTTTGAAAAACAGCATTTATCTGAAATAGAAAGCTTTTGTAACATTATACTGCCGTTAAAAGGTTTTGGGTCAGTACGATTTATTTATTTTTATTAAGGAAGGATGCATTAATTTGATCAAAAGTTACAGTAAATACATTTATAATGTTACAAAAGATTCTATTTCAAATAAATTAAATGGAACTTTCTATTCATCAAAGGATCCTGGAAAAAAATGGTCCACAATTGTTTTCAACATTGATAAAATTTTGAGCATGAAATTAGCATATTATTATGATTTCTGAAAGATCATGTGACACTGAAGACTGGAGTAATGATGCTGAAAATTCAGCTATGCATCACAGAAATAAATTACATTTTAGAATATATTCAAATAGAAAACAGTTATTTTAAATTGTCATAATATTTCACAATAATACTGTTTTTTATTGTATTTTTAATCAAATAAATGCAGCCTTGGAGAGCATTAAAGACTTTTATGAAGAAATCTTCATAAGATTAAGAAATCTCACCGATCCCAAACTTTTGAATATTTGCAACTGCATTTTTTTCTTTTGATTTGAATCACTCACATCGGTAAACATCAGACTACCATTCTTACAATTGAGGTAAAGCAGTTTCCTTATACATTTTCTTTGTCAACCGGAGTGTTTATTTTGAACCCAGCTCTTCCCAAAACCCTACCCAACTAGGTCAAGCTGAGCTGACCTATAGGAATTGCAGACAGAGCATAAAAGGAAACTGAAGGTCATGGGGGAAGGGATGCCTCTGCTGCTGGGGTCCGGTCTTACTTCCCAAGGTGAGGACAAACTCCCTTTGCGTCCCTAATTTTATCCCCATGCACCCTCCATACATTAACCCTTCCATTAAGTCAGCATTCCTTAGCTGTCTGCCGAAACTCGCCATGCAAGTGGTTTTACGCCACCAATTAGGTATCCGCAAACCAAGCAGGAATGCTTGAGCCCTCAGTTAATCATAGAGGACTTGAGCCGTTAACGAAGCTTTGGTTTCCCATCCTTATAAACTCCAAGATCTGCTTAAGTTTGTTGCGCATGAGTTTTGTGTATCCTATTGAGGTTTCGTGTATTGGGAGGATGATGACCGGGTTGGTTTTTGGTGGACTGTGGTTCAGTTGGGCACTATTCATTTCTGCAGAAGCCTCGTTTCTGGAGAAGTGTTGCATAAGGAGAATTCACGAATCAGTCATTTGGGATTAGGAAGCATCTGTCTTCAGAGTGAGAAAGACTAATTCAAGCCAGTAAAAGCTCTGGTGGGCTTAATCAAGGTTGTACCGCAAAAATGTAAAAGCAGAGTTTTGAAACTTAAGGGAAAAAAAATCTATACTCTTGCATAATGATTGAACATTTGGAAGCCTATTTACATCTCATAATTAAAAATATATATGTATAAATATATATATATTGCAATTACAATAATTTTTCTCATAATTGTGTCTTTTTTATCACTTAAATGACAAAATTGAACTGTTGTTTGGTTTTCAAGGAATTGTGACTATATCTCACAATGTGACTTTTTAAATCTTGCAAATTGTTTTCTTTTTTGTCTTATAATGGCAACTTTTTTCTCATAAATTGCAACTATTAATTTGTCTTTATATCTCATGACAACTTAATTATCATAATTTTCTCACAAAGTGACTTCAAATCTCACAATTGCGACTTTGTTTCTCGTAAATTGCTATATCGTACAATGAATATTTATATCTCATTCTGGCTTTTTCTCATAAATTATGACTATTTATTGTTGTGCCATTATACCTATAGCAACTTTTTTTCTTGTAATTGCGACATTATATGTAACAATGTACATCTCCCATCTGTGAATTTATACATCAGTGCAAATTTATTTCTTATTTTAAACAATATCTTACATTGACCTTTTTATTCGGAAAAGGAAATACACTTCTATAGAATCAAGGGAACTGATATGATTGCTTTTTTTAAAAGGTGCAGCGGGTAATTACAGCATCACCAAACAAAGTGAAAAAATGCAGGGAAGAAAGGAATCACAGGTTTGAAAAGACATGGGGTGTGTTACAGTAATGATGTGAGATTATTAGTTCGGCCACTTTTATGATTGAAAGAAGTTATGGTGAATTAGGGCTGACTTTGTATCTTCTCTCTTCCACTTTAAGGTGGCAGAGGGCTGAGCTGAAATCATAAATCACGTGCGGTGGAAATTCCACGCTTCAGTTCACTAAATATAAGAAATGGAGTATGAGAGAGAGGCTGAACTTTGACTTTGTAATCTGATTCTTTTAGCCTAATTATAGGGGGCAGTTCAGCTGGGTCAGGGTCACTATTCAAACCAGCACCTAAAGCTGCAGATGACCCAAATAGCCAGCATTGCTTTGTAAAGATTGGCAAATACTGGAGGAGTGATGGGGGATGGGGTTTCTTGACGTCAATGAGCCTGTGCCAGAAATGTGCTTGTGCATGTGTGTGTACGTGGGTGTGTGTGGGCATAAAAGGTGAGTGTGTGTGCTGTTTCCATGTGAGTGTCTGGGAGAGATAACACACAAATGAACCGTGTGTGTGTGTGTGTGTGTGTGTGTGTGTGTGTGTGTGTGTGTGTGTGTGTGTGTGCGCAGAAGCTGCAGTCTCAGCAGGGAACATGGTCAAATTTTAAGTACACCCTACTGGAATTTGAGCAGACAAAGCCCATTTTTCCTGTACTAAACAAAACCTATGTGACGCAGGATTTCACGAGACACCATTGGAAAATGTAATTGTTTGTTATAATAGATGTGCTAGCACTTTATCATAAGCTTTACAGTAACTATACACCACTCTAACCTGTATAACTGTGATACAATCCATCTGATTACAAAAACACACAACATCTTCTTTTGTAAACATCCCCTCAAAAATTAAACATTTAAAAACTTTTTTTTAAATTTGTATAAAATTAAAATATTATATTTAAAATATATTGTATGTAGGGTAATATTATATTTGTTTATTATAAATGTGTGTCCATGTTTATTTAAAACATATATATTTGTGTAAAATAAAATGTAAGAGCTGTAAAATGTAATACTAAAAGTAAAAATATTATAATATATAATGTATACTGTATATATATATATATATATATATATCCAATAATCTTCCTTAAATTTTTTAGATTGTATATAAATAAAAACCTATATTAAAAATATGAAATTAATATATATATTAAACATTGGATTGGATTTTCGAATTCTTTTTTCAAACATTTTTAAACATTTGTTTTCAATTGTATAGAATTGAAACATTATATTTAAAATATATGTGATATGGTATTATAAATATTCATGTTTATTTATGTAATATTTCAAATTACATAAATTATTTAAATACATAATTGCTTAGATGCTAAACGTAATAATGTAAATGATAAGTGGTAAAATAGTTGTTGTTATTTACAGAACCCCAGATTAGTGTGGGGAAAAGCACAGGAAGCGAGGACGGCTAATTACACGGCGATAAGGAGTATCTCATTTCCAGAGGAAATGTGTGGAGGTTGTTTGTGAAAGGATCTGTGCATTCACACAAAGAAGAAAATAATTTAAACCGATCTTACTGCAATGTCTTTCATCATCGTAACCTTGCTTTTGTGTTTAACTCTTCCAAATACATAAAAGTACAAAAGCATATAGTCAACCATGCAATAGTGATTCTCAATAATGATGAGAAAGATGACGATATGCCTCTTAAATGGTAGTTCATGTGAGTTATAATCTTGAGGTCAGAGGTTGAGGACCAGCAAATCTGGACACAATCAAGACAAATGATGCCTTCATTCAGCCGTCCAATCACATGAAAGCGGCACTTGTATGACAGGAAAGCTCTTGTGGATCATGACTCACCTACAGCATCTGTGTCATAATACTCGGAAAACAGGATTGTTTAATCACAATAGAAGGAAAATTCATTTAATCAATCAATATTTATTTATATAGCACACTTAAAAACAACACTAAGTTGACTATATTGCTTTACATTCCCAACATTACAAAACAAACACCAATACATATATGGCTTGACAGTAACACCCGCTATTGAATTACAATACAGTAGCCTGTGTAGCTTATATAGCCTACATTTTTCAATTGTAGTCTTTCAAAAATGCATCTGAAACATGCAAATGATACTGAAATATCTGAAATGCTTCCAATACTCATTTTCCACAGAATAGAGACACTATACCAAAGTTTCATTTTCTCTGGAATAATATTGTTGGCGTTACGCCTATATCTTTCCTGGACAAGGTAATCCCATAGCCTAATGCATAATACATATTCCAAATATTTCGTACTGAAAAATAACAATAAAAATGGTTCAGTCACATTCGTGCTCAATATTTGTGTTTTCTGTGTATTTTGATGCTAATTAGAGTATTGTGTTGTTAGTAGCAACATACTAATGTCAAACTCTATTGAAATAAATACTATGAGTCTCCTGTGCGAGATGCTCCCTATAAAGTGTTACTAACAAGGTTCAATGATGATTAGGATGCTGTCTAAAGGCACGTTCACACCAAGAATACTAAATATAATGCTAACTACAGCTATGCTAATGCATGATAAGCGTTTACTATAAGCGCACTGCAGTTTTGTCGCCTGCCGCTTTAAATGCTTGAGCTCTTTAAAATTACATGGATTTTGATTGACTGTAAATGTTTTTATCGTTCATCAGCTGGAAAAAAATATATTTCTGAAAGTGATTCCACTATCAACGATTCTGAATTCTGAAACGATTCAATCATCGTTATGGTGGGGACTTCCCTATTCTCATAGAATCAGAATGATTATTAAAACTTGATGTAAATGTACCTTAATAAGTGTACTCCCTATGTAGACCGTAACATTTTAGAGCAAAGTTAACAATTGGAACAAAGTTTACGTCAGCAGTGTCACTGCGGAGTCGTGAACGCAGATTGACAACAGACCCGGAAGAGAATACAATGCTGAATAAAGTCGTAGTTTTTGTTATTTTTGGACAAAAATATATTTTCGATGCTTCAAAAAATTCTAACTAACCCACTGATGTCACATGGACTACTTTGATGATGTCTTTATTACCTTTCTGGACATGGACAGTATACCGTACATACATATTCATTGGAGGGAGAAAGCTCTCGGACTAAATCTAAAATATCTTAAACTGTGTTCCGAAGATGAACGGGGGTCTTACGGGCTTAGAACGACATGAGGGTGAGTCATTAATGACATCATTTTAATTTTTAGGTGAACTAAGCCTTTATTGTCATTAGCTTAGCAGCATGCTAACATGAAACACTAATGTAATCAATAGAAAGTAAGATCTGTGCCTGACATATGAAGGTTTTTTTTTTGCCTATAGAGTCACTATAGTGAGGTCCCAGGATGGTTGGGATGCTGCCTTATACAGTTTGTACTAGCAATAGGGTGTCTTTTAAGACTGATGAACTTTAAACAGCCTTAAAGCAACACCAAACCTGACCGTTTGCATGTTCAAGCAATATCTATTTTAGCGTCTCCTGATCTTTGACACAATCCCTGAAATATTAGACAGTAACTAGATACGGTTTGAACTCTGAGCTGTTCTGAACAACTAACTGGACCAGGGGTCTGTTTCCCGTAAAATGACTTAACCACGGTTGTACGATTCATTGTTAAAGAAATTAAAGGGATTTAAAGTTCACCCAAAAATTACTTACTCACCCTCAAGTTGTTCCAAACCTGTGTGAATTTCTTTCTGCTGTTGAACACAAAACAAGATATTCTGAAGAATATGGGGAAAGAAACAGTTGATGGACCCCATTGACTTCCATAGTGTGGAAATTAAAAACACTATGGGGTCCATCAACTGTTTGGCTACCGACATTCTTCAAAAATAACTTCCATATTTGGCTAACCCCATTTACCCCAGAACGGTTGCACCATTTCAGCTTGCATGGCCTCGCTAAAATGACATTGACTTAGCTGGTGCCCCACTTCCTCTGCCACTTCCTTTCCTGTCAGCCACAAGCTTACGGGAACAGTGTGACGCAAGGCCAAACAGAGCAGTGCTAAATGTTTTAGCAACTCATTGCTTGAATATCAGTCAGTCAGCTGTATATCACACACAGATTCCAAACCTTGCTCTCTCACTCCTAACAGAAACAATCATTCATCATGTTCAGCCTCAGGCTGCTCACAGACATGCAGAATCCACCCCTGCAAACCACATCAGCACAAAGCAGCTTTACATTGGTATATTTTCACGATTGTGTCACTTGATTTAGCAATTGGAGGTTGATGGGTCATGGGTTATTAGGATTGAAAAGGTTGGTGACATTAAAGGAAAGTCATTTAAGAAGCAGAAGTTATTCAATTTTGATGACAGGTTATGAAGAGTTGACCATTTTCTATTATTATTATTATTTATTCAATTATTTTTTACTTTAGAAGAGTACAATGATGAGTGGTACACAATAAGGCCTGGGACATGTTTTTATTTTGGTAACACTTTAGTTTAGGGCCCGATTCCCACTATTAACTGGTTGTTTATTAGCATGCATATTACTAGGATGTTGTTTGTTTATTCGTACTTATAAAGCACATATTAAAGCCTTATTATGCATGACCATATCTGCATACCTTAATCCTACCCAATACCTAAACTTAACACCTACTTAACTAATGAGCAGTAATTAGGAGTTTATTGAGGCAAAAGTAGTAGTTAATAGTGAGAATTGGACCCTAATCTAAAGTGTGACATAACTTTTTTCTACACCGGTATAAGAGATGTACCATACTCACCCTCACATCATTCCAAGTATGGCTTTTTTTCTTCTGCGTAATACAAACAAAGATATTTATTTTTGTCCACACGACGCTCAAACAAAACATTGGATCCCATTGACTTACGTGGATAAAAATACATGGAGACATTTTCCAAAATATCTTCTGTCTTCAGAAGAAAGAACAATTTATGACAATTTTTTATTTTTTTCATTTCAATGTGTGATTAATATATTTTACTCAGTAGAAAACAAGAACATTTTTAACAGAAAATTATTTTGCGTAATGGGTTACACAGAGTTCTCCCATATACTCGCCCTCATGTCATTTTGAACCTGTATGATTTTTTCTTCTTCTGTCGGACATTATTAAAGAAGATATTTCGAAGAATTTTGGTAACAAAGATTCACTCAACAGCACTCAACAGCTCCCGTTTAATTTTATTGAAAAGAGCAGTCAGGACTCTCAAAACTTGTATAATGTATAATTTACATTTCAACCAGTTTTCATTTTTTAGGTACGCTATCCCTTTAAATTTTGTCTTTGTATAACAAAACTACTAAAGTTGAAAACTGGATATTTTTCAGAATGTTGGTAACCAAACCGTTTACTATTGTACCGTATAAACAAACAAACAAACAAAAAAAATATATATATCTTTTATGTTCCACAGAAGAAAGTCATACAGGTTTGTAAAATGACACGAAGGTGAATAAATAATGACTGAATTTTCATTTTGGATGACTATTTTTCAAGTATGAAATTGTGCACTAATATACAGTACATTTGTTACTGAGTAAACCTTTTTTAATAAATAATAATAAAAAAAAAATCCTGTAAAGGGTTAAGTCCGAAGAACAATTGTGTTGAATCTCAGCAAGGTTGCCTTGACCTCCTCCACTCGCCCCGTGTCCCTCACTAACGCAGTGTTTGTTGACGAGGCCCTTATCGTTGCTTCTCATTACGTTCAGGATCCCATGTGCTTGTGGCGTCTTGGCCATGTGCACTTTGTACTTATCCTCCCACTCTTTTTTTCACATGGCATCTGCTCTGTCCTCCTCCTGCACCGATGGCGTCAGCAGCGCTCAGTCATCCGACCGGCATGAAGCACTGGAGGCGGTCACAGAGTACACCAAAACCCCCTTTTACCCTCCTCTTTCCTCCGCAAGAACCCGTTCCTGTGCAAAACGGCTCTCGGCACCTGTTTGAAATCCTATTATGAATTATGTTATTGATTTTTTTTTATTCTTTAATTATGCTATTCTTGCTGTAGTTTTATAAAAATCACTGTAACGCATGGCCTTGAGTGGGTTATTTTTTTACTTCAAACCCCTCTCGTACTGTAGCTATATGTTTGAACTGCATCTGGGCAGAAATGATGGTAGATGCAATGACAGACGCTTTGAGAAACAGGTCCACAAATAGACCCGTTTTCTGGATCCACAAGAGAATTCGAGCCCCACTTTACCACAAGCGCCTCTCATTTTTGCTTCTGCCCCAAGCCAAAAGAACCACTGGGAAATTAAAACAGGAATTATTAGATCACCTACTAACACACACACTGTAGAAAAGAAAAAGACACATGAATAAATACATATTGTTTAAAAAAGTTACAAAAATAGGTTCATTTTAGGTAAGACGTCTGGGGATTTTGTCTATAAAATTAAGTAGCAAGAAAAGTTGTCCGTGAAACACAGAAGAAGATGTTTAACAGATTGTCCTGGCTGCTCTTTTCCATACAGTGAAAGTGAACGGGAAAAATGCCAGAACAACTCAAATGGGTTCTGATGACAAAAGAGTGAGTCAATTTTATTTTGAATCATTTACATTTCAACCAGTTTTCATTTTATAGGTGCACTGTCCCTTTAAATTTTGTCTTTACATAGCAAAAGCGCTACAGGTGAAGACACACAATTTAATAATCCGTCTTTTGCTCTGGAATCAAAATGAATGTTCTTTCTCTGATTTCAGTTTGGTGGGTGCACAGTACAATATAAGTGCAACTTATAGCAAGAACAAAGTCGTCATGTGTCTCAAAAGAGCAGAGATTCAGCTACAAAGAAAGATGTGGCCCTTCACTCCTTCAGGCTTCAGATAACAGACAGTGCTGAGATTACATTACCACCCTCAGTTTCTCACAGGGAGCATCATGCGTCACACTGATCTAGGCTAAACTTTTCCCAACCGACTGTATATCTGCAATCTCACACAAACGCGGCTCAGATCACCACACAAGTAGGGATTAGTGCAGGTGTAAAGTTTCCCAGTTCTAAGTATCTTATCAACTGAAGCTTTCTTCATATGGATGTAGAAGCGGCTCAGACTGGTTGTGAATGATATATCAAAAGAGATTGGATTTCAGTGTTGTGTACTACTATGAGCTCGAATCAAATTGGAGTTTGCTGCTTTGTACAAGAAAAGAAAAAACTGAAATACCTGCGCTTCCCCAGGGATAATACTTGCTGTGGGTAGACCTTTTTCTTGTAGCCCAGGTATAAGCATTATTTATGGTAATAGAGCCCCTAAAAATGAAATGTCATAATTTGCTTGCCCTCAGAGCTTGACACCCTATGCATTCACTTTAATTATTTGTAAAAGAGCACCTGATCTCATGAGAAAACATAAAGTGCCCCTATTATGCTATTTTAAAGGTTTCTAACTTTCTAATTTTGTTTTAGGTTTATATGCTTTCACAATCAAAAAACACTTTAGTTTTCTCGTGATATACATTGTAGCATCACCTCTTCTCTCACAGTGTTGATGTTTGAAAAGATGAAGGATCATGTCTCTCTAAACCCCTCCTTTCTGAGAATCTACTCTGCTCTGATTGGTCAGATGGCCCAGTCTGTTGTGATTGGTCTACTCTACTCTGCTCTGATTGGTCAGATGGCCCAGTCTGTTGTGATTGGTCTACTCTACTCTGCTCTGATTGGTCAGATGGCCCAGTCTGTTGTGATTGGTCTACTCTACTCTGCTCTGATTGGTCAGATGGCACAGTCTGTTGTGATTGGTCTACTCTGCTCTGATTGGTCAGATGGCTCAGTCTGTTGTGATTGGTCTACTCTGCTCTGATTGGTCAGATGGCCCAGTCTGTTGTGATTGGTCTACTCTGCTCTGATTGGTCAGATGGCCCAGTCTGTTGTGATTGGTCTACTCTGCTCTGATTGGTCAGATGGCCCAGTCTGTTGTGATTGGTCTACTCTGCTCTGATTGGTCAGATGGCCCAGTCTGTTGTGATTGGTCTTCTGCTCTGATTGGTCAAATGGCCCAGTCTGTTGTGATTGGTCTACTCTGCTCTGATTGACCAGATGGCCCAGTCTGTTGTGATTGGTCTTCTGCTCTGATTGGTCAGATGGCCCCGTCTGTTGTGATTTGTCTACTCTGCATCTTAATTTTGTACTAAAATGTAAAAAGTAAATCTAAATGTTATTTTTGTAGACTAACATTTTATTCCATTTAAGTATGAGTAAAATTAAATAAATGAATGACAATCTCAAAATATTGACTTAATTTTTGCAAAAATAAATTAATTGGTTAATGAGGACAGATTTTTTAAGGTCCTATGACGTTGCTCTGTTTGTGAGTTTTATGACAAATTACGTCTGGTCTTGAAATATAATGCTAGTTTTCAGAAAATTAAAAGGTGTGTGCGTTGTCTGTTGCTGTTATGTGCACAAGTGGGTGTTTGTGAGTGTGAATCACCGGGCCGTCTGTGTGTTTCTCCACTTGTTTTTTTTGGCAGGCGGATCACGTTGTGTGGCAGACGGGCTTTTCTGCCTAGACGACACAGCTGGCCTGTCCTTGAAACGACCTTGTGCTCACACACATACCTGTGTGCACTCTTTGTCCGCTCCTCGTCCACCGTGTGACTGCGCTTGCTCAAGTGAGCAGGCTTTGTGTGAATGCGGCAGTTAGTGTCTGACTTCCATAAAGCGGCATCTGTTGTACAGGGGCGGATAAAGCCTTTTGAGGGTCGCGTCTCAGATTACCACCAGCAGATTAAAAAATAAACACTGCATAAACTTGAGCCAGCCTCTCTTTCAGGGGATACACACTTTGGCAAAGCTAACAATGCATCCTTAAGAAACACTGCAATGATACTGTGGAACAGTGGCTGACTTAATCTAGCACTAATACCTTTAGACATAATTACTATTTCAGCTCTATGACTCTGCCTATTTAAAAAAAAAAAATTATGCACAATGTTTAGGTATCTTACAATTTCTGGCTCCATTTCTCAAAACTAGCACACAACATGCAAAACGTCACACATCTCTTGCAAATTCAAAACTATTTTAGCTATTTTAAAAATTTAGTTTTTTGCTAGGGATGCACAAAAGGAAAATTTTGGCCCATACCGATAACGATAATTATTTATATATGAAAGCTGATAGTCGATATATATTGGCCGATAATTCTAAATCAAACTTTTTGAAACTGAGAGCCTGATTACAAAATCAAAAGTCTCACCGTTAAAGTCCATATCCCAAGCACACAATTATAATGTTCTCATTATAATTTGATGTAGCCTATGACAGACTTGCACTGCACACGTTGCACATAACTGTATCTTAACTGCATCAACCAATCATATTTCAAGCAATTCAAAAGCATCACGTCTCAGCTGTAGGAAATATCGGCTATAAAATATATTGGCTTTAATTTGATAAAATCGTCTTTAACATATCAACCAATTTTTCTTATTGGGCTGATAACGATAATATTAAAAAAGAACATGAGCAGATACCGATATTGTGGCCGATATATCATGCATCCATATATATATCAGTTATTATTCATTGAAAATCTCTCTCTTTCTGTGTAGATGAGTACATTCAAATGGTGCTTCAAGATGTCAAATATTCCCAAATAGAACTGATTAAAAATAGACAGACTACAGTTTTCTTTATCATTTAAAAAGTTTTTTAATTTAGTAAGAACACAATGGTGAACTACCGATTAGCATAAAAAAAGTTATGTTGGATAATGTCTATTGCAAATAAAGTTTCATGAAGCAAATCTCATGGCCGTGCTGGTTATGCAGCTATAGGTCCACTGTATGCCCTGCTGCTTAATTGACGCCCTGTGGTGTGTGAGCATTGCTTCATCAGGAGAGTGATTGACAGGAGAGCTGATGGCTGAGGCAACACGGCCCCGGGCAGAGAAACTGACAGGGAGATCCATGGGGAGCCAAGGAATATTGTGCACAGGAGCAGTCGGCTTCAAAGCAGGCTTACTGTGCATTATTAAAAGCCTCCTCGACACCTGCACAGTCGGCAGGAGACGCGACAGACGAGGGCAGGAACACGCTCTGGGGGCGAATGCATGAATGTATACGTCCGAGCGCACACTGTGCAGGTGTGAAGTAAAGATCAAGCCAGGATAGAGGTGCAGATGGAGCCGCAGGTACACAGAGATATCCTTTAATATGCAGACACCACCTATGACACTGGCCAGTTTACTGTATAATGACTATATCGTATAATTACTATATTTCTCAAGAGTCTTCTAATGGAAGCACATGTTTATACTGCAAAGAATTATGGGGAATTATGTTACGCTAGGATTTTGTAGTCTAGACGTGAAGGTTTCCTCACTCAGCATGATGTCGTCTACTGAGAATAAAGAACAGGGGGAATTTAAGTTCACTCTTGTGTTTAGTATCCAACTAATTTTTTTGTACGTTTGCACATGAAAAAAAATTCTGCTATGGTTTCCAAAATGTGTTTTATGGTTGCTAGGGTGTTCTGGTTGGTTGACAGACTGTTGCTATGTGGTTGCTAGGGTGTTCTGGTTGGTTTACAGAGTGTGGCTATGTGGTTGGTAGGGTGTTCTGGTTGGCTGACAGACTGTTGCTATTGGTTGCTAGGGTGTTCTGGTTGGTTGCCAGAATAATGCTTTGTGGTTGCTAGGGTGTTCTGGTTGGTTGTCAGACTGATGCAATTTGTTTGCTAGGGTGGTATGGTTGGTTGCCAGACTATTGCTATGTGGTTGCTAGGGTGTTATGGTCTGTTGCCAGACTGATGCTGTGTGGTTGCTAGGGTGTTCTGATTGGTTGCCAGACTGATGCTGTGTGGTTGCTAGGGTGTTCTGGTTGGTTGCCATACTGATGCTGTGTGGTTTTTTGGGTGTTCTTGTTTCTGTTGCCAGACTGATGCTGTGTGGTTGCTAGGGTGTTCTGGTTGGTTGCTAGACTGATACTGTGTGGTTGCTAGGGTGTTCTGATTGGATGCCAGATTGTTGCAATGTGGTTGCTAGGATGCTCTGTTCGGTTGACAGACTGTTACTATTGGTTGCTAGGGTGTTTTGGTTGGTTGCCAGATTGTTGCAATGTGGTTGCTAGGATGCTCTGTTCGGTTGACAGACTGTTACTATTGGTTGCTAGGGTGTTTTGGTTGGTTGCCAGACTGTTGCTATGTGGTTGCTAGGGTGTTCTGGTTGGTTGCCAGACTGATGCTGTGGGGTTGTAAGTGTGTTCTGGTTTGTTGTTTTTTGCATAATATTCTGTATTCACTATTCAGCATCTGTTACCTTCAGCTAAATAAGTAATGATAATAATACAAATTATATCCATTCTAATTATTGATCTCCCAGATCTGGCCATTGAGAAAAGACAGAGGGCCTGAGGTCTAGACAACATTAAGACAATATTAAGACAACTCTCCGATGAAATGTGGACCATATTCAGACACAGAAAAAAGTATTTAAAAAACAGGCCTGGTATTGATGTTCCCTCTCTGTGGACATATGAGATTACAGAAAAGATCAGATAACGCACCCTCGCTCCATCCTCGATTCTGGGCCGAGGAATATAAAAAGACTGTCCGACCTCCACCCATCTCCATCCACTCGCTCTGTATTTTTCTCATATTGCTACACAATGAAACCCAGCACTGCAGCAACTGAAGCAGAGCAAAAAGGGTAGCTCACATTTGAACCCACTCCCCCATTAAGAAAATCTATAGCGGATGCTTATACTTTGACAACGAGACCTCATAAATAAAGCAGGAGGGGCTCGTCTTAATGGCTTACTTTCTCAGACACTGTCACACAAACACACAACTAGACCTATTACACACTTAATCTCTCCATTACCATCTACTTCCCGTTCTTTATCATTATCCACTAAAGGAAAGAAGCTGTTATCGCACGTAATAAAAACACACATATTCACTTCTATAGGCTCATTATTGCCTGGTCGTAATAGATGGAAATGCATTTAAACCTGCACAGTGCTATCAGACATGTATATTGAAGCATATCTATATAAAAGACATCAAACCCTTTAAAGCAAAAGAAAAAAAAATCGCTCATATTGTGTCAGGCAAGTGAGATAATTGGAAACCAGACCTTTGTAAGGCTGGCAGCTCTTTGTGTTGTGAAGAATTAACCGCGAGAGAGGAAAGCACAACTGCAGACACAGAATCCTGAACCAGCTCGACAAAGTCTAATTCAAGTGGTGTTTTTGTAATATTTATTCATAATTTTAACTGAATTATTCACATTATATGCAGATTCATTAATCAAATGAATCACAATTAATAGCATATATAAATATTTGGCAAGAAAAAAATTAAGATAATTCACACCTAACATAAAAGTTTGCAAATATATTATGTTAGATGCGATTAATCAATTTGGCGTGTGTGTGTGTGTGTGTGTGTGTGTGTGTGTGTGTGTGTGTGTGTGTGTGTGTGTGTGTGTGTGTGTGTGTGTGTAATAGCAGCTGAGTTTCTAGACCAAATAACTTGCTTTGAAGCCAAAGCTTCAGCAACCAACGTTTAAACTCAAATGTACCAGAGTCATTATCATTATGCAGTCTTCTTTGCATACAATATAACAAATGATTTAGAGTGATTAGCCTGTTTATAATTTCCTAGCGTCTGGAGGCTTGTTCCCGCTCAATTTTATTTTCAAACGAAGAGCCCGTTGCTGGAAATGCGTTCTGTAAAGTGAGCAGCCATGAACACGGCCAGGAAGCGTGAGCTGCCATTTCGCACAGAGGAAATCCAAGGGGGAAATGTTCCTTCTGAAAAATGTGGCTGCCGTGGTCAAATGACCTCCGTGAAAATCGGAGTAAATTGGATAACGACTGGCTGTTGTCAAAACTTGTTTGCTTCAATTCATTTGCGAATAACAAGCCGCCTGTGGAAGTGCACTAGTTTTGTTTGTCTTCTTGCAGCTCACTGCACTTTGACAAGTTGATGTACATGTATAAACTCCAAAGGTAAAAATAATTTACCTCGTTTTACAATGCTGTGACTACTGCTCCTTTATTGAGTTTTACTGATCTGTGCTTGATCTTAAAGTCAACATGACATTGAAATTGACTTTCTTTGATTTATATTCTTAATACACATTCCTGGTCTTATTGTGAACGATTCATCATTGCATGCAATTCGAAAGAAAAGTATGATTGTCTTCGTACCTTTCATCAAAATGTATTAACTTGCTTTGTCTCTGAAACGGCTTCAGTCGACATCACCATATTTTTCAACCCCTCCTCGCTAACCACCGGGCTCCAGAACATGGCGGACACAATAAATGCAGTGTCTGCTTTGAAATGACTGAAATTATTATGTTTTCATTTATATTAAAACTAGCTATGTCTCATGTACAAAATAGATAGTACTGTACAATTACAATACCCAGACAGCAACATAGTGTTGGCCCAGATCCAGGCCACATCTGGTACAGTACATGTGGATTCCACTCGTACCAGATGTGGGCCGTGACACTATTTTGCTGTCTGGGTTTAGCCTAAATAATCATCAAATTTTCATTATTTGTTTCACCTGAAACATATGAATGAGGTCGTACGAATTCATACCATTTCAATTTGCCAAAATGTTATGAATTGTCATGAGATTGTGAGGACTTACGCACAATAACACCCACTATGCAATCAACACTGTGTATAAGATTACGTTTTTTCTACCCACAAATTTCCCATGGAAATGCATCATTTATTCGTCATTTGCACAATTTGCACTGGGGAAACTGGGCATTGAAATGCTTGTGATGAGGCTCAGACTTACATTAACATTAACTGGAGCATACACAAATTTAGTAAACATGACCATAAACACAAAGTGGAGGGCACTGGGATGTTAAAGTGACATGTGCTGTATCGTAGGCAGAACAATAAATACAAATGAGTAGCAGTAACAAATAGTAAAAAAGTAGTTAGTAGTACTGGTAGAAGTCTCAGTGTCCGAAGTGGCAGTAAAAAAGTGTTTATGGAAGTAAATTGGGTTGCACACGCTGTTTCATGTGGACTTTAATAGTAAGGAATTTTCATTGGTTTCTTCTCATTACTCTTTATCAGTTGATTTATGTGCACAGAGAGGTAAAAAAAAATAATTTCTAAGTGAATATCTTAATCCATATAGATGTAGCATAGCCAATCAATTTCCTCAGAAGTTCCACCGGACAAAGGAGAAGTGTGTGTGAAACTCTTGTTGTGTTTGTATTGGCCAACGAAAAAACCTGCATAGAGCTAACGTGGAATGCGTCTTTAAGGACAGATAGACGCATGTTTGATTTACATCGGTTTTACTCGACTAAAATGGAAAAGAAGGCAGATCAGGCACGTGTGTGTGTGTGTGTGTGTGTGTGTGTGTGTGTGTGTGTGTGTGTGTGTGTGTGTGTGTGTGTGTGTGTGTGTGTGTGTGTGTGTGTGTGTGGGACAGTGATTCTCTTTGAGGTTTTCAAATAAATGAGAATCATTGAAACCTGAATGTTGCACATTAAACACCTTTTTCAACTCAGGGAAGGCCATCTCAGTTCATGTGGTACTAAAACCCTCAACGCCAGCCCACGGTCTCCAGTCTGCAGACATAACGCATGAAATAAGTCATAGTCTGCCACTTAACTGTCACACTTTTACCAACAACAAAAAGTCCTAACTAAACAAGTAAAAGACATTTGGAGGCTAACACTACATATAGCAAAGCTTCTGAGTGCTGTGTTGGGCAGTGTATAATGTTGTGGAGTAAACTTAAGCAAGCATTTGCTCCATTATGTGAAATTCTAAAGCTCTGTTTGTTATACGCGTCTCTCCGCACACATTTCACAAGCATCCTTATGTAATGCCCTCACAAGGTCTACTGCCCGATCTCAACCTATCACAAAGACAAATCACGTTGCAAACATGTGCACCAAATGAAGGCACTGCATTCTACCTATATGTGCTCAATTAATGTATGGATTCCAGTCAGAAACATTGTGTTTGCGCAGATCCAGGCCACATCTACATGTGGATTCCATGCGTACCAGATCTGGGCCGACACTATGTTGCTGTCTGGGATAAATGACTGGAATCAAAATTTGTTTAATCTTTTGAGATACAGAGTTGATCGAACTATAAAAACACAATGTAGCCTAAGTTTAACTTAAAAAAAAAGATAAATGTATAACCACACAAATTTACATGTCGATGTTCATTCGATGTTCAGAAACTTGGCCCGCCCCCTTACACTGTAAAAAAAAAGTTGTTGCCTTAAATTTTTTAGTTATCAACTTAAATGACATTAAACTGACTTAAAAATTATTTGAATCGTGTATAACTTGTATAAAAAGTTGAAGATTACTTCTGTAAAAACATGTTGTCATAACTTTTTGATCATATAATTTACAGTGTACTGTGCCCAACATTAGAAACAAATGGCTAAAGTACATTTTTAACAAAGTCTGAAATTGTGTAATGTTTTTTTTTATCACAATCTAATGTACTATAGGCTCTGCAAAGGGACAGATAACAACTATATCTGACATGTTTAATGGCAGTTTAATTCTTAATTTTTGACTGTTTTTGAATAAAGAAACGACTAAATGTGTGGAGAAAATTTAGCAAAAATGTCTATATTGTCAATTTTGTATACACAGCTCACACAGAAGTCACTTTCAAACCAAGCAGCTTTCTGTCAACTTGATGAAAAATCTGTGTGGAAAATCTTTAGCACTCAAGCGAATTTTCTAATTGCGTGGATTCCTATTGAAATGAGTCGATCAATTTGCCAAACAATGGTAAATGTTATAACACAGGTGAATCACGGGTGTATATAAATACAAATAAAAAAATTTGAATAAAATAAAATAAATGTACAATATGACCCTTTTAATGAAGATCCTTCAGGCACAGCAGCTAAAAATACACCTCACATTTTATGAATCCCAACAGACCTGCTAAATCCCTGGTAATGTGCATTGCAGGACATGAGAGATGCAGTAGGAGTGGCTATATGGATGTGTTCTGGGGTCTAAAAGAGAAGCCAGCGCACCAGCAACCATTCCTGGATGACATAAATCAACTCCCCCTCCCCTTCTTTTCCGCTCAGCCTGTGAATTTCACTACAACGTGACTTCCCTCCCACAGTTTTTACGAAACAGCTCGTGGCCTGAGCTGCCTTTGCATTCCTCCACCCAGAGGGAGAGAAAGAGAAGGAAAGAGACTGCATGTTGTACATGTATGTGCAGATCTTATGTCACAACTTGCCCATGTGCTTCAGTCAAACCAATAAACATCCAGTAGAATTTATTACCCTCTGCAGCTTGTTTTATCACTTTCCTCACAACCTCACGTTCGGTTTATATGGCATATGAGGACGAGCAATCGAGGACAGGCATATGTACAACATGTGATGTTCTTTCAGAAATGAGGAGATGTCTGGGTGGTGCTTTGGGTCTATACGCAAGCATACATCACAGGCCAAAAACGTGAGGGAATGGAATTCACCCGAGACATTGCATAAATGCGTCAATGTCACTTCTTACAGTGACCAGTCTTTCTGGTTTGCCATCGAATGCATACTTTTCTGGCTAACATACACACAGCTGTTGGTCAAGACCTGGATTAGACATTTAGATCTGACACGTGGAGACTCTTATAGGTTGATGCAGACTAATAATTCATTTCTATATGCAGCCTGAACTGGCTCTTATATGGTCTTAAGGATCTGGCTCAACCTCATAATCCCACATGAACGGTTGCATCTGGAAAAAACGGCTGTGGTCCATTTGAAGCAATTTGCTTTGAAGTTTATCTAAATTGCTGTAAGGTATTGAAGTTCTTGATCTGAGAACAAATTGTGGAATCCTTTGTATTTTGACAAAAAATAGGTTAATCGTGCAAAATGAGAATTATTCTGATTTATTGAGCATTTCCTAAGAATTCATTAGAGATTTGGGCGTATTGAGATTTCGGACATTTCGGTCTTACGTTCGTAAAAATGTTGTATGGATTGAGACAACCTTCGGACGGACACGTTAGTGTCTCAATACCTTATTTTCTCTTACAAACTTTATACGAATGCCTGACTAAGGCCTTAAGAGAAAATGTACGCATTATCAAACGCAGTAAAGATTGCATTCAAATAAAGTCGTGGGAGTTGGAAGCATACTGTGATATTTTTGTCAGCTATTTTCTTGAAGGTCGTAAAAGAGGCAATGCATAAAGACAGCAATGTTACAAACTTACGAACTGCAGGTATTTGTAAGAATGTTGTTATAGATGGCAACAAATTTAGGAAACAAGATTTCTTTTTTTTTTTACTTCAGGCATTCGTACAGTAAGCATGGTGTAATAAACAACAACATATTGATCCAGCAACTTTCAGGCTCACAATCTCCATCAGGCATTCATAAGAATGTTGCAAAAGACAGCAAAATATTGAGACAGCTACATTTGAAGGTCCTTGTTGTCTCAAAAAATATACATATGAATATAAAAACTTCTGCCATTACCATTACCAATATCTGTCATTACCAATATCTAGGCTAACTCACCTGCCTTTACATAAACTTTCTGATACTGAAAAAAGAATTAAACAGAACAAACAGTTCTTGTGATGTGAAGCATGTTTTATGACCTCCTCAGAGATTGTGTTTGCCCACAGTAGACTTCACAGATGACATGCTTTACAACTGTAACCTCAGCAACACAAACCCGTGTGCTTCAGGCAAATCACACACATTAGCGGCCCATTGCTGTCTACAGCCAATCAACACCAACCTTAAAGTTGCCCATGGGTGTTAACTTCTCAGTTTTGAGAAAAAGAAGGTCTACACTCTGGCAATAACAACTTTTTTTTTTCTTTGAAAGACTACTACAGTTTCTTGGCTTCACTTGCTAATTGCTTACACGTGATCGTGCACATAAATAGTGGCTAATGTTTTCAGCCTTTCTAAATCTGTTGGCTCGATCCTTGATGTTATCAAACGCTAACTGGATTGCATAACCACTTGGAGTGGATTGACATCCACAACAAAGAAATACCTGATTTAGGCAATCACGGCATGCTGATCATGTTTTGCGGCTCATTTCTAAGTCTTACGAAATATCACAGTGCTTGATTTCACGAGGCCCGAGACAATAGTTTTATGGGTGAACCGTGAGTCACAGGCCCTCGTCGTCATCCTCCATCGATGATTATGGTCATGGGAATTATTGTAAAGTTAGACAAACGTTATCAACAATCTCCATTTGTAACACAATAACAGACATTTGTTTTACAACGATAACTTGTTTTTTTCTTCTTCAGACATTTACTTATGTAACTTGACAAGAACAAGAGTTGGAAATTGATACTGATAACAAGAATGAGAGAGAAAGAAAAAATTATCCTAATATTATTTCACCCTCCAGCCTCCAATCCATTGCAGAGAACATCCCGTGGAGACATTGGCTGTAAAACAAGGGACTTTCTGTTAAGACTCATTAGAAATGATTTTGTTTATCTAAATTTATCTCCAATAATATTACAGACTAAGGACAGAATGTGTGATTGTTCTTCATACAGTCTTGATGGTGCCCTGAGGGTTTGAGGAAACTGTACTTGTGTTTGCTGGATTGCATGCACTTGAAAAAGGTCAAACAGGCACAAGAGTGGAAGAACCAATTCTGTAACTCCAAGCGGCAAGAACAACTATTTTTGCTGCAATTACGATGCAAAATAGTGTGGTCACGTGGACAACACAGACACTGGCCAACCTACTTCCACACTCCACAGCTCTTACATAATAGCTTTCTAATCACAACGTTGGAAGACTTCCAACATGGCCTCAAATAACTCTGTGGAGGCATTAGGTCATAAATCTCTGTTAAGGCAGACATGATAGGAGGGACAAAACAACCTTCATCAACGGTCAACAGGTAAGTTCGTACATCGAAGTGCATAGTCTCAATGTACAGGAATTATGCAGTACATAATAAAAAAGTTTAAAAAAAGATACGTATAAAACAAGAAAAACAAACATTATTTTACTAAGAAAAAGCATTGTTACATGATTCTGCTACAAAATACAGTAGTTGATATGTAAACTGAAGTTTGGTCTCTATGGGTAGCCATATATAGGCTACTGCGTGTTTTAGTATGGCTAAAACGCTGTTGACCAATCAGCAACCAGGACTGGAACGGTTTTCTAAAACAAGATGAATGAATTTGCTTAATGAAATAAAGTTTTATAGGAGCAATAAGGCATTCAAGGCCCTATAGTGCCTAACATGATATGATTCACCATATGACTATATTCACAATATAATACAGCCTCACACACCTTATTGCTTAATAAAAGTCATGAAGCAAGGCTATAAACCTGTGCTCGGTCAAATATTGTTCTTGCATAACTAGGAGGAAGTCCAAAACCCACAATGAGAATAACCAACTATGACTTGTTCCAGAACAAACCTTGATTATGCAAGCAAAAACAAGCTGTGCTTTTAAGAAATACTGCAAATGTTTTATAATCAAAACTTAAGATTTGGTTGAAATGTGTGGATTGGGCCACTGCCTTGCATATTGAATACTTAGTCTTTGTACTGTGTACTTGACCGGGGAGTCATTTCATGGAGCCAAATGGACAAATAAACAAGTGAAAAACAACCCATGACAGCAAAGGTATAAAAAAAATGAGTTTGAAATGAGAATGCTGATCAAATAAACACAAACAATTCAAATTAAATGAAGACTGTGTGTCACTTTTGAAATGGCAAAATAAGGAATTACAAGAGAAACCCCATGTGTAATATCAATATCAATAGTGAGATAAAAAAAATGAAACATTTGTAATAGTACTGGGCAATGTTGTGAACCTCAATTTGACATGAAGTCTCTCAGTAGCTTCTAGCTGTCAGGAGAAGATCAAGAACTTCTGCAGAGCTCTCCTGATCTGTGTTTTCTCCTCAGGCTTGCTGTCTGGAATCATATCTGCACTGTGTAATGCGCTCAGGTGCACTTCTGGTCTCTTGTCTCTGACGTCCTGCAGCCCTGCCTGGGTCACGTTCCGGCAGAAGTCCACCCTCACCTCTGTGAGACTTTTACCGTGGTCCACCACAGCCTGGAGGACGGAGTCAGTCATCCGAGCGCAGTTTTCTAGACTAAGGCTATCTAGCCTCATGCAGCTTTGTAGCACGTCGATGACATTTTGATCCGTGATGTGTCCGCATCCAGACAGAGTCAGCGAGACTAGATTCGGACACCTAAAGAAACAAGAGGCAGAATTTATCATGCTATATGACAAAAATAACAAGTCTTATTTATAATAATACAAAAGAGTGATACACAGTGCATATGTTTGCTTGCTATTTGTCTGAAAAAATTTATTTGAATAGTGAATTATCGAATCACGAACAAGTGTCCGTTAAAGCTGAAGTGTGTAATTTCTGTGCTGCTATTTTTCAAACAGGTTTCCCTAACACTCCCCTTGTATGTGACTGGCCAATTAAACTGATAGCCCCGCACCCAAACTCATGCTATTGGTTGATACCGTGTTGCTATGCAGGCTTGTCGGGATTTTCAAACAAATAGCAATGTTTTGAAAGCACCACAGAGACTGTGGGATTCAACATACAAATGACTAGATTCCAGTGGATTCCATTATACTAAGATTATACTAAGATAGAAGAAAGTTATTAAAGAAAACATTATGTGACATAGAACTTAAGTAAATTAATAATTTGCTACGCTCATATTAGAAGCGCCAAAACCATTCAAATGTTTTCAGAACGCTTCCCTGTCATGCCATTGGTAAAACAAAAACGTAGCTCCGCCCCCAAATCACTCCATTGGAGTCAGTGTTGCCATGTCATGCTCAAAAGAACAGACGATTCAACAATGACTAACTTACACATGTACACTGCATCTTAATAGAAGAATAGAACAAAAGTAATTTAACAAAAAACTTGGATAGAAGAAAGTAATTTAACAAAATAAAAATACACACTTAAAACAAGCTGCATTGTGTGATACAGAACTTAAGAAAATGATTCATCTAATTGGATAAGATCTTAATTGCACTAATAAAATCAACAGCATTCAAACAGGTTTCCTGAATGCTCCCCCATCTGCCATTGGTCAAACAAACAGATAGCTCCGCCCCAAAACTCACCCCATTGGTTGAGCCAGTGTTGCCGTGTCAGGCTGGTCTGAATTCTCTGTCACTGTTTTGAAAACAGTGACAGAATACTTTTTTTCGGGGGGTGGGGGGGGTTGGATTAGTTAACATCTTAATATTGCCATATTAATCATCTCAGCATGTATTGACATTAATCTGGAATCAAAGAAAGTATTTTCATTCTTTTTTTTTTTTAGACAGCTTTAAGTGACAGTGAGAAATATATGAATTTCAAAAATGTAAACAGCCGTCAAAGATTAACTGGCTTGAAAACACACTAGTTTACTGCATTGCGAATGCTTTTTATTCCTCAGGGGACACATGAAGTGGTAGACTGTATGATGAACGTGCCATGCTGTCAAAAACTCTAACCCAAAACTGTTTAGGCAGTAATTTATGTGGCCCCACTAGGCATTTGCAGTGTATTATACCAAGCATACCTGTAGCATAGCAAAAACCATTCCCTTAGTCAGTGTTTGCTGCATCAGCTGTTTTTGCCACATAAACACAGCTGGTGCTCTTGCTAAATCGCACCAGCTGAAAGCCGAGCCATTTCCCATGCCCACACCAGTGAGCTCGGGCAACAGGATCCTTCTGTACTGGCTTCTGGTGAGCGGCCCTTCTGTGTGTCCGTGTTTCTCCTCTGCTGCAGCCTGCCGGTGGACTCACACTGGGTCAACACTCACACGCTCACATGGAGCGAGCTAATGGCTGGAGCTTTGAGATGTCATTCACGTTTACTGATGCAGATTATATAAACTCTTACATAATCTTACCACTTAACCACATGTGAGACCGGCACATTCCAGCCGCCTGTAAGTGTTATGTCCCAATAACCCTGGCCATGGGGCAGATCTCACGCTACACGTGCCATTGCTTTCATTATCACAGACGGACATCTGTGACACAGACGGTCTGATAACGGGATCAACGGGAGAGGAAGGATGAGAGAGGCTCACAAGAATTCGAAGCCTCAGGGATCGGTTGGTTTGACAGTTTCAGCTGGAGCAGCTTTCAGCCATTGTGTTTGAGCGGGAGGAGTTTTCAGAGTTGGCCAGATGAAGTAAACACACTAGATATATGCGTCGCATCATCTCCGGTTACATAAGCATGTCTTCCTCTCGTGGCTCCGCCTTTCTCTTATGCAGATGTTTGGTTTGGTTTTTTTTTAAGCACAGATTTCCTGCAAACAGGCTTTTTTGGTTTTGTAATGAAAAACTAATATAGACTTTTAAGTTTTATTTTACTTTGCTTCTGAGAATGAGGCTGGGTGTAAAGGCTTCTCCATGAGGATGTGGCCTCTATAGACATCCCACACGTGGCAGGACGTGCGCGTGTGGTATAATTTACCAGGAATTCAATCTAATGCTTTTTCTTTGAACTCAAAGAGTCATCACAGTGACAGTAGTCTTCCTATAGGCTAATGTCTCTCTCGGGACTCTGGAGGGTGTGTCTAGGGCCACAGGACTGAGTCTAGAGACTTCTTTTCCCTGAAGCGGCAATAATGATCGGTCTGCGCCAAGAACATCAACAGAAAAAGTCGGATGTGGTCAGATGTAGTTACGTTCTTCGTTTTCTTTAATTCTTCATTTCTATGGGCCTGTTTGGATAAATGGTGTTATTCATCATGTGCAATATCCATGACAAATTATTTGTTGTGGAGCCAAAGGTCTAAGCCATCAAATCGTTGAAATAATTTTTTTAGTGTTAGCATTTTTGGCCATGAAAATTTCAGAATCCGGTTCTAAATTTTAGTGGACGGCAACAGTAAGTTGCACTAGGTGTTCAAGAAAGATAAAGAAAGCAATTATTTGAAGAATAAAACTAGATCCCTACTTGAACTCAATGACACGATCTGAGATTTCCTCTTCCCTAGGCACTGTTTTATTAAAAGTTTCCTGCAGCTGAAATATATTGCCACAATGGCGTCAGTCAGTCAGCGTGTGTGTGTGTGTGTGTGTGTGTGTGTCTTTGTAGGAGAGTGAGCGAGACATACACACGTGCACACACAGTGCACAGTGACTGTGACGCACATGTGCATTCCACCCTCATCAACAAAGAACTGATTGTAGGCTCCACCTGCCAATGCAAATCATGAGAGGAGAGCGCACAAGGGAGGGACTTCTCTCCAATTTCATCATGTGTTGCTCCAATGTTCTCTAGTCTATCTTGAGTTGCATTGGATCTTTGAAGAATTGTGTACCCTGATGTCATAAGAGAACCTTAGAATGGTCTGGTTCTTGTGTTCTAACTCTTTATACAGACCAGAAAGTAGCATGCTGATCTGAAGAACCTATAATGAACATCAAAAACTTAACCATTAAAAATACAGTATAGCCAACTCAAGAACCCTACTGATTTCATCGTGTCGTTCCATAAATCTCTACGATGTACATCCATATTCACACTTGTCTTTCATTCTTAAAAATAAAGGTTTCAATATTTTATTCTTGAGGAAGAACAAAATTACCTAGAAACCAATACACTGACCTGAGGAACTTATAATGTAACATAAAAAAAAGAATTCAAGTCACTATTTACTTTGTTAGCGCACATTACAAATCTTGTGGTGAAAAATTAACCAGTGCAAGTTAATAGAAAGAAAGACATCGTTTGTAGTGGTAATCTTTAATCGAAATCTAAATATTTGCTTCAAATCTGGAATGGCGTTTGATGGTGTTTTCTTGCGTTTCTTGTTTAAAAGTCCCCTGTAACGTCAGTCTGCTATGAGCAAGGGATGGAGAGGAGGAGTGCGAAAATAAAACCCCACCCTCTATCAAATGTTACGTTTCACTTGGAAATACGTCATAACACTGAAGTAAAGTCAGTTGCAACTTCAAGTTCACACTGACTTTAACCTCCCAAAAACCTTTAACATCTTGAGTTGACGAAATGGTTCTTCAGAAGTAAAGAGTTCTTGACGTTTCATAACACATTCTTCAGATCAGTAAAGGCAAAGTTTGGCTCTTTTTCTGAGGGCAATGCAGAGAATTACTGAAGAACCATTTTTTTTAAGAGCTCTGCCAAATCCCAGAGTTTCTGTTTCTTTCTCTCTTTTTTTCTTGCAAGTGAGTTTACAGTGCAAAACAGCAGCGGGAGAAACCGCAGAGCTCCATCATGTCTCACGTTATTATTGGCTGCCTGGAAGAGGCTGTACAGATCTGCTCTTAAAACTCCAGAGGGTAATTCAGCTGTGCACTGCTTGCTACACCGCAGACCTCGTGTCATTCAAAACTTGAGGCAAACTACATTCCCAGCCTCAGCACGCTTTCGAACGCAAGCCGCATCTATCGGTGGAAGACTGTGATGACGCGCATGCTTGAGGCTAAAATGTGTTTATGATGAACTTTTAAGGAATGAAGGTTTGAGTAGATCTCCATTAGTCAGACACTGGCGGAGTTAAATGGCTACGGGAGGAACATTCATGCTGAAGTCATTTCAAGCTTTCCACCATTGATGTCTGTTCCTTGAAAAATATCACGCTACGTCCTAATGTATCTGCGATCCTCAAAAACAAAAGTTTCTGAACGTTCTGTACTCATTTAAATCTTTTTTCAACCCATAACAGAACCTGCAATTTGCTGCAACTCACAAGAAAGTGGGCCAGTGTTGTGTTCTAGTCTTCCATACATTGAGTGACAGTCCCACAGCTGCTTGTTGACTGAGGGCCTGTGGTGTGCCGGTAGCTGTGGAGTGATGGGCCAGTTGTTGCAGGCAATGCGTGAAATTTTCCAGTTGGTGTCTTTGTTTCCATTTACAATCTTTTATGTAGAGATTTAATGAATTTATTTAAGCCAGCAGTTTTAAGTCAAATTTATTAAGCACCTTCATAAACCAGATTAATTCATAAACATTGAGTTGTGATTCGTTTTAAAATGGTTTCAAGAT
The DNA here is from genome assembly GCF_949152265.1 of Phoxinus phoxinus. Lineage (NCBI taxonomy): Eukaryota > Metazoa > Chordata > Actinopteri > Cypriniformes > Leuciscidae > Phoxinus > Phoxinus phoxinus. The sequence goes on along the minus strand of NC_136900.1, from coordinate 19,685,056 downwards.
TTTGCGACTTGACATAAAAAATTGTGAGAACTAACTCTTCATTATTTACTACCTCATGCTTCAAACCTGTTTGACTCGCTTTCATCTGTGGAATAGAAGTTGATATTTTAAAGAATGTTCCTTCTACTCTTTTCCCATGCAACAAAAGCAGTATGAAGTCTGAAGGAACAGAACAAAATCAGCATGGCACTGAAATTTGAAAATTCGATTGAAATTCGATTTTATGCTGACTTTACTGAAAATTTTCCCTAGCTCCACCACAGCTTTCATATCTCATTTGCGCTTGTGCATATCAAACTTGACACGTCATGATAGGGTATGAAACGTCATCAAATGTGATTTGGTGTCATTGATGTAAAACGTATGTCCATACGCTTATGCACCAAGTTTGAATATATGCAAGTGCAAATGAGATTTAAGCGAAAACGAAGACGACTAAAATGTTGGTCTGTTCGACACACAAATCTATCATATTGCTTTTGTATGGACAACATTTACGTTAATAATATTGTGTTTTTTGCACTATTTGGAGCTTGACAGAGCTCTGCATATTCTTCTTCCGATGTTTGGAATAACACGAGGATGAGTAAACGATCACGGTAACTTAATTTTGGAGTCCTTTTAACGTTACTTCATCAGTCTAAATATATCAGGGTAGAACATCTGCCTGTCCGAGATCAAGCCAATGACAAAATGAATGTTGATGCCAAGACAAACAGAAACACTCACATGTGGCAAACACGCTCCAGGAAGTCACTGACGAGGCTCTCGTGCTTTCTGCAGAGGTCTCTCTGGAACGTGGTCTTCATCCAGTCCTCGATGTTGCACACTTTGACCCTGCTCGAGTGCCAGCATACAGCCAGGTACCTTAGCGAAGAGCTCAGAACAAAGTTGTCCCTCCTTAACTCGCATGGAGACCTGAAGTGAAGTAGCGTCCATAGTTGCGGGTCCAGGAAGACCTGTCTTAGACGTAGGCAAGTCAGGGACAGGCTGCGGCGACTGTCCTTGTCTAGGTACGAAAAAAGGTGTAGCAAACACTCCTGATTTAGTTCTGTGAGAAGCATAGCAAGACTGAAGACACTAACAGGCCTGCTAACAACCACAAAGCAACGAGACAACGACGAGTCTTGTGTGGCCTGGATTCGTGATTCTCCCCCAGACTGTAATCTAACTGAGGCCTTGCACATATAAGGTCGTAAGGAATGGGGGTTATTTTGGGAGGGACGCTGCAGGCACGGTCAAAAATGGAAATGTGTGAGGCACATGGACCCTCCCGGTCCATCTGTCTCTAACGCCTGTACAGGAGGCAGTGTGAGGGACGTTTAGAGTGTGGCAGCTTCTGTTTATCACTTGCAAGAGGCTTCACTCAGCGCCTTGCATCTTTGGGGATGGGGGATGGCGAGACACTCTTCACTCCTGGTTTTGCGTGCATTTTGGTTGATAAAAGACGACACACTTGGGCATGTTTACACGACAAAGATGTACTAAAAACAAAAAAATTATTCCTTCGCATTTTTCACATACAGGCGGCAATGTTGTCAAATCGATTCCCGTTCACACGGATCCGCGAAAACGATCCGTGGAAATAAAAAACGAAACATGCCAGGCCAGTAGTTGGCGATGTCACTTTGTAAAGCAACACTACGCGCATGTAGACTTAATATGTAATACGCATGTGCATAACATCACAGTTTTCACAAATTCACGTTTTTGTAGTTTTAAACTGAGATGATAGCGTTATTGTTTTCAAAAACTTGCGTTTTCAGGCCCCGAAATGCCGTTGTAGTTTAAATGAACAGCCAAAATTCATAAAAAGTTTGTGTAAACGGCCCCTTAAGGTGGTCAAAGAAGACATTCGCCTATTTATCCTGTTACTCACTTGTGATCGGATCGACCAAAAAACAGGTATAAATGGGCCAGAGATTCTGAAAAGGTTTTTCAAGCCACTAGGATTTTGTATATAGACAAAAATGCCAAAAAATAAGAGGATGATGAAAAATAACAATGACTACCAACTGGACTGGTATCAAGACTAAGGAGCTACAGACGTCAAAACGATCCCCATTCACACTGATCCGCGAAAAGGAATAAAAATCCTGTATTCTGCTACCAGGCCATTAGATGGCGATGGAACACTATGGATTGAACACGTAATACGCATGTGCACGACGTCATAGTTTTTATCGTCTTGCCTTTTTGCTGTTTACACGGAGACCGTTTTCAAAACCTTGCACTTTGAAACACGTTTTCAAAAGTTTGCGTTTTCCGACAGCCAAAACGCTGTTGTCGTGTAAATGAACGGCAAAAACGCATAAAAAGTTATGTTTTTATTTGAAAACGGTGTCGTGTAAACAACCCCTTAGACTCAGACAGGAATTGCATTGCGTTTCCATCTAGCATTTACACAAAAGGCTCTCCAGCAATTTGTCCACAAATTTCCAAAATTTAAGTGTAAACGTAAGTCGCCTTGTTTACATTTTTTTTTCAGTAAAAAGTTAGAAAATACCTGACTGAATGTGAATATATTTCGAACAATACTGGAGATAAAGTAATTTTGCGGCACCAAATGAAATTACAAAAATGCTGATGCACCTTGTCATCTGCCATTGGTCAGCCAAACATAGCCACACCCCAAACTCACACCATTGGTTGAGCCAAGATTGCTGTGTCAGGCTAGTCAGAACCCTCTGATAAACAATGTTTAGGGGGGAAAAGGAAGGCATTAGTTTTTGGCAACTTGTCAAAAAGAAAGTACAGAGTGAGCTGCAGTCCTGCACGTTTTGCACGCACCGAACAGAGTGTACTTCTAAATTAGCAAGGCTAGCATTCCTGCCCCTTACTGGAATTATCTAGACGATATCTACTACACTTGATATGTCATTTGCCGATACCACTTGCTATCATTAGGTGAATCACAGAGGACCTGGCAAATCTTTTTCCAAGTAAAGTGCGATTTCAGCCTGTAACGTTTGAGTCACTTTCAATGAGTCATCATGACATGCCGCGACTGACGCAGTGGCATTTGATAACACAAGCAACGTGATCTTATTGGCAGCTGTGACCAGAGAGAGAGAGAGAGAGAGAGAGAGAGAGAGAGAGAGAGATGTTCCTCACCTGTTCTTCGCTTGCACGTGGCGTGTGGGGAAGGCCCTAGTGTTTGTTCTGCCCCGGGGGTGTGTGTGTGGGTGGGTGGCAGCAATTGATAGAAGGAGTGAGGAGGAAGGAAAATAAATACTCACAATGGGAACAATGCACACCCTCATACGCTGTTGTTTTGGAGCGCTTTACGTCATTAAAAACCATTCAGCATTTACATTTCAGTGGGTGACACTGTAAGTGGTCATTTGAGAAAAAGATTATAGAGAACTAGTGTACTTGCCACTATATTTCAAGCGAGGATAAGGAGAAAGCTACTCCACCTGGAGCAATTACATGGGCAGAACAGAAGAAATAAAAGCTATCCTGTACATTGGGACACACTCTGACTGAACCCGCACCCGTATTTGAGAACAGTGCGTACCAGAATCATTCAACCCAATGCGAGCATATTCAAATTGAGTAACAGTTTGTCCTTTTGTATACAAAATACGCCTAAGTTATATAAACTTGAAAAGTTTCAAATGTTCTTCATTCCTGGTCACATGCGCCCAGGTTAAAATTGAAATCAATGGGTAGTTTATATATAATATATCAAAAATATATAATATGTATGTGTAACCTAATATTTTATTATCAAATGTTATATTTAAATATTAATATTTTACACACATAAATGTGTCGTAGAATTGATTACACTGGAAAGGCATTGGCAATGCAAGACATTGTATTGACGACATATGTAAATACGGCACATTTTTAGATTTACTTCCTCTAGGATTGTTTTTTTTTCATTATTAAGGTGCTCTAAGCGATGTCACACTTTTTTTAGGCCAAATTTTTTTTTGTCATTTTAAAAATATTTCTGGTCTCTGTAGACAGCCCATGCTCCACAAACGGCAACAAAAACAAACTGGGCTAACCCGCACCACGAAACATAAACTGTTCCGGCCAATAACTGACGGATTTGGGGGTGGGGTTTGGGGTTTGGGGGGTTAGTGCGCGGATGAGGAGGAGGGAGGGTCTAGCTAGCCTCCGTTTTGTTTGACGAACGTCAACAAGAAGTGACATCACCCAACATTACTTAGAGCACCTTTAACAGATTATGATCTATTATTTTTTTTTACCATATTTGTAATGACTGATATGGAAGTGGGGCATAGCTAGTCCCAGCATAAGCCGACACACCCACGGACCATCTGATGCGTATTAGCACAAAAAAATGCCAAGCACTTCCTCTATTTGGCAAGCTATTCTGATTGGCCCGGTTTGCACAACTTCTGGAAACAAAATCATGTTAACAAGGTTGTGAGGAAGAACGAATCACTGGATTTCATCTTAACCCAGTCCTAAATAGTACCAAAATGAATGGTTGGTCCTTTTATATGTCAGTCAGAACCAGGGTTATAATAGTTGAAGGGATAGTTCACTCAAATATGAAAATTCTGATGAATTACTAACCCTCATGTCGTTCCAAACCGGTAAGACGTCCGTTTATCGTCAGAACACAAAGGAAGATCTTTTTGATGAAATCTGAGAGCTTTATGTAGTCTCCACAGACAGCTACGCAACTGACACTTAACACTAAAAAAAAAGCTCAGAGATCGTAAAATGTATCCATATGAGTGGAGCGGTTTAGTCCAAATTTTCTGAAGACTTGATCGCAATATTTGATGAACTTATGTGCTTTTATTCACATATAAACATTCATTAACTAAAACAGAAAACGGAAGTTCAAGCATGTTCGCTCGAACCAACGAGGTTCCTTGTCGTGTTACGCAGCACGTTTGAGCTTCAGCAAGAATCAATGAGGTTCATTCTCGTGTTACGCAGCACGTTTGAGCTTCAGGAAGAACCAATGAGGTTCCTTCTCGTGCTACGCAGCACATTTGAGCTTCAGGAAGAACCAATGAGGTTCATTCTCGTGTTTCGCAGCACGTTTGAGCTTCAGGAAGAACCAATGAGGTTCCTTCTCGTGCTACGCAGCACGTTTGAGCTTCAGGAAGAACCAATGAGGTTCATTCTTGTGTTACGCAGCACATTTGAGCTTCAGGAAGAACCAATGAGGTTCATTCTTGTGTTTCGCAGCACATTTGAGCTTCAGCAAGAACCAATGAGGTTCATTCTCATTACGCAGCACGTTTAAGCTTAAAAAATAAGCTTCAAAATGGACCAGTAAATACAATAATTCATTGTATGCGTTTTAATTATGAGAATATAATAAAAACACAAATCAACTTTTGCACAATATGAATCCCTTTAATTCTAAAAGGAAAGAACCTTTACATCAGGTCAGACATTTCCAAGTGTAAAGGAAACTAAATGAATCGTGAGCTATTGGACCCTTCTCTTTAAAATTCATTTTCACATTAGTGAGGTGATAGCTGTGTTTGAGTCAACTACTGCTTTGTGATTAAAAAATGACATCTTGTTTTGTTACGTAAAATCATACATTTCAAGTTTTGGTTCGGAAATACCTCCCAACGCCAACCTAGATCAAATGAACAGCAGGCTCAGAGGACAAGAATGAATTTCCAAGCTGAACAGACAAAAAAAAAACTTCCTGGAGCAGCGAGCAGATCGTTGGCGTGAGTAGGAAACGTCAAGTGTCTGACACAAAAACGAGACCGCTGTCATCATTTCAGCAGACGGAAAAACACTCAAAAATCAATTGTGAAGCATTTTGTTTCTACAGTCAATTTTTTCAGCCCCCTGAAGAATTGCCTTTGGAATCTCGTTTCACACCGGTGGCATATGAAAACAAAAATTAAAACTGGGACAGTCTATTAAACGCAAGTCATCAAGTCAAAATGTAAGCAGCAAGTCGTTTTATACTGAGGTTCTGTGACGGAGAAAACATAACTGGATAGCATGGGACATGAGACGGATGACGGCACACGTATGAAGGTCCAATAACTGAAGTCTTAAAGCTTGGGTTGACTCTCTTGATCGCTGTGCTCGGTGTAGAACAGAATGTAGGCCTTGGCTTTCAGCACAGCCTCCTCATTGACCAGAGTGACCGTGCTGTCGTTGAAGTGGTACCATCGGCCCTCGTGACGCCCGTATGCCGTGTAATGTCCTGAGCCGATGCTGCGGGAGAGGATGGAGATGGAATATCATATAAATATATATCTGTGATCTAATTATCTGTACAGAGTGTGAATTGATATAACAGGAAATAATAGGAGACAGCTACTGATATAACATCCCCCCCTAGTGGATGACAATGAAACTAAAGTTCAGGCTGGTGAATGAGTTGAATACTACAAGCTTTTACTTACCCAGACCCATGATGCACCACCACTGCAGCAAGATCATACAGGCCTCTCTCAGGCAAGCTGTTTTCAGGCTGAATAGAATTACAAAATTGTTATATTTTATATAACAACAATCATATAATAAGTATATTTATTATATAATAATTGTAATCATATCGATTAAAGGTATAATTACTTTTATTATTATTCAATTATCTTAAATTAATAATTAATCAATTTATTTATAGTATAGTAATATGAATATTACTTTATTATTTTACTTCTTTATATATGAATAAATAATAATAGTAATTGTATTTATCATTATCTACTTATGTTTATTTAAATATGAAATATGACAAAAAAGTATTACAATTAATATTTAATAGTAATATATTTGATGTAAATCATTTTTATGTTTTGTATTTATTTTATGTTGAATATTATATATGAAAAAATATAAATTATTATTAAATTATATTAAAATGATATGGTAATATATTTTAAGGGTAATAGGACTAATATATATATATATATAAAATTATTGTATTTTTTAATATTAGATAATGAATATAATAATATTAAAATACATTTTAATTACTTCATATATAAAGTAACAGCATAATAAAGTTATACATTCATATATATATATATATATATATATATATATATATATATATATATATATATACATATTCATAATGTACGCATGTATAACTTTATTATGCTGTTACTTTATACACATATACATATATATATATATACACTTTATACTATTATAATTAGAAATAATCTTTAATTAAATGAAATATAATGACATTTATATATTAAATAAGCGCATAAATTGCCCCAAAAAACATTCTTCAGTTAGAAGTAACATTATTACAGAATTAAATGGTTTGCTCTCACCTCTAACAAGTAGCTTTTCATGTCAAGGCCACGCATGGGAAACTCTACATAGGTGTCAATCTTATTCCTCAGAAACGCTGTCCAGTGGAACCTCTTCAAATGCAGACAGAGCACCTGCACAGGCACAAGACATCATATAACCGTTACAAACTACATGAAACACGAGAATTAAAAATGAGATATTTCTATAGGCTACTTCCATCACCTTGGGCAGTTTCTGGATCCAGAATTTCTTGGTGGACTTTTGTCGCTTTTTGCACTTGTGACACATGTACAGCTCAGTTTCATCAAGTTCCTCAAGGTCTGTGAAACTATAAAGGCAATCTGTAGCCGGCAGAGAGACGGCACACGACCTCTTAGTGTTGCTGGAGAACAAAATGAACTGAATTTAATAGTTTCTAATAACATCTCTTACCTCTCAAAGTGCACGTCGGCCCCGGCTCTTGGTCTTTTGTGGTCTTGATTCTGAACTGGCTGGGAATGTCCAATGAGAGATCTGGAGGGGAACAAGATTTGGCATAACCATGGCAACAAAAGCTTTTAGAGCTGATGGACAGATTGACGACTCACCTAGGAATGGATCAAATTTCCGAGACTCCGTGCCACATATCAAGCAGTACACCTCATTCTGTAGGATGCCACTAAACACAGATGTAACGATAGTGGAGGTCCCGTTTCTGGCAGAAAAGCAAAACCACTTCGCATTATTAAAGGGGTCCTATTATCACTCCAGTGGGAGTTTTGCACACAGCACACTGTTTCTGAACTCCCTGAAACGCCTTGATTGTAGTCTTGAGTTTTCGTCAGGGATCGAACACGTCACAATATTCCTCATTTAAATAATTCCCACCCAAGTCATATGCCAAAAAAAGGGGCGAGGCCTGATTGAGTTGCGCTAGTAGTGTGTTGAAACTCGTGGTTATTGGTAAGGGCTGTGACATTTCCCAAACACGCTCAAAGCGGTTGACCAATCACAACACACTGATCCAGTCAACCAATCAGAGCACATTGTGCTTTTTGGAAGAAGGGGCTTGTCAAATGTCAAACTTGTGAGAAATAATGTTTTCAAGCATGAAAACCTATTCCAGTAGACCCCAAAAAACAACATGAAGACTTTGAACAGTGAATAATAGGGCCTGTTTAAATAAACCGTTTCCCAAATGTGTTCAACAGAATCAGGCCCTTGTGAAAGCAAATTTAGTCCGTCTATTCACAGCAGGATTAACCTGCCATTTTTTTCCGCACAATCCAGTGAGCACGACACAACACTGCACTTCCTTTTCAATAACCCTGCAAATGCACTCAGGTCACCCTCACAGCCCAGGCCGGGGGCTTCCTCACTTGTCTGCTGCTATTAATACAAACACAACAGGGTGGCTCTGCCTCTAGCAGCAGGCAAGTGTGGGAACAGCAGTCTCTGTATACGAGAGAGACTTCCCTCTGCGTGCCGTAAAGAGTTATCTTTATCACTGCTGCCCACGTACTCGCTAAACTAGCAGGGAAGATATAGAACGAGGGGCGGCCTGCTGAGATAGACCTACCTCGAATTAGAAATTTGCCCCGAACCATCTGTGTACCGCTTTGACTAGAAAAAATGTAGTTCACTGAAGACAAGTTGTGCATTTATATTATGTATGTATATATAAAGACTTTCCGCTACTGTGGCGCTTGCAAAAAACACTGCGTTTGTTTGAGTCCAAAACATCAAGTCCTTGCTTAACCAGTGGCGTAAAGCTGCCTTTCCAGAATTTCCGAACATGCGACAGACCGGAAGTCGTTAATTTCTAATGTCGAGTAGTACGGGAGCTTTGTGGAGTTCCAACCATATGCATATGCAGAAATTTCGGATCGGAAACGTAATCAACACTGAGCGCGAGGGGAGAATAACTGGTATTTTTCCATTAAAACATAATTCTTTAAACACTATTTCTATAAAATGGCGGTTATGAATAATTCAAAATGCATTCATTATTGAAGAATTTTTTACATTGTTTCGCCCAAGAAAACCTACTTTTTCTTTCAGACATGTTGGGTGTCATTTGTTTTGTGTGGATATATGATTCACACGTTCATTCAAATCATTCATTCACGTAATACATTTTTATGGGCCGACAGATAGCGGATTTTCCCTAAGTTGCACTTTTTCGCCTCTAGTGGCCGCTCTCAAACTGTATAATGACAGCGGGCCCCTCTCAGCCACTCAAGCAACAGATGCAACCCGGAAAACTATCAATATGGATTTTTGCTGATCATTCCAGCAATCGGTTATCGGTGCCGATTAATCAACAAAACCAATCGATCGACTTCTATTCATTTTAACAGTGAATAAGCAGAGGGTACCAGTTGCTTTATGACCAATTTGAAAGTTACGTGCAACTGCCACTAGGGGAATAAATGTGACAATCGTATGCGAATGTCAGATAATGGAAAGGCGTCTTAAGTTTTGGGCAGGACTATCTGTTTGTCCAAACAAAGGAGGACATGGGAGTAGAAATGACATATATATGTGTTTAGAGCGGTATCATACATGCAGCATTTGCTCTCGGAGGCATGTTTGGGTCGTTCCGGGGTCAGGGCGGGACTGGGTGACCCGTTCTTGCTCCCCTGCATCTCTCTGTGAAGATGATCCAGCAGGTAGCGCAGGAACTCGTGAGCGTCCTGTTGCTGGTAACCCCTGCAAAAACATCAGATAAAAGTCCAAATTGATCCCAATTACTTTCTGTAAGATCTTCTTAGCATTTTTTGAAGATTCATCAAAGGAAAAACATTTTTTTACTTCGTAAACTATTTCAAAATTAACCCAGAAAACACTTTGCTTTTCTGATGACATCACTGAGGCCATGCAGGCTATTGGATAATGTTAACCAATAATCAAATAGCTATTTAGGAATTAGTTTAGAATTTTTTTATATATATATTTCACAATCAAGGACACATTTTTCTCTTTTAATATTTTAGGTCACTAATATTACTAATTGTTACAGCAATAACTTGTGTATATTTAATGATACCTGAAACTTGGCATTATTTTCCAAATGACATAAAAGAGGGCGTCTGGGCTGAAGGCGGTCTGACTCCCCTGCCAAAGTGAACAGAGTGTTTTCCTGAACTCCTCAACCAGAGATCTGCACAACAGAGCAGAAAAACACTGGGATGTTAGTGGACATTACAGGGACTGATACGTCAGGCCTGTTCTGAGGTGGCAGAGAGCAGAGAAAAAAACGTATTAATGCAAAGAATACAACGTATCTAATTGTGTGATTAGGATAACAAAATATATGACCTGCTCTCATCCACGAAAACCATAAACAAACTACACAAAGTAAAAAAAATGAAAAGAAAAAAGACCCAAACTATTAAATAAGGGTTGTATTAAGGATAACCATAGATTGCATCAACCACATTGTGTGTTGGCCACCGAGAACAAGACATCAAAATTTAACATAAAAAACATGTATATTCTTAGGCAAAACAAGTTTATAAACACTGTATTTGTACTTATTTTACGTATAACAAATGAAAGATTAAAATATGTATTTTGTACAGCTAGCCGTGGATTATCCCTTACGTATATGATATTGTAAGAGCTTACACACACAAAAAAAGTGTGTTTTCCGACAACTTTCTTTCTTTAAAATAAAGGGCACCATTCGAACCCCCCTCTTTGCCATTCAGTGGAGAGGACCTTACACACTGCTGTCCCCCTGACTCCTGGTGTGGTACATTCTCCTTCCTGCAGTTTTCCCGCTTCGTAAGGCCACCGAGGGCAGCTCCTTGAAATAACAGCTGAACACCTGGATGTTACTGGAGACAGGAAACAAAAACCAGCGATTAACTAAACAGATCTGTCTCTAACATGACTCAAAATCCTTACGCCCTTTTAGTATATCTTTCAAAATGCAAACTAAACATTGACAAGAATCCTCGGAAACCTTGCAAAACCAGCAAAAGTCTGCAAATGGAAAGGTTTCTTTTAGGTAGATTTAAACCTTATCCAGGCCTTAAAACCAATGCAGCTTATCAATAAAAAATGACAGGTTAAAAATAATTATGACACTATAATAATTAAAAGTACATTACTCGAAGTAAAATAGCTTTTGCGATAATCTTTTATCATTCTGTAACTTGACAAAATCCATGGGAACAATAAGACAGCAAATAAATGACGACAATGTTCAATGCTGCCCCTTCACTAGTTCATAATAACACAGGCCTAACGGTTTATGATATTTGGCATGAACTACTCGCTGCGGTTTAGCCAGTGTAAGGTTGGCTGCGGTGAGCGGGCAGACGGCCTAATCCGTCACCTGGCTTCCCATCAAGCTCTACTCCAGCCAGCTCACTGGCCACAGAGAGCAGAGAGCCAGCCGGGCCACGCACACACTGCCAGGACACACACCGCCGGCTGCCCTTGGCTCGGGGTCGTGAGGGTTGCTCTTACCTCAGGGACTGGAGAATGGCGTTCATGAAGCAGGTGTTGCCCAGATTGCGGAGGCCTGTGGCACAGTGTGCTAGAGTGCCGTCCTGTGTGGGGACATTTCAGAAAAAATATGGAACCAGCACACATTTGAAAAAATTATGCATATACATAATTTAAACGAAAAGTGAATGTATACACACCACTAGTTACATTTACAAAGAAAAAATCAAGTACTTCTTAACAGTGACATGACCAGAGATTTCTATTAACTGTACGGTACCTTATGTATTTTTATTTATATATTTACTACTTTTAAGTTATATTTCATATGCGTCAATGTATATATAGTTGTTTTGGTTACACTATTTTAATATGACATAGTTACAGTGTAATTATGCATTTAAGTACTGAGTAATATTAATTAACTACATGTACTTACTAGGGTTATGGTTAAGAATAGGGTTTGGTTTAGAGTTAGTTGCATGTAATTATGCATAATTTATAGTTATTACTATAGTAATTACATGTAACAAGGACACTTAAATAAAGTGTTACCGTTGTTTTATTATTTGTTGTATTTTATTAAAATATTACATTCAATACACAGTAATAAAAAAAAAAAAATATATATATATATATAATACAAAATAAATATTTTTCTAATAAATAAAATTCTAAAGCTCTATGCTAGACCTACACATGTAAAATAATTGGCTTCTTTTGGGCTTAGAAAGTTTATAATAATAATACTAATTAGTTATTTTATATATTATATATTAAATAATATACAATATATATATATATGTTCAAAATGTTTCCAACAATGATAATAACAGAGTATCAAATCATCATATTAGAATGATTTCTGAAGAATCAAGTGACACTGAATTCAGCAAAATTCAGCTTTGCATCACAGAAATACATTTTATTTTAAAGTATATTCAAATAGAAAACCATCATTTAAATTGCAATAATATTTCACTAATATAGTGGCATCATGTTTTTCAGAACCATTTCTCAGCACACTGGCTCCTTTGCACACATATCTAGAATCAAACTCAACTTACGCTGTCTTTCTTCAGCTTGCTGTCGTGAGAAGAACTGTCTGACAGCTTTCTTTTCCTCTGTCTGTCGGTATTAGACACAGAGCTGAACAAAGAGAATAAATCGTTTCAAAAACAGTGTATTCATGTGATGATTATTGTTGAATGGATGCACTTCGACAAACATCAGTCTTACTTTTCCAAACTCTGAAGATGTTCTCTGACCCTCTGCACATTTCCTAGTTTTGTGTCGTTCACCACAAATTCGTCACATCTGTAACTACAGAAAAAAAAAACAATGTGAAAGATTAACAAACACTGCTCACTGAATAATGTTGTATGTACTGTCCCTTTAAGAACACTCTTATATCTTATGAATGTATTTGTGTAAAGAAACCAACCAGTATGTGCTAAAACTGTTGCAGTCCATACACACAGAGTGCTGCTGACTCTTCTCGCTCAACTTCTCTCGCTCTGGCTTCCTTTGACCGCCGCCTGGAGCCTGAATGTCCTCAAAATGCTTTTTGGCATGGCCGTTAACATACCTGCCACAGCAAACAGATGCAAAGGAATATTAATATGTGTGAAATGTAATATATTATTAATCATTCAAATTTGATTGATTTTAATTCAATTTACTTACTCAAATCATTTGAATACAGCTAAAATATAATTCTTCACAACAGCAAATCAAGGAACTCTGGATTTACACTTGAATGTAATATTTGCTGTAAATCATAAAGGAAACCGCACACACCGAAACCACACAGACTAAAAATTTTATTAAAAATTTAGACAATTTAAGCACTCACCTTCCGCAATGCACGCTCAAGCACGTCAGGCAAACCCACGGGCTTTTGTTTGACCGGCAAACTAAAAAAATAAAAAATAAAATCTAGATTAATAAATAATATATATATATATATATATATATATATATATATATATATATATATATATATATATAATATTCATGATATAACATGGCATTTTACAAATGTATAAAACCAGACCATCTTTTCTTATTTTGAATACCTTTAAAAATATATATATATATACAATAATAATAATACATCAAATTTTCAGCTTCTCTTGGGGTTATATATATTTTTTCTCTCTCCATTTGTATAATTTTCTTTTTATAATGTATATTTTTTCTTTTTTTATTAATTAATTTTCTCCCGATTTTTATTAATTTATTTAATTCATTTATTTAAGCCATTTATTTATTACTATTTCAATTATTATACATTTTCCCACAAGGCATATTTTAAGCTCTATACTAAACATATACATTCTTTATATTTCAAAATATTTTCTGTATTTGCATAATTTGTATAATATTTAGACACACATTCTTCCCTTCGGGCTTAATATTGCAAATATATATATATATATATGATACACACGTTTTTTACTATTTGTATAATTCTACATACTTTTTAATAAGGTTTCCATACATTTTTTTTCCCTTCAAAACATAAATCCTAGCGTATAATAATAACAACCACTTTTGCACTGAGCTGAAGTGGCATGTTAACCTCATGTGAAAGTAATCTCTAGCTGTGTCCTGCTGGGAGAGAGAGCTTTGTTCTAATTGCCTTGATCACCTTCCCTTCTGAGTGCACAACAAGCATCTGAATTAGCCGTTGCTAAGGAACGGTCCATTCTGGTGAATGCTGGTCTGTGCACGACCCAACAAATGTGGAAAAAGTCAATAGACCCCGTGCGTCTCCTCGTACCTGCTGTGCGCTGACAATGCTGAGCTATTGTAACATGCTTTATATAATGTACTTCATACAAAAGAAACCATTCTAACAAAGTCCGTTTTATTAGGAACAAAACCACCTAGCAGGTACAATTTGTATGATTTTTTTTCAATGAATCTGCCACAAAGTAGTGTATAATTGAAGCTATCTTGGTATAAGGTAGTTCATAGTTCTGTTTTACTAATTTGATTATTTTAAGTGAACATTAATGTATTTTTAGTAACTAGAGAGGGTCACTGAAAAGACATTTTTCATAAGAAATGTGTTAAACATGAGATATGGGGCATTTGTCATGTCCCGTGGGTGTGCTGAAGGGCCACTGGCGTCACGCCCCAAATGTTCATGTGTTTTCAGTGTAATCTAACATGACAATTCATCTCAACCAAAAATACACATTATCATGCACTGCGAAAAAAGATTTTTCAGAGATATTAAGAAAATACTAGGCTATTTCAGTTTCTAATAGGGATGCATGATATATTGGTGACGATATTGGTTTTAACTTATATTTCCTTCATTCGAAATATGTCAATTAGTGTGAATGGCGTTCAAAAACAGACACGACAATAAAGATTTATAAAAAGTCACCTGATATGGGTTTTTTAAATAGTCTAGGCCAACATCTAAAGAGGAAGATGGCCAAAATATACATCTACACAATATAGGTAGGCCTATTTGTATGTATACCGGTACATATCAGCGGTCCTAAGACAAGAACAGGCATTGTTCAAAATTCTTGTATAACACACATGAATGTAGCCTAGTATATAAATATTAAAGTATATTATGTGCATGATGTAGTGAACCCAAACCCAAAACGAAGGTGAGAAGATAGAACGGTTTACAATTTAGATCCTCTTATATTTCATTGTTTTGATCCTTTTACACATTTAAGCACTCATTTAAGGCCATGAATACATTAGCAGCATTACACTAATGTTGCAACAACGTTTGCAGACGTTATTTCCGGTTTATTTTGATATCAAGGTCTGCATCTAGACAGCTAAATTTTACCTCCCAATAATACATAAAGACCCATTTTAATAATTTACTGTACATCAGCAGGTCTGTAGTCTAACTGTTATATTAAATAAACAGCTCGACATAAAATTGAAATCCAATCGAAGATAAAAAGCCAAATCTGTCTCACTCAACTTTCTGAAGCAAAGGACAACACAACATTTTCTGTACAAAAAGGAGAGTAAATGTGACAACCGTTTAATATTATTTAAAAACAAGACATTGACCCGAAAATATGTCCATAGAACAATAGCTTTGCGCTTAGCAAGTTTTAGCGAGTTTGAGTGCTGTGTAAAGCTAAACTACTTAGTTTGGGGTTTAAAATGAGTACAATTACGAAATATGATAATTTCACATCATATTATTATAGTTTTCTTCTAATTTCAGATATATTTGTTTTAAAAAACACACACACAAAAGTCTCCTAACGCGAGCTGCAGTGAGCAATAAAGCACTAGCCGGCTCGGCTAGCTCGAGCTATTTCACAGGAAACGGACTTAACGTTAATTGTAAGTGATTATTAGTGAATAATTGTCAGTGATTATTAGTGAATAATCATTTGTATCCGCATTTAACTCACCAGAACAGCACCATGAGGAAGGGGAACCGTTGGGGAAGCGGCTCGGATCCACCGTCATACAGACACTGGAGTTGAGGTGAGGGCACTCCATGAGCCTGTGTGCTACTGCTAGCTAAAGCACTAGCTAACACAGTCTGTCCTCTGCTGCACGATTTCTGTGTTTAAACTCTAAACGTGTATGTTTAAAAGCCACAAAATGTGTTTCCGAGACGCAGTGTGTATATTCCTAAACGTATAGATGTGTTAGCAGTAATGTTGCTCTGCTAAGTGGAGACAGTGTTGTTATGTTAAGAGGGCAGACATGCATAGACTCGCCTTGTCTCAAAACCCGCTGAGCTCCCTACCTAGACAGCAGAAATACAGTCTAAATAGGGAGCGTACTTGACAATCTTTAAACTTTACTTTTACTTTGATGGGATGTATACACAAGCGTGTGTTAATCGAGAAAAGACCAGCCTAAAGATCTAGGGTCATAGGGAGAGCAATAATGAGATAAAATTAAGAGATGTGTCATAGTGGATGATAAATGAGAAAGTGTAACTAATTTACAAATCAATATTTTACTGCAGGTGTTTTCAAACTGTTTGATACCATGGGCGCGATATATCATTATCCCGGTTTGAGTCCTCTCCTTAAAATAAAAAGGTAAGCTTTAATAAAAACCTGTGTATAGGCTACAGTGAATTAGGCCTTAGTGTAAAATAGTATCTGACAAATGTCTATGATGAGGGATGGCTTTTCTACCCACCATGAGCATATATATATATATATATATATATATATATATATATATATATATATATATATAACATTATAATTATGTAGGTAATCCTGAAGAAAAAAATTTAACTAAATAAAACATTTTTTTTATTTATTATTTATTTTTTAATCTTTAGTGTGTAATAAAATAAATTATGTAAATGTTAACTTATTTAATTGTATCATTTTATTTTATGAAAGTAAGGCTAAAAGTATAATAAAATCAATTATGTAAATATGACCTTTTTTATTATTACATTTATTTATTTCATTTTTATTTATTTAATTAATTAATTAAATTTATTAAATTAATATTATTTCTGAAGAGAAATGTAAAAATATGGCTAACAATATAACATATGTAATTTTTTATTGATTAATTTATTTTCATTTTACATTCATTTTATATTATTTATTTTATTATTATATTTTGTCCTTTTACTTCTGACGAGAAAGATGGAACCGTGGCTAACAACAGAATTAATTCTATTAATGTTGTTTATTTATTTTTTTTCCATATTTTATTATCGCAATTTATTTATTTAATCTTAAAAAATGTTTTAAGAGAAACACAAAACTATGGCTAACAATATAATTAAATGAATTCTGTAAATGTTAACATTTATTTATTATTGTATCGCAATTTATTAATTTTGAATTTATGTAATTATTATTATTTTATTTTTTTAAATAAATTGTATTCATTTTATTAAGAGAAACATACAACTAAGACCAACTATATTCTAAAATTAATGTTAACGTTTTATTTATTGCAATTTATTTCTTTTATTTTATTTTATTTCTGAAGAGAAACATAAAACTATGAGTGCTTTCCATAAATGGTAACTCTCTATTTTCACATTGTTACACTATCTTTCTCTGAACTTTTCCGTTCACCCCTTTACAGCCCCATGGGGTTCCTATACCCTCCAGCTGCTTTATCACCATACACTGATGTTCTCTCACAGACAGACAATGCCACAGTTGTACATTTGAAACCATTTAAGACCACACAGACATTTTTTACTTAAAATCTTTATTGTGATATGACCAGTTTGACTGACATATAAAACAATGTAAATTAGAAACTTCCAAACATAGTAGACACAAGTATAAAGTACAAGTAAATAAGCAACAGAAATGTTATTTGCCCTTTTTTTTTGTCAAGCCCTTTGCTTCTTTAAAAAAAAAAAATCACTTTACCAAAAGAAAAAGAAAAAAAAGGGCAAAAGTTTCAATGTACATTTGTGGTTTAAAATGTAAATTCGGAGATTTCAAGTTTGGATTGTAGAGATTTCCAGAGTGGCTGGCTGTGCTTCCCCTCCTCCCATCTCAATGGCCTGCTCCTTCAGCGGCTGCTCTGCTGACTTCCCATCTTTCTTCTCACGTTTCTTCGAGCTAGGCCTGGGAAATAAAAAAAATTGAATGATAGAAATTTCAGCGTAAATACAGAAAACGTGAAGTAACAAATAATATGGCCTAACACAAACAAAAATGTACTGTAATGACATACTTCTTCTTGAAAGCAAAGACAATCACCACAATGAGAATAATGGCACCAATAAGACCAAACACAACGCCCAGGATAATTCCTGATGGGATAATAAGAAATTAATATCAGTTGATAAATGAGTTGTATGAGTTAAAAACATCATATTCGAGTTTAACTTACCAACTGGTACATCTGATTCACCTGAATAGTCCTCGTGGCCTACATCTATTCAGACAAATGTACATTAATATACTTCTCTCTCTTTTTTGCATGTAGATCTCTGGGTAAAATCACTTAGTTTAATTTCATACCGATACCGTACCTGCTGCATTGAAACACGTGGCATTGCACCAGTCAGAAGAGAGGAACCGGTTTCCGTTTCCCACACATCCGGTCCAGTAGAAAGACTTGCATGCGTGATGTTCAGGACTGTAGTAATACCGCAGATAATGACCGAAACATTCCCCTGTTTTTTTTGGAAGAGTGCAAGCTTTGCGTTCTGCAAAAAAAAAAAAAAAAAAAAAAAAAAAAACAGTTTTTACCACAGGGTGGCAGTATTTTCTTCAACAAAAAATGTTACGCATAAAGTATCGTTATCGTTGCCTACACAAAACAAATGAATCAATCACAATGCATTTCACATACAAACTATTTATGTTGCATTATTGCAGAGGAATGAAATGTGAGTAGAAAGATTACCGTCTCTAGGGAACAGCTCTTCGGCTCTTGAAGAACAGTTTCTCATGCACTGCCTCTCTATAATGAAACGGTTTGCATTCCCACCCTCCCCTTTGTACCGGAATGGAAAACAATTGTCTTTTTCTTGATCGTAGTACATGTAAACCACAACCTCAGATTCACCCGTTCCTTCATCTGGTTTCAGACTGCAGGCATCTAGATTTGGAGAAAAAAATTACGTTCTTGTCCAAGATCCAGTAAAGCACTATTTAACCCCCACTATTTGAACACAAAAGATGATATTTTGAAGAATGTCAGTAACCAGCACGGCAGTTGACGGCACCCATTGACTTTCATATAGAAAAAAAACTACTATGAAAGTCAATAGGGCCCATCAACATTCTTAAAAATATATTTTGTGTTCAGCAAAACAAAGAAACTCATACAGGTTTGGAACAACATGAGGGTGGGTAAATGACAACATTTTATTTTTTAGGTGAACTATCCCTTTAAAGCAGGGTGTATTCTGATTGACTGTCACACTATCATAGTTTGTGCCATTATCGTTATAGTTGTGTTGTGGACTCTGCTATTCTTTTTTTTTATCGTTATCGTTCTTAGTTTGAACGGGCCTTTGTACACATGAGATGCTACGAATCATGATTTAGTCACCAATTGGGAAAATAGTTATAAATAGCGAATTAATTGCCATGATATTTTGTTGTACATTCTGCTAACTTGGTCGGAACAATCATAGAAATGGGAGTGATCTTTGTATCTTGAATGAGTAGCCTAATGTGTAACTAGTCTGGATACTGTCCACACCTAGTTTTTATGATGGTTGTAAATGTTGTCATTTTTTTTTACAGATAGACACTTTCGTGTTAACGATTACACACATTTTAAACCTGGACAACATTACTGTGGCCTACAAAAACCTGAGACAATGGTTTTATTTGTGCCTGTTAGTACAGTTAAAAAATATTCTCTTGGATGTGTAGTTGTAAGTCCACGTAAATTTGCAATAGTAAACAAACACAAACATACATTTGTTCTCATTAATATAATCCATTGCTAAGCCCAGTGTTGTAGTTTACACAGGTTTTATGAGTGAAGTCTGTTAAATTTGTCCGTTCTAATCCGTTTGTATGCATTCTGGATATGTGTAGGCCTACTGAGTGGTCTGTACAGATTGTTATGTTTTTGTAACTCCATTAACCTTTAATTTTTATTCCCAATTTTTAATGCGACTGATTCTTCTTGTAAATATTGTGCAAATTCCGTAAAAAAACAACAACGCCAATTCACTGCACTATGGATTTGAATTGAATTGGCCACGCCCCACAGGAAGTTGCATAGAAATGACAGAAGGTGGAATTAACTGATTTAAAATTCAAGCAAATTCGAACAAAGTGTTCGGCCATATAATAAAAGTTAATTTGTTAAATATAAAGAGGTTTTAAAAAAATTAAGTAGGCCTAGGCCTATACGTTTAGGTAAAAACATTTTGTAGGACTTTTTAAGCAATAATCCAAGGTTTGTCTCAACAAATTTTCTAGGTGTGACGGGGCTCCATAGACGAAACCTTTGCTCATGCTTATATATCTTCTTCACTTTCCTTAATTTCATCACACAGAATACACGATACAACCTTGAGAGTCGTATTTTCAAAATTAATTTTTTTAATTAGTTAAAAACGAAGACCAAACCCATAAACCTTATTATAACTCACAAAACAAATGAATATATTTACCTTTCTGTGTTTAAAAAAAAAAAACCCTCTTACCTGGTTTCTGAGTTTGGGCCTGAATGTTGTGGTTCAGAGCAAAAATGAACAAAATAATGCCAAGTTCCCTCATAGTGAACCACATAGTTGTGTGAACACTAGTGTAGATGAACGTTTGCGAATAATAATCAGTAAGGGGAGGATGCTTTGCACTTTGTACTTCCTTGAGATAAGAGCAATAAATGTTGAGGAGGGGACAACACTAATGTTACTGTAGATTCACAGTATGATTTCTTTCAAATAACTTGATTACAGAGACTTATAGCGCCAAATGAATCTTTATTGTTTTGCAGAATTTGAAATAAGTTCACTTACAGATATAGCAGAAGACATAGTTGATTGGACATTAATAAGTGTATATTGACAAGTTTAAAATGGTTGATTTGTTTTGCACTGCTCATATGACACCTGGCGGTGGGAAGACTTCTTCTTGACAGCAAAGACAATCACCACAGTGAAAATAATGACACCAATAAGACCAAGTGCAACACCCCAGATAATTCCTGATGGGATAATGAATGAATTGAATTAATATCGGTGGATAAATTAAATTAGTTGAATGAGTTGAAAACATCATATTCAAGTTTCACTTACCAACTGATAGGCTACTCCTGATTCACCCGAGTCCTCGTGGCCTTGATCGAATCAAACAAATGTACATTAATTATGTTTTTTTGCATGTAGATCTCTGGGTAAAATCACTATTATAAGATTAATTTCATACCGTACCTGCTGCATTGAAACACGTGGCATTGCACCAGTCAGAAGTGAGGAACCGGTTTCCGTTTCCCACACATCCGGTCCAGTAGAAAGACTTGCATGCGTGATGTTCAGGACTGTAGTAATACCGCAGATAGTGACCGAAACATTCCCCTGTTTTTTTTGGAAGAATGCAAGCTTTGCGTTCTGCAAAAAAAAAAAAAAATTCCACAGGGTGGCAGTATTTTCTTAAGTCAAAGATGTTTGACCTGAGAATGAGTCAGAAAAATTTAAATCCGTTTCATGCAAAAATATTTTATGTAGCATTATTGCAGAGGAATGAAATGTGAGTAGAAAGATTACCGTCTCTAGGGAACAGCTCTTCGGCTCTTGAAGAACAGTTTCTCATGCACTGCCTCTCTACAATGAAACGGTTTGCATTCCCACCCTCCCCTTTGTACCGGAATGGAAAACAATTGTCTTTTTCTTCATCGTAGTACATGTAAACCACAACCTCAGATTCACCCGTTCCTTCATCGGGTTTCAGACTGCAGGCCTCTAGATTTGGGGGGAAATGAATAAGGAGAGTTATTTACTGTATTATATCTCTGTCCAAGGTCCTCAATTAAAATGTTGTAAAATCTACACTACCGGTATATATCCTACATTATTCTAAAGTTCGAATCATCCATGGAAATTATGTTAAGAGAATTCGTTTTGTATCTTGAATGTTATTTTTAACTAGTCAGTCCACACAACTACAGAAACGACACTGCAATCATCATGACTTTTTGAGTGGCCATTTTTTATTTTCAATATGTCTCTTTTTTTTTTTAGGAGCGAAATAAACCTAAAATTCTCGGAACAGCAGCATGTGTCCAAATTTTAATCTTAACCGTTTTATTTGATCAGAAACGATCTGTAAACAGGGCTTTAAGTGTAAAATACCGAACTTGTCCTTTAAGAACAATGTGCATTTACTTTTAAATTGGAACATATTTAGATTAAGTTTAGCATGTGCAGGATGATGATGCATGATCCAATGTGTTATTATAGGAAATAAATATCATAGATCACTATTTTCCAGAGACTTCGCCCAATTCTGAAATGCACACTGTAGAAATTATTGCGATTTATACTGTAAAAAAACTGTTTAAACTTAACAGTTTGTTCTCTTACTATATGGTTAAAAACTATAATAGACATTTCAGGGCATTTCATATAATTTTAAATGTGGTTTTCTTATTCAAGTAAAATACCAACTATATTATAATGTAGGCTACTGTGAAAAATGTAAATTGACATTCCCAGAATTCCCTGCGTGACACTTTACATTTGATGGTATTTCATCTAAAGTCCCCCTGTGGTGAAAATCAAGTTTTTAATGTAGTTTATATGTCTATGTGGTGTTTTTTAATATGCTTTAATACAAACCATGTGGACATTCATAAGTCAACACCATTGCTGAATATATTTTCCTTAAAACTGCAGTGAACAAAAGACAGTCTCCAAATCGCGGTTTGAAATCGCTGGTGTTTCTGACGTCACAAACTACCTTGCAACCAATCAGGTCAATGTGTGATCGACAACGAGTGGATCTCTGAGCTGGTGTGAGTGAGTGGAGGCGGGGCTAATTTGCATATTCATAGAACCGCATATATAAATGAAGCAAATGAGTTACATTCAAGCTATTTTAAGGCATGAATCATTTTTTTTTAACTTTGTAATTTTGGTGGGTTTTAAGGGATACAGTTATTGACTAGGGGGACTTTAAATAATTGTGTTTCTTATTAGTTTTGTAATAAGTTACATAAATTAGGGTTTTATGTTTCTACATGAATGTTTATTGCATTATTTTAGTGTTACCACGATGGTGTTTTGTATGTGTGTGTAAATGACACTGCTTGCACCTTCTATATATTAGTATTTACGTCATCTTGTGATGAACTTCGATTCGTCGTGTGGCTTTCTCTTTACCACCTGTGTTATTATGATGGTTGTCAGTATATGTTAAAGGATCAAAACAGATTTTAGTTGCAGTATGGTTATGCTTATTCAGCAGAAAAGGACTGTTGGATTTACTAGTTTATTTATTGTTCGTAAATTACAACAGTTTTAAACTGTATAATGTACAGGTTGTTCTGTAAAGTTGTTTACATTTTACTGTATTTTTACATAATTATTCTGGCAATCACAGCCAGTTTTTTTTTCGGTAAAACTTTTCTTACACAGTTTTTTTTTTTTTTTACACAGTTCTTAAAATTCTTCATCTTCTATCAAGTTTTGAACTTGAACAATTAAAGCTTTTTCATCAAGACTGTGGAACAACAAATAGTAATATACTGATGTTTCATAATTGCAAATTTGCCCCGCCTCCACTCACTCACACCAGCTCAGAGATCCACGTTGACCTGATTGGTTACAAGGTAGTTTGTGACGTCCGAAACACCAGCGATTGGTCTCTGGTTCACTGCAGTTTTAAGGAGAAAATACTCAGCAATGGTGTTGACTTATGAATTTGCACATGGTTTGCCTTAAAGCATATTAGTAACTCCACATAGACATAAACTACATTAAAAACTAGATTTTTTTTTAGCACAGGAAAGGGTCAAAATGAACTGTCACTAAATCTCTCAAATTTTGTGGGAATCTCTTCCATGTTAACGATTACTAGCGTTTTACACCTGGGTAACAAGTAATTGTGGCCTATAGAAACTAAGACTTAATTTTCTGTTTGTACTGTTTGCTGATTTGCAGTCATTCCTAAACACAAACATTCAATTGCCAATTTCAATGAGTTTGCATGTGACACTGCCAAGTACAGGGTTATTACTATTCTACTGGTATAAAACACAGTGGTTAACAGAACAAGTTATTATAAGATCAAACCAGACATAAACCTTGTTAACAAATTCATTTATTAACCTTTGTGTTTTATTTATCTACATTTGACAATAAGAACACTTACCTGGTTTCTGAGTTTGTGCCTGAATGTTGTGGTTCAGAGCAAAAAGGAATAAAATGATGCCAAGTTCCCTCATAGTGAACCACATGTGTGAACACATGGTGTACATGAATGTTTGATGATCAAGTTATCTAAAGAGCAATAAAACTAGGGAGGAAGGAAATGTATGATTTCCAATAACTCGATTATACAGTGTGTAGCGTCTGGACCAATCAGACACGCACTAACTATTCATTATATTTAATGAATAATCCAGCAAACTCACTCTCCCAACAAAGGTCTATGAAACTCCCCCCAAAACTAACATCACAAATGAAGCTTACCCACTGGCAGAACCTGGTGTCCTGCTACAGGACATATTAAGACTGATAACAAGTTTTACGACACCAAAAGGAATTTCCAGAGAGTTGTGACTCTCGCTTAGGCTAATTCTTACTGAGAAGGAGAAACAATCCTATATGTATATATAACCACTTGAGAAATGTATAAACGTATCTAATTTTCCCATCTCATGATTTTCCTTTTATGTGGTTTGGCCTATGTTTTCTTATAAACTCTAATGGGTTAATGTTTCAGACTTTGTATACTATGGGTAACCAAAATCATATGTGTAGCATGTTTGGTCTCTATAAATTCCTATCTTCGTCGCCCATTTGTTAATTTACATTACATTCTGCTAACTTTGTGACGCATTAGTATTATAAGAATCTTGAAGATTCTTTTCTTAAACATTCAAATGCCTCCTAGAACACAATGGGTCATAACATTTTCCCTCCAAAGGAAACAACTTCTTATTGGTTCACACACACACAGCCCAGTGGGTGTGACATCTTCACGCGTTAGAAATCACTGATCACAAGATCAGCGCTCTCTTTTTAGCCTCTTAGCTCTCTTGCTTCTAGCTTCTTTTGGTCCTTCCTGAGAAGTCCTAATGTGAAGATGATGCTGAACTAGAAGTCCCCGAAGGATCCCCAAGCTTGTGCCAGGCTTCGGCCTTGTCTTTCCATTCACCAAAGAGACTCTGACTCCCACTGGTTCTCTCTCATCAAGATAACATCAGCAAAGATCAACTGGAGCATCAACAAATTGCTTCAGGACAGTTTAATTCAAATGGGCGAGACATGCAATTATCAAAAACTTAGACTCATTATTTGATACTTTAAGTATCCTTACCACTTTTAAAGAAGGGCGTGTTAGAACTAAACTGATGGTTTTCTCAAGGCTGATGATCTGCTGAATTTCAAACAATGCTATACTTCTTGCTTTCCTGTATTCTGCTTCAGCTTTCTTTCCCTTGATAAACTGTATGCATGTATGTGTGTGTTAGAGTAGTTTAATGTTAATAAAGTCTTCATATCACACGTAAAGATGTCCGTGTCTCAAGCTTATATCCAGAGTCAATAGATTTTTGGCTACTTGCTCTTAGTAGTAGCCTACTAAGTAAGAAAGACATTTCCCATGCCCCGGAAATGTACATTTCTATTAACCAATATTGAGGGTTCAGACAGAGGTTGAACTGAGTAATTGGTTGTAATGTAGCTACATCAAGTTAATCCGATTAACTGATCCAAATATTCATACTACTGTGCTAAGTATAGCCTAAAATGAAACCATTATGGTATTTAGTTAAAGGGATCCTATTATGCCCTTTATTCGTGCATTATTCACATATTTTTCATTATTACAGCTCCTCTCTCCCCAGTCTGGTTGAACGCGTCATTTTCGACGAAGCCCCTCCTTCCGAAATACAAAATGTGCTGTGATTGGTTAGCTGGCCCAGTGTGTTGTGATTGGCAGCACTTAGCGAGTGTTTACGAAATGTCATTCCCCAATTCATAACCACAAGCTCTACTCAGATGTAGGAGGGCTTTAATTTCAAACCAATTCAAGCCTGATTCAGACCCTGACAATGTTAACGAACAAGAGGATTGTGCTGAACGGATTTCAAGCACAGACTTTGCAAGCACGGATTTCACAGGACGTTTCAGGGTGATATGTGTTTTTTGTTTTTTTTCTTAGAAAACACAACTACAATAAGACACACAAGTTGTGATCCATAAACAACAGGTTGTCCCGATAAAACGGGAATGGCTACATCTTTCAGGAGAAGCTTTTGTGCGAACGTTGCGGTTATAATGTTCAGGAACAGTGTTAAAAATAAATTTTACCCTCTCGCGTTTGATATACGTCACCACCACTAGCACACGGATCCCGCTAAACATGCCTGTGTCTTTGGTGCACTTCACCGCCTTCTTTCAGGGAGAGGACAAACTAGTTGAGCGTGGTGAAAACCACTTCGTTTGTGGAGGGAAAATGTGTTATGCGGTGACGTCACATATGCGACGTGTAGTCTTTCTCGTTATGTCTATTCCACAACTGCTAGCCAAAGAATCATACAATATACTGTCAAACTCGTTACATGAGAAATATATAAAAAATTCACAGACAACATATGTTCACATTCATGGCACAAACGGGATCAGAAAATAATAATTTTCTCTCATTCACTTGCATTGACGCTTTTTCAACCTAGAGGTCCACTTGGAGTTTTACGGATGGGCCATTTTTGTAATGACCATTTTTATGGACCAATTTTTGTAATGACCATTTTTTGTAATTTTTGTAATGACCATTTTTATGCACCTCGCTATGGGAGAATTCTTCAGAGGTTATGAGTGAAAATAATATCTAGCCTATGCCAAAGAGGCTCCACAAATCATGTGGCAGATTCAGGTTTCAGTATTGGCTGTTCCTAATTCCTAATAGTGGAACATTAACACACAATTAAATAAATTCAAATCTGCAGTCCCATCATAAATAAGATTATTGAAAAAATATATATATATTATGTAAAAATGCTAAATATATTTATTCTGGAGTGGATCAGTTCAGCTGGTATATCACTTCTCCCTCATTTGACCTTTGATTCACTAAACGATCATCCATGTGTCTCAGTGGGTGATTCACATAGTATGTGACATGTATAATGTGACAGATTTAGCTTGGAGTGGTTGGGAGCTTGTTTCCACTGTGTAATAAAAAAATATAAAAAGTGTAGTTTTTAACTCACAATTGCGAGAAAATAAGTCATAATTGTGAGGTAAAAAGTCGCAATTATAGGCTAACTTTTTTTTGTATTAGTTTTTTCTGTGGCGGAAACAAGCTTCCATATAAAGTAGGCTATATCAGTGTGTAGCCTATAAGAAACAAAATCTGAACATCATTATCTCGCCATTTACAATTTTTGTTTCAAAATATACAGGTAAATGCTAAATGACTAAATGTAAATGTAATACAGGTAAACAAACAGATTTTTTGAATACATTAACCCTTTGTGTAAAAGTGTGTGCATATTACATATGGGTAAGTTGTTGCATTAGGGAACCTGCTGTTTATTTACAGTGAAAGTTGAAATGACTTAAACATCCAAGTTGATTGTACTTTAATTTAACGCCGCAACTTTTTTTTTTTTTTTTTTTTTTTTTTTTACAGTGCATGCATTACATCATTAGAGGGATAAAGCATTGCAAAATTGACCAAACAAAGGTTTGATATGTTATTATAAAATTATTTTGCAAATTTTTTGTCGTTTTATTAAACTTTTTTTATTTTTATTTTTTGCATTTCGTAAAGAAAAGCTATGATGCTTATGTTTAACTATATAGCCTGGCTTTCCATAATAGTAATAGGCTAACCTGAAAGGGAATGTTCTCAGAACTTCCCTGACCAACTTTCTAGCAAGGTTTTCTCAAATAGGCTATTGAAGAAATGTTCTTCCAATAACGTTAAAATAACGTTTGTTTAAAGTTATCTGGTCTTCAATAGCCTAATGTTATCAAAACGTTAGCACAAAAACAATACATCCAATGATTGTGGAATGTTTTTTTCCCCTCTAATAACGTTTAAATTCGATGTTCGTCTAACATTTCTAAATATAGACCCATTTGTTGCAACTTCGCACAACCAAGAATAGGCTAATAATAAAAAAACGTAACGTTTTGAACGTTCAGAGAACATTAAGAAGTAACTTAAATTAACTTGACGTTTCATCTTAATGTAACGTTATCAAAACGTTCTTATAACATATTTTTGTTTACTGGGAATAATGAAATAATTCCAATCCTCGAATTTGATTGGCTATAACTGCCTAGATGATAAATGTAGCAAAACCATGCAGTCAAAGTTAATGTATAGGCTACATTTGCACATTAAACACATAGACACCTATAATAACGCAGTGTGTCATTTGCGGCACAGTAAACACCGAGTAAATGTTACAATATAGAGATATTATCTCTGTCATAAGCTGTAATTTTTTTCTCATATCACATGACGCACCATTGTACATTGTTTGCGGAGTTTTAAAATTACCGGTTTGAGAACGTGTGGCTAATGGCTATTTAGACAAAGTTGTGCGCATCTGATGCCTAAAAAGCGGTCTGGGTAGCAGCAACACTCGAGGAGGCACAGCCACAGATTTGTATGAAGTCACTGCGAACGAGCGAGGCGCTGCTCTGTCATCGGCGTGACGTCAGTTTGTTTAACTCGCGAGCGCACCATGCTTGATATAAGAGACGGTTCCGACAGCTATGTCAAAATTTCTCTCCTCTGAGTCGACTTCTGAGTGTACGTGAGAAACCTGCACTTCTCTGCAATGACAATTACACTTCTATTCATCATCTTCATCGCGTGTCCCCTCGCGTCCAAAGGTAAGTTAGTCTCGCGCACTATGTCTGCAAAGTCTTGCAGAGCTCACTTTATAATAAGCCGAAACTTCCATTGATAGGTCAAAAACATGCTAAGCTGTTTACTACTACATGTGCATTCAAAATTGTAGCTTACATATGAGGAATAAACGAAAATGTGATTTATTCTTGATCTGTTAAACATTAAATAGGCTACCTAAAATGTGGAAATGTTTGCTAATATGATTAATGAAAGTTATTAGTAGTTTTTGTTGCCGAATAATGGATTATTATTTAATTGGATAAAAATGCTGCAGAAATGTACTGTTTACTCTTCTGTTACATTATTTTAAAACACTCACATTTCTGAATTTTTCTTTATTTGCATATGTTAATGTTAGTAATTAAAAAAAACTAATTAAAAACTGTGAAAAATAGTCTTATCTTATTTTTGATTCAATATGATTCAATACATTGGATTTATGATTCAATACATCATAACATTTTGCATCACTTTAAGTCGACAATATAGTCTCATATTGGTGTAAGCAGTAATTTGGGAGAAAATTGAACATCAAATATAGATTCCTGGAAGTTCATTTGAGTTGTTAACATAATGAGTGGGTGAATGTTGTTTCCATAAATGAACAACCCTGGGAGTAAAGTAAGAACATGTCAAATGTGTAATTATAAACTTGCAGAACCCCAAAATGCTCTGAATTAGCGTGAAGATTTCTGTCTGCAGATCTGACAAATGGCCTTAAATGACCCCAGTGTATTGAAAACCACAGGAGGAACATTTGTCACGCCAAATTAGCGCCCAGGTGCTGACTTAATTGCACTGCTGATATCTTGTCTGTAGATCTTCCCTAAAAGGGCCAGTTCAGGAAAAACCTGCACTCCCACAATAGCAAGGAAGATTAACTTTTATGAAAGAAAGTGATGACCAAATTGCTGAGGGCATTTTTGCGCCTTCCTGTTTGGAGTCTCAGTCTCATATTGGGAAAAATATCATAATTTCCTGTGTCATTTAGAAACATTTCCATCACTGTACAGTTAATGCGTGGTTTTCCTGTAAGAATAAATAAATAGCTGCACCATACAAAAATGGTTTTAGGTTTCATCATAGACTAGACAAGTATGTCTTTTAAATCTTAGTTTGGATGAGAAATGCCTTGATTTCCGTTGACTTGCTCTTCAGCATTTTTAGCAGTGGCAGATTATACACGCTCCCGGGGAACCTCGTTGTCAACCAGAAATCTGTGGGAAAGACCAGCAAGAGTCTGGCTCAGCCTGTCCGTCAGATTGACGGAGAATAGCCTGCGATGCCCAGAGCAGCAGGTTGCAACCAGAATGGAGTCCAGCTGCAGTGGAATGCATTATCTGACTGATTTATGACTGGAGTTCAGTCATTCTATTAGAACTGCATGAAAACAGGTCTGTGAGAATGAAGCTCGACGTCCAGTTTCAAAACATTTAATAATTATGTCCATCTCTTTTTCAGGGGGAAAATGGACATATAATGGTAAGTAGGCTATTTTGTTTCGTAATTTCAATCATTTTTACAATGTAGATTCAACGTGTTTCATGTAAGACTGCCATGCTTCCCACACTAAATGAACACTAGAAAGAATATTTTATTTTTAAAATGTATATCCACCAATATAGCAATACATAGTCATAAACAGTAAAATATACCTGCATATGTACAATTTTTGATAAGATTTTTTTTTCTCAGCAAGGCTGCATTTATTTGACCAAAATTGGAAAAATTTAAGTTGAAATGTTATGAAATAAATATGAAATGTTTTAATATATTTATTATTGTAATGCAAAGCTGAATTTTCAGCATCATCCCTCCAGTATTCAGTGTCACGTGATCCTTCAAAAATCAGTCTAATATCCTGATTTGCTGCTCAAGAAACATTTTGAATTATTATCAAGGATGAAAACAGTTGTGCTGCTTAATATATTAATGGAAATGGATACACTAAAAGCACTAATTTCTTTTTTATATACATACAGTATATATATATATATATATATATATATATATGTTTTTTTTTACTAAAACGTTTTAACATGACAAATGCCATTTAGAGACATCTGCACACATTCATGAGGTGATGACACATACTGTTTAAAATAGTTCAAATTAATCAAACAAACACCATTTTCACTACTGAGACTTAACACTGTAAAAAACTATATGATCAATAAGTTATGATAACATGTTTACATGGCTTTAACTCATCCAAATAAGTTAAGCAGTTTTCAACTTTTTTAAAATAAATTATACAAGATTCAACAATTTTTCAGTCATTTTAATGTAATTCAAGTTGAAATGACTTAAACACCCAAGTTGATTGTACTTAAACATTTAAGGCAGCAACTTAAAAAAATAGGATAGTAAAACTAATGACATTTAGGGAACATAAATACATTACAATGTTGCTTATGATTTTTATATCGCCAGCAAAATCATTCAAAGTGTAATGTGAATATTTAATATTTCACCTTACTGTAAGTAATTGAGTTGTAATGTGTTTCCTTAATGGCCAGATGCCGTCGTTTTCACCTCAGTAAAAAAGGTCATCCAGTCACACGGAGACCAACAGAACGTGCTCTTTACACGTCGAAGAGCTTTAAAATAAACATGCTTAATCACGACTGCTGTCGCAGAGTTCTGGTCAATTGCTTTCACCTAGGGAACCAATCAGGCTTCTGGTTACCATCCTCATGAGTCAAGCCTATTCCTGGGCAGTCATTTTAACCGTTATCTCTAACAATCCCAGTATGCCATACCAGTGTGGACATGGAGACCCACTGGCAGCCATGATGAAGGTATCAAAAAACAGGTTGCTGCTGGAAAAAGGGAACTTGTGGTGCAAAGTTGACCTCGTTTTGACCCCCTTTGGCTCTCACGGCTCTGAAATGATTCCCACAATGTCCCTCATGTCATTCCTGTTAGCTTCCCCCTCGGCTCTCTCCTCGTGCCGCTGTCACTCACGTGTTCTCATTGGCTTTTCAAGGAGACCATGTTGAACTGTAGGTTCCATGATTGAATTACACATATTTACGTCATTACATTACATGTCTAGTTTTGATTTATTTTAAAGCTGGGTTGAACTAAGATATTAGGCAACTCAAGGGACCTCAACTGCAAAACAGAGCTGTTATAATGGCTTTATTTTGGGAAGAGATTGTTCGTCTAATTGCTTGGCTGTGAAATTTCATAGCTCTCTACACTTAGGAAAGAACAATGCATTATATTATTCTGTCTTTGTGTGTGGCACATTGCAATTTACAAGCTGAATCTCTTCTGTCCCTTCAGTTATACTCCTGTGTGCAAATTTACAGTGCCTGCAAAGTCAGACTACCTTGTAATGTGCTGTATTTAGGCTTGTAGACTGAGAATTTTAGACAACGTGATTATCAAACCAAGCACCCCCATTAAGCAAATTGCTAAGTTTAGCTGCTACTAAAACTAGATTTTTGCATTTTCTGAAGAAAACATGAGCTGTACTCATGCAAAAGTCAGTGGTTAAAATGTGCGGTTGCTAGGGTGACCCGATTGGTTTCTAGGTGGATGTTTGTTAGCAGAAGCGTTGTTTGGATGTTGCTATATGGTTGCTAAGCTGTTCTGAGTTGTTTCTATGCCCTTGCTAAGAGGTTGTTTACTGGTCCAAGTCAGACGAGCCTCCAACTTTGTTACATGGTTTCTAGGGTGTTGCTATGTGCTTGTTTACTGGACCAAATCAAAGGACGGCACCCTCATGTCTCTATAATACTCATGTGGTTTCTATAGTGCACTGAGTGGTTTATAAGTGGTTGTTTGTTAGCAGAAGCGTTGTTAATGTGTTGCTATAAAGTTGCTAAGCTGTTATAAGTGGTTGATATGCCCTTGCTAAGGGGTTGTTTACTGGTCCAAGTCAGACGAGCTTCGAACTTTGTTACATGGTTGCTACGGTGTTGCTATGTAGTTGCTGGGTCGTTGCTATGTGGTTGTTTACTGGACCAAATCAAAGGACCTCACCTTCATGTCTCTATAATTCTCATGTGGTTGCTATGGTGTGGCTAAGGTGTTCTAAGTCGTTTTTAGGCCATTACAAGGTTGTTGTTTAGTGTCCCAAGTTAAAAGAGCCAAAGTCAAAAGACCCTACCTTCATGTCTCTTTAATTGTTATGCTGTTGCTAGGGTGGTTCTATGTGTTTCTAAGTAGTTGACATACTAAGTGGTTGTGTACTGGCTCAAGACAATTCAAGATATAAGTCTATATGGGATTTTTTGCCCGTTAAAATGTTAATATATGGTAAAATATAATAATATGTATTATTTTGTATATACAGTATGTATGATGTATATTGAGATGTGGACAATGTGATAATGGAGTGAAAGTGTCCAAAGCACTGACCACTGCTTGAAATAGCATGACGAATTTCTCAAAGAGAAACACTGCAGTGATTGTGCTGCTGTGTAGATGTTATCAAGCATATCAAACAGAGCTCAGATGAGCGTTGTCCTTTGTGTTGGCTAACACTGAGAGCTCTTGACATTCTGAGCCTGAATTAATTCCGCTGAGTCAAGGCCTTTTATAGTCACTTAGAGGGACGTAATGACGTCAAACATCTACTGCCTAAGATGAAAACACATATGCACTAGTACTCAAAAAAGTTAGCTTATCTTAGCATTATTTATCCTGGTCAGACACAGACATGAACGATACCTCAAATCATGCTTTTTTCCAGTAGAGAATATCCTAGACACCTGGGACTGGGCTCTTTCGATTTGGACTGTGAGCAAGAACCACGCATTTTCTTCATAAAATGTGAAATAATTGTATGTGCTACTGTATTTTATATCATATGCCATTTGCAGCAAACCCCAAATTAACTTTTTATTTATACAAATTTTATTTTATATTTAGAATATATGTGATTTAATTTAATGTAAACAATATTTTATTTTGATTTAAGGTTATTACCACTGGTTTTCTCAACTTAAGGGATTTGATTCGCTGCATGAGCTCAGCTTCCAGCGGTTCAGTGCGTTAATGCCAAACACGTCCAGACCAGAGAGCTTCAGATGTTTTACTGTAGAGGCCTGCTCATTATGACTACATCACAGGCTGACAGTTATGATTTCGTGTTATGACCCTCTACGGGCCCAGCCACAGGCATCTGATGTGATTATGATGGAGTCTAGATTAAAAATGAACTGGACGGTGAGTAATTACGACCGCAAGGGAAAGTTAAGCGTGTTAAGCTACTAAAAAAGACAATGTGTACTTTCGCAGTCACACAGCGGTCCAGAAAACAAAAGCTGCTCATAAAACCCTGATCATCATTGACGAAGAATACGCAAGAACTCAATGTGATGTTTTTAAGCACACAGCAACAACAAATCACTCTTGCTGCCACTGTTTACAGAAACAGAAACCATGACGATTGCATTTAAAAGGCTAGAAATTATCATGTTAAGGAACTTTGCTATGTTGTTAAAAAAAAAAAAATTCTCTAAAAGATCCACAATGCACCAGAAATGTCTCTTAGACGAGCATACACTGTTGGAGTGACTTCGAAGCCTCCTCCAAAGCAACAAAACATTATCTTTTATTGTTGGGTGTGGTATTCATGTAAGGGCATTCATTTTGTAAGGCAATGTTCTGTGACCGCTGACCTTAGCTTGTGTCTTAGCAAAACTTGTGGCTAATGCACTTCAATTCTGGCCACACCAAGGGCCAGATTTACTAACAGCTTTCGCCAGCGCAAACACTCTTGTGGCGTTTTACTAAAGGGATTTACTAAACACATTACAACTCAATTACTTACAGTAAGGTGAAATATTAAGGATTTACTAAAGACACGCAGTGAAAAATTAGCGCTGAAAAGGCATGGGCAGTTATTTTTGCGGCTGACGTTACTGCATATGCATTTGTAGTAGTTTCCCTTTCAGATGCAAAATTTATGGGAGGAGAGTATTTAAATTAATCATACTCGTCAATTTACTGGTATTTGCGCCATTATTTAATGCCCAAAAAACTTAAACCAGATGCTAATTTGCGCTGTTCTTGTTAGATTCTCTCATTGGTCATTGTGGAAACGATACGGTTGCGTCTGTATTCTTTAATTTGCGCGTCGTCTTTCCACTTATGGAATTGCAGTCTCACGGTAATTTATCCTGTTTTTAGAAAATCTGGCCTCAAATGTTTAAATGCACACCACTAGATAAGAATTGGGCAGGGAACGATATTTTGTGACCACAACTTTCTTTGACTTTTGGTTTCAGGACCTGATGGAGAACACGACTGGTCCAGCAAGTACCCGTTCTGCGGAGGAGCGTTCCAGTCGCCCATCGATTTCCAAACCCAGCTGCTGAGATACGATCCAAACCTGCCGCCCATCCAGGTCCAGAACTACAACCTGTCAACCAATGAGCAGCTCACTCTCGGAAACACCGGACACTCTGGTTGGTGCAGTATGATTACAGAGCATGATTCTGTTTTTAAACACGACTAATAACTATTGTCACAATACATGCATTTTAAACATACATTTTTAGATAGGCTATTGCATTTCACATTGTAATGTCTGAGGCAAAACATAGACTGGTCATTCGAAATAATAGATTAAAGGATTTGTGGTTGTTAAACTAATGAGACCGTGCATCAGACATAAAGGTAAAATAGTCTTTCTTCTCGAACTTAATTTCTAGGTCAACGTGGAGAAAATGATAGAAGGATCTATTTGGCATCTCTGCCATAGCAATTTTCCACAATCACCCGCTTATTATGATAAAACAAAGCTGTTTGTATTTTAGTCTAGCAAAGTTTTGATTCGAGGTAACGTCTTAAACAACATAACAAGTGACACTTTTCTAGGTAATGAGTACTTTCTGCCGTATTTTTGGTCCAAGGTGCACTAAACAGACTGAAGTTGTTCCCTCTACCATCTCCTGACTGTGATTGTTTACTTTCGAGACTCTTTTATTTTATGCACTCTCACTCAAAAGAGACATTTCTGGTCAGAAAGAGAGGGAAATGTTTAGTTCGCTAAATGTGCATTGCTGCCACGAGGATGAATACTGATGAAGTTTTCTGACAGTGAGTCACTGAACTTTAATGTTTAATGAACTTATTAAACATTACATTCAGTAATGATTAACAGATCATTATTTAATATAAATCGAAACGCATAGAAATTCAATTCATCATGCACTTCTTAAAAATCTACAAATGATTTTGGCCGATGGTTTACAATGATTAAAAACAAATCATTAACAAACATTATGTAATGCTTAACAGATCATTAGTTCATATATATTCAAATAGCTATGAGATTGAAATAAACTTATTAAAATTGCATAATGATCAACAGATCGTTATTTAAAGTATATCAAATGCTAACAAATCTCATTCAACTTAGATTCATATATTATCTTATGTACTTTTTTTACATTTACAAATGTGAAAAATGTAATTAACTAATTTTAAAATGACTTTAAAATGCCCATCTAAAATTGAAACTATTAATTATTTGTAAATGTTTATAAACGTTTACTAATCGTTTAGTACCTTTATGGGCATTGAACTTTTAGCTACTGTAACAACGTTTGTGTAAAGGGTTAAGTTCATCTAAATACTTGCTAAAGACATAACAACAACACATCATTGTAATTTTTGTGCAAAACATGTTTTTATTGCTTTAAACACTTAGTGTACTATATTCTTAAAGAGGATATTTTCAGTTGAACATCCGGATTAGTCATACCTACCAAATACTTTTTTGCATATGTATATTTGTAAATGTAAAAAAGTGTATTTGGTAATATATGAACTGGAGTTTATTGACATTTGTAGATTTTCAAGAAGTTCATATGAATTGAAAGTTTAATGACATTTGTAAGCATTTTAATTTATACATTAAATAATGATCTGTTAACTAATCAACATTTAACGTTTAATAAGTTAATTAATAAACATTAACAAGCACATTATCTCATATTTCTAGCTATGTGAATATATATATTAACTAATGATCTGTTAAGATTATATAATGTTTGTTAATGATTTATTGATGAAAGTTAAGTGTTTATATTAGTTTTTTTTACTATGCTGGTCCACTAGCTAGACCAGCACTATAACAGCTCTAACCAGTATAAACCAGCCTGGACCAGCATGTAATTCATGCTGGATTTTTCAGCAGGGTAGTGTAAGAAAAAAATATGAGGACGTTGAAGATCTCGATGAAGAAGTTTATTGCAGCATAACAGTGACAAAGTACACAAAGCACCTTGGGTTGAACACCTAATAATACAGGCTCAAACATTTTATACCATTTCTACACTAGTCTTCCCTCTCACCTTGTAAACAAGGTTTCGTTTTAAATGTAAATTTGGACAACCGTTGAAGAGATAACCTTCCGTTCCCACATCACTGGTGTTGTTACAGGTGTGATCACCAAACGGTCGGTGGGGGATGGCTTTATGACTGGCAATCACGGTCACAAACTCTTTGTCACAGGATGGTTCTTGAGGTCCTCCTGCCACTCCCATGCTAGAACTGATTAAATACCATTCCGGTGGTACTATTCTCATATTACTGAGACCAGAGCAAACGGTCTCTAAGATAATTAAGCCATTTTGGGGACGAGCTTTTTCTAACATGTGTTTTGGAGTGGAATCTGGGTTGGGGTAGTCTATTATTTCTTACAGTAGTAACCACTTAGAAGACCATATAGCAACAGCAATGCCATCCGCCATGTCATTGTTAGCCTCAGTAATATGAAAAAATGATATGCTGTGACCAATATTTGTTCTTCGATGAGTTAATTTGACACGTTGTGGTCACATTTGCCTCTGCATGGACTAATTTCAATAATAATCCGTGAGTTTGAGAATTTGATGTGAGGGCGAAACATTTCACCATGCAAATTTTGTATTAGGTTATTGTTTTTCCACACAAATTTGCCACATTGACTAACAAAATGATGCTTGTCTGAAAGTTACTTCTGTGGAGCATTCTCCGAGCATCTCTACACTATTGACAATGAACCTTTCTTGCCAGTGAAATTTTTGTGAATTTTCCCCCCCCCCAAAAAAAAAACTTTTTGGAAAAAAAGGTGAAGTGTATTTATTTTTCCCTTTTGTACCCACAGTGCTGTTGTCCTTGCCGTCTCACATGTACATCTCCAGCCTCCCTCACAGATATTCGGCAGCTCAACTCCACTTCCACTGGGGCTCCTCCAGTCTGCTGACTGGATCAGAACACACTGTTAATGGCAATCGGTTTGCTGGAGAGGTAAAGCAAACCCCAAAAACAAGACCATACCATTACTGTGAACACCTTTAGTGCTTGAACAAATGCCCTAAACACCATTATAGAGGATTTAAAAAGTGAGGACTCAACAGTGCATGATGAAATGTTCGGTAATGTGTATTGAGGTGTCAGAAATATTTCCATCTCTGTTTATCACTTTAGGACAAGGAAAATTTCTGCACAGTTTGTGTTCCTAACACACCTAAATATCCAAAGACAGGTTTATAGTCATTGTGGCTCTGCACTACAGTCCTCTTCCCTTTAAACTGGCCTATTGCCTCTCCTTCTAGGGGCCAGAGGTTACATCCTGTGAACTGACCTGAAAAGACACTCAAATTATTTTGCTGCGTTTACACTGGCATAAAAAATCCGATCTTTTACTCACATCTGACACAATTCGGTATTTGTTGCTCACGTGTAAACACGCACTAGTTTCGATTTTTTTCGCATCTGATCTGAGCAACTTCCAAATGTGGTTTTAAATAATAAAGATACATATCTGATATCTGGACATCCGACCTATGTCTAAACACGCATATCCAATTCCCCTTTGAATTCCAAGCCACCACAAGGCGAGGACGACATGTTTATTCACAAAGATAGCTTTTTAATGTTGTATTAGAAGGCAGACGTGCCTGTACACGGTCGCTCACAGTTTTTTATTGAGGTGGGAACTTTATATTTATCTTTGTAAAGAAAAAAAAATGCGCGAACACAGAAACATTCAGGAGCTGGCTTTCGACCTCTGGCAACCTATGCCTGAGACTTTTATAAATAAAACCACTTCACTACTGAAAGCTACATTATATTTCTCAGCAATGTGGTGATAACTTTGCTGTAATTAAACCAACACGATTCACTAATAGCACGCGCGCATCTCTCTCTCTCTCTCTCTCTCTCTCTCTCTCTCTCTCTCTCTCTCTCTCTCTCTCTCTCTCTCGTTAATTAATTAATTAATTAATTAATTAAATATATATATATATTACAGGGCTACTTTATTTCAGAATTCTAGGTTCAGATTTCCGGACCATATATCTGTTCCGTCAGATTTTGCGCTGCAAAACATTCAGAGTCATGACAGCTGTTATCTTGTCCATACTGGCAAATAATCATGACCACCCGAGATGAATTATATAAATAATTTTAATAGCACGGCCATTCAAAACCAGTGTCTACCATGTGTATAGTAAAACAATCATCGAAAATCATTTTAGGCGGGAATTAATGTAAACACAGATATCGGTCTCATCAGTGAATGTAAACAGATGGGCCAAAAAATCGGATATGGTCAAAAGATCGGATCTGTGCTTTAAGACTTGCAGTGTAAATGCAGCCTAAAAGTCTCTAGCCAACCAAACAGCATGCTAGCCTGGTCCTACCAGAGTCTCGTACATTTCATTTGTACAGAGAGTCTGGCCTCTCTCCATTGACAAGCGTTAACTTCTTTGTAGGCGGGTATTCAATAGTTTAACACTATTGGATCTGCCCAGAGCCACTCTGGATCCGCATTGACCAATCGCTAACGTTTGGTCGTGACGAAACTTCAACTTCAATCTCAATGTCATCGTTCTCAGCCACTCCCTCTGTACGCTGATTGTACCGGTAATTTTTTTTCGCTGTGCACCGAATGGTACTTCCGGCATTTCCATCACCGGTTTTGATATTATCATTGTGTTGTGTTAAGAGTGATTGCAAAATACATTTTGAAATATGATTTGTGCAGCCAGAGTGTCCAGACTGAGACTCGAAAAAAAATCTGATTGGAATCGGATCTCCAAATGTGGTTTGAATCAGATTTAAAAAAGACATTCTGATGGATGGATGGATGGATGGATGGATGGATGGATGGATGGATAGATGTACTTATGATTCCTCATTAAAGGCAGCCTTTTCTGTTGTATCCAGATGCATGTAGTACACTTCAATTCTGACAAATATCCAAACATCTCAATGGCAGTGGACAAGCATGATGGATTGGCTGTGCTGGGAGTTTTCATTGAGGTGAGTCCGGACCTTAAACAAACCACTGAGACTGATGTGGTGTAGTGGTTAAGACTCGGGCTGATGACCGGAAGGTTGCTGGTTTGATTCCCGCAACTGAGCAATGGGCCATCACCACAAGGCATTTAACTCCAGATGCTTTAGGGTAATTGTCCCTATAATAAGCTCATTGCTTGAAAGTCACATCAACAAATTTCCCCAGCATGAGTCTATTTTCTAATCAGTCAGTGTTTTATATTGTTTAGATTGGAGAGTTTAACCCTGCTTTTGACAAATTCTTCAAATACATAAATGGGATAAAGTACAGAGGTACGTTACTTTTCATATAGTTTAAAATATATTTGATTATGATGTGCACAACACAAGTATGCTAACACTCTCCTATTAACCTGTTATCTGACAGATCAGAAAATACAAGTCCCAGCATTTAACGTCCGTGCACTGCTACCAGCACGTCTGGACGAGTATTACCGCTACGATGGTTCTCTGACCACGCCGCCCTGCTATCCCAGTGTGCTATGGACCGTGTTCAGGAAACCTGTCACCATTTCAAGAAAACAAGTAAATGAATCATGCTTATTGTTCAAAAGCTTATCGTGCTTTTTGGCGTGTTCGCACCACAGGATTTGAGAATGATTTTAGTTCTAGGAATGCCTTTTGGGGGGACTAAATTAGCTCCTGCTTCAGAGTAGGGTATAAACCAGCACTATAGGAACTACCAGTGACGTGTACGCACGCGAAACACCGGCACACGCCATTTTAAAAAAAAGCTTTGTACACACACAGATTATAGCATATATATTTACTCCACAACCTAACTCTACGAACATGGAAAATGGAGATAAATGGACCTCTCAACCTTTACGCTAAGCCAAGGAGAAAATCCAACGCGACTTTGAGGGGACCAAGCGAAACATGATTATGTATTTCTGCTCAGCTAGCGACATTGGACATCGACCACACGGCAAACACTAATATTTTTTCATATACTGTCTACTTTCTATGCATAACAGTTCTATCTAATAACATATAAGACAGGACTGGTAAACAAATGGGAGCACTGTGTGCTTAAAAAAATCGGGCAATTATTATTAAATGTACACTTTCTCTAAAAAGGACTATAATACCTGGAGCTGAGCTATTCATTAGCATTTACATTTAATGCTAAAGAATGCAGTTGAAATCTGCCATGCTTGCAATTAACAACTAGCAAAGTTGCTTGGAAAAGTTTTAGTCAGAATGCATGACTACTTTTGAATGGTCATGAACAGTAGTACATCTAGTTACGGCATCTACCAGCAGGTGCTAACTAGCCAAACCTTGACACTTTGAGTGTGGTATGCACCTCTGAGGCAATAGCTTCAGCTGTCCATATTGTAGTAATGTTACTGTTGTGTCTTTACAGTTTTTGGCATTGGCCACAGCTCTGTATGCCTCTCATGCCCAAGATTCTGCTACCGTGCCACTTCATGGAAATTACCGGAAGCCACAACTCA
This sequence comes from Phoxinus phoxinus, assembly GCF_949152265.1. Classification (NCBI taxonomy): domain Eukaryota; kingdom Metazoa; phylum Chordata; class Actinopteri; order Cypriniformes; family Leuciscidae; genus Phoxinus; species Phoxinus phoxinus. The sequence continues at coordinate 19,643,085 of NC_136900.1, read as the reverse complement.
CAGACAACAGAGTGGTACTGGTTTCTTTCAAGGACGGTAAGTAGAGTTTAGATTGCAATTTGAATGTGTATGATATTACAAGGAAGCCTAATAAAGGGCTAAATCTTAAATGCTAAAATGCTGCAGTGCTTTATGTGAGCATCATGGTTTCCTATCAAATAATTGATAGGAATGTGCTTTCAAGATGGCTTTGTCTCTCTCTCAACGTCTGCTCAGTTTATGCACTCTTACGTTTTTTCCTCAATGAAAGACCTTTGCTTCTTCAGGCTCCTTCGAAACATATGCTGGGTTTTAAATTAGATGCTTCCATTGACATAAATCTTTTCCTTTGAACCGGAGTTGGTGCATAACAGAGTTTGCTTCTAACTCTCAGGCATTTTGATGCTATGAGAGAAGTTTGGGATTGCTTGTTATCTTCTTTAGTCTTGCTGTTTTCTAACATCTTTGCATGAAGGCTCAATCCATCAATATCCAAGGCTACCGCTTGCTGCGTTCTTCACTGCATGGCAATGTTTCCTAAAAAGCTGACTTATTAAGTAGAAAGGTTGGTCCTTAATCTTTCCTTTCGGCTCCCGCGCTAGTAAGGCTTTGCCCTGGCAGTCCTTCGTTGCAATGCTCTGCTTGAACACCCCTCTACATTGTGTCTGGTGCAGGACTGCACAGTATTTTTTCAGTGGCGTCCCCCTTTCAGAGGAAGCAAGTCATCCAGAAGCTTCTGGTGGGCGACCTTGCGGACTTGGCTGACGAAGGACTCTACCAGCTTCTGCCAAAGTTGAGTCCCCAACCGGGAGTGGAGAAAAAGTGGAAGAAGAACAAGAAGCAGGGACAGTGGAGCCAGGCAACTCAAAAACAGCAGTGGTCGAACAATAAGGTACCAAGCAACACTGGCTACTCCTCTTCCATTGGGAAGAAAACACCAACACCGTGGTATATGGGAGCATTGGGTACGGATAAAGAGATGTGCTTTGTATCCCTGGAGGAGAATGTCGTTCACCAGCTCGAGAGATACCATGCAAAGGGTCTGATGGTCGAAGCTCTGAGAGAGGTTGTCTTTCCTGAGTTGAACCTCAGGAGCTACTTGCACTGTCGGTCTGATCTGGACCTTCAGACCATAAAACAACTCATAAAAGGAAGATCTCGGGATGAGGCTGTTGAGCTCGAACAATCACTGACTAAAGCCATGCTGAGGCAGATAAGGAGGCAGATCAAACAACATAGAAACCCAAACATGGAAACCACCATGGGGCATTCTCAAGCTACATTCCCGAAGGACTACAACTCGGCCTTGACTTACCACAGACCTCAACGTGTTGAATGGGAAGATTAGACCATGAGAAGACAGCAAACCTCCCAGAGGGCCTAAATTTCCGCAGTACGCTGTCACGCACAATATTTAGTCAGCTCTGCTCCTAAGGCTAGCACATCATTTGACTAATATTTATTTAGTTTGATGGTACCCCTCTAACACTGTCTCAGAGACTCTCGAACTAGTTGCTTTTGCAGTAGCAAATAATGAGCAAATAATGTTCATGATATGTTATGCCGCTAATTGCGAAGAAGTTTGTAGTTACTTTACAAAGAACTGGACAGTATGCTAGACAACATTTGCTAGATGGCTGTCGACAGGACCACAAAATAGACCTTTTTCCAACCTCCATATTAACTCTCTAATGATTAGTCCAGACTAAAAGCTGATCTGTTCTAAGCATTAGAGATTTTTGTGGGAGAGTATGGCTTAAACAATCTTAATTATTATATGCAATGCACAAAAAGACAGAAGACCGTAATTTTGAGGGCATATTTTTACATTTTATTGAGAACAGTTGAGCTGCATATTGCAGTAATTGTATTCGGTGGTTGAAAAGAGTCATTTGAAGATGAAAAGGGACAAAAGGACAAAATCAGCACTTTAAGTATTTTAACATTCTCGAACTCTGTGTGGTACTGTATTTTTTTTTTTTTTTTTGGGTGTGATCTGAGATCAGAGAGAAAGCAGACAGAGTAATCTTTTTTGTACACTGACTCAGATTTTGGTCTGTATTTTTTTTTTTATGAAATGTCTAGATCATGGGATTGTAAAATAAAAGCATAACGTCAATTAAAAATGTAGCACTTCTTCCACTTGTAAAGGAGAACCATGTCCCTGTTTTTATTCTAAATGGTGTTCAGAAGTGATATGTGAATATTATAAGGGATTACTGTGGTCATATTTTTTTATGTTTGAATTTGTATTGAGTTAAACGTTTTTTAGTCAATTATCAGAAACTTATGTTTTGACCTTACAGGGATATTTCACCCAAAAATGAAAACTCTGTCATTTCAACCCTATTTCTTTTTCCATTTGACTTTATTTCTTCTGCTGATGAAGATCTAAAAAAGAAATTTAAAAAAGGTCCAATGTTGTTTTTGGACCCCATTGACTTTCATTGCATGTATAATGGGGGTTAAATAACTAATTTGGATGTGCAATATGTTTATAAAAACTTTCCTCTCAATTCAGTTTTCTTTTCTTTCCTCTAAGGAGACTTTACTTGGATGAGCTGGGGTATGTTATGGTAACACAGTTTGTGCATGTGTGTGTGTGTTTGTGATGTCAGATACTTCTTCCTCACCTCTGGCTAACAGACGTGACGTCTTGCGTTATGACACTCATATGCGAGGCGAATTGCTGGTGGCCATGCACTGACGTGTAACTGCAGTGTTACGTCACTCGTCTTTGACCACAGCATAATTGCTGTTGACATAAGATTGAACATATGGAGAGGGCATGTTTGTTCATTTAGCATGACTTTAGGACCTTATCATTGACGTATCTATGGTTTAGTTCTAATTGTAGTGCTGCCGTGCCTGACAGTTATCTTTACTTTAAACCACTGGGCCCATGAGCATGCGTGTCTCATTTGACACTACTGGGTTTTGTCACCACATGTGTAATCATATCCACATTTGTGTATTTTTGTGCATTATGCCAGTTGTGTAACATTTGTGTGTGATGACTGCTAATCATACTGAAAACAGCTAACCAATAAGCTAATCTGGTATTATAAAAGTGAACATTATTCTAAAGAAAAATGATCAAAAGCACATCCACTTTTCACAATCCAATCAATTCCCTATTGATAAAATCAAATCCTGCCATGTTTTCTTGTTTAATATCTTGTTTCACTCAGAAATCCATTATTTTATGAATATAAAATGGATTGCAAATGCCATTTCATGTTGACTTTAATGTCACTGGCTTTGATTTGATGCACATAATTAATTTTAAACCAGGTTATGATCATATTCGTTGATAAATGCTTAAAATGGCAACTTTGTAAACTTATAATACAAAGTTGTACAAAAATAAATACAAGGAATGCTGCATTAAACCAACAATTGAGGGTAATCAAACATACTGTTAATTAAGAGGTAAATTCTCCTTTCAGGTTTACTAGCAACAATAATAGTGGCCTCCGTAGGACTGCTACTGATCATTACACTAGTTTGGTGTCTTTTGAGAAAAAGGTGAGTGTTTAATTCATACCAAAATGAAACAAATGACATAAAGATGCAGTCACATCTACCTTCTGTGAATTTTCAGTCGAAATCGTGTCATTTCAATAGTAATCTACGGGATCGGGAATCGATTCACAAGTTTCCCCACTCATAGATACTGGTTCAAATGGGTCACTCGAATTCGCAGCATTGACCAGAAAGCTGCTTGGTTTGAACAAGACTTTTGTGTGAAGCGAAGGCAAAAAAAAAAAAAGTTTCCTTGTAAACTTTAACCCTTAATCATCTTAGATATTTTGACATAAAATATAGATCCAACATCAAAAGTATAAAGATGTTTTTTTTTCTGTCATGTTAGTTATAGCTGCTTCTGCAGAGCAAATATGGGACTTGTTACTGCCAATACATACACAGACACGCTACTGTGAAAAATTAAGACATGTTGATGCTATACAATATAGCATAAATAAATTATTCATAGCATATCTATACATGTGGAGCTGGGGAAGGTGGAGGGTTCATGAAAGCAAGTTAACTGCTTTCATGTTCAACTGCTAACAGAAAATACTGACCAGTATTTCAAGGTTGAGCAGCGAGTTCAGCAATGTAATAATGTTGCACTACATTGCTCTTTACATCTAAATATCTTAAACTATGCGCACGAGAAGTGAGTGAATCAATGGTTTTAGTTTCAGTTTATCTCTGAAAAGGACAGATGAGAGTACCGGCAGTTTATGCGAGCTGCCGGTTCACTAGAATCGCTCCCGGTATTATGCCGCACTGCCTGCACAAACACCGGGACTGGCTATAGACCCCTTTTCAGTTAGTAAACATTGTGATGTCTTTTGAGGGGCGGAGCTTAGGTGGAGGCCACTTCAGTAACGCTAGCAAATGTGTTCCCTCGCAAATTGAGCTTGTTTAAGTTGGTCGTGTGAATTTTCCGCACTGATGTGACTGCATCTTAATGTAAGGTTACCTGTTTTATCATTTCACATATTTCCACAATTAACTGCCCATCTCCTGTTCTTTTAACTAGATCTAACACCGAAGAGCAGAAAGAAAAAAACAATGCGTACAAACTGGCTGAGAAAGAAGAAAACATCTCCAAAGTATAACCTCTCAACATCTGATGAAACCTGAGCAAATCACGCTTTGAAATCCACATGCAGTCGATCCGTTTTTCCGTCATTTGCGTTTCTGTCCTTGGCTCATGGGCCTGGTCGCTAAGGAACCGTCTGGTTGCATGCAATATTTAGATCAAAAATGTTCAAGGAACTCAGACTATTTGAATACCGAGTTCTTCTTCCACCACATTCTAATCCAGCAGGATCCGAAAACCTAAGATGACACGAGAGGAGAGTAAAAATATGTCATTTTCGTACAGTATGTAATTCACCACATGCGAATAACCCACCAGTCAACATCAAACCTGGTGCTTTGCGAAGCAGAAACCATCACACAATATTCTGCAAGGGTGGCCTTCCTTTGCTGTCCAGCGGCATGTAACATCTCTCCAGGCAGATGTGGTGGGAAAACACAGCTTCTGCCCGAGGCAACGAGGACGTTCTGGTTCAGCATGGATATGTGGTGGCCTGAGATGGGTAGTTATGATGTCCCCACCCTATATTTACTATTGTGCTGTTCGACCGATTAGAGTAATGAAAGGGTACGAGAAGAGCCACGCTCTCGGTTCCCACTGAGCTTGCCACAGAACTGGCCTATTGTTCCCCAGCTTGCGTGTAGGTTGACCTTTGACTTCTCGTTGCCTGAGCGATCATGAGACTAAACGCCCATGCACACCCAGTAACCCGTAGAAATATAAAGTACTGTAATGCTCAGACTTGTAACTGTGAAGATACTGCATAATGTCTGGAGTGATTAGCTTGATGAACACTATGGGGGCTCGCTCCTGATTTTGAACCTTCACCTTCACCTACTTGTCATTTTCAAGTAAACAACGATCTTAATTAGCTGCTTGATTTGAGGCTTCATCTACATTTTATTCCAGATACAGCACATTTGAAAATGGTGTTTTAGTTGAAAAATGCTCTCTGTCCACAATAGCATTTCCAAAAGTTACTTGTCCACACTGAAACATCTGATAATGCTCTCACTGTACATTAATGAAAGTTAACGAAAGCTCACTGAGATGAGAGAGACCAGACATAATAAAGTTAGGAATGCATTGATATTAAAATTTAGTCCGAAACCGATATTTCTTTATTTTGAAATCCGATCTAAATCTAAATACAACTTTTTTAAAATAATTTTTAAGAGCCTGATTATAAAAACAACAATCTCACCATTAAAAGACACAAATATAATGTTCTCATTATTATTTGATGTATCCTATATGACAGTACATGTTGCACTAAATTGTATTTTCCTTTTTTGAAGTGATTCCAATTATATTTCAATATAATTCAAAACCATCATGGCGAACATCTAATATTCCATTATTTATCTGCTTTAATATATCAGCCAAATTTTCTTATTGGGCCGATAATGATAACATTCAAAATGAACATATATCAACCGATGCCGATATGGTGGCCGATATATCGTGCATCCCTGAATAAAGTTCTCACAGTAATCTTCTGGCACGATCACTTTATTAGCGAAATATCCCATCACTCAATGCTGCGTCTCGCACTCAGTCGCCATTCCATGTCTGGTCTTTGCCGCAGGACAACAATTGTAAGTACATTTTCTCTGACCTTTGCAGGAATGTAAAATGCAGATTGTACAAAGAAACATTCATTGACATTTTTAGCAGCTCTGTGAAAGTGCCTTCACGCCATGTCTTAATAACCGTCATCACAAGATTTCAACTTGTAAAAAGCGTTCACGTCTTTGTAGTGCTCGTTAATTACAACTTGTGAGCTGGGAATGTTCTGAGAGCTCCTATTTGTACCACCTGACCACTGTAGATTCATCTAAGCGTTGATAGTGTTGCCATAAAAACACATAATTCCCAGTCCGAGGACGTGAACAGCTTTGAGTAAAACATCATTGTAACAAGGTTTAATAGTTCAGGAGGCGGACAAGGAGGCTGAACCGCCGAACATTCAATGTAACTTTAATATAAAATAAACAAACAGAAAACCAAAGTAAAGCACGAAAGTAAAGCGGCAGCCCCTCACGGACGACTGCCGCACAGACATAAACAAAACACAACGTAAAATAGTCCAGGCCTGGTCCTCTCTCGTCCTTCACTGTCGTTTTATCCATCCGGAGCTCCTTCGTGAGACACTTGAGGCCGGTGTGGCGCGCATTAGACGTTTGCCTGCTCCCCATGGCGGAGGGCAGCCACCCCATCTCAACCCAAGAGCTCCACTGTGAGACACTTCATGCTCATTAGCAATCACGCCACCGGCCTCGCTCTGTTCCCACAGCTCTCGGCCCCGCCCTGCAGTCACGTGTTGTCATCTCGAAATGACGTAATTACGACATGGCGTGAACGCAGCACAAATTAATCCTTTTCTCTATGTTTAGACCTTCCATCCACTCTGAGACGGCTCTGTCCTGTGAAAATTTTGCTTTTTGAAGACACTCTCTAGTGGATCAATTTAAAAATGCAGTTTTTATATTATAGTGTGGACTGTGAAAACTGAGGTTTTTGAAAACGATGACATGTTTTGTCATGCGATGCATATTGTATCGATGTACAGTATGACATTTATACCGGTCACTTTCACAGTGTTGCTAAAAATGTTATTAAATGTTACTTTGTACAATCTTCTTATTACATTCCTGTGAAGGTGACAGAAAATATACTTTCGACGTTTCAGTGTGGACAAGAAACTTTTGGAAAATGCTTAAAACCCCCAGTGTTGACAGAGCATTTTGAAATGAAAACGCTGTATATGGATTAATGTAGATGTAGCCTAAAGATAATTGATGTCAAATACCTCTTTAAAAATACAGTCCACACTACAACACAAAAATGGCGTTTTCAAAATGACCCACTTTAGTGTCTTCGAAAAGCTCAGTTTTCACAGGACAAAAGCACTGTCTCAATGTGGATTGAAGGCCAAAACATAGGGTACGTTTACACGACAACGTTGTACTAAAAACTGAAAAGTATTTTCTTTGTGTTTTTGAAAAGTTTAAAACGTTGCCAAAACGATCTCGGTTCACACGTATCTGCGAGGCCGACTAAAAACGCTGTATTATTCATGCCAGACCAGTAGTTGGCGATGGCACAATGTAAAGGGAAAACTACATGTCTCTAAACTGAACACGTAATGTGGATGTCCATGACGTCACCGTTTTCACAAATTTGCGTTTTTGTTTTTTACACTGAGACGTTTTCGTTTTAAAAAGTTTGCATTTTCAGGCCCCCAAAGCGGCGTTTTCATGTAAATGAACGGCCAAAACGCATAAAAAGTTACAATTTTAGTTAAAAACTGTGTCATGTAGACGCACACGCCCAATAGAGAAAAAGATGAATGCATTTTCAAATGTATCTGGATTCGTGTAGATGTAGCCTGAGTCGACTCATAATATTCAATAATTATCATATTGATTAAAATATGACTTTGGAAATCTTTGAAACTGTGATTTCTGTAGGACACTAAGCAAATAAAGTCCATATTTCCATAATTCAGTGGGATTTGAATCTGGAAATAGACTGTCCTCTGATGGAAAATGTGAAAAGAAAGGCGAAAGAATGTAATTTTGATTTATTGTATGTGGGTTAGTTGTGTGCACATAGTTGTGATGAACAGTGTGAATTTTGAGGTGTTACTTTTCATTGTATTTTTCCTTATTTGTCTTAAGTGTCTTAAAGTGTTTTGATATTGTGAACTAAAGTGTTGTGATGTTTTTTGTGTTGCTAATAGGAATTGACCCAATAAAAAAAGAAATCTATATTTTTTGCATTATTTATATTATTTTAATATAAAATTTAGTATTTTTATAATGCAAATTGTTGTGTGTACACCTTTAATCTTTTATTACTACTATTATATGAAATATGAAGTACTTCATTTTGACTTCAAATATTAAAAATCTCCTCAGGATAACATAATCTTAGTTTTACATCTAAGGCGTTCGACTCCAAAGCATCTAATGATCTTATTCTTATGTCAGAAATTAACTGATTGTAGCTCTAAAACCTAAATAATTGCATAGTTATCCATATAATAGTCTCTTAAACAATAAGTCTACACAAGATTTGCTAGATCGTTAATAACACCTGCTATAAACCTCAATCACAGAAGAGAATAATAATTATTAATTAGCCTATGTTATTAATATTATTTCATATTATTATTATACTAATATAATTTCAAAAATATTCATATATCAAAAACAATAATACAAATTAGAAATACATAAAAACATTTGGACAATAAAAACATTGTGATATTTACCTTGTCTTTGTTCTATTCTCACATCACATCTCTTATTTCATCTCAAGCTCTTCACTGTTGTCTCCTTGGCAAACATGCCACAGATAGATTTTTTTATTTATTATTTATTTATTCTGCTGAACACAAAGAAAGATATTTTGAAGAATGTCAGTAACCAAACAGTAGTCTGTACCCATTGACTTCCATAGTATTTTTTTTTCCTACTATGGAAGTCAATGGGTACAGACTACTGTTTGGTTACTGACATTCTTCAAAATATCTTTCTTTGTGTTCAGCAGAAGAAATAAATTAATACAGGTTTGAAACAACTTGAGGGTGAGTAAATGATGACAGAATTTTAATTTTAAAGTGAACTATCCCTTTAAGTTTAATGTTAAATGTCCAAATATTTCAGTTAGCCTATTAAAAGAATGTAATAATTGCTATATTATTAACTTAATAGGCTATATTATTAGATTATTATTGTAACTAACAGTTTATGTGATAGAAATTACTTTCAATTTGATTTATTATGCACTATTAAGCTATACATATTTTAAATTAATATCGTTCGTATGTACAAGTATAATCAATAACAGATTGTTGAGAGGGGACTCGATTTTTATTTTTCATGACACCGGCCATGCTTATATTTTTGGAAACACATGGTGCAATGGCGTCCTCTAGTGTTTATCACGGCATTTACAGATGATTGTTATTGTCAAAGTACTTCCGGGTGTTGCTAATACAGAGACGCGTCTGGAGCTGATCTGTTCATTCATGATTATATTAGTTTTTAATCATGTACCACCAACCCGTACTGAAAAACAGACGGACTCTACTGGAGCGAGCGGAGAAGTTTATCTCCGATATATATTTCACAGACTGCAATCTCAGAGGAAGGTAAGTTAAGCCAATGAACTTCTGCACACTGTTCTTCTAATAATGTCTGATGTTTAATTATTAGTGTTCATGCAAATTCACTTATCAGTTTTAATGATAAACGAACTATTCGTACTTAATATGTCTTTAAATAATGAATATTTGTATTTTTTCCCCTTGTAAACAAGTTATTGAAGGTTAATGAAAGACCTTTGACCTTGTTTGGTAGTTTGTTATGAGCAGTGATGTAAACTCTCTCATTCACTGCAGACTGTTTGGAGACACTCATCCACTTGAGTCCATCACTGCGTTCCTGTCGGAGAAGAGAATTCCTTATTCTGAGGCCATCCAGCAAAACTTTCAGCCTTGTAGCGTTGGTGATACATTCGGACCCACGTAAGTCGTGTAAATGTTTACTGTCCAACAAACTTTACAGCACTAGTGTATTGACTAAAAATGTTTGGCAGATGGTGGACGTGCTGGTTCAAAGTGGTCTTGAAGATCCCAGAGGCCTGGAGAGAGAAGGAGGTCCATTTGAGATGGGAGAGCGATGGAGAGGGAATGGTGTGGCGGGATCACCAACCAGTTCAGGTGTGGAAACCCAAGACCAGATCACGATCTCATGAATGACACTTAACATTTAAGAGTTCACGCATTGTGAATTATTTTTCAGGGTTTGACCAAAGAAGGTGAGAAGACCAGCTATATTCTGACCGAGTGCTTGAAGGACAGTGAACCTCATGGGTTAGTGGAAATCTAAAGTCTGACTCTACACTGATATACATTTGCTTCCATTTTCATGTTTTAATCTCATATTTCAGCATTACCATATACGTGGAACTTGCATGTAATGGACTTTTTGGAGCTGGACAAGGTTCCATGATTGCCGCCCCCGACCCAAAGAGGAAGTTCACTCTCCAGAAGGCCGAGCTTGTTGTTTTCAATCAAGATGTTAGGGAGCTTCTCACCGACTTTGAGATGCTTGTGGACATTGTCAAGGTATTGTCACATTGAACTGTGATGTTAAAGGTAGGGTAGGCAAGGTTTGGAGCGGCTAGCAATAGCGAGCTAGCTTTGAAAGCATGAGATCCCTCCAAAGCCACGCCGCCTTCAAAACACAAGAACGAATACAGCAGAGTTTGCAAAGCGTCACGAGACGAGAGACTGCGTTAAACTACCTCATGTCTCAAACCACATAACATTACAATAATAATGAACATAAACAACTTAAAGAGCTCTGACCTGTACCACCTGACTGCTGCAGATTCATTCGGCGTTGATAGTGTTGACATTGAAACGCATACATTTCGAGTCACTAACCACTCCGAGTATAACGTCACGGGTTTCCTACTACCAAATTACAGTACCGGTAGTTATTTTGTGAACGCAGCATAAGGTCTTTGTTTTGGTTCAGGAGGAACTGTAAAAAGTTGCTGCTGTTTTGGTTGCGGTGCCGAATGCAATGATCGGACGTACATTTTATGGTCCTATGCCTTCCACAGACGTTATATATATACACATATACATTTAGACCGCTTTACTTAGTGATCGCTATCAGGATGTGAAGAGACTTTCAACCAGCAAAACAAAAAATGTTTCTGGAACCAATCGCCTACCCTGCCTTTAAAGTGAACAGTAGAACTAAAATGTAAAAATTCCCGGTCAAATTTTGTTTGCTATGTTTGCAGTTACTAGGAGAGGGAGAACAGCGTGGATTCCAGGCCTTGTTTACAGCCAATGAGATGGTGAATCTGTGCGATCCAGCCAATCCTAGTTCATTCGCTGCTGCTCGAAGTCTGGCCCAGAAGTTTTTTGCCCAGAAAAATGGGGAAAGCCAACATGTGGTTCATGCCATGGGCCACTGCCATATTGACTCGGGTAATTATTACTTCACTTTGTTATTTTTTTTATTTTTATTATGACACTTTTGGCAGGTGGAAATATACAATAATGTTTAAAAGTTTTTATTTTTGAAAGCAATTATCACTTTATTCAGCAGGTACACATTACATTGATCAAAACTCAGATTATAGACTTTTACATTGTTAAAATATATATATATTTTAAATAAATGCTGTTTTTTTCTATTCATCAAAGAATAAAAAAATTTTTTGCCTCCATAAAAATATTAAGCAGCACAACTGTTTTTAACATTGATAGCATATTAGAATGATTTCTGAAGGATCACGTGACCATGGGCGTCAGTTTGGTTTGAAATGTGCTGGGGACAGAGACGCATTCGGAAGTGCATTTTCAGAAGTGCTGGGTACAATGACGCATTCATTTTTTTTTATCTTTCGCTTAGGTCATGTTTTGAAAGACGATGTCCTGAAGCTACTAATGTAAGCTCTGCAAGCTACTATGCAGTGGCGGCGTTTCACAAAAACCTAGTATGGCATTCCGTCTGGCAGAAGCGGCAATTGCCTGGGACCCCGCATTTTAAGGGGCCCCCCGAGGGCTGATCACTTAAACAACCAGAAATATTAATATAAAGACGCAGCAACATCAGTGGGGCCCCTCGCTACTGCTTTTACCCTTTTCAAACTGGTGCAGCGCTTACTCGCGGTAGGTAGAAAATGTATGATTTGATTTGTTAAACATGAAAAGGACTTATCCATCTGGCATGGCAGCTCGCTCTAACTTTAACCTAGATAAATGTTCGCTATTAGCCTATATGGATATTAGGTGCATATCCAAAGTGTGTGTGCGGAGTGTGCGCGCACTGCATGGCAGGCGTCGGCGCGAACACTTGCATTTTCCTAGAGGAAACAACTTTAAATACTCAATCTTTTTTGAGGTCCAAAAGGAATAACGCATCAGTCGCAAGTAGCCTACTTTTATTTGGGTAAACTCACAATTACAAGAAAACGTTGTGCTTTTGTAAAATAAAATAAAACAAACAGGGCGCGCTATAGCCTAATTATCTCCATGGCGTGAACTAGCACGTCTCAATAATGAACTGAAATGCAGTGTATAGCCTCAAAAACGTGATGAATATTTCTATATAAAGCTCGAAATATCCACTTTTAAACGAAAAAATTTGAATCGAAAGCAAATACCGGCTGATTAGGCTGTAGGCCTAATCCATATAAGGTGCATTTCTATCTAAAGGCGCATCCACTTTACAGTGGAGATGTATATAGATATGTTTGGAGCCCACACTGATTTAGAAATATATATTTTATTAATAAACAATAAAAATGCCTCATTATTTTTCAGACATATATCATTTGCCTGCTTTTGCGGCAAGATTTATGCATGCGCTTGAGCGCGGATTAGGCTATATTCCTCCATACACTCATTATTTTAGCAGAAATTAATATAAACGTGAGAAAAAAATAAAACGAGCTCCACAGAACATAAAATATTAATTTTGTTAATCATTTTATTTAGTTCGCATTTATGAGGAAAAAACAACGTTATGGACGTGACCGCTCTGAAATCGGCACTAAAAGATGCTTTAAAACTTTCACAGACCTCAATCAGAAAGCACAAAGCCTTTCTTTAAAGTGAATTTCGTTTTGTATTAATTGTATCTTAATTTTAATCAATGTTTCATCAACCGATTGCCTGGATTTAATAAATAATAAGTAACGCAGATAGATAGCATATCACGACGACACGGAGGCGCCTGCGCATGAACAGGAGCTTGTCTCATAAATGAACCGAAACTCAGCACAGCCTTGCCTCATAGACCTGAGAAATATATATATATTATCTACAGAACGCTTTAAATCATACTTTTTAAACATAACAATTCAAAACGAAAGAAAACTATGTAATCCGTATGAAATGTGCATTTCTCTCTGCCGCGTTCATCGTCAACTTCATCTTTGCAGCGACACAGAAAACACTTGTTTATTAATAAAAATGTCTCCTTTCTATATTTGACATATTCAGATTACTTTTGCCAGTTCTTTGTGGCAGCTTTTAGGTGCTTTATTGGCAGCGCCACCCTTATGGTGCGTTCACACCGGACGCGAATACCGCGTCAGGCGCGAGTGATTTCAATGTTAAGTCAATGCAAAGACGCGTTACATGAACGGGTCACCACTGCATCAGCACCGAATTTCTTTTTACTTTATTTTTAAATCCCCCCAAAAATCGTGATACGAACTGAATCGTGGGTCAAAAATCGTGATACGAACCGAATCGTGGGTTTGGTGTATCGTTACAGCCCTACTAGCAACCCTAAAAAGTGGTGGGTACAAAATGACTCATGACGAAATCTGGTGGGTACGCGTCCCCCCCGTCCCCCCCGAAATCGACGCCTATGCACGTGACACTGAAGACTGGAGTAATGATGCTGAAACCAAACATTTCAAAATGTGATCAAATAGGACAGTCATGTAAAACAGTTTTTACTGTATTCGATTAATTGCAGACTTGGTGAGCAGAAGAGATTTTTCTCAAAAACATTAAACATCATACCGACCCCATACTTTTGAATGGTAGTGTCCATAGGAAATGTTAAATCTTGTTGAATGTGTTTAATCCCGTCCTCAGCTTGGTTGTGGCCGTATGAAGAGACCATCAGGAAGTGTGCTCGCAGCTGGGTCACTGTGATCAGACTGATGGAGAAGAACCCAGAGTTTGTCTTTACATGCTCCCAAGTACGTTTTTGTTACAGATTTTCATTCTTTTTAGGCACAATGAGAAGGAATTGCCTTCACTGTGGCCATCAGCCAATTGAAAATGCTTAATAAACATACTAAATGTTGGGATAGTTAAAATGTAAGCATGCAAAAAAAGTTTTTTGTAAAAAATCATTTTTAGGGTTAAGGGATAAAAAAATATAATTAGCTCAGTACAAAGCAATGGATGTCAATGAAATGATAAAACCACAGATGTGTTTGTGCAGGCACAACAGTTCCAGTGGGTGAAGAGCTGGTATCCGGGTCTGTTCTCAGAGATCAAGCGCTTTGTGCAGAAAGGCCGGTTTATTCCAGTCGGAGGCACGTGGGTAGAGATGGTAGGACACCAATTGTGTTTGTATCTTTTCTGCATAGTTTCCCCAAAAATGAAAATTCTGTTATTAATTACTCACCCTCATGTCATTCCAAACCCATCTTCTGAACACAAAATAAAGTTATTTTTGATGAAATCCGAGAGCTTTCGGTCCCCTTCATTGACAGCAACGCAATGCTCACTTTCAAGGCCCGGAAAAGGTAGTAAAGACATTGTTAAAATAGTCCATGTGACTCCAGTGGTTCAACCTTAATGTAATGAAGCGATGAGAATACATTTTGTGCACAAAAGAACAAAAATTACTACTTTATTCAACAATTTTCTCTCTTCCGTGTCATTCTCCGACGCGGTTAACGTGAGCACCACGACACATGCGTGTGATGCTGACGCAGGAGCCGGCCAATACCGTTTTTACAACGTGAACAGCGTCAAAGAGAAGAAATTTGTCATTGTTTTTGTTGTTTTTTTAGCACTAAAAGTATTCTCGTAGCTTCATTACATTAAGGTTGAACCACTGGAGTCACATTGACTATTTTAACTATGTCTTTACTACCTTTCTGAGCCTTGAAAATGGGAACAACGTTGCAGTCTATAGGGGAGTCAGAAAGCTCTCTGATTTCATCAAAAATATCTTAATTTGTGTTCCGAAGATAAACAAAGGTCTCACGAGTTTGGAACGACACGAGGGTGAGTAAATAATGACAGAAACTTCATTTTGGGGTGAACTAACCCTTGAACAAGCTTATTTGGTCTTTGTCTTTGTATCAGGATGGAAACTTGCCATCTGGGGAGTCCATGGTCAGACATTTTCTACACGGCCAGAACTTCTTCAAGGATGAATTTGGACTTTACTGTAAAGAGGTACTTCTGTTTGTCTAAAAACAAATGGGTACATTCAGTCCCATAACAATACAGTTTACATTTAGGCTTTTTTAACATCATTATCAGTGTTGAATTTGATGCAGTAACTCATGGTCAACCAGGTCTTGAAATCTTTGAAATTTGCTGGGAAAGAACCGATTAAGAAAGAAAAACAGTGCATATCTTCTCTCCTCGAAGGCTGAGGAGGCCATGAGAACCTGAAAGGAGGGCACATGAGGTTGTATATCTGTCAGACACAACCTTGAGATTAGATAAAGTAACAGAGTACAACGA
This sequence comes from Phoxinus phoxinus, assembly GCF_949152265.1. NCBI lineage: Eukaryota > Metazoa > Chordata > Actinopteri > Cypriniformes > Leuciscidae > Phoxinus > Phoxinus phoxinus. Next base: position 19,627,228 of record NC_136900.1, on the reverse strand, counting down.
CAAGAAATTCATCTTAATTAACCAAACCTTTTAAAAGTGGTCCTGTCATGAGAAATCAAATTTTCCTTAAACTTTGTACCATTAAAACATCCTGCAAGTGTCATAGCTTAAAATGTCTTTCACATGGGAAAATATGTGCAAAGACATTTGCATATGACTCCCTCCAGAACAAGACATTGACAAATAGTTATGCATCATCACACCATAAGCATAAGCTACTGGCGCTCAGTCGCTTAACGGCGGATACCCGTCTATCCATCTTTTTCTTAATGAGCCTACTGCGTTTTTAGATTATGGGAAGCACTTCCGGTTTGGGGAAGTTCCATTCAAAAAGACTGAGACAAATCATTTCAACTCATTAGGTTGTGCCACAAATAATCCTTATCCGTCAGTTTGACTGAATGTGCTGAAAAAAATGTCCTTTATATTCTATTATCAGACGTCAGGAGATTAGTAAATAATAAATAAAGCGAACCTTTTGCTAATTGTTTACAGTTTAACGGAAGTTACTCCCATAATTTGTGCAAAGCATCATGGGGCTTAGGAAAAAGGTGGATACCAGACGCGAGCATTATGTTGCAGACAATAAAAACAAGTATTTCCTAGGACTTAATGTGCATAAAACTATATAATAATTTACTGTACCTCGCACAGTTCTGGCTGCCAGACACCTTTGGCTACTCCGCACAGCTGCCTCAGATCATGAAAGGAAGTGGAATCTCTCGCTTCCTTACTCAAAAGCTGAGCTGGAACCTTGTTAACACATTTCCGGTGGGTGCCAATCACATCTGTACATATGAAAACCCTTATTATGGTTGTTTGTGATGTTCTAAATCACATGATTCCTCTTTCCACCAGCATAACACATTCTTTTGGGAAGGTATTGATGGGACACCGGTTCTCACTCATTTTCCTCCGGGTAACTCCTATGAGATGAAGGGTAAAGTGGAAGATGTAAGTTTTTCATCATGTGACGTATAATTTGCGAGCTTCCTCTAATGAAGGGCCAGCTCATTTATCCTTCCTTTGACTCAACACAGCTGATTAACACGGTGAAGAACAATAAAGACAAGGGACGAGCTAATCACAGCGCAGCCCTGTTTGGTTTCGGCGACGGTGGCGGTGGCCCAACACAGCTTATGATTGACCGCCTACAACGTGTCCGGGACACTGATTGTCTGCCTAAGTCAGTTTCCTTTTCATCGGTCTGAGGGTGTAACACATTTCCTGTTATTTATACAGACTATTTAAAAATATATACCTTATAATGTACTTCCCTGTGATGCATTCATGACGTTATTCAAAAATTCTTACCAGAATAAGCCGTCCTTCAGTTTGATGTGAGATTTAATTGTTATCCAGGGTTCAGATGTCAAGTCCTGACGTCCTGTTCTCTCAGCTGGAATCGGACTCATCCCTTCTGTGCACATGGGTTGGCGAGCTCTTCCTTGAGCTACATAATGGCACTTACACCACACAAGCAAAGGTGTGTGTCCATCTTCCAATCCCACAAATAGTGCTCTTCCCAACTGCGTTCATTTTCATTGTTGATTTGATAAAGATGCATAAAACGCGTCAACTTTTTTTGATAGTCAAGATTTTGTATTAAAAACAGTTTTGTTTTACTTTCTATTATCTCTCTGTCATAAGAGGAAAACTGACTGATTTTGGTTACTGTACCTTTAAGACTGTGTAAATGACTTGTGTTATGATTGGCTAACCTCCACTTACTGATGTAGCTCACAACATTATTCATCGGGAGGTCTGCTGAATACTTACATAGGCATTGATGTGTAAGGGAGTTGTCATTTGTTTATATGCCAATTGTTCCGACATTAGACTGTCAGTTTCTGATTGACCAGCTTGTTTTTTTATTTATGTTTATTTAGTCAACTTGGATGGGAAGGCCCCCTTTAATTTGTCTTTTTTTTTTTTTTTTTTTTAGATAAAATTGGGAAACCGCCAATGTGAAGTTCTGCTTCATGATGTTGAGGTGGCTAGCTGTCTGGCCTTGTGTAAAAGAGATAGCTTCAAATATCCAGCATGCAAACTTCAAGAACTGTGGAGGCAAGTGCTCAAGCATTGAATATTCTGATAAGATAAGCCTTTGGAGAAATTCGTCTTATCGGCTGATGATAAGAGCATAGCTGAAATCTCAAGTAGCTCTCTGCATGTCTTTTTTTTAGATTGCTTCTACTCAATCAGTTCCATGATGTGATTCCTGGCAGCTGTATTGAAATGGTTGTTGAGGATGCTTTACAGTACTATGACGGTAAACCATCTGCATATTTTATAGAGACGCACGATGTTAATTTTAATGTTATCGGACCATGGCCGATATATTAAAACCGATAAATAATGGATTATTTCCTTCAGCTGAGACACTTAAGATGTGCATCATGTTCGCCGTGATTGTTTTGAATTGCTTGAAATATGATTGGAATCACTCAGTTAATGCAACATGTGCAGTGCAAGTCCAGTGTATATAGGCTACATACAATTATAATGAGAACATCATTATATTGTGTGCTTGGTACATGCCTTTTAATAGTGAGACTTTTGTTTTTGTAATCAGACTCTCAAAAATTATATAAAAAGTGTATTAATTTAGATTTATCGGCCAATATATCGGTTATCGGCTTTCAAAGAATAATCGACGTGCAACCAAAATTTTCATCCCTAATATTTAGTTCTAAAGTTCTGTTTTAATATTACAATCAGTAATGTTAAAGAGATACTTGATAATTCTGGCATCATTTACTCAACCTCATGTTGAAGTATTAAAATATGCCATGTGAGGACATGTACTAGTTTTGATGTCAGAGATGCCAAGTACCACTAGTTCTCACAGGTCTTGTAACCACACATGCTACCTCAAATTTGAACATGCAGAAGTGTGAATGAGAGCTTTGCCAAATATGCACAAATTTCAGAAAATGACTTCAATTTCAACACACAAAGCTCTCATATAAATTTTTTGTTACTTTTGAGTTTTTTTAAAGCTAGACACACACAAGCCAACTCTGTATTATTGTCTTTTTTTCAGTGGAACACAAAATAAATATTTTCCATACAATTAAGATGAATTGGGCTTGTCTGTGTCTAGCTTTAAAAAAAACTCAAAAGTACCAAAAAATTTATATGAGAGCTTTGTGTGTTGAAGGCAGCATGTGTGGTTACAAGACCTGTGAGAACTAGTGGTACTTGGCATCTCTGACATCATGATTTACCAATGCACAAAAAAAGATGAATTGCACATCATCTCAAATTATGTTTGTCATCCTGAAATGCCTGAGCCAAAGCCCGTCATCAAAATGAGTTATAATTATTACCTCCCAGAACTCTTACAACATCCTATTATGTAAGGTTTGGAACAAAATGAGGATGAGTAAACGATGACAAATAAAAACTGATATGTACAACATGTTAACTGTTACTGTTTTTAAAGTATGACAAAGCTAACATAAGTGATATCATCTTGATGAAGATCACCATGAGCATAACCTAATGAACTTTGTTTTCAGAGATACGCACCACAGGGTCTAGACTACTTCTTGCTGCTTGTGAATCACTGGGATCCTCTCCTGACAAGGGTGTAGGATCAAGCACAGCTGTTTTGAACACTTTACCCTGGGAGAGAACTGAAGTCATATCACTGCCAGGGGAGGGCACTAAAACAAGATTAGGTACTTCCCTCTAACAAAACACCATTGTTCAGATGACCTTCTTTTGGGTAAACTCAAATATATCTTCTATTCATATCTAATGACAAGGTAAGATTTTATTAAAGTACAGTAAGGCTCATTGAAGCACATCCCCTATTATAGTTTCCACCTGTTTCCACAGCCTTGGTGAGAGTACCTAGCGTGGGCGTAGCTCAAGTTACCGAGATGGCTGAGCCTACAGTCTCCGTCACAATGATGGTACTTAATTCCCTTGGACATTTTCCATCATTTCATGATTTTCTTCATCCCACACATTTTCGTCATTCAGTGCTCTTTGTGATGCAGGTCGATGGGACCATTATGATGGAGAATGGCCTTTTGAAGGCCACAATTGACCAAACAGGTCGATTGATGTCCCTGCTTTTAGTCCAAACAAACAGGTGAGTCATAATGTAGGCCTTCAAGCAGAGTGCACAATCTTGTAGGGTTGTTTATAGAACTTACTGCAAGCAACTATGTTATGACTTCAGGGAAACCATTTCTGAGGGTGGCTTTGGAAACCAGTTTTCTTTGTTCGATGATGTGCCTCTGTATTGGGACGCTTGGGATGTGATGGACTACCACCTTCAGACAAGGTGAGCATGTTTCTTGTCACATCAGTGGGTGGGATCGGATTCGTATGAACCCAGCTTTGAACTCCGTGTGAACCCAAGTTAATGTCATAACCTTGATGGCAATAAATGTACTTTCCCAGGAAGCCTGTAATTGAGCTTGTCGAGCCGGCCAAGGTAGTGAGATCTGGGGGGGTTCAGGGCAGCGTCTCCTTTTCGCTAAGGATCAGCGGAAACAGCACTATAAGACAGGAGATTATTCTGGATGCTTGCTGCCCCTATATTAAATTCAATACGGAGGTGAGGAATGATGAATTACAACTAAGTTTGTCATCTTATGCTTGATATTTAATCACCCAGCTGTTCAAGAAACTCTGTAAAGCGTAATGGATGTCTTGTTTCCAGGTGGACTGGGAAGAGGCACATAAGTTTCTGAAGGTGGAGTTCCCCGTGCAGGTGCGCAGCCCAAACGCTACCTATGAGATCCAATTCGGGCACTTGCAGAGGCCCACTCATAGAAACACCTCCTGGGACTGGGCTCGCTTTGAGGTACTGCAAACTTAGTTTATTTTCTGGTCATTGAAGTATAGCCCCTATCTTTCTGAATGGCCAAAAACTGGTCCTATTCTAAATATTGCATTTAATCCTAGCAGTCTTCCTCAAGAGTCCACTTTCTGGTGACATTGCAGTAGTAGATTGTCGAATAGTAGTCTGCCAGGGACAGTGGCCCTCCAGGACTGGAGTTGCCTATCCCTGCCTTACTTGTTGGCCTTGTGGACTTGTGTGAGAATAGGCTACAAGATGCCCAAGTCCACGTCAAATACTTTATTTGGGACTCTATTTGCCAAGTGTACATTTCAGTAACCTGTTCAAGCACCAATAAAATCGACCAAAAATGATTCAAGGTAAACCTTGAATCTTTAGCTCAAATCAGGCTAAAAACTGCCTTTTTCTGGTTTATTCGATGAAAGGACTTGCACGTTCAAAACCAAAAGGACCATGTCTTTCCCAATGGGATGACTGGTTCTTTTAATTTGAAGCTAGGCCTTCGCTTCCTACAACCCGCCTTTTGAACGCTGCAATTTCTCCCATGGGTTTCTCAGCAGCTGCCATCTCTCCTCTTTATAATGTCTGTGGTTTAATGTTCTCTTGGAGAATATTACGTTATTTCTATGATTTATTTAATAGGTGTGGGGACACAAATGGGCTGATCTGTCTGAGCATGGCTTTGGCGTGGCTCTTCTTAATGACTCCAAATACGGCTACTCGGTCCATGAAAACATCATGACCTTGTCCCTGTAAGCTACCCATCCAGAATGAACAAACATGGCAGTACAGACAGGTCATGAAGATGTTTTGCTAACACCACTGTTTTTTTTTTACCACAGATTACGGGCTCCAAAAGCGCCAGATGCCAATGCAGATATGGGCCGTCATAATTTTACCTACGCATTGATGCCACATACAGGTTGGTACATCTCAAATCTAAACTATTAGTCTATTATTATAACTACTATCTATTATTATAACTACTAGTCTGCTATTAAACTAAGTCATTTCCAGACAACCATTAATGAAATCATTGTCTGAAAAGGCCCCTTCCAGGAAGCTTCAGTTATCCAGTATGCCTACAACCTGAACTTCCCGCTCCGTGTCTATCATGGTGCCATTTCTGAACCCTTGAGTGCGTTCTCTGTAAATTCGCCCGCTGTCATCCTGGAGACCATAAAACAGGTGCCAGTTCATGAAATGACCTGACAGTAACCTTTCCTAACAGATTTTGCCCACTGCGTCAGCACGAACTCGTTTCATTTTTTTCTCACAGGCGGAAAGAAGAGAGAATGCCCTTGTTCTTCGCCTCCATGAGTCTCACGGAAGCAGTGTGACTGCGACTTTGTCAACTTCCCTTCTAGTGAAAGAAGCCTGGCAGTGAGTACACAATGAATACTAACCTTCTTTTGTTTTATTGTCAGTAACACTAACAAATAACTTACTATTTTTATAGTTGTGATCTCCTGGAGCGTCCTGATCCCAGCACTCCTGTGTCAAAGACCAGCTCTGGTATATCTTTAACGTTCAAACCCTTTCAGATCAGATCTCTCCTCTTAATTATAGAGTGAACCATTTAAATACTTATCGTTTATGACGGCGGTACTTAAATCCCTTGTAAGTCCCTGAGTAGCTGCCATCACTTTTGGAAAATTTACGGTTGCACACACACATTTTCACCTTTAAAAAAAAATAATTTACTTTTTTTCTATAAATAAATTTCAATGTTTGATTTACAATGTATTGTTCCTGTTATTATTTCCTCTCAACTCTCTTATCCTTTAAGTGATATTTTAGAGAGAGAAAAAGGCAAGATGGTCGATTAAACAGTAGAATTTAAGGAAATATTTTTTAATATATTTCAGGTAATTTTTTTGTATACATATTTTATTTTTGTTAACAATAGATTATGAAGTATTTACTGAATATAAAAGGTCTGAGTGGTCCATTACAGTAGTTTCATCTCCTTTTGAAAAGTATACTGATTTAAGTCATCATCTTGAACGGCCTCGTCTTGTGTCACTACTTCTCCTCTGTGGTTTTGCTAGAAAAGAATCCAGAGAAAGACTGAATCAGCAACCCAAGACACCACAACTCACTGAGCACAGCACGCTTCTGTATTAAAAGGCCACGACTGAATTCATACCTTTTGTTGCACTTTCCCTGCAGGTGACGGAATTCCTTTTAGTTTTAATCACTTCCTCCACATGTTGGCCTTTGATTTTGTTAGATCCAGTCCTTGGAGTAACTTGAAAAAGAACAACATTGCAGTGAAATCACTGTATAATACTGAAAGTAAAAATACAAATAGAGTAAGATTCGAACCTTTTGAGCTTCTCTTTCCTTGTTTTTTCGACTTTGTGTTCTCATCTGCAGGTTCTGTACTGACCCTCTTTGTGTCTTTTTTCTGCCTTTTTGAACCACTTTGTGCTTTAGAGATTGCACTTTCTTTCTTTACCTTTATGTTGTCCTTTTTCTTGGCAGGCTTTTCTATCGCAATGCTCTCGATGTGAGTCTTTTTGGCTTTCTAGAGTGAAGCAGACGTTTAATGTTCATGTATCTGTCCATGAACCCAAGTTTCCAACAAAAAAAAACTGCTTTTCACCTTTGAATCAGTATAATCGTGATCTTTCTGTATTTTCCACTTAAATTTGCGAGATTTGGCACCTAATGGAAAATAATTTTTAGTTATAAGTGACTCAAATTCTTAGGAGTAAATCATCTGTTTAAATTGCAGAGTGGTTTTACCTTTGGGCACCATAGGACCAGGATCCCCCTGAAACAAAGCATTTTAATAAAATGTTTCCTAATGGTTTCCAAGTTTAGAAATACAATTTTACATACTTTGAACCAAATTGTCCGTCCATTGTGGTCACTCAATGAGTTCATTCCATCCACACAGTAACACTGCATCCAGGCTTGTAGCACAGAATATTCAGCCTTTGCTGGTGTATAGCCATTTTCACCTAATTATATAAAAATGAAATAAAAAAATCAGTTGCACGAATACCGATGTGAAGCTAAAAAGACAATTTGACTGACACTACGACTACAAATCTGAGATAACATGTTATTAATTCAGAATGTGATGGGTATGCATGTACCGTCATACACAGCTGTGCAAAATAGTAGTTGATAAATGAATGTATCACAATTAAATGCAGTGTAAACCCACCCAATTTCACCACCTCCAAGGGAACAGTGTGACACAAAGAAAGGAGGTCTGGGGTCTCAACCTTCACCCCCTTCTTTCCAGCAGGATCTGTTGTCTGGATGAAACCGAACAGAGCCATGATTAATGCCAAACAATGTGCCTATTAACTGACTATAGGGTCAGATTCTTCAGCTCTAAAACTGTAATGACCTTTTTGACCTCCTTTTTATCCTCATTTATCATCTCAATTCCCTCTAGAACTGTCCGTGCCTTCACAAATGGGGGGATTTGTAATCTGAAAAGGATGTGTGGGAAAAACACTCAGTTCCTTTTTAATCATAATCAGATTTAGATTGGCATGATAGTAGGCCAACAAGAGGAATATTTCAATGTTTTAATGTACAATTAAGTTAAGAAAAGGGGATTTTTCCAAAAGACAATGTGGTTTTATTCTCAAAGTTGAGATACACAATTTATTTTGAACATAGAAAACATTGGAAAGTGAGTTACCTGAACAAAATCTCTGCTCGAAGATAGTTCCCGATCCCGTTGAAATACTTCTGATTTAAGAGAGCCTCACAGATAGATTTGTCAAATGCCTTGTCAGACAGATTTGAAAGAACTTTCTCCCTGAAATATTTAAACACACATACTAAGTTATCAACCATTGCATCGTAAACTGGCCCTTTCATATTAATCGCATCTCCGTTGACAGTAGCATCAAACTACTAAACCAGTGTCACGTTGTGCCTGTGAGTAACCTTACCTGACAATTTCCGTGTAACTAGAGATTCATTGAGTTGTACACCACAATGTCGAAGACACATCATGAAATATGCTTGGTATAAAATATATCTAGAGCTGGGTTGAAAATAACATTTTCTCGATTTGAATCGTTCTTATCTTTCTGGACCGACTGATACTGAAATCCCATGAATTGATCTTTTATGAACAAAACATTGTTTGTATAGCGCACCTCCCATCCAAATCAGAATAATCTGTTACTTTTTATATGAAGCAAAGTCTCAGCTTTCAAATTCAAATTCTTCTGACTGCCGTGATCAATCACTCTGTATTTTTTGGGAAAACATTTGAACAAAAGTGGACAACGTGCGGAAATGAATGTGTTTTTCCTGTAAGATGCCTGATGAAGGTTGTGAGACCGAAACGTTGCTAATAAAACGTTTTCTTATTTGCAAGTACCGATAGTGTGCGGGAATTCTTCAATTCCTGTAAGGGTTTAAAATTCATATAACACATGTTAATTGATGGATATGAAATATAGTTTCGTTTTTGGTCGATATGCTGTTCCATCCACTTTTGCATTTTGTCTAAATCTAGGCTACTGTACGATTGGAAATGTATTTTCTTGCATTTGAAATACAATTTGAAATATATTTTTGTAGGCTAGTTGAAGGTTGAAAAAAAAAAATGTCACTTTCAAAAATATATTTTTTTTTTTACGTATGGGTACTGTACAATTTCTGCTTTCTTACTAGAAACCTAGCTAAATCAGTTGTACTTATTTCTGTTATACGTTTAATGTGTACTATGATTATTAGAGTCACCTGAAGCTCTCGTACTCGAACAGGACGCAAGGCCCTCTGTCTTTTTGCCATGTCCCATTTGCTTGCCAGCTGCCAAATCTGCGTGTGTCCTCAAAACTCAGAACCCTGCGTGGGCTCTCGTTAGTGTAGAACCGCAGGTGGGCATGTTTTGGAAGATCGTCTTCTGAAGTGAAGCGGAAAAACCCTGACATCCCAAATCGGAAAACCACATCCATCGGATGCTGAGACTGATGTTTGCCGACCTTGCGCTTACTGTCACCATCCTTTTTAATGGGTGTGAGTGTGAGTATGACCTCTTTTCCTCTGGACTGGGCTTTGATGATGTAGGCATCACAGCAGAACGGGACCTCAGGATTTTTATTAACTTCAGATTTCTCTACGGCTCCAGTAAACACAAGCCCTTCACACATCCTGTTGACAAACAGGCTAGCCAAATGAAGCTCAGGACCCTCCGGCATTCTCGAACATGAAAGGAAAAACCTAAACATAAGGGGTTCAGATGTTGTTGTTGTTGCATTAGACTAGTAGAGACTTTCCACAGTCAGGTTCAAAATAGGACCTAAAACTCTTAGTCGTCACTCGTCACAATGACATCAAAATCGTTCATTTGTTTTTTTAAATGGAATATTACAGTAGTTATTATATGATTTATCTATGCACATCATTATTTTGTGCCCTAAAAATCTTTCATCAAAATAACTCTCCCATTTGCAGCAATTGGCGTGTGGCACAAGGGCATGCAACCTGTCAATCACATGAGATTGACCAATAGCAAACCACAACCATCCGAACAAGTCCGATTTTTCTTGTTCGAGGATATAGCACGTCACAACAGGGAAGAAAAGACTAATTCAACGTCCGCTTCATGCTGACTTTAATAATTTAGGCCTATCTTTTTTTAAAATCAACAAATGATCAGTGAAAGTTCCGGTAGGTTAACTTCAGAAAACGCAGAATTAGATTTTAAAAACTCAGGAAGTCAAACTAAATTGTTTTCACAGTCAAACTAATTTGCTTTATTTCTGAGTTAGTTTTGTTCTTTCTTTCTTATTTTGCAGTCAAAACCAGACCCTAGAAATATAAACATCATGATGTCTGTTTTTACAACTTTCCAGGAAAAATATGGCAAACTTTGGGAAAATATGAATACTTTTCTGATCAAATGGGTAATGGAGTGGAAGATTTATCCTAAATTAAGCATGTAGTCCTACTAACACATTTTAATACAATATTTCCGATAAATGACTTGCGTATGAAGCTCGACACATTCAGTTACCGCTACAATCCGTGTAAAGATTACTTCCTGCCATTTGTCAGTTTCAATAAATGTTTTTGATAAACGGTGGAGAAATAATGGGTATTGCCTCTAATGCTTAAAAAACAAGAGACACCAAAGTGGACAGATAATAGTTCAACGGGACTGTATTGTAATCTAATTGAGAGCGTCTGATAAGCGTGCTGTGCTAGTTTCACAATCATTTCCTGATGTTGAACGATGCTGTTGTTATGAAAGTCTGCCGTGAGCGCTGAGCAACTAACGTTAGTACCATAGACAGTATATAAGAGGTTAGTACAGGCATGTTTAGACGCTACGTGCAAAGTTCACGAATTGTCGCTTTGCAACGTGCGAATAGTCAGCAAGATCATGTTCAGTAAATCGCTGGTTTAATTTAATGAATCGTGCACCAACTCACCTTTGCTCTTGATGTATGTTATATAATGGAAATTCGCGCGGTGTGTGCTAATGTTTATGAAACGAGCACGGGAGGATCATGGGAGTTGTAGTTTATGTCCAGTCCATTCATATATTACCAGATCTGAAGATTTCCAACTGGTCTTAATAGAAATTCTCAATGCCAGGGGAAATAAATAAAATATCTGAATAAACTCTAAATAGTATATATTTGCATTTTAAAGATGGCCATTCCCATTTAACCGCAAAAACTGTTGATTACATTAGTAACAAAACAAACAACAAAAAATGTACCAAATGAAATTGTAAGTAACGTTATGGAAATGGAAATGTTGTTATTACATATCATTTTTTTAAAGAGAAAAAAAAAACAATTTATTTAAGAAAATGCACATGATATTAGGACAAATACATGAGGGGAGATGAATCACTAAGAGCTTTTTGTTCTCTGGATGTCATTCAACCCGTGACAAAATTAAGTTTCTAGTCACGTCTGGTACAAAAAGAAATGAATAAAAATGATAAATCTGATTGATGTGCTTTTTTTGAGGTCAGTGCTCATTTTGAGCAACCACATTTGGAGACCTCTACAAAATACATAATGTTAGAAAAACATTTTTCTTTTCTTTCTGAGAAGCACATTTCATGTACACGGACAGATTCTGTGCACGCGCACATTTCATCAGTACTCTTCAACAAAGGATGACTGGTTCACTGTAGTGCATTCATCATAGTCTGTGCTTGTTTGAGTTCTGGAAAACAAAAAACAAGGAAATTTACAATATGCATAATACAATATATAATCACTGATACCAGAAGGAAAATGACTCGGCCACCTGTTAGCAGGACTCTGAACTTGTCAGCAGTGATGGAGACAACGGTGGTCTCTGTGGAGTCGGTCTCGGGGTCCTGAGCCTGAAGTCTGAGCTGGACTGTGGGTTCATTCACTTGCTTTATTTCACTAGAGCTCAGGGTGTAATCCACACGCCAGTTCACCGCTTCCAGACGACCCACTGACACATGACATGGATCAGGATATTATATGTAAATGATTAATACGGGATGGATTTCCTTTCTTTTTTTTATTGGTAATACTCACATCGTAGGCTGCTCTCCCTCAGCTTTTCCTGTAGAGCACTGTGTTTATCTTCATATGATTTACACAGTCCTGTGGCGTGCTCTAAAAACAAACAAATACATGATTAAAGCATTACGCTGAGTAATACAGCTGTTTGTGACTGTAAAAGGTCTGCAAAGTTTCAAAGATCAAAGTGCACTATAAATGGAGTTTGTGCCTCCCACAAGAAAGAACCGATTCTGAAGTGCCTGAAACGAGTCGCCAGTAATTCCAGTCTTACTTCCTGATCGAACAAATTTGCATAATGCCCGTCTGTGGTCTTCACTGGCTGCTCGTGAATAACATCTACTTTGACCCTCAACCACTGTAGCTGTAGCTGAGACTGGAAGAGTTTGGTGCATGTTGTCGACGTGTCGAGAAGACACTGTTTTCTGCTCTGCCAAAGCAAATCCACTTTGATGCACTTCAAAAGGATGAGGACTCGGCTCGAATCAGAGTAGAGTAGACCAATCACAACACACTGAGCCATCTGACCAATCAGAGTAGAGTAGACCAATCACAACACACTGGACCATCTGACCAATCAGAGCAGAGTAGACCAATCACAACACACTGGGCCATCTGACCAATCTGGTCTACTCTGCTCTGATTGGTCAGATGGCCCAGTGTGTTGTGATTGGTCTACTCTGCTCTGATTGGTCAGATGGTCCAGTGTGTTGTGATTGGTCTACTTTGGTCTGATTGGTCAGATGGCTCAGTGTGTTGTGATTGGTCTACTCTGCTCTGATTGGTCAGATGGTCCAGTGTGTTGTGATTGGTCTACTCTACTCTGATTGGTCAGATGGTCCAGTGTGTTGTGATTGGTCTACTTTGCTCTGATTGGTCAGATGGCCCAGTGTGTTGTGATTGGTCTACTATGCTCTGATTGGTCAGATGGCCCAGTGTGTTGTGATTGGTCTACTCTACTCTGATTGGTTTATGAAGCATTTACGGCTTTTTTTGAATAATAATTACAGATAGAATATTCACAGATTCGAATATTCGTGCACATCCCTAGAGTAGACCAATCACAACACACTGGGCCACCTGACCAATCAGAGTAGAGTAGACCGATCACAACAGACTGGGCCATCTGACCAATCAGAGCAGAGTAGACCAATCAGAGCAGAGTAGACCAATAACAACAGACTGGTCCATCTGACCAATTTTTGACCTTGGTTGCATGTAAACCTATTGCAGGACACTGTCAAAACAACAATAGAAACCTTTAAAATAGCATAATGGGCCACTTTAGTATAAAGTAAAAAAATGATAAAGTGCATATCCTTACCTTTAGGCAGGCCGAGCTGCTGTAGTTCACTGGAGAGAGATTCACTGTCTACATCATGTTTAGCAGCACTGGACAGAATAAAACTCAGCACAGCTACACTGGCTTTAATGTCTCCAATTTCTGGGTGGAAAAAAGACAAATTAGCATGTGATATGGCATAAAATACACACAGACAACAGAAAATACATTTATGTATGTATATCAGGTATATAGTGGATATTTAATTGTTGCTCATGTCCTATTTTTTTTGCAATTACACTTTTGCCATCATCTAACACTAAATTTAATGAATTTAAAACACATAACACTTAACACATAATTTAATAACAATGTTAAATGTTATCTTTAGCAAATCTCAAAATCAATATCCATATCCAGCTTTCCCACACTGTGACTGTACATACATTATAATGCTGTTTAGCCTAAATTCAGTTGTAGCATTTAAAACTACTAATTTTAGTTTTCATTTAATATTAATATTTATTAACATCAAATATTATTTGAAAATCATTTTTATATCAGCCATTTACTGTTATAAGCCATAACATGAAAATAACTATTAGCTTATCAGTATTGAAACATTTGATTTATAATAATAATCTTATTTGACACATCACTATTACTGAGAATACATGACATAAAAACTGGGTTATACTCACCAAATTTTGCATCTGTGGTCAGCTTTGAAACTTTGTCATACTGAAAACAGATAATTGTATACAGTTACTAGTTAGATGGATATTAATTCAGTTTCCAGTATAGCAATCTGCTGTAGCCAGTGCTCTCTTACATCAATGCCTTCATCCAGCAGATCTTTCATGACTTGCACACACAGAAGTTTCATCTTGACGCTCGACTGTGAAGAACAGCAATAAAGCAAATTATTTACAGTTAAGGTTTAGACAGAAGCTGTCAAAGGGAGCATCAAAACACCTATTACATTTAGACAAACCGCACTTACTATCCTAGCTAAGGTGCTTATTTCTGCAAGGACCCAGTCAGGACAGTCCAGATCTCCACAAAATCGGAACCTCTGAAATGAAAGAGCAAAATGAATGAAGAATATGTTTACTTCTGTTGCTCAGCCTTTAACGTTAGACTACACTAACGTTAGACGATTAACGTTAGCGTGCGCTATCCACAAAAATCCACAAAACAAAGCGGTCACATATTATAACTTTTAAGGTTTCAGATGTGAAACCAAAATAAACCTAGGTCCAATAATAAATAAGATAAATACCATTTTGACAGTCAGTCAGCTGTTCTTCTTCTTCTTCTGGTATGTGGTGGATGGTGTCGTGCCACCGTGCCACCTAGTGGACTGGAGAACGAGTCAAATTGGAAACAGAATAATAGATATTCTAGTGTAGCCTACCGTATAGTTCCTTTTATAAAGTTAAGAAGTTCGTGATACAATATTTGACTGATTTGGGCCATTATTGTAAGTCGCACTAACTAAAGTGACATTTTTAATAAGACAAATTACTATTATTCCGAGTTCCGACTGAAATCGAAAGATTAAACTGCAAATTATTAACGGTGAATGTTTAGAAAATATTAACAACACACTTACTGTATATAATTAGTCTAGAACCGTATACATCTCATTATGATCTGTCTGTGTCTGTTAATGAGAAGTTAATGACAATCTTTGCCTGCACTTTGTTTTCACTCCTCCCTCATCTCTATGGAGCTAAAAGAGTCTAGTGCTCTGTTGTCAGTCTACACAAGTAGCTACTCTGTAAGATGAGATGTGCTCGAGCTCTGAGCGAATAGACTCTGCAGGACAATGCTCCTAAAACGATATTTCTCTGTCGACATCAAAGGCATTTTGGCTTATCCTTGGTTTATTTATGGAGCGTGCTTTCAGTGCGTGTTTTGCTCTTGTAATCCCAGATTAACACTAAGACAAGGTAAGAGAACATAGCCTACACATTTACCCTGTAGTCAGACTAATTATAGTAGGCTAACATTTTTGTATATTTTTCTATTGTTTTTGTTCTTGTTTTGTTTTTGTATATCAAATGAAATGATGCATCTTGTGTTTGTGTGACAGAAGATTATATCTTACGACGACATAACTTTTGTTTTATTTTATTGTTCTCAGATGATTCTCTACTGTTATACAACACGAACTATAGGCATACAGTCTTATTTCATCAAGAAGGATATAAGAGTATTTTGGTGGGAGGATTAAATATGGTTCTACGTGTTGATGTAGACACTGGACAGATTTTGGAGGTAAATGGACATTAATTGTAATTAATTGGACATTAATATGTAAATTATATGTTATATTTATATGAATCACAATGCATCTATATGATTTTGCCATTTTCTATCAAAAATATAATAAAATATTAAATTATTATTAAAATAATACTATTTTTATCCTATTCAACCCATTTTTCAGAGTTGGAATATAAAGCATAGACATTATTATTTTTACCGCTTCAGTTAAGACTGAAGTTAACTGAAACTTTTGGCAGTGGGAGTAATTAGTAAATTGAGCCTAGGTTAAATTATATATCGTGAATAGATAGTCAGAAATGACGCACACAGACAGCTGGGTCCACTTCGTGTCTGTCAGTGCAGTTTAATTCAGGCCATTTAATCAAACAAAAGCAGAATGTCAGGTGTTCATGAAAGATTTATTTCCATCAACATGTCCAATCTGTTGCTATGGTTACAATGCATTATTTAAATGTTAATTGTGTTATTGATTAGTGAGAAAACATGTGATCTGTTGCTTTGTATATGATTTGTTAAATAATTGTACAGTCATAGTACTCAAATATGTAAAATTAAATTAAATAAAACACATTTTGAGGAGTGTTCAGAAGATTTTGTGACCGGGATAATCAAATAAAACACGGTTTATTGAGATTCGAACTATACAATTTATTCAGATGATGTTTTGTTTTTATTTGTAGAACTTCACTCTGAATCCAAACTTACCAAGATGTGGTAATGTGAGTTAAAAAAAATTTTTTTAAGTATTGGTGGGGGAGGGAATAAAAAATGTATGGTTTATAACAGTCTTTCTAATATTCATCCATCTATACAGAGCTCTTGTGAAAATGTAGTCACTGTAATTGAGAGATTTCGAGACTACACATTCGTATGTGGGACGAATGGAGGAGGAGAGCCAAAGTGTTGGAAACTGGTAAGAAACAAATGTAGAGCAAGATTTTTGCATAGCTTTGCGACATATTTAGAATTGCGCAGTTTCTGTCAAATGTTGTTTACTTTTTTTAGTAAAGTAAGGCCATACTGAGGAAAAAATATGTGTATCTTGACTCAACTCTATTTGTGCATGCAAAATATCCAACAGATTCAGGCAATATGTTTACGCTGTAAAAAAAAAGTTGCTGCCTTAATTTTTTTAAAGTACAATCAACTGGGATGTTTAACCCTCAAGCTCCTCGTGTCTTGTTTACATTCCTTGTCTTTGGGGTGACCCCAAAATAATATGACCCCAAACGTCGATACACACCATTTTTCAAGTTCAAGTCCACTGACTTTAATCTACTAACTGGTTTGGTTTGTTTGTCGGACAAAAATGGTGGATATCTGCATTATTATTGGTCAGATCGCCTGTCAATCAAACTCCGGCGAAAGGTCTCAACATTGAGCTCTTAAATTAATATTTTAACCTTTACAAAAGGATTACAATGTATAGTTGCAGTCATTCATTTACCTATTGTACATCTTTTAGAATCTGCAAGGTAATGCTCAAGAATGCAACACGATGGATTAAGAGCCAGGGGTAAACTTTTGAGCAAGACGATGGTGATGTGTACATTTTTCTTATTTTCTTTTACATGTTAATATCTTATTTAGCCTATGAAGGGCAGTACTAAACGAATTAATGCATTTTTTTAAACAAAATAAGAACAATTTATACCAACCATGCTGTTCAAAAGTTTACACCCCCTGGCTCTTAAAGCTGCAGTCGGCAAGTCTGGCAGATTGAGAGGACTTAGCCAAAATGTTTAATGTTTACAACTCTCAGGCCCCTCCCCTTTTTTACAGTGTATTTTTATGTACTTTTCGTAGAGTGCATTTTTATTTATAGGGAGCATAGGCTGCAGCTAGTCATTTTAATAAAAAGATGCCCAAAAGATGTCTCTCTCACTCTCTCCTGCTCTCTCTTGCGCGAAACTTTCGCCTCAGAGAGCATTCGCAGCAAATCTTCGCCCAATCAAAGTGTCCCTTTTTCAAAACGAATTAAACACAGCGAACGTTTTTAATATAAGCTTGGACTCTCTGCAATTTTGTGTCAGCTTTACTGGCTGTGTGTATGTCTGGTTTCAGCTTGTCGTAAATTTTACCGCAAATAAACTTTAGTGAAGTAATTTATGTGTGACATTTACATTCAAACATTCAAATATGTGATGATCATATGTCTTACTAGTTCAAACGCCAATTTGACTTTTAATTCCCAGAAAAAAATAATTTTTGAAATCAACATTCAAATTTCCTGATATCATGATTATCATTTTTACTTGTTAAAATGCCTATTTTTGATATCAGTTATTACTTGCAAAAAATGTGAATTCTTAATATAAAAATTAATTTTGTAAGCACTTGACATCTCAACTTTAATTTGAACTACATTTGTAATTGTATTTTCAATTGTAGATTTATTTCATTCATATCATCAAATGAATAAATGTTAAAATGGCTTGCCATATCGCTGCTCTCAAAAAATATTTTCTCTTTTCATAGTTTGCCGCAGAAAGCAATCATTCCACTGAGGCTGTAGACGGCACAGGGATCTCACCTCACACATGTATACAAAACTCGCTGTCTCTGATGGCAGGTGAGTGCAGAGCACAAGCAGCTTAATATTTTGATCTGCATAGGCTTTGTGAATGAGCTGGAGGATTGCACTTGCTTATCTAGCATAGGCTTTCATTAAGCAGATGGACAGATCCGAGAAAGTGATTCAGCTCTTTTTGTAATGAATGTTGCCATTTTATATGTTCAGATGGAGACCTCTATGCAGCAGCTCCTCTTTACAGTGATGGAACCCTGCTGCAGTTTCGAAGAAAAACTGGAAATCGAACCAATGTATGGATGCATGACCAGTGGGTCTCAGGTTGGTGGAATCACATATTTTCACTAAAATTACTAGAAGAGCATTGTTAGGCAAACTCGTATTTTATGTATGAACTGTTTGAACTGTTTTTCTAATTGAGGACATCTCCAAATGTCCACAAAGAAAGGTTATTTCAGATTTAAGGAACTTAGGACAGATTAGTCTAAGTGAACTCGTAGATCTTACTCTGGTTAATGTAATTTAAAGGATGCACTTAAGTAATACACTTTAGTTTTGCTGACGAGTTTGCTGAGAAAGCGGAATATTTTCAATTGCTTACATTGAGTCTGCTTACAGCGCTTTGTTTTTCTACTCCCAAGCTTCAGCTGTCAAAATACTCCCTAGTCACTGTTTCTCACTTGAAGCTAAAGTTGAGGTTAATTGAAATGAGTAAAAATGTGGAATGAATAAAGAAATAATTCATGACTTATTCGAACTCTCCCACAGAACCCACTTTTATCTCCAGTTTTCTGGCCGAGCGCAAAAATGACTCCTTGAATGAGAAGATTTACGTCTTATTTCGTGAAAAAAACTCGGACACGAGCCCAGAAGCTGATCCTTGGATATCTAGAGTTGCCAGAGTTTGTAAGGTATGTTTCTCACTTGGATATGAAAGATGTGTCTGTTCTTTGTGAGGCTTCCTACATGTGTCTGAGAGAAAAATTATTATGGAAAAGTGACCTTCAAAAGCAATTGTATCGTCCTACACATTTCGAGGAAAGATGAATGGCCTTGACTTATAAAGGCATTTGCTTCTGAGATTGGTTACCATGATTATTGCAGAGGTGGTAAAGATGTCTCACAAAGCCAGATTGCATTTCAGCACTGCAAGCCTCTCTGGCGTCCAATTTGACAAGTCATCGCTCTTCTTTTAGCGCTTTTTGCTGAGAGCAAGGTTTAGTAAACATCAGTTGGAAACAAGTCAGTACAGAGATCTGTTACTAACAAAGCATGACCTG
Source organism: Phoxinus phoxinus (assembly GCF_949152265.1). Taxonomy (NCBI): domain Eukaryota; kingdom Metazoa; phylum Chordata; class Actinopteri; order Cypriniformes; family Leuciscidae; genus Phoxinus; species Phoxinus phoxinus. The sequence goes on along the minus strand of NC_136900.1, from coordinate 19,607,517 downwards.
CAGAAGTTGCTTAACCAATAAAAAATATGCTCTAAGAACAGTTTGCTAACGTTCACATTATGTTGTGAAAACATTATTTTCATAAACCATCTTGTATTTTATGTGTTTTAAAAAAGTTTTTTCTTTGTAATGCGGATGTTAAGGGAATCATTTTGCAAACATTATGGGAATGTTCCAAATAAAACGTTTTAGAAAAATATCTCCATAAACATAGTTTTTGTGCTAACGTTTTGACAACATTATCAAAGACCAGAACACTTAAACAAACATTCTGTTAATGTTACTGGAAGTATGTTTGTTCATAACTTTGAGAGAACCTTGCTAGAACATTAGGGAAGATCTGAGAACGTTCTGAAGAGAAACAAAGCTTTCTTGGCATGTGGATAGACGTGTATATATATGGGATTGGAATTCAGCTGAAAATGTTCCACCTGTGAAGATACCAATCTCTCATAGGTGGACGAGGGCGGCCCCAAAATGTTCCTCCAGAACATCTGGACCTCCTTTCTGAAGGCACGACTCGTGTGTGCGATTCCTAGTGAGTCGTTGTACTTCAACCGCCTACAGGACGTTTTTGTCCAGCATGCTGAGGACTGGATGAAGTCGCGAGTGTATGCACTCTTCTCCAGCAGCTGGTAAACACTGCATTATCTTCTGATATTTAAATAGGATTTACTCTGTTACTTCTTGTTAAGAATGTTCAGCTTTGGAAACAAAGGTTTCGGTTTCGAGAAGAGCATTAAAATAGCATCTTTATCAATGGAGAGTTTATATATATATATATACATACTGTATATGCTTTCATCTTCTCATAATGAAGATGAAATAAATACAAAGTTCTGTCATGAAACACTAGATGGCACTGGCTGATGGGTCCTTAACTCAATTGTTAGCGATCACATCATTATCTACATAGCACAGCTGATTGGCTGCTGTGGAACCAATGAGCTTGCTTTCTCAACATTCAAATGCTTTTCATTGTTTTGGCACTTCTGAAACCCTCCATCTTCCCCAGCTCCACCTGACTATATCTGACTTTTGAGCTTGTCCACTTTCAACCACTTCCAGAGGTAGTCGAAAACGCATTCGACCGGATTGCTTTCGTAGTGTAAACGCTCATGTGGTCGAATGCATTCGAACAGCCACAAAAGACCGTCTACTCTCCACCTACTGATCTAATGCGTAAACATAATGGGAGGCGCGCTAGTGAGACAGGATTAAAAAAAAGCTTGGTTTGAAGATGAAAAAACGTACCAAGCACAATGTTCCCTCACCATTCCTGATTTCTAACACGCACTCACCGCGCTCTGCGTCGTCTTGCGGCTCTCAGAGCAGAAATAAAAGCTGGTCCCCTCCGTATGTTTTTTCGTCATCTTCGGGCACTTTGATATGTAAATTGCGTGAGCTTATTTTGTCCATTAGATTGAAAGATCAGAAAACCCCATATATTTACCCTCCCATAGACCTTCCCCTTGAAGAAACAAGGATATAAGTAGTTGAAACTGGACAAAGGAGACTATAATAAAATACAAGGTGTAAACGTGTTTTTTTTTTTTTTTGTCTAACTTGATCCGATTGACCAAAACACTTCTTAATACCAGGTGTAAACTGGGCCACAGTCTGTAAGTGATCAGTACAAACACAAAAAGTCAATTGTCCCTTGTTTATGAAGCTTATCAGTCATTGTTCCAAGCGGAAGGCTGAACTAAGAGGAAATTATATTCGCATCCACAGCAACGAACTATAACGATACTTTTTTTTGACGTTTTTTTTCACCAACCCTAACATTTACATAAACCCGCCCCCGGAACACGATTTATAGATTATCAAGACAGAATATGCCAATCAATGACTAGAAGATAACTCACATCAGCTGCATAAATTCATCAACTAAACATTCAGAAATGTCCTGTTGCTTCTACATGTTGTCACTTCTTCTCGAGTCTCTCCATCTTTTTGACTCCGGTTTGAACATAAAAGGCTAAAAGTTTTGGAAATTTTAAGTGTGTGTGTGTGTGTGTGTGTGTGGTAAAATAACACGAACTCTTGAAGCTCCGCCCCCTGTGCCGGAAGCAGCGGCTCATTTGCATTTAAAGGGACGAACTGAAAACGTTGTGTTGCTCAGCCTCAAAAAGTGTCACTTTAACATGCGATATAAAAATATCTGTGGTGTCACACACACACTCTGGGGACATCAGAGACTTATTTTACATCTTGTGAAAATGGCATTACACCCCCCCCCCCCCCCCCCCCCCCTTTTAAAAATGTGTGTTTCGTGTTGGAATGTCTGTTTTTGTTTTGGTCTGTGTGACTCCGCCCACTGCCAATTTACCCAATATTATTTTCGACACCCCGGGTTGCCAGTTGTCGGAAAACACAGCAAGTTGAAGCCGTGGAAGCCAGTAAACAAACTGGGTCAGGGATCGCAGATTGTATCCAAACTAAAAAGCCATCAGCTAATTTATTTGCATATATATATGTGTGTGTGTGTTAACAATCTGTTATTTTAACATTTGCATAGGAACTCTACTGCTGTCTGCATATACTACTTGAAGGATCTTGATTATGTTTTTGAGGAATCTTCCTTCAAAGGTTATACTGAGGCCATACCCAGCCCAAGACCAGGAACGGTGAGCAACAACATTCCTTTCCAGAATAAACTTAATAAACATCTTGTTTTATCATGTTTTTTTTTGGATAGAAAACAAAAGAGGATTACCTAACATAATTACATAAACAAGGTGAATAACTGCTTCAAGAGTATTTAAGCATAAATCTATTCAGCATAAATATATAAAAAAAGCATAAATCTATTCAGCATAAATATATAAAAAAAGCATAAATCTATTCAGAATTAGAATGAACACTTTGACATTTGCCATACGTAGTCCTCTATGTAGATTGCTCACACTTTGAATAAGCAGGGACAATTCCCGACTTATAAGTAACTTTTTACATGTTTAGGACGTTAAATAAATAACCATTTAAATGCGTTGTAAGAGTGTACAGGGAGACTTTGGATACACGCTGACTCAGTCGTTTACTCATTGAAATCAGGCGGTGCAGACTAAGTGACTTAATTTATGATGTCAGGAGCAAATTAATTTTTTTTTGTATACCTATAGAATATTGACTGTTTGTTCGCAATGGGATCATCCTATTTTATTTTATTTTTGCATTAAAACATCGTTCAAAAAACTGTATTGAGTAACATTTGATTCAAGTGAAGCCTGCTCACTGCAAATGTTTATTTAATTCACATTTTTCCTAAGTTTTATTTTTGTGTACCTGTTTACACCCAACAACTTCAATAATTTTACTCTTGACCCAAAGGTGAATCTTTCTATAGCCATTGTTGGTGAGCCAAGTCTATCGTTTCCTCACAATAGCTATTTTAAATCTCCTCTTATACTTGAGGATATACGCACGCAGTCATTTTTGCTTTGACCTTTGTCTTGGTAACAATGAGATTGTTATAACCTCAGACCTCAAACAATGCCAACTGAAATGACATTATAACTGATATAACTCCATCTTTTCCAGTGTGTGAAAAACAGCAATTCCATTCCACGTTCCACCCTCCATATTATTAAAGACTATCCAGAGATGAAGGACTGGATTCATCCCATTCAACAAGACAAACCTTTCTTTACAAGTAATAAGAACTTTACCAAGATAGCTGTTGACCGAGTCCAAGCTTCAGATGAAAACATGCACAATGTGCTGCTGCTTGCAACAGGTATGGATGTGGTAAATTGGTTCAAGATCTCTGTATATAGATGTTTGCTTCGTGACTTCCTTCATACCAGATAAAATAACAATACATTTGATATAAAAAGCCCTCCCCTCATTACCGGCTTTTGTCTTTCAAGTTCTTTGCACAAGAAAACCTTTTCTGACCCCTAGAAATGTTTTTCTTTTCTGCTGTGCCTTTAAGTCTCCAATTGAAACACTCCCTTTGGCTTTGCAATTGGCTTTGCACTCTTTTGTAAGCATGGGATCCTTCAGAAGGATATGCAGAGCTGGTGCCACACACAGCCAGAAACCGCAGTCTTTTTTGGACTCTGGGTGAAGGTTTAAGTTATACTTTCAGAGTATAATTGACTATTTTATTTCAAAAGATGAAGGTAAATTTGTTTTCTCGTCATATGTTCCCTTTAGAATGAGATTTTTGTATTATTAACCCTTAAATGCATGTTTCGCCAATCATTATTACATATTCAGGTCTTTAGCGACCCGGATGGATCTCTACCTGTCGCGATAATATAACACTCTCTTAATATTAAGAATAACAATTGCAGAAGAACAAAATAAAGCATATTTTGTTACGTCTTGGAGCTTGGAAGGGTTCAGTTTGAGCAGATGTTTAATATCATCATCACTGTCCTCGTCAGTGCTCATTTCCCAGTCAGCATGTGGCTTAAAATCATTGTATGTGCCCATCATACACTACATTAGTTTATGCTAAAGACTGATTTTAAGCAACATGTGTAGACTCCTCTAGAACACAAATCTGGGAAATAATCATTACGAAAGTCGTGCAGTGTATTCCAGCCTTAATAAGTTTTCCATTATATGAGCTTGTCAATTTTAAATGACTATTGAACCTGCTTACACTAAATGCTCTCACTAGTTCTTTCAGAGCACAGACTGCCTTACTCCCATTCATTGTCTTTGCTCCTCTTAGATAATGGCGAAATCCTCAAGATCCTGGAGGACGGCTCCGAAGCTTTTATCATCTCTGAAACGCATCTGTGCAACGGCTCAGCTCCCATACAATCAATGAAACTTGACTCTGTTCAGGTTAGTTTGTCCAGAGACCCTTTAATAGCTATTTTGAGAGTAAAACCAGATTCAATACAAAGAGCAGAGAATGTATCTCCTACGAATACTCCTAGTTGCTGCAAATAAGAACATTACAGTTAAAATGGCTTCATTAAATTCCTCCGACACTTGAGGAATGCCTTCGGACAATGAGGGAAATGTATGAGGTGGGAAAAATAACACACAGCCTTATTGTGTATCGTCAAACTATGTACGTTTTGCAAGAAGGCGTTGTAATCATGCAGCCTTGTCATTGAATACTTTGTAAACACAAATAACATCAGTTTTGACTCTTCAGTTGTGTTTTTATCTGCAGAAGAAGCTGTTTGTAGGATATCCTGCTCAGTTGTCCGTGTTAGACCTGCAGAGATGTCAAGACTACAATGCTTCCTGTGAGGAATGTGTTCTTTCCCGGGATCCATACTGCGCTTGGACTGAACGAGGCTGCACGGCACAAACTAAGTATGCTTTATCTTTTTATTCTTTTATTAAATATTATTATATCATATACATTATTGTGCTATATATTATATATATAGTTTTTGTGCTAGCGTTTTTGTGGTAACATTTTGAGAACATTATTAAAGACCAGGAGCCGGTTGCACCAGCTGGATGTAAAATGCGGCTTAAGACCTGCATAGAATTTATACCTGTTGCACCATCTGCACGTCTGAGACTAAATATTTTGCCTACTCAAAGGTATAGGGGTAAAGTGAAAAGTCATGACTTGTTCGGAAAAGATTACTCATGTCTGTGAATTAATTGTGAGTGAATTATTACTGCAGTTATAACTGTAATGTCTGAATTTCACCTGAATTAATGAAATTCTAATACGTTTAAGTTTAAATTTTATTGCCATTTGCACAGGTACGTTACAGTACTGGTACATTGGAATTCTTGTGCGTTTCTCAGAGTCAGCTTTTATTTAAAATATATATATATATATTTTAAGGGAGAGCAAGGAGCAGCAAACATTTTAAAAGTGCAAAAAAAGAGACAAATAGACTTTCTCATATAAATAAGTTCACATTATAAAATATAAAATAGATTATTGCACATTGTAAAACTACATAAGTAATATTGCACAAGTTATTACAATGATCTACGTCTGAATTTCAGTTATTCTGGTTGTATTCAGACTATATGTAACACTTTATAATGGTCACAAAGTAAATTCAAATGTAGTACCTACTCAATATGCGATTTTGGACACTGTCTTTGTGAGGGAGTCATTGAATTATTCACCCAACTGATTATCCTAAATCTTATGCCTAGTCAAAGTTAGGTGTAAAGTGAGGAGTCATGACTTGTTTGGAAAAGGTTAGTTACATGTCTGTTTATTAATTGTGAGTTCATTGTTTCTGCAGACATGAACTGTATGTTGATGGGTTAATTTATGATACGCGATATAACATCGTTAAGATGTTAAGGGTGTGTCTACTGCACATAGCCAACCTAACACAAAATGCCTGTAATGTAATTATGCAGGAAATATGAAGTATGAACATATCTGGGATTAAACACAGAAATTGTGTACCTAGGAAGGACAGCATAAATGCTTGGGAACAATATTTTGCAGTCTTAAACGCTATGTTCACACTGTCAGTCCAAATCTGATCTGAATTATTGACTGTATCTGTAGGCTTCAAGAGGATTTAAGTTGTATAAGCATAAATCTATTCAGCATAAATCTATAAAAAAGCATAAATCTATTCAGAATTAGAATGAGCACTTTGACATTTGCCATATGTAGTCCTCTATGTAGATTGCTCACACTTTTAATAAGCAGGGACAATTCCCGACTTATAAGTAACATTTTACATGTTTAGGACGTTAAATAAATAACCATTTAAATGCGTTGTAAGAGTGTACAGGGAGACTTTGGATACACGCTGACTCGTTCGTATACTCATTGAAATCAGACGGTGTGACTAACGTTTTAGGTCCAGCTGGTGCAAAGGGCCCAGATAACTCTAAACGATTTTATTCTAATTCTATTAACATTGTGGAAAGGTTCTCTCAAACTTATGAACAAACGTTGTTCCAGGAATGTTAGCCAAAGTTCTGAGGATGTTTTCTGTTAGCTGGGTTAGAAACTCCATAGCAACACCCTGGCAACCTGCTACAACACCCTAACTGTTTTAAATAATTTTCTGTTTTGTTTCAGAGGAGGAATACAAAACATTGCTGATGGACTGACTAACGTATGTCAACAAAAAACAGGTATGTTATAAGAATAATCTCGTAATTCTTTATCCCCGCAATATTTTACGACAAAAGACAAAACAATCTTCCTAACTCATGTATCATTTACCTGTTTTTTTCAGTGGGAAGATTCAGACGTGATGTGCAACAATCATCGACGGCTCCATTAAGTATCCGACACTTTGTGCCCACTGATGTCCCATTTTATCTCTCTTGTCCTGTTGATTCCCATCATGCCACTTATGTATGGGAACACGGGGACAAGAGAAGCCCATGCCAGCAGACTCAATCAGAATGCCTCCTCCTCATCCCAGCCATGCTGGCTAACATGTATGGAAATTACAAATGTATTTCCCATGAACGTGATTACACTAAAACTGTGAATGAATATGACCTTTTTCCTAAGCCTGCTTTTAATGATGCTTTCAAGTTCAGAACGCAGAACGTGTTTATGGCCGCATTTGTCACTAGTGCCTTCAATCTGCGCTCACTTTAAGGTCAAAGTAGTTCTATAAATGTCAGTGCTTCCGTCCTCCAGCATTTCTGACCTGTAAGCTGATATAAAACCATCATTAACACGTTGCCATGGTGTCAGTGGTGTTCTGGTGTTGACGGCCTTATCAAGTGAGGTTTATAGGGAAGTAAACACTGAAGTAAAAGTAAGAAAATGTCCGTGCTAGCAGATTATACTCTTGCCATCTGTTGAGTGTATACGGTGGGGTCCGAAGTCTGACACTGCAATAAAAATTTGGGCTTTCGTCTTCAGAACCTGGAAATTTCAGTTTCTGGAATTAGATTTTTTCTGAAAAACAAAAACAAACAAAAAACATTATGAAGTAATATTTAAAATGCTGCACTATTCCTAGGTCACAAGTCATTTGAAGTTGGTTCAATGCAGAACTCACAATTAATAAACAGACATGTAACTAACCTTTTCCAAACAAGTCATGACTCCTCACTTTACACAAGTTTAAAACATTCACCAATTTAGTGGTAGCCATATAAATTAGATGTGCAAATATACGTTAATAATATACTATGTTCACGAACGATAATGAACACGTTATCGTGGGCACTTCAAAATACCATGAAGAATTATTCATTACGAATTATTCCGTGCAAAAGCAAACACTGTAGGCTATACGCTGTGTTAAAGAGGCATGTGCGCAACACGCATGAGAACCGCATAGAGGAACAAGTGAAGGAGACGCACTGAATGAAAATGCACGTTCCCTCTTTGAGGGCAGTTGGCGCTGACAGAGCAGTAGAAATCCATCCAGCCGTTACCCTGGTAACCTCGTAAACAAAGCATCTATGCTACTTTCTATTTCTGAGTAGTATGTAAATGTTTTAAACAGCCATTCATATTTTTGTATTTGCAATTTTGTTGTTCATCACACCATATACTTTCGTTAATTAGTTAGTTATTGGTTAAAATTAGTCAAATCATTAGTTAACATAAAACTGACAATGAAAAATACTTCTAAAGCATTTATTAATCGAAGTTGTCACAGTTATCTGGACTCATTCATCTTTAGTTTCACTTTAATGGACTTTCAGGGTATTTCTCAAACTGAGATCCACATCCTGCATCTATTTCAGTCTTGAAGCTTGTAGGCTTAAAGGCTATTGCAGGTTAGAGTACCGTGAGCCAATGTATAGAAAAATAATGTATGAACTATATTTAAATATAAACATATACTTATAAAACGCTATTTAGGCTTCTGGAGTCGTTTTTGTGAGAAAATGTTACTTCCGCATTTGAAAACCGCCAAACCGGAAGTGACGTAACGGCAGGGAGAGAGGTCAAAGTAAACGCTAGAATGAGACGGTCTAGTAAGAGCGTATGGCTACGTCACACATGTCCACGCCCCCACGGTCATGGCACAAATTAACTGGCTTTTTATTAATGCAAAGTGAATGACAGTCATGACGTCTCCCGGTGGCTTACATTATTGGCAGTTTAGTGTTAGTGATTAATTTACATCAAAACAAAAGTTAACATGCTTTCATGTAAAAAAACATTACTTTTGTCTTACATTTCATAATAAACTCGGACAAACTCAGTACCGACTATTTTCCGTCAGTTTATTTTTGCGGATTGGAATGTGTGCAAAGGATCGTGGTTGATAGCATACATCCGATCAGTCCTTCAAAACGGGCCGAACTTTCCCTTGGACACTAATCCTCCAGCACAGCTGCTCATCATTTAGTCCACTATCTCTGTGTATTTAGTTCCTCTGTTTTCAGTCTCTGGTTGTCGGTTGATGTTCGTGTATATGGTAGTGTTTGTTACGTTTACATTTATGGTGTAGATTTTACTACCCGTTTGGATTGCTGCATGTATTTGATTATTATTATTAAACTGAAATCTGAATTTGATTGGCTGAGAGCCTTTTCCAGCCATGCGATAGTCCCACAGTATCAGCACTGGAACCTTTTCACCGTTTGTATCACTCCGCTTGATGGCGGATGAGCAAACCAACTATATACTTCTGTTATTGTTCTTTTTATTTCAGAATGGTTCTCTAAAGGTGTCTGGGCTATTGCCCACTTCATGGATGTGGAAGGAAATGTTTTACAACATGTTGAATTCTGTGACAAATTTCAAATTCAATGTACCCAAAAGAAGTTTAAACAGATTGTGAAAGCTCTCCCAGTATCACTTGTAGCTATGATTAAGCAGGATATAATATATTCAAAAATTACTCCTACCTTAAAGGAACACTCCGACTTTTTGGGACTTTAGCCAATTCACCTTATCCCCCAGAGTTAGATAAGTCCATACATACCTTTTTCACCTCCGTGCGTACTATAAGTCTGTTTGACGCACCCACCGCTAGCCTAGCTTAGCACAAAGACTGGATGTGAATGGTTGCAGCTAGCATACTAATCCAAATAAGTGACAAAATAAAACAAACATTTTCCTATTTACATGTTGTGATTTGTATAGTCACAGAGTCACATGAGTCAAAAAACAAAGTCACATGAGACACAGACATATTTTAACCGTATAAATACTGGGAACTATATTCTCTGAAGGCGAAGCACTGCTACTTGGGCGGAGTGATAACCGCAGCACCTGAGACGCGCCGTTGTTTCTTCTGTCAACAAAACCACGTGAGTGACTCTAGCTCCGCTCAAGTGTTATTGGGACGACAGAGCGCGTTCGAGGCAACAATACTAACATTACAGGGGATACATGGAGCCCGTAAACAACTGCAATAGTAGTTACCACCCTATTCATATAATAGTGTCACTAACGTTACATTAGATCTAAGTTAGCTAATGGCACTGTTACAGTAATGTTAGGCTAAACATTTAAAAAATATAACGGAACACTTACCGCAGCCGCTCCACTTTGTCCTGTATGTGATATCGATGGGATGGCTGTATCCTTCAGCGCACGTTTCATGGTCCTTGTGGCAAATTCCATTTTTTGAAAATAGTCGTCCTCAGTGAAATGTACCGAGCAAACATAATGTCCCTTGATAATCTCATTAGGTGTGTTTTGATCAATATCCAGAGCAAGTAGCCATTTCTTCATCCGGTCAGCGTTTTTAGTTGGAATTCTATGAAACATCATGGTATTACCTGGTATCCCCTGTTTATTGTCACAGTTCTATACAATACAGCGAAAATCCATGATTGTAAACTACGCTTTTACTATTTATAAATTGCTGACTCTGTTACCCAAACTCTGAACGAACTCTCTGCTCCTCACCACGGCGCGTCTCAGGTGCTGCGGTTATCACTCCGCCCAAGTAGCAGTGCTTCGCCTTCAGAGAATATAGTTCCCAGTATTTATACGGTTAAAATATGTCTGTGTCTCATGTGACTTTGTTTTTTGTACACTCTGTGACTATAAAAATCACAACATGTAAATAGGAAAATGTTTGCGTTATTTTGTCACTTATTTGGATTAGTATGCTAGCTGCAACCATTTACATCCAGTCTTTGTGCTAAGCTAGGCTAGCGGTGGGTGTGTCAAACAGACTTATAGTACGCACGGAGATGAAAAAGGTATGTATGGACTTATCTAACTCTGGGGGATAAGGTGAATAGGCTAAAGTCCCAAAAAGTCGGAGTGTTCCTTTAAGACAACTTCAAATTAATGGTATTCATTTTCAGAATTATAAATGTAACAACAAGTTTATTAGGAACTGTTTACTTAACTGTCAAACAAGCTCTCTCAAAAGAGAATATATTCTCAAAGACTTTGGAAAGGAGATAAAAAAAAAAGATTAGATGCAAATACTTAAAATTACCAGTCCCACCAAAGACGAAAGAAATGCATTTTAAAATTATAAATAGGATTTATCCAACTAATGATTTCTTAAAAATAGAGATTTAAAATGGATGTAGGAAACTGTAGCTTCTGTGAAAATGAGCCGGAAGATTTGGATCATCTTTTCTGTTTGTGTGAAGTTGTACAAAGGTTTTGGCTGGACCTTCAACATTTGTTCGTCTCCAAAGGTATTCAGATGATGAATCTAACAATTAATGATATAAAATTTGGTATTTTTCGCAATGATCACAATGATTTTGGCATTAACAATGTCATTTTGTTAAGTAAACATTTCATTCATAAATGTCGTTTTTTCAAGACAATTCCTAACATTACTCATTGGAGGAATGAGTTGAAACTTTTTTATAACTCTTTATTATTGATTAATAACAAGAATGCAGAGAAACTGGCTTCTTTTATAATCAATCTTATTGAATAATTGCCCTTTTGTCATTTATAACATGCTCCATGTTCTTCTGTTCTTTTATGTATTTATTTTCTAAGATATGCTCTGTGGGTCTGTAGTAAGATTTTACATTGTACCTGTTTTGTTTGTATTTGCTTCGTTAATAATAATAATAAAAAAAATAAATAAAATTCTGTTATTGTGTCACGGAATGTAGTTTCAAGCGTTGTGAGAATAGAATGTAATTATTTAGACCTCAAATACCGGTAGGTGAATATATAAACTTATTATGGCTTGGTTGAATTCTAATGTAGAATGCGGTCTGTTATTTCTTGATAACAGACCGCTGCTAAGTATAACACACCGTTTCCATGAAAAACAAAGCGTTGCCATGGACACGGTGTTCTTTAAGGGAAGCAATAGAATCGTTTTTAAAATCAATAAACTAATTTTTAAATCTATATTTTGTGTCAAATTATTGATTTATTTGGTAGGTAGCCATGTAAGCAGGATAATGTATAGCGAGGAGGTTGTTATATAGCGAATACTACTCCTTCAGACTGATTCAAGTCCCCATCAGCCTGTCGGGGTTGTATTTGCTATAACAACCGCCTCGCTATATATTATGCGTTACATATCGCATATTTGACGATTTGTTTAGACATTTTTGGAGACCGTCAGACTGTCAAAAGCCATTCAGTGCTCATGTACCCGCCGAGAACAGCTTTATCTCGGCCAGAACTCAGGATTTTGCCGCTGGCTCTTATATACATAGTTTAGCATGAGGTATTATTAATTTTGGGTATATCGAGCAGGCAATTTTTGGTCTTATTCATCTATTAGGCCTACCTTTTCCAGAACAAATCAATTTGGCCAAGGGCAAAGTTTATTTTCATAACTTTATATTCAACTGAAATCCTGTAGGCTACTAGGGCTGCTTTCGTACTTTTGACTGAACTGTTTGCTTGTGTTGATTTCCTATTGTACAAACTTCTTATACTTGTACGTACTTTTATAATAAATATTATTTTTCAAATAAATAACATGTTGTTCAGTTGTTCAGGAAGTCTGCAAGATTATCTGTAATGGGTTTGCAGAATTGGGTGTGGTGAGCAACACAAGGTCACTGCTGGACTTCAGTGCTTTTGGCTGCTAGGCTAAATGAAAACATGCTGTGCTTTCTTTCAAAACAAAGATTAAAGAATCGTTTTTTGAGGTGTGGGACTGCAAAATAAATATGGACCATTTACAGTCCTGAAATATGCAGCAAATATGGGAACAAGATTATTCACCTTATATTTTTAACTCATTATTATGACTATAAATTAAGTAATAAGTGTGGGAGCTTTTGTGTACGGAATAAAAAAGGAGCACATTAGTCTGTAGAAAAACGATTTAGAACTGTGAATGTTATGAAAATTAAGGAAATGTAATGTATATTCTTTAACTTTTTTAACATACTCACTCAAATGTGTTTCTGCAGCAATGCAGTTTTATTTGTTTTGCAAGACATTTAAAGGGGTGGTATGTATGATTTCACTTTTTTAACTTTAGTTAGTGAGTAATGTTACAACGCTCAAAGTTCAAAGCAAAGGAAGATATTTGCTTTTAAAGAAAAGGACTACAACAAACGGCTGGCAGGGACTACATGACATTAGTGACATCAGCAAGTCTAAAGCCTGGAACACACCAAGCCGACGCCGACGAACTAGCGCTGATGAAAGCCGACTGTTTTGTCGCCTCGCATCGGGGTAAAAAGCTGCACTTGACCACACCGAGAGAACTAGAGCCGACTGTCAGCTAGAATGCGCGTTCTGCGCCTGCGTGTAAATGTGACAACTGTCTATTTCTGCAGATATATTCGTCATTCAAAAAGGGAAACCGACGCTGCAGGCTGTAGATACACAAACCGTAAACAAAGCAATGCATGCTTATACCGTTTTGAATACCAATCCTGCTACACACTTTCTTTATTTCACTCTGCTGATGTTGATATTGAAATATTCACCAAGAAACATTCAGGTAAGACGATGTAACATTAGAACAGCCCTTTGCTCGCTGTTTTACTATTATTCTCGTGTACTGACTCGTTCAGTAAGCTGAACAGCCAATCAGAGCTCCCTCACCGGCGGCCGGACGCCGATTCAACGTCAAATCGGCCGAAACAAAGCCAAAAAGGACCAATTTCAGCCGACGGTGCGGAACACACTGAGAAGAGGAAGAGTTGTAGTCGAGTAGGCCTACATTTGTGAGTCAGCTCAAACTTTAGCATATATCTTTTCACATGCAAAAGAAAGTCACTCTGTGTGCAACTCACAATTGAATCAGCCTTTTTTTAAGCCACTTCTTCAAAACCTCTCATAATGAGGGTGGGGGAACGGATTCCGACAGCTGTTTTATTCCCGTCGGATTCTGTTCCCCCCCCCCTCTCATGTTTCTTAGCAGTGAGGTTCAAATACTCAACAAACTTATGTTTTCCTATTGTCCCCTATAGCCTAGTGGTCTAAGCATTAACATTTAACACTTTTGGGATTTTGGCGGCCAGAGTTCAAGTCCCGGGTCATCGTTTTTTTTTTTGTTTTTTTTTTTCATACTTTCCTATCATGGTTAAAAGGCAAAAGATATTCTTTAAACTGATGGCAGTTAAGCTCCATCCACAAAGAAATTGAGTTCAAGTCCCGGGTCATGTTTTTTTTTCTTTCATACTTTTGGGATTTTGACGACAGGTCCCGGGTCATCGTTTTTTTTTTTTTTTTCATACTTTCCTATCATGGTTAAAAGGCAAAATATATTCTTTAAACTGATGGCAGTTAAGCTCCATCCACAAAGAAATTGAGTTCAAGTCCCGGGTCATGTTTTTTTAGTTTTTTTGTTTTTTCATACTTTTGGGATTTTGACGACAGGTCCCGGGTCATCGTTTTTTTTTTTTTTTTCATACTTTCCTATCATTGTTAAAAGGCAAAAGATATTCTTTAAACTGATGGCAGTTAAGCTCCATCCACAAAGAAATTGAGTTCAAGTCCCGGGTCATGTTTTTTTTTTTCTTCATACTTTTGGGATTTTGACGACAGGTCCCGGGGTCATCGTTTTTTTTTTTTTTTTCATACTTTCCTATCATTGTTAAAAGGCAAAAGATATTCTTTAAACTGATGGCAGTTAAGCTCCATCCACAAAGAAATTGAGTTCAAGTCCCGGGTCATGTTTTTTTTTTTTCATACTTTTGGGATTTTGACGACAGGTCCCGGGTCATCGTTTTTTTTTTTTTTTTTTTCATACTTTCCTATCATGGTTAAAAGGCAAAAGATATTCTTTAAACTGATGGCAGTTAAGCTCCATCCAAAAAGAAATTGAGTTCAAGTCCCCGGTTCATGTTTTTTTTGGGGTTTTTTTTTCATACTTTTGGGATTTTGACGACAGGTCCCGGGTCATCGTTTTTTTTTTTTTTTTCATACTTTCCTATCATGGTTAAAAGGCAAAAGATATTCTTTAAACTGATGGCAGTTAAGCTCCATCCACAAAGAAATTGAGTTCAAGTCCCGGGTCATGTTTTTTTTTTTTCATACTTTTGGGATTTTGACGACAGGTCCCGGGTCATCGTTTTTTTTTTTTTTTTTTTCATACTTTCCTATCATGGTTAAAAGGCAAAAGATATTCTTTAAACTGATGGCAGTTAAGCTCCATCCACAAAGAAATTGAGTTCAAGTCCCGGGTCATGTTTTTTTTTGTTTTTTTGTTTTTTCATACTTTTGGGATTTTGACGACAGGTCCCGGGTCATCGTTTTTTTTTTTTTTTCATACTTTCCTATCATTGTTAAAAGGCAAAAGATATTCTTTAAACTGATGGCAGTTAAGCTCCATCCACAAAGAAATTGAGTTCAAGTCCCGGGTCATGTTTTTTTTTCTTTCATACTTTTGGGATTTTGACGACAGGTCCCGGGTCATCGTTTTTTTTTTTTTTTTCATACTTTCCTATCATTGTTAAAAGGCAAAAGATATTATTTAAACTGATGGCAGTTAAGCTCCATCCACAAAGAAATTGAGTTCAAGTCCCGGGTCATGTTTTTTAGTTTTTTTTTGTTTTTTCATACTTTTGGGATTTTGACGACAGGTCCCGGGTCATCGTTTTTTTTTTTTTTTTCATACTTTCCTATCATTGTTAAAAGGCAAAAGATATTCTTTAAACTGATGGCAGTTAAGCTCCATCCACAAAAAAATTGAGTTCAAGTCCCGGGTCATGTTTTTTTTTTCTCATACTTTTGGGATTTTGACGACAGGTCCCGGGTCATCGTTTTTTTTTTTTTTTCATACTTTCCTATCATGGTTAAAAGGCAAAAGATATTCTTTAAACTGATGGCAGTTAAGCTCCATCCACAAAAAAAATGAGTTCAAGTCCCTGGTCATGTTTTTTTTATTTTTTTTTTTTCATACTTTTGGGATTTTGACGACAGGTCCCGGGTCATCGTTTTTTTTTTTTTTTTCATACTTTCCTATCATTGTTAAAAGGCAAAAGATATTCTTTAAACTGATGGCAGTTAAGCTCCATCCACAAAGAAATTGAGTTCAAGTCCCGGGTCATGTTTTTTTTTGTTTTTTTGTTTTTTCTTTTTCATACTTTTGGGATTTTGACGACAGGTCCCGGGTCATCGTTTTTTTTTTTTTTTTCATACTTTCCTATCATGGTTAAAAGGCAAAAGATATTCTTTAAACTGATGGCAGTTAAGCTCCATCCACAAAGAAATTGAGTTCAATTCCCGGGTCATGTTTTTTTTTGTTTTTTTGTTTTTTCATACTTTTGGGATTTTGACGACAGGTCCCGGGTCATCGTTTTTTTTTTTTTTTTCATACTTTCCTATCATGGTTAAAAGGCAATAGATATTCTTTAAATTGATGGCAGTTAAGCTCCATCCACAAAGAAATTGAGTTCAAGTCCCGGGTCATGTTTTTTTTTCTTTCATACTTTTGGGATTTTGACGACAGGTCCCGGGTCATCGTTTTTTTTTTTTTTTTTCATACTTTCCTATCATTGTTAAAAGGCAAAAGATATTCTTTAAACTGATGGCAGTTAAGCTCCATCCACAAAGAAATTGAGTTCAAGTCCCGGGTCATGTTTTTTTTTTTTTTTTTTTTCTCATACTTTTGGGATTTTGACGACAGGTCCCGGGTCATCGTTTTTTTTCTTTTTTTTCATACTTTCCTATCATTGTTAAAAGGCAAAAGATATTCTTTAAACTGATGGCAGTTAAGCTCCATCCACAAAGAAATTGAGTTCAAGTCCCGGGTCATGTTTTTTTTTGTTTTTATGTTTTTTCATACTTTTGGGATTTTGACGACAGGTCCCGGGTCATCGTTTTTTTTTTTTTTTTCATACTTTCCTATCATGGTTAAAAGGCAAAAGATATTCTTTAAACTGATGGCAGTTAAGCTCCATCCCAAAAAAAATTGAGTTCAAGTCCCGGGTCATGTTTTTTTTTTTTTCATACTTTTGGGATTTTGACGACAGGTCCCGGGTCATCGTTTTTTTTTTTTTTTTTCATACTTTCCTATCATGGTTAAAAGGCAAAATATATTCTTTAAACTGATGGCAGTTAAGCTCCATCCACAAAGAAATTGAGTTCAAGTCCCTGGTCATGTTTTTTTTTTTTTTTTTTTCTCATACTTTTGGGATTTTGACGACAGGTCCCGGGTCATCGTTTTTTTTTTTTTTTCATACTTTCCTATCATTGTTAAAAGGCAAAAGATATTCTTTAAACTGATGGCAGTTAAGCTCCATCCACAAAGAAATTGAGTTCAAGTCCCGGGTCATGTTTTTTTTTTTCTTCATACTTTTGGGATTTTGACGACGGGTCCCGGGGTCATCGTTTTTTTTTTTTTTATACTTTCCTATCATTGTTAAAAGGCAAAAGATATTCTTTAAACTGATGGCAGTTAAGCTCCATCCACAAAGAAATTGAGTTCAAGTCCCGGGTCATGTTTTTTTTTTTTTTTTTTTTCATACTTTTGAGATTTTGACGACAGATCCCGGGTCATCGTTTTTTTTTTTTTTTCATACTTTCCTATCATTGTTAAAAGGCAAAAGATATTCTTTAAACTGATGGCAGTTAAGCTCCATCCACAAAAAAATTGAGTTCAAGTCCCGGGTCATGTTTTTTTTTCTTTCATACTTTTGGGATTTTGACGACAGGTCCCGGGTCATCGTTTTTTTTTTTTTTTTCATACTTTTGGGATTTTGACGACAGGTCCCGGGTCATCGTTTTTTTTTTTTTTTTCATACTTTCCTATCATGGTTAAAAGGCAAAAGATATTCTTTAAACTGATGGCAGTTAAGCTCCATCCAAAAAGAAATTGAGTTCAAGTCCCGGGTCATGTTTTTTTTTTAGTTTTTTTTTGTTTTCATACTTTTGGGATTTTGACGACAGGTCCCGGGTCATCGTTTTTTTTTTTTTTTCTTCATACTTTCCTATCATTGTTAAAAGGCAAAATATATTCTTTAAACTGATGGCAGTTAAGCTCCATCCAAAAAGAAATTGAGTTCAAGTCCCGGGTCATGTTTTTTTTTTTTTTTTTTTCTCATACTTTTGGGATTTTGACGACAGGTCCCGGGTCATCGTTTTTTTTTTTTTTTTCATACTTTCCTATCATGGTTAAAAGGCAAAAGATATTCTTTAAACTGATGGCAGTTAAGCTCCATCCAAAATGAAATTGAGTTCAAGTCCCCGGTTCATGTTTTTTTGGGGGGTTTTTTTCATACTTTTGGGATTTTGACGACAGGTCCCGGGTCATCGTTTTTTTTTTTTTTATACTTTCCTATCATTGTTAAAAGGCAAAAGATATTCTTTAAACTGATGGCAGTTAAGCTCCATCCACAAAGAAATTGAGTTCAAGTCCCGGGTCATGTTTTTTTTTGTTTTTTTGTTTTTTCATACTTTTGGGATTTTGACGACAGGTCATCGTTTTTTTTTTTTTTTCATACTTTCCTATCATTGTTAAAAGGCAAAAGATATTCTTTAAACTGATGGCAGTTAAGCTCCATCCACAAAGAAATTGAGTTCAAGTCCCGGGTCATGTTTTTTTTTCTTTCATACTTTTGGGATTTTGACGACAGGTCCCGGGTCATCGTTTTTTTTTTTTTTTTCATACTTTCCTATCATGGTTAAAAGGCAAAAGATATTCTTTAAACTGATGGCAGTTAAGCTCCATCCAAAAAGAAATTGAGTTCAAGTCCCCGGTTCATGTTTTTTTGGGGGTTTTTTTTTCATACTTTTGGGATTTTGACGACAGGTCCCGGGTCATCGTTTTTTTTTTTTTTTTCATACTTTCCTATCATGGTTAAAAGGCAAAAGATATTCTTTAAACTGATGGCAGTTAAGCTCCATCCACAAAGAAATTGAGTTCAAGTCCCGGGTCATGTTTTTTTTTTTTCATACTTTTGGGATTTTGACGACAGGTCCCGGGTCATCGTTTTTTTTTTTTTTTTATACTTTCCTATCATTGTTAAAAGGCAAAAGATATTCTTTAAACTGATGGCAGTTAAGCTCCATCCAAAAAGAAATTGAGTTCAAGTCCCGGGTCATGTTTTTTTTGGGTTTTTTTTTTCATACTTTTGGGATTTTGACGACAGGTCCCGGGTCATCGTTTTTTTTTTTTTTTTCATACTTTCCTATCATGGTTAAAAGGCAAAAGATATTCTTTAAACTGATGGCTGTTAAGCTCCATCCACAAAGAAATTGAGTTCAAGTCCCGGGTCATGTTTTTTTTTGTTTTTTTGTTTTTTCATACTTTTGGGATTTTGACGACAGGTCCCGGGTCATCGTTTTTTTTTTTTTTTCATACTTTCCTATCATTGTTAAAAGGCAAAAGATATTCTTTAAACTGATGGCAGTTAAGCTCCATCCAAAAAGAAATTGAGTTCAAGTCCCTGGTTCATGTTTTTTTTGGGGGTTTTTTTTCATACTTTTGGGATTTTGACGACAGGTCCCGGGTCATCGTTTTTTTTTTTTTTTTCATACTTTCCTATCATGGTTAAAAGGCAAAAGATATTCTTTAAACTGATGGCAGTTAAGCTCCATCCACAAAGAAATTGAGTTCAAGTCCCGGGTCATGTTTTTTTGTTTATTTTTGTTTTTTCATACTTTTGGGATTTTGACGACAGGTCCCGGGGTCATCGTTTTTTTTTTTTTTTTCATACTTTCCTATCATGGTTAAAAGGCAAAAGATATTCTTTAAACTGATGGCAGTTAAGCTCCATCCACAAAGAAATTGAGTTCAAGTCCCGGGTCATGTTTTTTTTTCTTTCATACTTTTGGGATTTTGACGACAGGTCCCGGGTCATCGTTTTTTTTTTTTTTTCATACTTTCCTATCATGGTTAAAAGGCAAAAGATATTCTTTAAACTGATGGCAGTTAAGCTCCATCCAAAAAGAAATTGAGTTCAAGTCCCCGGTTCATGTTTTTTTTGGGTTTTTTTTTTCATACTTTTGGGATTTTGACGACAGGTCCCGGGTCATCGTTTTTTTTTTTTTTTCATACTTTCCTATCATGGTTAAAAGGCAAAAGATATTCTTTAAACTGATGGCAGTTAAGCTCCATCCACAAAGAAATTGAGTTCAAGTCCCGGGTCATGTTTTTTTTTTTTCATACTTTTGGGATTTTGACGACAGGTCCCGGGTCATCGTTTTTTTTTTTTTTTTATACTTTCCTATCATTGTTAAAAGGCAAAAGATATTATTTAAACTGATGGCAGTTAAGCTCCATCCAAAAAGAAATTGAGTTCAAGTCCCGGGTCATGTTTTTTTTTGGGTTTTTTTTTCATACTTTTGGGATTTTGACGACAGGTCCCGGGTCATCGTTTTTTTTTTTTTTTTCATACTTTCCTATCATGGTTAAAAGGCAAAAGATATTCTTTAAACTGATGGCAGTTAAGCTCCATCCAAAAAGAAATTGAGTTCAAGTCCCTGGTTCATGTTTTTTTTGGGTTTTTTTTTTCATACTTTTGGGATTTTGACGACAGGTCCCGGGTCATCGTTTTTTTTTTTTTTTTCATACTTTCCTATCATGGTTAAAAGGCAAAAGATATTCTTTAAACTGATGGCAGTTAAGCTCCATCCACAAAGAAATTGAGTTCAAGTCCCGGGTCATGTTTTTTTTTTTTTTTTTTTTTTTCATACTTTTGGGATTTTGACGACAGGTCCCGGGGTCATCGTTTTTTTTTTTTTTTTCATACTTTCCTATCATGGTTAAAAGGCAAAAGATATTCTTTAAACTGATGGCAGTTAAGCTCCATCCACAAAGAAATTGAGTTCAAGTCCCGGGTCATGTTTTTTTTTCTTTCATACTTTTGGGATTTTGACGACAGGTCCCGGGTCATCGTTTTTTTTTTTTTTTTCATACTTTCCTATCATGGTTAAAAGGCAAAAGATATTCTTTAAACTGATGGCAGTTAAGCTCCATCCACAAAGAAATTGAGTTCAAGTCCCGGGTCATGTTTTTTTTTTTTCATACTTTTGGGATTTTGACGACAGGTCCCGGGTCATCGTTTTTTTTTTTTTTTTTCATACTTTCCTATCATTGTTAAAAGGCAAAAGATATTCTTTAAACTGATGGCAGTTAAGCTCCATCCAAAATGAAATTGAGTTCAAGTCCCCGGTTCATGTTTTTTTGGGGGGTTTTTTTCATACTTTTGGGATTTTGACGACAGGTCTCGGTTCATGTTTTTTTTTTTTTTTTTTTTTTCATACTTTCCTATCATTGTTAAAAGGCAAAAGATATTCTTTAAACTGTTGGCAGTTAGGCTCCATCCAAAAAGAAATTGAGTTCAAGTCCCGGGTCATGTTTTTTTTTTTTTTTTTTCTCATACTTTTGGGATTTTGACGACAGGTCCCGGGTCATCGTTTTTTTTTTTTTTTTCATACTTTCCTATCATGGTTAAAAGGCAAAAGATATTCTTTAAACTGATGGCAGTTAAGCTCCATCCACAAAAAAATTGAGTTCAAGTCCCGGGTCATGTTTTTTTTTTTTCATACTTTTGGGATTTTGACGACAGGTCCCGGGTCATCGTTTTTTTTTTTTTTTTCATACTTTCCTATCATTGTTAAAAGGCAAAAGATATTATTTAAACTGATGGCAGTTAAGCTCCATCCAAAATGAAATTGAGTTCAAGTCCCCGGTTCATGTTTTTTTTGGGGGGGTTTTTTCATACTTTTGGGATTTTGACGACAGGTCCCGGGTCATCGTTTTTTTTTTTTTTTTTCATACTTTCCTATCATTGTTAAAAGGCAAAAAATATTCTTTAAACTGATGGCAGTTAAGCTCCATCCACAAAGAAATTGAGTTCAAGTCCCGGGTCATGTTTTTTTTTGTTTTTTGTTTTTTCATACTTTTGGGATTTTGACGACAGGTCCCGGGTCATCGTTTTTTTTTTTTTTTTCATACTTTCCTATCATGGTTAAAAGGCAAAAGATATTCTTTAAACTGATGGCAGTTAAGCTCCATCCAAAAAGAAATTGAGTTCAAGTCCCCGGTTCATGTTTTTTTGGGGGGTTTTTTTTCATACTTTTGGGATTTTGACGACAGGTCCCGGGTCATCGTTTTTTTTTTTTTTTTTCATACTTTCCTATCATGGTTAAAAGGCAAAAGATATTCTTTAAACTGATGGCAGTTAAGCTCCATCCACAAAGAAATTGAGTTCAAGTCCCGGGTCATGTTTTTTTTTTTTCATACTTTTGGGATTTTGACGACAGGTCCCGGGTCATAGTTTTTTTTTTTTTTTTCATACTTTCCTATCATTGTTAAAAGGCAAAAGATATTCTTTAAACTGATGGCAGTTAAGCTCCATCCACAAAGAAATTGAGTTCAAGTCCCGGGTCATGTTTTTTTTTGTTTTTTTGTTTTTTCATACTTTTGGGATTTTGACGACAGGTCCCGGGTCATCGTTTTTTTTTTTTTTTCATACTTTCCTATCATTGTTAAAAGGCAAAAGATATTCTTTAAACTGATGGCAGTTAAGCTCCATCCACAAAGAAATTGAGTTCAAGTCCCGGGTCATGTTTTTTTTTCTTTCATACTTTTGGGATTTTGACGACAGGTCCCGGGTCATCGTTTTTTTTTTTTTTTCATACTTTCCTATCATTGTTAAAAGGCAAAAGATATTCTTTAAACTGATGGCAGTTAAGCTCCATCCAAAAAGAAATTGAGTTCAAGTCCCGGGTCATGTTTTTTTTTTTCTCATACTTTTGGGATTTTGACGACAGGTCCCGGGTCATCGTTTTTTGTTTTTTTTTCATACTTTCCTATCATTGTTAAAAGGCAAAAGATATTCTTTAAACTGTTGGCAGTTAAGCTCCATCCAAAAAGAAATTGAGTTCAAGTCCCGGGTCATGTTTTTTTTTGTTTTTTTTCTCATACTTTTGGGATTTTGACGACAGGTCCCGGGTCATCGTTTTTTTTTTTTTTTCATACTTTCCTATCATGGTTAAAAGGCAAAAGATATTCTTTAAACTGATGGCAGTTAAGCTCCATCCACAAAGAAATTGAGTTCAAGTCCCGGGTCATGTTTTTTTTTCTTTCATACTTTTGGGATTTTGACGACAGGTCCCGGGTCATCGTTTTTTTTTTTTTTTTTCATACTTTCCTATCATTGTTAAAAGGCAAAAGATATTCTTTAAACTGATGGCAGTTAAGCTCCATCCAAAAAGAAATTGAGTTCAAGTCCCGGGTCATGTTTTTTTTATTTTTATTTTTTATACTTTTGGGATTTTGACGACAGGTCCCGGGTCATCGTTTTTTTTTTTTTTTCATACTTTCCTATCATTGTTAAAAAGCAAAAGATATTCTTTAAACTGATGGCAGTTAAGCTCCATCCACAAAGAAATTGAGTTCAAGTCCCGGGTCATGTTTTTTTTTGTTTTTTGTTTTTTCATACTTTTGGGATTTTGACGACAGGTCCCGGGTCATCGTTTTTTTTTTTTTTTCATACTTTCCTATCATTGTTAAAAAGCAAAAGATATTCTTTAAACTGATGGCAGTTAAGCTCCATCCACAAAAAAATTGAGTTCAAGTCCCCGGTTCATGTTTTTTTTGGGGGTTTTTTTTTCATACTTTTGGGATTTTGACGACAGGTCCCGGGTCATCGTTTTTTTTTTTTTTTTATACTTTCCTATCATTGTTAAAAGGCAAAAGATATTCTTTAAACTGTTGGCAGTTAAGCTCCATCCAAAAAGAAATTGAGTTCAAGTCCCGGGTCATGTTTTTTTTTGTTTTTTTTCTCATACTTTTGGGATTTTGACGACAGGTCCCGGGTCATCGTTTTTTTTTTTTTTTCATACTTTCCTATCATGGTTAAAAGGCAAAAGATATTCTTTAAACTGATGGCAGTTAAGCTCCATCCACAAAGAAATTGAGTTCAAGTCCCGGGTCATGTTTTTTTTTCTTTCATACTTTTGGGATTTTGACGACAGGTCCCGGGTCATCGTTTTTTTTTTTTTTTTTCATACTTTCCTATCATTGTTAAAAGGCAAAAGATATTCTTTAAACTGATGGCAGTTAAGCTCCATCCAAAAAGAAATTGAGTTCAAGTCCCGGGTCATGTTTTTTTTATTTTTATTTTTTATACTTTTGGGATTTTGACGACAGGTCCCGGGTCATCGTTTTTTTTTTTTTTTCATACTTTCCTATCATTGTTAAAAAGCAAAAGATATTCTTTAAACTGATGGCAGTTAAGCTCCATCCACAAAGAAATTGAGTTCAAGTCCCGGGTCATGTTTTTTTTTGTTTTTTGTTTTTTCATACTTTTGGGATTTTGACGACAGGTCCCGGGTCATCGTTTTTTTTTTTTTTTCATACTTTCCTATCATTGTTAAAAAGCAAAAGATATTATTTAAACTGATGGCAGTTAAGCTCCATCCAAAAAGAAATTGAGTTCAAGTCCCGGGTCATGTTTTTTTTTGGGGTTTTTTTTCATACTTTTGGGATTTTGACGACAGGTCCCGGGTCATCGTTTTTTTTTTTTTTTTCATACTTTCCTATCATGGTTAAAAGGCAAAAGATATTCTTTAAACTGATGGCAGTTAAGCTCCATCCAAAAAGAAATTGAGTTCAAGTCCCTGGTTCATGTTTTTTTTGGGGGTTTTTTTTCATACTTTTGGGATTTTGACGACAGGTCCCGGGTCATCGTTTTTTTTTTTTTTTTCATACTTTCCTATCATGGTTAAAAGGCAAAAGATATTCTTTAAACTGATGGCAGTTAAGCTCCATCCACAAAGAAATTGAGTTCAAGTCCCGGGTCATGTTTTTTTGTTTTTTTTTGTTTTTTCATACTTTTGGGATTTTGACGACAGGTCCCGGGGTCATCGTTTTTTTTTTTTTTTTCATACTTTCCTATCATGGTTAAAAGGCAAAAGATATTCTTTAAACTGATGGCAGTTAAGCTCCATCCACAAAGAAATTGAGTTCAAGTCCCGGGTCATGTTTTTTTTTCTTTCATACTTTTGGGATTTTGACGACAGGTCCCGGGTCATCGTTTTTTTTTTTTTTTTCATACTTTCCTATCATGGTTAAAAGGCAAAAGATATTCTTTAAACTGATGGCAGTTAAGCTCCATCCACAAAGAAATTGAGTTCAAGTCCCGGGTCATGTTTTTTTTTCTTTCATACTTTTGGGATTTTGACGACAGGTCCCGGGTCATCGTTTTTTTTTTTTTTTTTCATACTTTCCTATCATTGTTAAAAGGCAAAAGATATTCTTTAAACTGATGGCAGTTAAGCTCCATCCAAAATGAAATTGAGTTCAAGTCCCCGGTTCATGTTTTTTTGGGGGGTTTTTTTCATACTTTTGGGATTTTGACGACAGGTCCCGGTTCATGTTTTTTTTTTTTTTTTTTTTTCATACTTTTGGGATTTTGACGACAGGTCCCGGGTCATAGTTTTTTTTTTTTTTTTTCATACTTTCCTATCATTGTTAAAAGGCAAAAGATATTCTTTAAACTGTTGGCAGTTAGGCTCCATCCAAAAAGAAATTGAGTTCAAGTCCCGGGTCATGTTTTTTTTTTTTTTTTTTCTCATACTTTTGGGATTTTGACGACAGGTCCCGGGTCATCGTTTTTTTTTTTTTTTCATACTTTCCTATCATTGTTAAAAGGCAAAAGATATTCTTTAAACTGATGGCAGTTAAGCTCCATCCACAAAGAAATTGAGTTCAAGTCCCGGGTCATGTTTTTTTTTCTTTCATACTTTTGGGATTTTGACGACAGGTCCCGGGTCATCGTTTTTTTTTTTTTTTTCATACTTTCCTATCATGGTTAAAAGGCAAAAGATATTCTTTAAACTGATGGCAGTTAAGCTCCATCCACAAAAAAATTGAGTTCAAGTCCCGGGTCATGTTTTTTTTTTTTCATACTTTTGGGATTTTGACGACAGGTCCCGGGTCATCGTTTTTTTTTTTTTTTTCATACTTTCCTATCATTGTTAAAAGGCAAAAGATATTATTTAAACTGATGGCAGTTAAGCTCCATCCAAAATGAAATTGAGTTCAAGTCCCCGGTTCATGTTTTTTTTGGGGGTTTTTTTTCATACTTTTGGGATTTTGACGACAGGTCCCGGGTCATCGTTTTTTTTTTTTTTTTTCATACTTTCCTATCATTGTTAAAAGGCAAAAGATATTCTTTAAACTGATGGCAGTTAAGCTCCATCCACAAAGAAATTGAGTTCAAGTCCCGGGTCATGTTTTTTTTTGTTTTTTGTTTTTTCATACTTTTGGGATTTTGACGACAGGTCCCGGGTCATCGTTTTTTTTTTTTTTTTCATACTTTCCTATCATGGTTAAAAGGCAAAAGATATTCTTTAAACTGATGGCAGTTAAGCTCCATCCAAAAAGAAATTGAGTTCAAGTCCCCGGTTCATGTTTTTTTGGGGTTTTTTTTTTCATACTTTTGGGATTTTGACGACAGGTCCCGGGTCATCGTTTTTTTTTTTTTTTTTCATACTTTCCTATCATGGTTAAAAGGCAAAAGATATTCTTTAAACTGATGGCAGTTAAGCTCCATCCACAAAGAAATTGAGTTCAAGTCCCGGGTCATGTTTTTTTTTTTTCATACTTTTGGGATTTTGACGACAGGTCCCGGGTCATCGTTTTTTTTTTTTTTTCATACTTTCCTATCATTGTTAAAAGGCAAAAGATATTATTTAAACTGATGGCAGTTAAGCTCCATCCACAAAGAAATTGAGTTCAAGTCCCGGGTCATGTTTTTTTTTTTTCATACTTTTGGGATTTTGACGACAGGTCCCGGGTCATAGTTTTTTTTTTTTTTTTCATACTTTCCTATCATTGTTAAAAGGCAAAAGATATTCTTTAAACTGATGGCAGTTAAGCTCCATCCAAAAAGAAATTGAGTTCAAGTCCCCGGTTCATGTTTTTTTGGGGGGGGTTTTTTCATACTTTTGGGATTTTGACGACAGGTCCCGGGTCATCGTTTTTTTTTTTTTTTCATACTTTCCTATCATGGTTAAAAGGCAAAAGATATTCTTTAAACTGATGGCAGTTAAGCTCCATCCACAAAAAAATTGAGTTCAAGTCCCGGGTCATGTTTTTTTTTCTTTCATACTTTTGGGATTTTGACGACAGGTCCCGGGTCATCGTTTTTTTTTTTTTTTCATACTTTCCTATCATGGTTAAAAGGCAAAAGATATTCTTTAAACTGATGGCAGTTAAGCTCCATCCACAAAAAAATTGAGTTCAAGTCCCGGGTCATGTTTTTTTTTTTTCATACTTTTGGGATTTTGACGACAGGTCCCGGGTCATCGTTTTTTTTTTTTTTTTCATACTTTCCTATCATTGTTAAAAGGCAAAAGATATTCTTTAAACTGATGGCAGTTAAGCTCCATCCACAAAGAAATTGAGTTCAAGTCCCGGGTCATGTTTTTTTTTTTTCATACTTTTGGGATTTTGACGACAGGTCCCGGGTCATCGTTTTTTTTTTTTTTTTCATACTTTCCTATCATTGTTAAAAGGCAAAAAATATTCTTTAAACTGATGGCAGTTAAGCTCCATCCACAAAGAAATTGAGTTCAAGTCCCCGGTTCATGTTTTTTTATTTTTTTATTTTTCATACTTTTGGGATTTTGACGACAGGTCCCGGGTCATCGTTTTTTTTTTTTTTTTTCATACTTTCCTATCATTGTTAAAAGGCAAAAGATATTCTTTAAACTGATGGCAGTTAAGCTCCATCCAAAAAGAAATTGAGTTCAAGTCCCCGGTTCATGTTTTTTTATTTTTTTATTTTTCATACTTTTGGGATTTTGACGACAGGTCCCGGGTCATCGTTTTTTTTTTTTTTTCATACTTTCCTATCATTGTTAAAAGGCAAAAGATATTCTTTAAACTGATGGCAGTTAAGCTCCATCCAAAAAGAAATTGAGTTCAAGTCCCGGGTCATGTTTTTTTTTTTCTCATACTTTTGGGATTTTGACGACAGGTCCCGGGTCATCGTTTTTTTTTTTTTTTCATACTTTCCTATCATGGTTAAAAGGCAAAAGATATTATTTAAACTGATGGCAGTTAAGCTCCATCCAAAAAGAAATTGAGTTCAAGTCCCGGGTCATGTTTTTTTTATTTTTATTTTTTATACTTTTGGGATTTTGACGACAGGTCCCGGGTCATCGTTTTTTTTTTTTTTTCATACTTTCCTATCATTGTTGAAAGGCAAAAGATATTCTTTAAACTGATGGCAGTTAAGCTCCATCCACAAAGAAATTGAGTTCAAGTCCCTGGTCATGTTTTTTTTTGTTTTTTTTTGTTTTCATACTTTTGGGATTTTGACGACAGGTCCCGGGTCATCGTTTTTTTTTTTTTTTTCATACTTTTCTATCATGGTTAAAAGGCAAAAGATATTCTTTAAACTGATGGCAGTTAAGCTCCATACAAAATGAAATTGAGTTCAAGTCCCCGGTTCATGTTTTTTTGGGGTTTTTTTTCATACTTTTGGGATTTTGACGACAGGTCCCGGGTCATCGTTTTTTTTTTTTTTTTCATACTTTCCTATCATTGTTAAAAGGCAAAAGATATTCTTTAAACTGATGGCAGTTAAGCTCCATCCAAAAAGAAATTGAGTTCAAGTCCCGGGTCATGTTTTTTTGGGGGGGTTTTTTTCATACTTTTGGGATTTTGACGACAGGTCCCGGGTCATCGTTTTTTTTTTTTTTTTTCATACTTTCCTATCATGGTTAAAAGGCAAAAGATATTCTTTAAACTGATGGCAGTTAAGCTCCATCCAAAATGAAATTGAGTTCAAGTCCCCGGTTCATGTTTTTTTGGGGGTTTCTTTTCATACTTTTGGGATTTTGACGACAGGTCCCGGGTCATCGTTTTTTTTTTTTTTATACTTTCCTATCATTGTTAAAAGGCAAAAGATATTCTTTAAACTGATGGCAGTTAAGCTCCATCCAAAATGAAATTGAGTTCAAGTCCCGGGTCATGTTTTTTTTTCTTTCATACTTTTGGGATTTTGACGACAGGTCCCGGGTCATGTTTTTTTTTTTTTTTTTTTTTTTCATACTTTTGGGATTTTGACGACAGGTCCCGGGTCATCGTTTTTTTTTTTTTTTTCATACTTTCCTATCATGGTTAAAAGGCAAAAGATATTCTTTAAACTGATGGCAGTTAAGCTCCATCCACAAAGAAATTGAGTTCAAGTCCCGGGTCATGTTTTTTTTTCTTTCATACTTTTGGGATTTTGACGACAGGTCCCGGGTCATCGTTTTTTTTTTTTTTTTCATACTTTCCTATCATTGTTAAAAGGCAAAAGATATTATTTAAACTGATGGCAGTTAAGCTCCATCCAAAAAGAAATTGAGTTCAAGTCCCCGGTTCATGTTTTTTTTGGGGTTTTTTTTTCATACTTTTGGGATTTTGACGACAGGTCCCGGGTCATCGTTTTTTTTTTTTTTTCATACTTTCCTATCATTGTTAAAAGGCAAAAGATATTCTTTAAACTGATGGCAGTTAAGCTCCATCCACAAAGAAATTGAGTTCAAGTCCCGGGTCATGTTTTTTTTTCTTTCATACTTTTGGGATTTTGACGACAGGTCCCGGGTCATCGTTTTTTTTTTTTTTTTCATACTTTCCTATCATGGTTAAAAGGCAAAAGATATTCTTTAAACTGATGGCAGTTAAGCTCCATCCAAAAAGAAATTGAGTTCAAGTCCCCGGTTCATGTTTTTTTGGGTTTTTTTTTTCATACTTTTGGGATTTTGACGACAGGTCCCGGGTCATCGTTTTTTTTTTTTTTATACTTTCCTATCATTGTTAAAAGGCAAAAGATATTCTTTAAACTGATGGCAGTTAAGCTCCATCCACAAAGAAATTGAGTTCAAGTCCCGGGTCATGTTTTTTTTTTTTTTTTTTTTTTTCATACTTTTGGGATTTTGACGACAGGTCCCGGGTCATCGTTTTTTTTTTTTTTTTCATACTTTCCTATCATTGTTAAAAGGCAAAAGATATTCTTTAAACTGATGGCAGTTAAGCTCCATCCAAAAAGAAATTGAGTTCAAGTCCCCGGTTCATGTTTTTTTTGGGGGGTTTTTTTCATACTTTTGGGATTTTGACGACAGGTCCCGGGTCATCGTTTTTTTTTTTTTTTTCATACTTTCCTATCATTGTTAAAAGGCAAAAGATATTCTTTAAACTGATGGCAGTTAAGCTCCATCCACAAAGAAATTGAGTTCAAGTCCCGGGTCATGTTTTTTTTTCTTTCATACTTTTGGGATTTTGACGACAGGTCCCGGGTCATCGTTTTTTTTTTTTTTTTCATACTTTCCTATCATGGTTAAAAGGCAAAAGATATTCTTTAAACTGATGGCAGTTAAGCTCCATCCAAAAAGAAATTGAGTTCAAGTCCCCGGTTCATGTTTTTTTTGGGGTTTTTTTTTCATACTTTTGGGATTTTGACGACAGGTCCCGGGTCATCGTTTTTTTTTTTTTTTTCATACTTTCCTATCATTGTTAAAAGGCAAAAGATATTATTTAAACTGATGGCAGTTAAGCTCCATCCACAAAGAAATTGAGTTCAAGTCCCGGGTCATGTTTTTTTTTTTTCATACTTTTGGGATTTTGACGACAGGTCCCGGGTCATTGTTTTTTTTTTTTTTTTCATACTTTCCTATCATTGTTAAAAGGCAAAAGATATTCTTTAAACTGATGGCAGTTAAGCTCCATCCACAAAGAAATTGAGTTCAAGTCCCGGGTCATGTTTTTTTTTCTTTCATACTTTTGGGATTTTGACGACAGGTCCCGGGTCATCGTTTTTTTTTTTTTTTCATACTTTCCTATCATGGTTAAAAGGCAAAAGATATTCTTTAAACTGATGGCAGTTAAGCTCCATCCACAAAGAAATTGAGTTCAAGTCCCGGGTCATGTTTTTTTTTCTTTCATACTTTTGGGATTTTGACGACAGGTCCCGGGTCATCGTTTTTTTTTTTTTTTCATACTTTCCTATCATGGTTAAAAGGCAAAAGATATTCTTTAAATTGATGGCAGTTAAGCTCCATCCACAAAGAAATTGAGTTCAAGTCCCGGGTCATGTTTTTTTTTGTTTTTTTGTTTTTTCATACTTTTGGGATTTTGACGACAGGTCCCGGGTCATCGTTTTTTTTTTTTTTTTCATACTTTCCTATCATTGTTAAAAGGCAAAAGATATTATTTAAACTGATGGCAGTTAAGCTCCATCCAAAATGAAATTGAGTTCAAGTCCCCGGTTCATGTTTTTTTGGGGGGTTTTTTTCATACTTTTGGGATTTTGACGACAGGTCCCGGGTCATCTTTTTTTTTTTTTTTTCATACTTTCCTATCATTGTTAAAAGGCAAAAGATATTCTTTAAACTGATGGCAGTTAAGCTCCATCCAAAAAGAAATTGAGTTCAAGTCCCGGGTCATGTTTTTTTTTTTTTTTTTTTCTCATACTTTTGGGATTTTGACGACAGGTCCCGGGTCATCGTTTTTTTTTTTTTTTTCATACTTTCCTATCATGGTTAAAAGGCAAAAGATATTCTTTAAACTGATGGCAGTTAAGCTCCATCCAAAATGAAATTGAGTTCAAGTCCCCGGTTCATTTTTTTTTGGGGGGGGGTTTTCATACTTTTGGGATTTTGACGACAGGTCCCGGGTCATCGTTTTTTTTTTTTTTATACTTTCCTATCATTGTTAAAAGGAAAAAGATATTCTTTAAACTGATGGCAGTTAAGCTCCATCCACAAAGAAATTGAGTTCAAGTCCCGGGTCATGTTTTTTTTTGTTTTTTTGTTTTTTCATACTTTTGGGATTTTGACGACAGGTCCCGGGTCATCGTTTTTTTTTTTTTTTTTCATACTTTCCTATCATTGTTAAAAGGCAAAAGATATTCTTTAAACTGATGGCAGTTAAGCTCCATCCACAAAAAAATTGAGTTCAAGTCCCGGGTCATGTTTTTTTTTCTTTCATACTTTTGGGATTTTGACGACAGGTCCCGGGTCATCGTTTTTTTTTTTTTTTTCATACTTTCCTATCATTGTTAAAAGGCAAAAGATATTCTTTAAACTGATGGCAGTTAAGCTCCATCCAAAAAGAAATTGAGTTCAAGTCCCCGGTTCATGTTTTTTTTGGGGTTTTTTTTTCATACTTTTGGGATTTTGACGACAGGTCCCGGGTCATCGTTTTTTTTTTTTTTTTCATACTTTCCTATCATTGTTAAAAGGCAAAAGATATTCTTTAAACTGATGGCAGTTAAGCTCCATCCACAAAGAAATTGAGTTCAAGTCCCGGGTCATGTTTTTTTTTCTTTCATACTTTTGGGATTTTGACGACAGGTCCCGGGTCATAGTTTTTTTTTTTTTTTTCATACTTTCCTATCATTGTTAAAAGGCAAAAGATATTCTTTAAACTGATGGCAGTTAAGCTCCATCCAAAATGAAATTGAGTTCAAGTCCCCGGTTCATGTTTTTTTGGGGGGTTTTTTTCATACTTTTGGGATTTTGACGACAGGTCCCGGGTCATCGTTTTTTTTTTTTTTTTCATACTTTCCTATCATGGTTAAAAGGCAAAAGATATTCTTTAAACTGATGGCAGTTAAGCTCCATCCAAAATGAAATTGAGTTCAAGTCCCCGGTTCATGTTTTTTTGGGGGGTTTTTTTCATACTTTTGGGATTTTGACGACAGGTCCCGGGTCATGTTTTTTTTTGTTTTTTTGTTTTTTCATACTTTTGGGATTTTGACGACAGGTCCCGGGTCATCGTTTTTTTTTTTTTTTTCATACTTTCCTATCATGGTTAAAAGGCAAAAGATATTCTTTAAACTGATGGCAGTTAAGCTCCATCCACAAAGAAATTGAGTTCAAGTCCCGGGTCATGTTTTTTTTTCTTTCATACTTTTGGGATTTTGACGACAGGTCCCGGGCAATGTTGTTTTCGTCAACGATGACGATAACGCAATTATTTCGTTGACGCACCTTTTTTTATGACGATAACGTTACGATGACTAGCTAAAAATGGCTCTAAGGTGACTAAAACATGACGAGACGTTTTCGAGTTTTCGTTGACGAGACGAGATGGAACGAAAATGATTATAAGTCTGACGTTCACAATGCATGTAATTTCTGCCTATTTTGCGTGAAATCGGTCTGTTTTGAGCTAAAAAAAAGTATCAGCAATGCCGCATTCTAATCGTTGTTGTACGATGTACGATCAATAATGAAAAAAATCCCATAATGTACGATAATTTCAGAATTGCCCGCAAATCTGAATCTCTCGGAATCTAGATCGAGCGAGCAAGAGCGCGCATGTGTAGCGCGCGCACAACAGAGAAAGGGAGCGAGAGACCTTGCGTGTGTGTGCTAGTGTGTGTGTGTGCCTCACGAAGCGCATGTACCCAACCAATCGAATTATTCAGAAAGTCTAGTTTATTATGCAAAGGTTTTAAGGTTAACTGTTGTTTTATGAATTGCAACTTGCTGCAACCTGTCAAACCTAAGCCCATTTCCAATACTTTTTAACCTAAATTAATTTATTAAAGACTACTTTTTTTCTTTACTAAAATTGACTAAAACCTTTTTGTGTTTTCGTCGACTAAAACTTGACTAAAACTATCAAGTTTATAAGTGACTAAAATGTGACTAAAACTAAAAAGCATTTTCGTCAAAAAGACTAAGACTAAGAGTAAAACTAAAAGGGCTGCCAAAAACAACACTGGTCCCGGGTCATCGTTTTTTTTTTTTTTTTCATACTTTCCTATCATTGTTAAAAGGCAAAAGATATTCTTTAAACTGATGGCAGTTAAGCTCCATCCAAAAAGAAATTGAGTTCAAGTCCCCGGTTCATGTTTTTTTTGGGGGGTTTTTTTCATACTTTTGGGATTTTGACGACAGGTCCCGGGTCATCGTTTTTTTTTTTTTTTCATACTTTCCTATCATTGTTAAAAGGCAAAAGATATTCTTTAAACTGATGGCAGTTAAGCTCCATCCACAAAGAAATTGAGTTCAAGTCCCGGGTCATGTTTTTTTTTCTTTCATACTTTTGGGATTTTGACGACAGGTCCCGGGTCATCGTTTTTTTTTTTTTTTTCATACTTTCCTATCATTGTTAAAAGGCAAAAGATATTCTTTAAACTGATGGCAGTTAAGCTCCATCCAAAAAGAAATTGAGTTCAAGTCCCGGGTCATGTTTTTTTGGGGGGTTTTTTTCATACTTTTGGGATTTTGACGACAGGTCCCGGGTCATCGTTTTTTTTTTTTTTTTCATACTTTCCTATCATTGTTAAAAGGCAAAAGATATTCTTTAAACTGATGGCAGTTAAGCTCCATCCACAAAAAAATTGAGTTCAAGTCCCGGGTCATGTTTTTTTTTCTTTCATACTTTTGGGATTTTGACGACAGGTCCCGGGTCATAGTTTTTTTTTTTTTTTTCATACTTTCCTATCATTGTTAAAAGGCAAAAGATATTATTTAAACTGATGGCAGTTAAGCTCCATCCAAAATGAAATTGAGTTCAAGTCCCCGGTTCATGTTTTTTTGGGGGGTTTTTTTCATACTTTTGGGATTTTGACGACAGGTCCCGGGTCATCGTTTTTTTTTTTTTTTTCATACTTTCCTATCATGGTTAAAAGGCAAAAGATATTCTTTAAACTGATGGCAGTTAAGCTCCATCCACAAAGAAATTGAGTTCAAGTCCCGGGTCATGTTTTTTTTTCTTTCATACTTTTGGGATTTTGACGACAGGTCCCGGGTCATCGTTTTTTTTTTTTTTTTCATACTTTCCTATCATTGTTAAAAGGCAAAAGATATTCTTTAAACTGATGGCAGTTAAGCTCCATCCAAAAAGAAATTGAGTTCAAGTCCCCGGTTCATGTTTTTTTTGGGGTTTTTTTTTCATACTTTTGGGATTTTGACGACAGGTCCCGGGTCATCGTTTTTTTTTTTTTTTCATACTTTCCTATCATTGTTAAAAGGCAAAAGATATTCTTTAAACTGATGGCAGTTAAGCTCCATCCACAAAGAAATTGAGTTCAAGTCCCGGGTCATGTTTTTTTTTCTTTCATACTTTTGGGATTTTGACGACAGGTCCCGGGTCATCGTTTTTTTTTTTTTTTTCATACTTTCCTATCATTGTTAAAAGGCAAAAGATATTCTTTAAACTGATGGCAGTTAAGCTCCATCCAAAAAGAAATTGAGTTCAAGTCCCGGGTCATGTTTTTTTGGGGGGGTTTTTTCATACTTTTGGGATTTTGACGACAGGTCCCAGGTCATCGTTTTTTTTTTTTTTTTCATACTTTCCTATCATTGTTAAAAGGCAAAAGATATTCTTTAAACTGATGGCAGTTAAGCTCCATCCAAAAAGAAATTGATTTCAAGTCCCGGGTCATGTTTTTTTTTTTTTTTTTTTCTCATACTTTTGGGATTTTGACGACAGGTCCCGGGTCATCGTTTTTTTTTTTTTTTTTCATACTTTCCTATCATGGTTAAAAGGCAAAAGATATTCTTTAAACTGATGGCAGTTAAGCTCCATCCACAAAGAAATTGAGTTCAAGTCCCGGGTCATGTTTTTTTTTGTTTTTTTGTTTTTTCATACTTTTGGGATTTTGACGACAGGTCCCGGGTCATCGTTTTTTTTTTTTTTTCATACTTTCCTATCATTGTTAAAAGGCAAAAGATATTCTTTAAACTGATGGCAGTTAAGCTCCATCCACAAAGAAATTGAGTTCAAGTCCCGGGTCATGTTTTTTTTTCTTTCATACTTTTGGGATTTTGACGACAGGTCCCGGGTCATCGTTTTTTTTTTTTTTTTCATACTTTCCTATCATGGTTAAAAGGCAAAAGATATTCTTTAAACTGATGGCAGTTAAGCTCCATCCACAAAGAAATTGAGTTCAAGTCCCGGGTCATGTTTTTTTTTCTTTCATACTTTTGGGATTTTGACGACAGGTCCCGGGTCATCGTTTTTTTTTTTTTTTTCATACTTTCCTATCATTGTTAAAAGGCAAAAAAAAATTCTTTAAACTGATGGCAGTTAAGCTCCATCCACAAAGAAATTGAGTTCAAGTCCCGGGTCATGTTTTTTTTTGTTTTTTTGTTTTTTCATACTTTTGGGATTTTGACGACAGGTCCCGGGTCATCGTTTTTTTTTTTTTTTCATACTTTCCTATCATTGTTAAAAGGCAAAAAAAAATTCTTTAAACTGATGGCAGTTAAGCTCCATCCACAAAGAAATTGAGTTCAAGTCCCGGGTCATGTTTTTTTTTCTTTCATACTTTTGGGATTTTGACGACAGGTCCCGGGTCATCGTTTTTTTTTTTTTTTTCATACTTTCCTATCATTGTTAAAAGGCAAAAGATATTCTTTAAACTGATGGCAGTTAAGCTCCATCCAAAAAGAAATTGAGTTCAAGTCCCGGGTCAT
The DNA here is from genome assembly GCF_949152265.1 of Phoxinus phoxinus. NCBI lineage: Eukaryota > Metazoa > Chordata > Actinopteri > Cypriniformes > Leuciscidae > Phoxinus > Phoxinus phoxinus. The sequence goes on along the minus strand of NC_136900.1, from coordinate 19,570,889 downwards.
GTTTTTTTTTCTTTCATACTTTTGGGATTTTGACGACAGGTCCCGGGTCATCGTTTTTTTTTTTTTTTCATACTTTCCTATCATGGTTAAAAGGCAAAATATATTCTTTAAACTGATGGCAGTTAAGCTCCATCCACAAAAAAATTGAGTTCAAGTCCCGGGTCATGTTTTTTTTTTTTCATACTTTTGGGATTTTGACGACAGGTCCCGGGTCATAGTTTTTTTTTTTTTTTTCATACTTTCCTATCATTGTTAAAAGGCAAAAGATATTATTTAAACTGATGGCAGTTAAGCTCCATCCAAAATGAAATTGAGTTCAAGTCCCCGGTTCATGTTTTTTTGGGGGGTTTTTTTCATACTTTTGGGATTTTGACGACAGGTCCCGGGTCATCGTTTTTTTTTTTTTTTTCATACTTTCCTATCATTGTTAAAAGGCAAAAGATATTCTTTAAACTGATGGCAGTTAAGCTCCATCCAAAAAGAAATTGAGTTCAAGTCCCGGGTCATGTTTTTTTTTTTTTTTTTTTCTCATACTTTTGGGATTTTGACGACAGGTCCCGGGTCATCGTTTTTTTTTTTTTTTTCATACTTTCCTATCATGGTTAAAAGGCAAAAGATATTCTTTAAACTGATGGCAGTTAAGCTCCATCCAAAATGAAATTGAGTTCAAGTCCCCGGTTCATGTTTTTTTGGGGGTTTTTTTTCATACTTTTGGGATTTTGACGACAGGTCCCGGGTCATGTTTTTTTTTGTTTTTTTGTTTTTTCATACTTTTGGGATTTTGACGACAGGTCCCGGGTCATCGTTTTTTTTTTTTTTTTCATACTTTCCTATCATTGTTAAAAGGCAAAAGATATTCTTTAAACTGATGGCAGTTAAGCTCCATCCACAAAGAAATTGAGTTCAAGTCCCGGGTCATGTTTTTTTTTCTTTCATACTTTTGGGATTTTGACGACAGGTCCCGGGTCATCGTTTTTTTTTTTTTTTTCATACTTTCCTATCATTGTTAAAAGGCAAAAGATATTCTTTAAACTGATGGCAGTTAAGCTCCATCCAAAAAGAAATTGAGTTCAAGTCCCCGGTTCATGTTTTTTTTGGGGGTTTTTTTTCATACTTTTGGGATTTTGACGACAGGTCCCGGGTCATCGTTTTTTTTTTTTTTTTCATTCTTTCCTATCATGGTTAAAAGGCAAAAGATATTCTTTAAACTGATGGCAGTTAAGCTCCATCCACAAAGAAATTGAGTTCAAGTCCCGGGTCATGTTTTTTTTTTTTCATACTTTTGGGATTTTGACGACAGGTCCCGGGTCATCGTTTTTTTTTTTTTTTTCATACTTTCCTATCATTGTTAAAAGGCAAAAGATATTATTTAAACTGATGGCAGTTAAGCTCCATCCACAAAGAAATTGAGTTCAAGTCCCGGGTCATGTTTTTTTTTTGTTTTTTTGTTTTTTCATACTTTTGGGATTTTGACGACAGGTCCCGGGTCATCGTTTTTTTTTTTTTTCATACTTTCCTATCATTGTTAAAAGGCAAAATATTTTCTTTAAACTGATGGCAGTTAAGCTCCATCCACAAAGAAATTGAGTTCAAGTCCCGGGTCATGTTTTTTTTTTTTCATACTTTTGGGATTTTGACGACAGGTCCCGGGTCATCGTTTTTTTTTTTTTTTCATACTTTCCTATCATTGTTAAAAGGCAAAAGATATTCTTTAAACTGATGGCAGTTAAGCTCCATCCAAAAAGAAATTGAGTTCAAGTCCCGGGTCATGTTTTTTTTTGTTTTTTTTGTTTTTTCATACTTTTGGGATTTTGACGACAGGTCCCGGGTCATCGTTTTTTTTTTTTTTTCATACTTTCCTATCATGGTTAAAAGGCAAAATATATTCTTTAAACTGATGGCAGTTAAGCTCCATCCAAAAAGAAATTGAGTTCAAGTCCCGGGTCATGTTTTTTTTTTTTTTTTTTTTCATACTTTTGGGATTTTGACGACAGGTCCCGGGTCATCGTTTTTTTTTTTTTTTCATACTTTCCTATCATTGTTAAAAGGCAAAAGATATTCTTTAAACTGATGGCAGTTAAGCTCCACCCACAAAAAAATTTAGTTCAAGTCCAGGGTCATGTTTTTTTTTCTTTCATACTTTTGGTATTTTGACGACAGGTCCCGGGTCAAAGTTTTTTTTTTTTTTTCATACTTTCCTATCATTGTTAAAAAGCAAAAGATATTCTTTAAACTGATGGCAGTTAAGCTCCATCCACAAAAAAATTGAGTTCAAGTCCCGGGTCATGTTTTTTTTTGTTTTTTTTTGTTTTCATACTTTTGGGATTTTGACGACAGGTCCCGGGTCATCGTTTTTTTTTTTTTTTTCATACTTTCCCATCATTGTTAAAAGGCAAAAAATATTCTTTAAACTGATGGCAGTTAAGCTCCATCCACAAAGAAATTGAGTTCAAGTCCCGGGTCATGTTTTTTTTTGTTTTTTCATACTTTTGGGATTTTGACGACAGGTCCCGGGTGTCACGGGTATGGTGCGGATGAAGACAAAGGCAAAGGCACAAAGCTCCAATTCAAACTTTTACTATAATAAAACTTAAACAAAACTGGTACAGGCAAGGGTAACACTCTCCATACAACGTAACATAAACAAACACGAGCATAAGCAAACATTGACCGACAACTGAAGGGTGAGAGACAGGAACTTAAATACACAGATGACAACGAGTGACGACAGGTGATGAAGATGATGATTAACAATGACTAATTAACTAAACAGGTGACGAAAATGAACTAATGAAAATGACGACAGAGATGATGAAAACACTGAAGATGGAAAACAAACTAAAAGTCCATGATAACAACAGAAAACACATTAACAATGTGACAGAACCCCCCCCTCCCCCCAGGCGCGTCCTCGCGCCGTAAAACATCCAAAGGGGTGGGAGGGTGGGCGCCCTGGAGGCTGATGAACAGGTGGCCGATCTGGAGCAGGAAGCCTCCAGGGCGGAGCAGGACGTGCAGGTGGGCAGGGCGGAGCAGGATGAGGGCGTGGCCATGGCGGAGCAGACGGACCCTCAGGCGTCCATGGTGGTGAGGACCCTTCGGGCGGCCACGGCGGAGACGACCCTTCGGGCGGCCACGGTGGTGAGGACCCTTCGGGCGGCCACGGCGGTGAGGACCCTTCGAGTGGCCACGGCGGAGACGACCCTTCGGGCGGCCATGGCGGTGAGGACACTTCGGGCGGCCACGGCGGTGAGGACCCTTCGGGCGGCCATGGCGGTGAGGACCCTTCGGGCGGCCATGGCGGTGAGGACCCTTCGGGCGGCCATGGCGGTGAGGACCCTTCGGGCGGCCATGGCGGTGAGGACCCTTCGGGCGGCCATGGCGGTGAGGACCCTTCGGGCGGCCATGGCGACCGTGTCGGAAGGGCCTCCACGATCCCCTCAGAGGACTTATTGCCCCCCCCCAAAATTTTCTTGGGGAGGTCAGCACTGGACTGGACCAGCGGCGAAGAGGGCTCTGAGCTGACCGGGACCAGCGGCGAAGGCTCTGGGCTGGACGGGACCAGCGGCGAAGGCTCTGGGCTGGACGGGACCAGCGGCGAAGGCTCTGGGCTGTACGGGACCAGCGGCGAAGGCTCTGGGCTGGACGGGACCAGCGGTGCAGGAAGCTCTGGGCTGGACGGGACCAGCGGTGCAGGAAGCTCTGGGCTGGACGGGACCAGCGGTGCAGGAAGCTCTGGGCTGGACGGGACCAGCGGTGCAGGAAGCTCTGGGCTGGACGGGACCAGCGGTGCAGGAAGCTCTGGGCTGGACGGGACCAGCGGTGCAGGAAGCTCTGGGCTGGACGGGACCAGCGGTGCAGGAAGCTCTGGGCTGGACGGGACCAGCGGTGCAGGAAGCTCTGGGCTGGACGGGACCAGCGGTGCAGGAAGCTCTGGGCTGGACAGGACCAGCGGTGCAGGAAGCTCTGTGCTGGGCAGCGATGAGGGCTCTGTGCTGGGCAGCGATGAGGGCTCTGTGCTGGGCAGCGATGAGGGCTCTGTGCTGGGCAGCGATGAGGGCTCTGTGCTGGGCAGCGATGAGGGCTCTGTGCTGGGCAGCGATGAGGGCTCTGTGCTGGGCAGCGATGAGGGCTCTGGCGCAGGGTCAGCGGGCTCAAGATCTGGCTGGACGCGAAGATCTGGCTGGACGCGAAGATCTGGCTGGATGTCTCCCACAGTGAGTGAGGAACCACACACCCAAAGAGCTCTGTCCATAAACTCAATAAAAGGTCTATCTAAGTCCCTGAGCAGCAATATCTGGGCTAGAGGATCATCAAGTCCTCTCCAGAACCGTTGCTTCAAAAACTCCTCCTCCCAGTAAACATCCTGACGAAGATGAAGGTAAACTTCCACCAACTCCTCCAATGAACTCCCATTCTGATTGAACAGAAATGCCTCCATAGCGTTTTTGGGTCGGTCAATCTGTCACGGGTATGGTGCGGATGAAGACAAAGGCAAAGGCACAAAGCTCCAATTCAAACTTTTACTATAATAAAACTTAAACAAAACTGGTACAGGCAAGGGTAACACTCTCCATACAACGTAACATAAACAAACACGAGCATAAGCAAACATTGACCGACAACTGAAGGGTGAGAGACAGGAACTTAAATACACAGATGACAACGAGTGACGACAGGTGATGAAGATGATGATTAACAATGACTAATTAACTAAACAGGTGACGAAAATGAACTAATGAAAATGACGACAGAGATGATGAAAACACTGAAGATGGAAAACAAACTAAAAGTCCATGATAACAACAGAAAACACATTAACAATGTGACACCGGGTCATCGTTTTTTTTTTTTTTTTCATACTTTCCTATCATTGTTAAAAGGCAAAAGATATTCTTTAAACTGATGGCAGTTAAGCTCCATCCAAAAAGAAATTGAGTTCAAGTCCCGGGTCATGTTTTTTTTTCTTTCATACTTTTGGGATTTTGACGACAGGTCCCGGGTCATCGTTTTTTTTTTTTTTCTTCATACTTTCCTATCATGGTTAAAAGGCAAAAGATATTCTTTAAACTGATGGCAGTTAAGCTCCATCCACAAAGAAATTGAGTTCAAGTCCCGGGTCATGTTTTTTTTTGTTTTTTTGTTTTTTCATACTTTTGGGATTTTGACGACAGGTCCCGGGTCATCGTTTTTTTTTTTTTTCATACTTTCCTATCATTGTTAAAAGGCAAAAGATATTCTTTAAACTGATGGCAGTTAAGCTCCATCCACAAAGAAATTGAGTTCAAGTCCCGGGTCATGTTTTTTTTTCTTTCATACTTTTGGGATTTTGACGACAGGTCCCGGGTCATCGTTTTTTTTTTTTTTTTCATACTTTCCTATCATTGTTAAAAGGCAAAAGATATTCTTTAAACTGATGGCAGTTAAGCTCCATCCAAAAAGAAATTGAGTTCAAGTCCCCGGTTCATGTTTTTTTGGGGGGGGTTTTTTCATACTTTTGGGATTTTGACGACAGGTCCCGGGTCATCGTTTTTTTTTTTTTTTTATACTTTCCTATCATGGTTAAAAGGCAAAAGATATTCTTTAAACTGATGGCAGTTAAGCTCCATCCACAAAGAAATTGAGTTCAAGTCCCGGGTCATGTTTTTTTTTCTTTCATACTTTTGGGATTTTGACGACAGGTCCCGGGTCATCGTTTTTTTTTTTTTTTCATACTTTCCTATCATGGTTAAAAGGCAAAAGATATTCTTTAAACTGATGGCAGTTAAGCTCCATCCACAAAAAAATTGAGTTCAAGTCCCGGGTCATGTTTTTTTTTTTTCATACTTTTGGGATTTTGACGACAGGTCCCGGGTCATCGTTTTTTTTTTTTTTTTCATACTTTCCTATCATTGTTAAAAGGCAAAAGATATTATTTAAACTGATGGCAGTTAAGCTCCATCCAAAATGAAATTGAGTTCAAGTCCCCGGTTCATGTTTTTTGGGTTTTTTTTTTTCATACTTTTGGGATTTTGACGACAGGTCCCGGGTCATCGTTTTTTTTTTTTTTTTCATACTTTCCTATCATTGTTAAAAGGCAAAAAATATTCTTTAAACTGATGGCAGTTAAGCTCCATCCACAAAGAAATTGAGTTCAAGTCCCGGGTCATGTTTTTTTTTGTTTTTTGTTTTTTCATACTTTTGGGATTTTGACGACAGGTCCCGGGTCATCGTTTTTTTTTTTTTTTCATACTTTCCTATCATGGTTAAAAGGCAAAAGATATTCTTTAAACTGATGGCAGTTAAGCTCCATCCACAAAAAAATTGAGTTCAAGTCCCGGGTCATGTTTTTTTTTCTTTCATACTTTTGGGATTTTGACGACAGGTCCCGGGTCATCGTTTTTTTTTTTTTTTTCATACTTTCCTATCATTGTTAAAAGGCAAAAGATATTCTTTAAACTGATGGCAGTTAAGCTCCATCCACAAAGAAATTGAGTTCAAGTCCCGGGTCATGTTTTTTTTTGTTTTTTTGTTTTTTCATACTTTTGGGATTTTGACGACAGGTCCCGGGTCATCGTTGTTAAAAGGCAGTTAAGCTCCATCCAAAATAAAATTGAGTTCAAGTCCCCGGTTCATGTTTTTTTTTTTTTTTTTTTCATACTTTTGGGATTTTGACGACAGGTCCCGGGTCATCGTTTTTTTTTTTTTTTTCATACTTTCCTATCATTGTTAAAAGGCAAAAGATATTCTTTAAACTGATGGCAGTTAAGCTCCATCCAAAAAGAAATTGAGTTCAAGTCCCGGGTCATGTTTTTTTTTCTTTCATACTTTTGGGATTTTGACGACAGGTCCCGGGTCATCGTTTTTTTTTTTTTTTCATACTTTCCTATCATTGTTAAAAGGCAAAAGATATTCTTTAAACTGATGGCAGTTAAGCTCCATCCACAAAAAAATTGAGTTCAAGTCCCGGGTCATGTTTTTTTTTCTTTCATACTTTTGGGATTTTGACGACAGGTCCCGGGTCATCGTTTTTTTTTTTTTTTTCATACTTTCCTATCATTGTTAAAAGGCAAAAGATATTCTTTAAACTGATGGCAGTTAAGCTCCATCCAAAATGAAATTGAGTTCAAGTCCCCGGTTCATGTTTTTTTGGGGGGTTTTTTTCATACTTTTGGGATTTTGACGACAGGTCCCGGGTCATGTTTTTTTTTGTTTTTTTGTTTTTTCATACTTTTGGGATTTTGACGACAGGTCCCGGGTCATCGTTTTTTTTTTTTTTTTCATACTTTCCTATCATGGTTAAAAGGCAAAAGATATTCTTTAAACTGATGGCAGTTAAGCTCCATCCACAAAGAAATTGAGTTCAAGTCCCGGGTCATGTTTTTTTTTCTTTCATACTTTTGGGATTTTGACGACAGGTCCCGGGTCATCGTTTTTTTTTTTTTTTTCATACTTTCCTATCATTGTTAAAAGGCAAAAGATATTATTTAAACTGATGGCAGTTAAGCTCCATCCACAAAGAAATTGAGTTCAAGTCCCGGGTCATGTTTTTTTTTTTTCATACTTTTGGGATTTTGACGACAGGTCCCGGGTCATAGTTTTTTTTTTTTTTTTTCATACTTTCCTATCATTGTTAAAAGGCAAAAGATATTATTTAAACTGATGGCAGTTAAGCTCCATCCAAAAAGAAATTGAGTTCAAGTCCCGGGTCATGTTTTTTTTTTTTTTTTTTTCTCATACTTTTGGGATTTTGACGACAGGTCCCGGGTCATCGTTTTTTTTTTTTTTTTCATACTTTCCTATCATGGTTAAAAGGCAAAAGATATTCTTTAAACTGATGGCAGTTAAGCTCCATCCAAAATGAAATTGAGTTCAAGTCCCGGGTCATGTTTTTTTGGGGGGGTTTTTTCATACTTTTGGGATTTTGACGACAGGTCCCGGGTCATCGTTTTTTTTTTTTTTATACTTTCCTATCATTGTTAAAAGGCAAAAGATATTCTTTAAACTGATGGCAGTTAAGCTCCATCCACAAAGAAATTGAGTTCAAGTCCCGGGTCATGTTTTTTTTTGTTTTTTTGTTTTTTCATACTTTTGGGATTTTGACGACAGGTCCCGGGTCATCGTTTTTTTCTTTTTTTCATACTTTCCTATCATTGTTAAAAGGCAAAAGATATTCTTTAAACTGATGGCAGTTAAGCTCCATCCACAAAGAAATTGAGTTCAAGTCCCGGGTCATGTTTTTTTTTCTTTCATACTTTTGGGATTTTGACGACAGGTCCCGGGTCATCGTTTTTTTTTTTTTTTTCATACTTTCCTATCATTGTTAAAAGGCAAAAGATATTCTTTAAACTGATGGCAGTTAAGCTCCATCCAAAAAGAAATTGAGTTCAAGTCCCGGGTCATGTTTTTTTGGGGGTTTTTTTTCATACTTTTGGGATTTTGACGACAGGTCCCGGGTCATCGTTTTTTTTTTTTTTTTTCATACTTTCCTATCATTGTTAAAAGGCAAAAGATATTCTTTAAACTGATGGCAGTTAAGCTCCATCCACAAAAAAATTGAGTTCAAGTCCCGGGTCATGTTTTTTTTTCTTTCATACTTTTGGGATTTTGACGACAGGTCCCGGGTCATCGTTTTTTTTTTTTTTTTCATACTTTCCTATCATTGTTAAAAGGCAAAAGATATTCTTTAAACTGATGGCAGTTAAGCTCCATCCAAAAAGAAATTGAGTTCAAGTCCCGGGTCATGTTTTTTTTTTTTTTTTTTTCTCATACTTTTGGGATTTTGACGACAGGTCCCGGGTCATCGTTTTTTTTTTTTTTTTTCATACTTTCCTATCATGGTTAAAAGGCAAAAGATATTCTTTAAACTGATGGCAGTTAAGCTCCATCCACAAAGAAATTGAGTTCAAGTCCCGGGTCATGTTTTTTTTTCTTTCATACTTTTGGGATTTTGACGACAGGTCCCGGGTCATCGTTTTTTTTTTTTTTTCATACTTTCCTATCATTGTTAAAAGGCAAAAGATATTCTTTAAACTGATGGCAGTTAAGCTCCATCCACAAAGAAATTGAGTTCAAGTCCCGGGTCATGTTTTTTTTTTTTCATACTTTTGGGATTTTGACGACAGGTCCCGGGTCATAGTTTTTTTTTTTTTTTTTTCATACTTTCCTATCATTGTTAAAAGGCAAATGATATTCTTTAAACTGATGGCAGTTAAGCTCCATCCACAAAAAAATTGAGTTCAAGTCCCGGGTCATGTTTTTTTTTGTTTTTTCATACTTTTGGGATTTTGACGACAGGTCCCGGGTCATCGTTTTTTTTTTTTTTTTATATACTTTCCTATCATTGTTAAAAGGCAAAAAAAAATTCTTTAAACTGATGGCAGTTAAGCTCCATCCACAAAGAAATTGAGTTCAAGTCCCGGGTCATGTTTTTTTTTCTTTCATACTTTTGGGATTTTGACGACAGGTCCCGGGTCATCGTTTTTTTTTTTTTTTTCATACTTTCCTATCATTGTTAAAAGGCAAAAGATATTCTTTAAACTGATGGCAGTTAAGCTCCATCCAAAATGAAATTGAGTTCAAGTCCCCGGTTCATGTTTTTTTGGGGGTTTTTTTTCATACTTTTGGGATTTTGACGACAGGTCCCGGGTCATAGTTTTTTTTTTTTTTTTCATACTTTCCTATCATTGTTAAAAGGCAAAAGATATTATTTAAACTGATGGCAGTTAAGCTCCATCCAAAATGAAATTGAGTTCAAGTCCCCGGTTCATGTTTTTTTGGGGTTTTTTTTTCATACTTTTGGGATTTTGACGACAGGTCCCGGGTCATCGTTTTTTTTTTTTTTTTCATACTTTCCTATCATGGTTAAAAGGCAAAAGATATTCTTTAAACTGATGGCAGTTAAGCTCCATCCAAAATGAAATTGAGTTCAAGTCCCCGGTTCATGTTTTTTTGGGGTTTTTTTTTCATACTTTTGGGATTTTGACGACAGGTCCCGGGTCATGTTTTTTTTTGTTTTTTTGTTTTTTCATACTTTTGGGATTTTGACGACAGGTCCTGGGTCATCGTTTTTTTTTTTTTTTCATACTTTCCTATCATTGTTAAAAGGCAAAAGATATTCTTTAAACTGATGGCAGTTAAGCTCCATCCACAAAGAAATTGAGTTCAAGTCCCCGGTTCATGTTTTTTTTGGGGGTTTTTTTTCATACTTTTGGGATTTTGACGACAGGTCCCGGGTCATCGTTTTTTTTTTTTTTTTCATTCTTTCCTATCATGGTTAAAAGGAAAAAGATATTCTTTAAACTGATGGCAGTTAAGCTCCATCCACAAAGAAATTGAGTTCAAGTCCCGGGTCATGTTTTTTTTTTTTCATACTTTTGGGATTTTGACGACAGGTCCCGGGTCATCGTTTTTTTTTTTTTTTTCATACTTTCCTATCATTGTTAAAAGGCAAAAGATATTATTTAAACTGATGGCAGTTAAGCTCCATCCACAAAGAAATTGAGTTCAAGTCCCGGGTCATGTTTTTTTTTTTTTGTTTTTTCATACTTTTGGGATTTTGACGACAGGTCCCGGGTCATCGTTTTTTTTTTTTTTTCATACTTTCCTATCATTGTTAAAAGGCAAAAGATATTCTTTAAACTGATGGCAGTTAAGCTCCATCCACAAAAAAATTTAGTTCAAGTCCAGGGTCATGTTTTTTTTTCTTTCATACTTTTGGGATTTTGACGACAGGTCCCGGGTCAAAGTTTTTTTTTTTTTTTCATACTTTCCTATCATTGTTAAAAAGCAAAAGATATTCTTTAAACTGATGGCAGTTAAGCTCCATCCACAAAAAAATTGAGTTCAAGTCCCGGGTCATGTTTTTTTTTGTTTTTTTTTGTTTTCATACTTTTGGGATTTTGACGACAGGTCCCGGGTCATCGTTTTTTTTTTTTTTTTCATACTTTCCTATCATTGTTAAAAGGCAAAAGATATTCTTTAAACTGATGGCAGTTAAGCTCCATCCACAAAGAAATTGAGTTCAAGTCCCTGGTCATGTTTTTTTTTGTTTTTTTTTGTTTTCATACTTTTGGGATTTTGACGACAGGTCCCGGGTCATCGTTTTTTTTTTTTTTTTCATACTTTCCTATCATTGTTAAAAGGCAAAAGATATTCTTTAAACTGATGGCAGTTAAGCTCCATCCACAAAGAAATTGAGTTCAAGTCCCGGGTCATGTTTTTTTTTCTTTCATACTTTTGGGATTTTGACGACAGGTCCCGGGTCATCGTTTTTTTTTTTTTTCTTCATACTTTCCTATCATGGTTAAAAGGCAAAAGATATTCTTTAAACTGATGGCAGTTAAGCTCCATCCACAAAGAAATTGAGTTCAAGTCCCGGGTCATGTTTTTTTTTGTTTTTTTGTTTTTTCATACTTTTGGGATTTTGACGACAGGTCCCGGGTCATCGTTTTTTTTTTTTTTCATACTTTCCTATCATTGTTAAAAGGCAAAAGATATTCTTTAAACTGATGGCAGTTAAGCTCCATCCAAAAAGAAATTGAGTTCAAGTCCCCGGTTCATGTTTTTTTATTTTTTTATTTTTCATACTTTTGGGATTTTGACGACAGGTCCCGGGTCATCGTTTTTTTGTTTTTTTCATACTTTCCTATCATGGTTAAAAGGCAAAAGATATTCTTTAAACTGATGGCAGTTAAGCTCCATCCACAAAAAAATTGAGTTCAAGTCCCGGGTCATGTTTTTTTTTCTTTCATACTTTTGGGATTTTGACGACAGGTCCCGGGTCATTGTTTTTTTTTTTTTTTTCATACTTTCCTATCATTGTTAAAAGGCAAAAGATATTCTTTAAACTGATGGCAGTTAAGCTCCATCCACAAAGAAATTGAGTTCAAGTCCCGGGTCATGTTTTTTTTTGTTTTTTTGTTTTTTCATACTTTTGGGATTTTGACGACAGGTCCCGGGTCATCGTTGTTAAAAGGCAGTTAAGCTCCATCCAAAATAAAATTGAGTTCAAGTCCCCGGTTCATGTTTTTTTTTTTTTTTTTTTCATACTTTTGGGATTTTGACGACAGGTCCCGGGTCATCGTTTTTTTTTTTTTTTTCATACTTTCCTATCATTGTTAAAAGGCAAAAGATATTCTTTAAACTGATGGCAGTTAAGCTCCATCCAAAAAGAAATTGAGTTCAAGTCCCGGGTCATGTTTTTTTTTCTTTCATACTTTTGGGATTTTGACGACAGGTCCCGGGTCATCGTTTTTTTTTTTTTTTTATACTTTCCTATCATTGTTAAAAGGCAAAAGATATTCTTTAAACTGATGGCAGTTAAGCTCCATCCAAAAAGAAATTGAGTTCAAGTCCCGGGTCATGTTTTTTTTTTTTTTTTTTTCTCATACTTTTGGGATTTTGACGACAGGTCCCGGGTCATCGTTTTTTTTTTTTTTTTCATACTTTCCTATCATTGTTAAAAGGCAAAAGATATTCTTTAAACTGATGGCAGTTAAGCTCCATCCACAAAGAAATTGAGTTCAAGTCCCTGGTCATGTTTTTTTTTGTTTTTTTTTGTTTTCATACTTTTGGGATTTTGACGACAGGTCCCGGGTCATCGTTTTTTTTTTTTTTTTCATACTTTCCTATCATTGTTAAAAGGCAAAAAATATTCTTTAAACTGATGGCAGTTAAGCTCCATCCACAAAGAAATTGAGTTCAAGTCCCGGGTCATGTTTTTTTTTGTTTTTTGTTTTTTCATACTTTTGGGATTTTGACGACAGGTCCCGGGTCATCGTTTTTTTTTTTTTTTTCATACTTTCCTATCATTGTTAAAAGGCAAAAGATATTCTTTAAACTGATGGCAGTTAAGCTCCATCCACAAAGAAATTGAGTTCAAGTCCCGGGTCATGTTTTTTTTTCTTTCATACTTTTGGGATTTTGACGACAGGTCCCGGGTCATCGTTTTTTTTTTTTTTCTTCATACTTTCCTATCATGGTTAAAAGGCAAAAGATATTCTTTAAACTGATGGCAGTTAAGCTCCATCCACAAAGAAATTGAGTTCAAGTCCCGGGTCATGTTTTTTTTTGTTTTTTTGTTTTTTCATACTTTTGGGATTTTGACGACAGGTCCCGGGTCATCGTTTTTTTTTTCATACTTTCCTATCATTGTTAAAAGGCAAAAGATATTCTTTAAACTGATGGCAGTTAAGCTCCATCCACAAAGAAATTGAGTTCAAGTCCCGGGTCATGTTTTTTTTTCTTTCATACTTTTGGGATTTTGACGACAGGTCCCGGGTCATCGTTTTTTTTTTTTTTTTCATACTTTCCTATCATTGTTAAAAGGCAAAAGATATTCTTTAAACTGATGGCAGTTAAGCTCCATCCAAAAAGAAATTGAGTTCAAGTCCCCGGTTCATGTTTTTTTGGGGGGGGTTTTTTCATACTTTTGGGATTTTGACGACAGGTCCCGGGTCATCGTTTTTTTTTTTTTTTTCATACTTTCCTATCATGGTTAAAAGGCAAAAGATATTCTTTAAACTGATGGCAGTTAAGCTCCATCCACAAAGAAATTGAGTTCAAGTCCCGGGTCATGTTTTTTTTTCTTTCATACTTTTGGGATTTTGACGACAGGTCCCGGGTCATCGTTTTTTTTTTTTTTTCATACTTTCCTATCATGGTTAAAAGGCAAAAGATATTCTTTAAACTGATGGCAGTTAAGCTCCATCCACAAAAAAATTGAGTTCAGGTCATGTTTTTTTTTCTTTCATACTTTTGGGATTTTGACGACAGGTCCCGGGTCATCGTTTTTTTTTTTTTTTTCATACTTTCCTATCATTGTTAAAAGGCAAAAGATATTATTTAAACTGATGGCAGTTAAGCTCCATCCAAAATGAAATTGAGTTCAAGTCCCCGGTTCATGTTTTTTGGGGGGGTTTTTTTCATACTTTTGGGATTTTGACGACAGGTCCCGGGTCATCGTTTTTTTTTTTTTTTTCATACTTTCCTATCATTGTTAAAAGGCAAAAAATATTCTTTAAACTGATGGCAGTTAAGCTCCATCCACAAAGAAATTGAGTTCAAGTCCCGGGTCATGTTTTTTTTTGTTTTTTGTTTTTTCATACTTTTGGGATTTTGACGACAGGTCCCGGGTCATCGTTTTTTTTTTTTTTTTTCATACTTTCCTATCATTGTTAAAAGGCAAAAGATATTCTTTAAACTGATGGCAGTTAAGCTCCATCCAAAAAGAAATTGAGTTCAAGTCCCCGGTTCATGTTTTTTTATTTTTTTATTTTTCATACTTTTGGGATTTTGACGACAGGTCCCGGGTCATCGTTTTTTTGTTTTTTTCATACTTTCCTATCATGGTTAAAAGGCAAAAGATATTCTTTAAACTGATGGCAGTTAAGCTCCATCCACAAAAAAATTGAGTTCAAGTCCCGGGTCATGTTTTTTTTTCTTTCATACTTTTGGGATTTTGACGACAGGTCCCGGGTCATCGTTTTTTTTTTTTTTTCATACTTTCCTATCATTGTTAAAAGGCAAAAGATATTCTTTAAACTGATGGCAGTTAAGCTCCATCCACAAAGAAATTGAGTTCAAGTCCCGGGTCATGTTTTTTTTTGTTTTTTTGTTTTTTCATACTTTTGGGATTTTGACGACAGGTCCCGGGTCATCGTTGTTAAAAGGCAGTTAAGCTCCATCCAAAATAAAATTGAGTTCAAGTCCCCGGTTCATGTTTTTTTTTTTTTTTTTTCATACTTTTGGGATTTTGACGACAGGTCCCGGGTCATCGTTTTTTTTTTTTTTTTCATACTTTCCTATCATTGTTAAAAGGCAAAAGATATTCTTTAAACTGATGGCAGTTAAGCTCCATCCAAAAAGAAATTGAGTTCAAGTCCCGGGTCATGTTTTTTTTTCTTTCATACTTTTGGGATTTTGACGACAGGTCCCGGGTCATCGTTTTTTTTTTTTTTTTATACTTTCCTATCATTGTTAAAAGGCAAAAGATATTCTTTAAACTGATGGCAGTTAAGCTCCATCCAAAAAGAAATTGAGTTCAAGTCCCGGGTCATGTTTTTTTTTTTTTTTTTTTCTCATACTTTTGGGATTTTGACGACAGGTCCCGGGTCATCGTTTTTTTTTTTTTTTTCATACTTTCCTATCATGGTTAAAAGGCAAAAGATATTCTTTAAACTGATGGCAGTTAAGCTCCATCCAAAATGAAATTGAGTTCAAGTCCCCGGTTCATGTTTTTTTGGGGGGTTTTTTTCATACTTTTGGGATTTTGACGACAGGTCCCGGGTCATGTTTTTTTTTGTTTTTTTGTTTTTTCATACTTTTGGGATTTTGACGACAGGTCCCGGGTCATCGTTTTTTTTTTTTTTTTCATACTTTCCTATCATGGTTAAAAGGCAAAAGATATTCTTTAAACTGATGGCAGTTAAGCTCCATCCACAAAGAAATTGAGTTCAAGTCCCGGGTCATGTTTTTTTTTCTTTCATACTTTTGGGATTTTGACGACAGGTCCCGGGTCATCGTTTTTTTTTTTTTTTTCATACTTTCCTATCATTGTTAAAAGGCAAAAGATATTCTTTAAACTGATGGCAGTTAAGCTCCATCCAAAAAGAAATTGAGTTCAAGTCCCCGGTTCATGTTTTTTTTGGGGTTTTTTTTTCATACTTTTGGGATTTTGACGACAGGTCCCGGGTCATCGTTTTTTTTTTTTTTTTCATTCTTTCCTATCATGGTTAAAAGGCAAAAGATATTCTTTAAACTGATGGCAGTTAAGCTCCATCCACAAAGAAATTGAGTTCAAGTCCCGGGTCATGTTTTTTTTTTTTCATACTTTTGGGATTTTGACGACAGGTCCCGGGTCATCGTTTTTTTTTTTTTTTTTCATACTTTCCTATCATTGTTAAAAGGCAAAAGATATTATTTAAACTGATGGCAGTTAAGCTCCATCCACAAAGAAATTGAGTTCAAGTCCCGGGTCATGTTTTTTTTTTTTCATACTTTTGGGATTTTGACGACAGGTCCCGGGTCATAGTTTTTTTTTTTTTTTTTCATACTTTCCTATCATTGTTAAAAGGCAAAAGATATTATTTAAACTGATGGCAGTTAAGCTCCATCCAAAAAGAAATTGAGTTCAAGTCCCGGGTCATGTTTTTTTTTTTTCATACTTTTGGGATTTTGACGACAGGTCCCGGGTCATCGTTTTTTTTTTTTTTTTCATACTTTCCTATCATGGTTAAAAGGCAAAAGATATTCTTTAAACTGATGGCAGTTAAGCTCCATCCAAAATGAAATTGAGTTCAAGTCCCCGGTTCATTTTTTTTTGGGGGGGTTTTTTCATACTTTTGGGATTTTGACGACAGGTCCCGGGTCATCGTTTTTTTTTTTTTTATACTTTCCTATCATTGTTAAAAGGCAAAAGATATTCTTTAAACTGATGGCAGTTAAGCTCCATCCACAAAGAAATTGAGTTCAAGTCCCGGGTCATGTTTTTTTTTGTTTTTTTGTTTTTTCATACTTTTGGGATTTTGACGACAGGTCCCGGGTCATCGTTTTTTTTTTTTTTTCATACTTTCCTATCATTGTTAAAAGGCAAAAGATATTCTTTAAACTGATGGCAGTTAAGCTCCATCCACAAAGAAATTGAGTTCAAGTCCCGGGTCATGTTTTTTTTTCTTTCATACTTTTGGGATTTTGACGACAGGTCCCGGGTCATCGTTTTTTTTTTTTTTTTCATACTTTCCTATCATTGTTAAAAGGCAAAAGATATTCTTTAAACTGATGGCAGTTAAGCTCCATCCAAAAAGAAATTGAGTTCAAGTCCCGGGTCATGTTTTTTTTTTTTTTTTTTTCTCATACTTTTGGGATTTTGACGACAGGTCCCGGGTCATCGTTTTTTTTTTTTTTTTTCATACTTTCCTATCATGGTTAAAAGGCAAAAGATATTCTTTAAACTGATGGCAGTTAAGCTCCATCCACAAAGAAATTGAGTTCAAGTCCCGGGTCATGTTTTTTTTTTTTCATACTTTTGGGATTTTGACGACAGGTCCCGGGGTCATAGTTTTTTTTTTTTTTTTCATACTTTCCTATCATGGTTAAAAGGCAAAAGATATTCTTTAAACTGATGGCAGTTAAGCTCCATCCACAAAAAAATTGAGTTCAAGTCCCGGGTCATGTTTTTTTTTGTTTTTTTGTTTTTTCATACTTTTGGGATTTTGACGACAGGTCCCGGGTCATCGTTTTTTTTTTTTTTTCATACTTTCCTATCATTGTTAAAAGGCAAAAGATATTCTTTAAACTGATGGCAGTTAAGCTCCATCCACAAAGAAATTGAGTTCAAGTCCCGGGTCATGTTTTTTTTTCTTTCATACTTTTGGGATTTTGACGACAGGTCCCGGGTCATCGTTTTTTTTTTTTTTTTCATACTTTCCTATCATGGTTAAAAGGCAAAAGATATTCTTTAAACTGATGGCAGTTAAGCTCCATCCACAAAGAAATTGAGTTCAAGTCCCGGGTCATGTTTTTTTTTCTTTCATACTTTTGGGATTTTGACGACAGGTCCCGGGTCATCGTTTTTTTTTTTTTTTCATACTTTCCTATCATTGTTAAAAGGCAAAAGATATTCTTTAAACTGATGGCAGTTAAGCTCCATCCACAAAGAAATTGAGTTCAAGTCCCGGGTCATGTTTTTTTTTTTTCATACTTTTGGGATTTTGACGACAGGTCCCGGGTCATAGTTTTTTTTTTTTTTTTCATACTTTCCTATCATTGTTAAAAGGCAAATGATATTCTTTAAACTGATGGCAGTTAAGCTCCATCCACAAAGAAATTGAGTTCAAGTCCCGGGTCATGTTTTTTTTTGTTTTTTTGTTTTTTCATACTTTTGGGATTTTGACGACAGGTCCCGGGTCATCGTTTTTTTTTTTTTTTCATACTTTCCTATCATTGTTAAAAGGCAAAAAAAAATTCTTTAAACTGATGGCAGTTAAGCTCCATCCACAAAGAAATTGAGTTCAAGTCCCGGGTCATGTTTTTTTTTCTTTCATACTTTTGGGATTTTGACGACAGGTCCCGGGTCATCGTTTTTTTTTTTTTTTTCATACTTTCCTATCATTGTTAAAAGGCAAAAGATATTCTTTAAACTGATGGCAGTTAAGCTCCATCCACAAAGAAATTGAGTTCAAGTCCCGGGTCATGTTTTTTTTTCTTTCATACTTTTGGGATTTTGACGACAGGTCCCGGGTCATCGTTTTTTTTTTTTTTTCATACTTTCCTATCATGGTTAAAAGGCAAAAGATATTCTTTAAACTGATGGCAGTTAAGCTCCATCCACAAAAAAATTGAGTTCAAGTCCCGGGTCATGTTTTTTTTTTTTCATACTTTTGGGATTTTGACGACAGGTCCCGGGTCATAGTTTTTTTTTTTTTTTTCATACTTTCCTATCATTGTTAAAAGGCAAAAGATATTCTTTAAACTGATGGCAGTTAAGCTCCATCCAAAAAGAAATTGAGTTCAAGTCCCGGGTCATGTTTTTTTTTTTTTTTTTTTCTCATACTTTTGGGATTTTGACGACAGGTCCCGGGTCATCGTTTTTTTTTTTTTTTTTCATACTTTCCTATCATGGTTAAAAGGCAAAAGATATTCTTTAAACTGATGGCAGTTAAGCTCCATCCAAAATGAAATTGAGTTCAAGTCCCCGGTTCATGTTTTTTTGGGGTTTTTTTTTCATACTTTTGGGATTTTGACGACAGGTCCCGGGTCATGTTTTTTTTTGTTTTTTTGTTTTTTCATACTTTTGGGATTTTGACGACAGGTCCCGGGTCATCGTTTTTTTTTTTTTTTTCATACTTTCCTATCATTGTTAAAAGGCAAAAGATATTCTTTAAACTGATGGCAGTTAAGCTCCATCCACAAAGAAATTGAGTTCAAGTCCCGGGTCATGTTTTTTTTTCTTTCATACTTTTGGGATTTTGACGACAGGTCCCGGGTCATCGTTTTTTTTTTTTTTTTTCATACTTTCCTATCATTGTTAAAAGGCAAAAGATATTCTTTAAACTGATGGCAGTTAAGCTCCATCCAAAAAGAAATTGAGTTCAAGTCCCCGGTTCATGTTTTTTTTGGGTTTTTTTTTTCATACTTTTGGGATTTTGACGACAGGTCCCGGGTCATCGTTTTTTTTTTTTTTTTCATTCTTTCCTATCATGGTTAAAAGGCAAAAGATATTCTTTAAACTGATGGCAGTTAAGCTCCATCCACAAAGAAATTGAGTTCAAGTCCCGGGTCATGTTTTTTTTTTTTCATACTTTTGGGATTTTGACGACAGGTCCCGGGTCATCGTTTTTTTTTTTTTTTTCATACTTTCCTATCATTGTTAAAAGGCAAAAGATATTATTTAAACTGATGGCAGTTAAGCTCCATCCACAAAGAAATTGAGTTCAAGTCCCGGGTCATGTTTTTTTTTGTTTGTTTTTTGATACTTTTGGGATTTTGACGACAGGTCCCGGGTCATCGTTTTTTTTTTTTTTTCATACTTTCCTATCATTGTTAAAAGGCAAAAGATATTCTTTAAACTGATGGCAGTTAAGCTCCATCCACAAAAAAATTTAGTTCAAGTCCAGGGTCATGTTTTTTTTTCTTTCATACTTTTGGGATTTTGACGACAGGTCCCGGGTCATCGTTTTTTTTTTTTTTTCATACTTTCCTATCATTGTTAAAAAGCAAAAGATATTCTTTAAACTGATGGCAGTTAAGCTCCATCCACAAAAAAATTGAGTTCAAGTCCCGGGTCATGTTTTTTTTTGTTTTTTTTTGTTTTCATACTTTTGGGATTTTGACGACAGGTCCCGGGTCATCGTTTTTTTTTTTTTTTTCATACTTTCCTATCATTGTTAAAAGGCAAAAAATATTCTTTAAACTGATGGCAGTTAAGCTCCATCCACAAAGAAATTGAGTTCAAGTCCCGGGTCATGTTTTTTTTTGTTTTTTGTTTTTTCATACTTTTGGGATTTTGACGACAGGTCCCGGGTCATCGTTTTTTTTTTTTTTTTCATACTTTCCTATCATTGTTAAAAGGCAAAAGATATTCTTTAAACTGATGGCAGTTAAGCTCCATCCACAAAGAAATTGAGTTCAAGTCCCGGGTCATGTTTTTTTTTGTTTTTTTGTTTTTTCATACTTTTGGGATTTTGACGACAGGTCCCGGGTCATCGTTTTTTTTTTTTTTCATACTTTCCTATCATTGTTAAAAGGCAAAAGATATTCTTTAAACTGATGGCAGTTAAGCTCCATCCACAAAGAAATTGAGTTCAAGTCCCGGGTCATGTTTTTTTTTCTTTCATACTTTTGGGATTTTGACGACAGGTCCCGGGTCATCGTTTTTTTTTTTTTTTTCATACTTTCCTATCATTGTTAAAAGGCAAAAGATATTCTTTAAACTGATGGCAGTTAAGCTCCATCCAAAAAGAAATTGAGTTCAAGTCCCCGGTTCATGTTTTTTTGGGGGGTTTTTTTCATACTTTTGGGATTTTGACGACAGGTCCCGGGTCATCGTTTTTTTTTTTTTTTTCATACTTTCCTATCATGGTTAAAAGGCAAAAGATATTCTTTAAACTGATGGCAGTTAAGCTCCATCCACAAAGAAATTGAGTTCAAGTCCCGGGTCATGTTTTTTTTTCTTTCATACTTTTGGGATTTTGACGACAGGTCCCGGGTCATCGTTTTTTTTTTTTTTTTCATACTTTCCTATCATTGTTAAAAGGCAAAAGATATTATTTAAACTGATGGCAGTTAAGCTCCATCCAAAATGAAATTGAGTTCAAGTCCCCGGTTCATGTTTTTTGGGGGGTTTTTTTTCATACTTTTGGGATTTTGACGACAGGTCCCGGGTCATCGTTTTTTTTTTTTTTTTCATACTTTCCTATCATTGTTAAAAGGCAAAAAATATTCTTTAAACTGATGGCAGTTAAGCTCCATCCACAAAGAAATTGAGTTCAAGTCCCGGGTCATGTTTTTTTTTGTTTTTTGTTTTTTCATACTTTTGGGATTTTGACGACAGGTCCCGGGTCATCGTTTTTTTTTTTTTTTTTCATACTTTCCTATCATTGTTAAAAGGCAAAAGATATTCTTTAAACTGATGGCAGTTAAGCTCCATCCAAAAAGAAATTGAGTTCAAGTCCCCGGTTCATGTTTTTTTATTTTTTTATTTTTCATACTTTTGGGATTTTGACGACAGGTCCCGGGTCATCGTTTTTTTTTTTTTTTCATACTTTCCTATCATGGTTAAAAGGCAAAAGATATTCTTTAAACTGATGGCAGTTAAGCTCCATCCACAAAAAAATTGAGTTCAAGTCCCGGGTCATGTTTTTTTTTCTTTCATACTTTTGGGATTTTGACGACAGGTCCCGGGTCATCGTTTTTTTTTTTTTTTCATACTTTCCTATCATTGTTAAAAGGCAAAAGATATTCTTTAAACTGATGGCAGTTAAGCTCCATCCACAAAGAAATTGAGTTCAAGTCCCGGGTCATGTTTTTTTTTGTTTTTTTGTTTTTTCATACTTTTGGGATTTTGACGACAGGTCCCGGGTCATCGTTGTTAAAAGGCAGTTAAGCTCCATCCAAAATAAAATTGAGTTCAAGTCCCCGGTTCATGTTTTTTTTTTTTTTTTTTTCATACTTTTGGGATTTTGACGACAGGTCCCGGGTCATCGTTTTTTTTTTTTTTTTCATACTTTCCTATCATTGTTAAAAGGCAAAAGATATTCTTTAAACTGATGGCAGTTAAGCTCCATCCAAAAAGAAATTGAGTTCAAGTCCCGGGTCATGTTTTTTTTTCTTTCATACTTTTGGGATTTTGACGACAGGTCCCGGGTCATCGTTTTTTTTTTTTTTTTATACTTTCCTATCATTGTTAAAAGGCAAAAGATATTCTTTAAACTGATGGCAGTTAAGCTCCATCCACAAAAAAATTGAGTTCAAGTCCCGGGTCATGTTTTTTTTTTTTTTTTTTTCATACTTTTGGGATTTTGACGACAGGTCCCGGGTCATCGTTTTTTTTTTTTTTTCATACTTTCCTATCATTGTTAAAAGGCAAAAGATATTCTTTAAACTGATGGCAGTTAAGCTCCATCCACAAAAAAATTGAGTTCAAGTCCCGGGTCATGTTTTTTTTTCTTTCATACTTTTGGGATTTTGACGACAGGTCCCGGGTCATCGTTTTTTTTTTTTTTTTCATACTTTCCTATCATTGTTAAAAGGCAAAAGATATTCTTTAAACTGATGGCAGTTAAGCTCCATCCACAAAGAAATTGAGTTCAAGTCCCGGGTCATGTTTTTTTTTCTTTCATACTTTTGGGATTTTGACGACAGGTCCCGGGTCATCGTTTTTTTTTTTTTTTCATACTTTCCTATCATTGTTAAAAGGCAAAAGATATTCTTTAAACTGATGGCAGTTAAGCTCCATCCACAAAGAAATTGAGTTCAAGTCCCGGGTCATGTTTTTTTTTTTTTTTTTTTCTCATACTTTTGGGATTTTGACGACAGGTCCCGGGTCATCGTTTTTTTTTTTTTTTTCATACTTTCCTATCATTGTTAAAAGGCAAAAGATATTCTTTAAACTGATGGCAGTTAAGCTCCATCCAAAAAG
The DNA here is from genome assembly GCF_949152265.1 of Phoxinus phoxinus. Taxonomy (NCBI): domain Eukaryota; kingdom Metazoa; phylum Chordata; class Actinopteri; order Cypriniformes; family Leuciscidae; genus Phoxinus; species Phoxinus phoxinus. Next base: position 19,548,271 of record NC_136900.1, on the reverse strand, counting down.
AAATTGAGTTCAAGTCCCCGGTTCATGTTTTTTTTGGGGGTTTTTTTTCATACTTTTGGGATTTTGACGACAGGTCCCGGGTCATCGTTTTTTTTTTTTTTTTCATTCTTTCCTATCATGGTTAAAAGGCAAAAGATATTCTTTAAACTGATGGCAGTTAAGCTCCATCCACAAAGAAATTGAGTTCAAGTCCCGGGTCATGTTTTTTTTTTTTCATACTTTTGGGATTTTGACGACAGGTCCCGGGTCATCGTTTTTTTTTTTTTTTCATACTTTCCTATCATTGTTAAAAGGCAAAAGATATTCTTTAAACTGATGGCAGTTAAGCTCCATCCACAAAAAAATTTAGTTCAAGTCCAGGGTCATGTTTTTTTTTCTTTCATACTTTTGGGATTTTGACGACAGGTCCCGGGTCAAAGTTTTTTTTTTTTTTTCATACTTTCCTATCATTGTTAAAAAGCAAAAGATATTCTTTAAACTGATGGCAGTTAAGCTCCATCCACAAAGAAATTGAGTTCAAGTCCCGGGTCATGTTTTTTTTTGTTTTTTGTTTTTTCATACTTTTGGTATTTTGACGACAGGTCCCGGGTCATCGTTTTTTTTTTTTTTTCATACTTTCCTATCATTGTTAAAAAGCAAAAGATATTCTTTAAACTGATGGCAGTTAAGCTCCATCCACAAAAAAATTGAGTTCAAGTCCCGGGTCATGTTTTTTTTTGTTTTTTTTTGTTTTCATACTTTTGGGATTTTGACGACAGGTCCCGGGTCATCGTTTTTTTTTTTTTTTTCATACTTTCCTATCATTGTTAAAAGGCAAAAGATATTCTTTAAACTGATGGCAGTTAAGCTCCATCCACAAAGAAATTGAGTTCAAGTCCCTGGTCATGTTTTTTTTTGTTTTTTTTTGTTTTCATACTTTTGGGATTTTGACGACAGGTCCCGGGTCATCGTTTTTTTTTTTTTTTTCATACTTTCCTATCATTGTTAAAAGGCAAAAAATATTCTTTAAACTGATGGCAGTTAAGCTCCATCCACAAAGAAATTGAGTTCAAGTCCCGGGTCATGTTTTTTTTTGTTTTTTGTTTTTTCATACTTTTGGGATTTTGACGACAGGTCCCGGGTCATCGTTTTTTTTTTTTTTTTCATACTTTCCTATCATTGTTAAAAGGCAAAAAATATTCTTTAAACTGATGGCAGTTAAGCTCCATCCACAAAGAAATTGAGTTCAAGTCCCGGGTCATGTTTTTTTTTCTTTCATACTTTTGGGATTTTGACGACAGGTCCCGGGTCATCGTTTTTTTTTTTTTTCTTCATACTTTCCTATCATGGTTAAAAGGCAAAAGATATTCTTTAAACTGATGGCAGTTAAGCTCCATCCACAAAGAAATTGAGTTCAAGTCCCGGGTCATGTTTTTTTTTGTTTTTTTGTTTTTTCATACTTTTGGGATTTTGACGACAGGTCCCGGGTCATCGGTTTTTTTTTTTTTCATACTTTCCTATCATTGTTAAAAGGCAAAAGATATTCTTTAAACTGATGGCAGTTAAGCTCCATCCAAAAAGAAATTGAGTTCAAGTCCCCGGTTCATGTTTTTTTGGGGGGGTTTTTTTCATACTTTTGGGATTTTGACGACAGGTCCCGGGTCATCGTTTTTTTTTTTTTTTTCATACTTTCCTATCATGGTTAAAAGGCAAAAGATATTCTTTAAACTGATGGCAGTTAAGCTCCATCCACAAAGAAATTGAGTTCAAGTCCCGGGTCATGTTTTTTTTTCTTTCATACTTTTGGGATTTTGACGACAGGTCCCGGGTCATCGTTTTTTTTTTTTTTTCATACTTTCCTATCATGGTTAAAAGGCAAAAGATATTCTTTAAACTGATGGCAGTTAAGCTCCATCCACAAAAAAATTGAGTTCAAGTCCCGGGTCATGTTTTTTTTTTTTCATACTTTTGGGATTTTGACGACAGGTCCCGGGTCATCGTTTTTTTTTTTTTTTTCATACTTTCCTATCATTGTTAAAAGGCAAAAGATATTATTTAAACTGATGGCAGTTAAGCTCCATCCAAAATGAAATTGAGTTCAAGTCCCCGGTTCATGTTTTTTGGGGGGGTTTTTTTCATACTTTTGGGATTTTGACGACAGGTCCCGGGTCATCGTTTTTTTTTTTTTTTTCATACTTTCCTATCATTGTTAAAAGGCAAAAAATATTCTTTAAACTGATGGCAGTTAAGCTCCATCCACAAAGAAATTGAGTTCAAGTCCCGGGTCATGTTTTTTTTTGTTTTTTGTTTTTTCATACTTTTGGGATTTTGACGACAGGTCCCGGGTCATCGTTTTTTTTTTTTTTTTCATACTTTCCTATCATTGTTAAAAGGCAAAAGATATTCTTTAAACTGATGGCAGTTAAGCTCCATCCAAAATGAAATTGAGTTCAAGTCCCCGGTTCATGTTTTTTGGGGGGGTTTTTTTCATACTTTTGGGATTTTGACGACAGGTCCCGGGTCATCGTTTTTTTTTTTTTTTTCATACTTTCCTATCATTGTTAAAAGGCAAAAAATATTCTTTAAACTGATGGCAGTTAAGCTCCATCCAAAAAGAAATTGAGTTCAAGTCCCCGGTTCATGTTTTTTTATTTTTTTATTTTTCATACTTTTGGGATTTTGACGACAGGTTCCGGGTCATCGTTTTTTTTTTTTTTTCATACTTTCCTATCATGGTTAAAAGGCAAAAGATATTCTTTAAACTGATGGCAGTTAAGCTCCATCCACAAAAAAATTGAGTTCAAGTCCCGGGTCATGTTTTTTTTTCTTTCATACTTTTGGGATTTTGACGACAGGTCCCGGGTCATCGTTTTTTTTTTTTTTTCATACTTTCCTATCATTGTTAAAAGGCAAAAGATATTCTTTAAACTGATGGCAGTTAAGCTCCATCCACAAAGAAATTGAGTTCAAGTCCCGGGTCATGTTTTTTTTTTTTCATACTTTTGGGATTTTGACGACAGGTCCCGGGTCATAGTTTTTTTTTTTTTTTTCATACTTTCCTATCATTGTTAAAAGGCAAATGATATTCTTTAAACTGATGGCAGTTAAGCTCCATCCACAAAGAAATTGAGTTCAAGTCCCGGGTCATGTTTTTTTTTGTTTTTTTGTTTTTTCATACTTTTGGGATTTTGACGACAGGTCCCGGGTCATCGTTTTTTTTTTTTTTTCATACTTTCCTATCATTGTTAAAAGGCAAAAAAAAATTCTTTAAACTGATGGCAGTTAAGCTCCATCCAAAAAGAAATTGAGTTCAAGTCCCCGGTTCATGTTTTTTTGGGGGGTTTTTTTTCATACTTTTGGGATTTTGACGACAGGTCCCGGGTCATCGTTTTTTTTTTTTTTTTCATACTTTCCTATCATTGTTAAAAGGCAAAAGATATTCTTTAAACTGATGGCAGTTAAGCTCCATCCAAAATGAAATTGAGTTCAAGTCCCCGGTTCATGTTTTTTTGGGGGGTTTTTTTCATACTTTTGGGATTTTGACGACAGGTCCCGGGTCATCGTTTTTTTTTTTTTTTTCATACTTTCCTATCATGGTTAAAAGGCAAAAGATATTCTTTAAACTGATGGCAGTTAAGCTCCATCCACAAAAAAATTGAGTTCAAGTCCCGGGTCATGTTTTTTTTTTTTCATACTTTTGGGATTTTGACGACAGGTCCCGGGTCATAGTTTTTTTTTTTTTTTTCATACTTTCCTATCATTGTTAAAAGGCAAAAGATATTATTTAAACTGATGGCAGTTAAGCTCCATCCAAAATGAAATTGAGTTCAAGTCCCCGGTTCATGTTTTTTTGGGGGGTTTTTTTCATACTTTTGGGATTTTGACGACAGGTCCCGGGTCATCGTTTTTTTTTTTTTTTTCATACTTTCCTATCATTGTTAAAAGGCAAAAGATATTCTTTAAACTGATGGCAGTTAAGCTCCATCCAAAAAGAAATTGAGTTCAAGTCCCGGGTCATGTTTTTTTTTTTTTTTTTTTCTCATACTTTTGGGATTTTGACGACAGGTCCCGGGTCATCGTTTTTTTTTTTTTTTTCATACTTTCCTATCATGGTTAAAAGGCAAAAGATATTCTTTAAACTGATGGCAGTTAAGCTCCATCCAAAATGAAATTGAGTTCAAGTCCCCGGTTCATGTTTTTTTGGGGGGTTTTTTTCATACTTTTGGGATTTTGACGACAGGTCCCGGGTCATGTTTTTTTTTGTTTTTTTGTTTTTTCATACTTTTGGGATTTTGACGACAGGTCCCGGGTCATCGTTTTTTTTTTTTTTTTCATACTTTCCTATCATTGTTAAAAGGCAAAAGATATTCTTTAAACTGATGGCAGTTAAGCTCCATCCAAAAAGAAATTGAGTTCAAGTCCCCGGTTCATGTTTTTTTTGGGGGGTTTTTTTCATACTTTTGGGATTTTGACGACAGGTCCCGGGTCATCGTTTTTTTTTTTTTTTTCATTCTTTCCTATCATGGTTAAAAGGCAAAAGATATTCTTTAAACTGATGGCAGTTAAGCTCCATCCACAAAGAAATTGAGTTCAAGTCCCGGGTCATGTTTTTTTTTTTTCATACTTTTGGGATTTTGACGACAGGTCCCGGGTCATCGTTTTTTTTTTTTTTTTCATACTTTCCTATCATTGTTAAAAGGCAAAAGATATTATTTAAACTGATGGCAGTTAAGCTCCATCCACAAAGAAATTGAGTTCAAGTCCCGGGTCATGTTTTTTTTTGTTTTTTTGTTTTTTCATACTTTTGGGATTTTGACGACAGGTCCCGGGTCATCGTTTTTTTTTTTTTTCATACTTTCCTATCATTGTTAAAAGGCAAAATATTTTCTTTAAACTGATGGCAGTTAAGCTCCATCCACAAAGAAATTGAGTTCAAGTCCCGGGTCATGTTTTTTTTTTTTCATACTTTTGGGATTTTGACGACAGGTCCCGGGTCATCGTTTTTTTTTTTTTTTCATACTTTCCTATCATTGTTAAAAGGCAAAAGATATTCTTTAAACTGATGGCAGTTAAGCTCCATCCACAAAAAAATTTAGTTCAAGTCCAGGGTCATGTTTTTTTTTCTTTCATACTTTTGGGATTTTGACGACAGGTCCCGGGTCAAAGTTTTTTTTTTTTTTTCATACTTTCCTATCATTGTTAAAAAGCAAAAGATATTCTTTAAACTGATGGCAGTTAAGCTCCATCCACAAAGAAATTGAGTTCAAGTCCCGGGTCATGTTTTTTTTTGTTTTTTGTTTTTTCATACTTTTGGTATTTTGACGACAGGTCCCGGGTCATCGTTTTTTTTTTTTTTTCATACTTTCCTATCATTGTTAAAAAGCAAAAGATATTCTTTAAACTGATGGCAGTTAAGCTCCATCCACAAAAAAATTGAGTTCAAGTCCCGGGTCATGTTTTTTTTTGTTTTTTTTTGTTTTCATACTTTTGGGATTTTGACGACAGGTCCCGGGTCATCGTTTTTTTTTTTTTTTTCATACTTTCCTATCATTGTTAAAAGGCAAAAGATATTCTTTAAACTGATGGCAGTTAAGCTCCATCCACAAAGAAATTGAGTTCAAGTCCCGGGTCATGTTTTTTTTTCTTTCATACTTTTGGGATTTTGATGACAGGTCCCGGGTCATCGTTTTTTTTTTTTTTCTTCATACTTTCCTATCATGGTTAAAAGGCAAAAGATATTCTTTAAACTGATGGCAGTTAAGCTCCATCCAAAAAGAAATTGAGTTCAAGTCCCCGGTTCATGTTTTTTTGGGGGGGTTTTTTTCATACTTTTGGGATTTTGACGACAGGTCCCGGGTCATCGTTTTTTTTTTTTTTTTCATACTTTCCTATCATGGTTAAAAGGCAAAAGATATTCTTTAAACTGATGGCAGTTAAGCTCCATCCACAAAGAAATTGAGTTCAAGTCCCGGGTCATGTTTTTTTTTCTTTCATACTTTTGGGATTTTGACGACAGGTCCCGGGTCATCGTTTTTTTTTTTTTTTCATACTTTCCTATCATGGTTAAAAGGCAAAAGATATTCTTTAAACTGATGGCAGTTAAGCTCCATCCACAAAAAAATTGAGTTCAAGTCCCGGGTCATGTTTTTTTTTTTTCATACTTTTGGGATTTTGACGACAGGTCCCGGGTCATCGTTTTTTTTTTTTTTTTCATACTTTCCTATCATTGTTAAAAGGCAAAAGATATTATTTAAACTGATGGCAGTTAAGCTCCATCCAAAATGAAATTGAGTTCAAGTCCCCGGTTCATGTTTTTTGGGGGGTTTTTTTTCATACTTTTGGGATTTTGACGACAGGTCCCGGGTCATCGTTTTTTTTTTTTTTTTCATACTTTCCTATCATTGTTAAAAGGCAAAAAATATTCTTTAAACTGATGGCAGTTAAGCTCCATCCACAAAGAAATTGAGTTCAAGTCCCCGGTTCATGTTTTTTTATTTTTTTATTTTTCATACTTTTGGGATTTTGACGACAGGTCCCGGGTCATCGTTTTTTTTTTTTTTTCATACTTTCCTATCATGGTTAAAAGGCAAAAGATATTCTTTAAACTGATGGCAGTTAAGCTCCATCCACAAAAAAATTGAGTTCAAGTCCCGGGTCATGTTTTTTTTTCTTTCATACTTTTGGGATTTTGACGACAGGTCCCGGGTCATCGTTTTTTTTTTTTTTTCATACTTTCCTATCATTGTTAAAAGGCAAAAGATATTCTTTAAACTGATGGCAGTTAAGCTCCATCCACAAAGAAATTGAGTTCAAGTCCCGGGTCATGTTTTTTTTTGTTTTTTTGTTTTTTCATACTTTTGGGATTTTGACGACAGGTCCCGGGTCATCGTTGTTAAAAGGCAGTTAAGCTCCATCCAAAATAAAATTGAGTTCAAGTCCCCGGTTCATGTTTTTTTTTTTTTTTTTTTCTTACTTTTGGGATTTTGACGACAGGTCCCGGGTCATCGTTTTTTTTTTTTTTTTCATACTTTCCTATCATTGTTAAAAGGCAAAAGATATTCTTTAAACTGATGGCAGTTAAGCTCCATCCAAAAAGAAATTGAGTTCAAGTCCCGGGTCATGTTTTTTTTTCTTTCATACTTTTGGGATTTTGACGACAGGTCCCGGGTCATCGTTTTTTTTTTTTTTTTTCATACTTTCCTATCATGGTTAAAAGGCAAAAGATATTCTTTAAACTGATGGCAGTTAAGCTCCATCCACAAAAAAATTGAGTTCAAGTCCCGGGTCATGTTTTTTTTTTTTTTTTTTTTCATACTTTTGGGATTTTGACGACAGGTCCCGGGTCATCGTTTTTTTTTTTTTTTCATACTTTCCTATCATTGTTAAAAGGCAAAAGATATTCTTTAAACTGATGGCAGTTAAGCTCCATCCAAAAAGAAATTGAGTTCAAGTCCCGGGTCATGTTTTTTTTTTTTTTTTTTTCTCATACTTTTGGGATTTTGACGACAGGTCCCGGGTCATCGTTTTTTTTTTTTTTTTCATACTTTCCTATCATGGTTAAAAGGCAAAAGATATTCTTTAAACTGATGGCAGTTAAGCTCCATCCACAAAGAAATTGAGTTCAAGTCCCCGGTTCATGTTTTTTTGGGGGGGTTTTTTTCATACTTTTGGGATTTTGACGTCAGGTCCCGGGTCATCGTTTTTTTTTTTTTTTTCATACTTTCCTATCATTGTTAAAAGGCAAAAGATATTCTTTAAACTGATGGCAGTTAAGCTCCATCCACAAAGAAATTGAGTTCAAGTCCCTGGTCATGTTTTTTTTTGTTTTTTTTTGTTTTCATACTTTTGGGATTTTGACGACAGGTCCCGGGTCATCGTTTTTTTTTTTTTTTCATACTTTCCTATCATGGTTAAAAGGCAAAAGATATTCTTTAAACTGATGGCAGTTAAGCTCCATCCACAAAAAAATTGAGTTCAAGTCCCGGGTCATGTTTTTTTGGGGGTTTTTTTTCATACTTTTGGGATTTTGACGACAGGTCCCGGGTCATCGTTTTTTTTTTTTTTTCATACTTTCCTATCATTGTTAAAAGGCAAAAGATATTCTTTAAACTGATGGCAGTTAAGCTCCATCCACAAAGAAATTGAGTTCAAGTCCCGGGTCATGTTTTTTTTTCTTTCATACTTTTGGGATTTTGACGACAGGTCCCGGGTCATCGTTTTTTTTTTTTTTTCATACTTTCCTATCATTGTTAAAAGGCAAAAGATATTCTTTAAACTGATGGCAGTTAAGCTCCATCCACAAAGAAATTGAGTTCAAGTCCCTGGTCATGTTTTTTTTTTTTTTTTTTCTCATACTTTTGGGATTTTGACGACAGGTCCCGGGTCATCGTTTTTTTTTTTCTTCATACTTTCCTATCATGGTTAAAAGGCAAAAGATATTCTTTAAACTGATGGCAGTTAAGCTCCATCCACAAAGAAATTGAGTTCAAGTCCCTGGTCATGTTTTTTTTTGTTTTTTTTTTGTTTTCATACTTTTGGGATTTTGACGACAGGTCCCGGCGGGGTCATCGTTTTTTTTTTTTTTTTTCATAATTTCCTATCATTGTTAAAAGGCAAAAGATATTCTTTAAACTGATGGCAGTTAAGCTCCATCCAAAAAGAAATTGAGTTCAAGTCCCGGGTCATGTTTTTTTTTCTTTCATACTTTTGGGATTTTGACGACAGGTCCCGGGTCATCGTTTTTTTTTTTTTTTTCATACTTTCCTATCATTGTTAAAAGGAAAAAGATATTCTTTAAACTGATGGCAGTTAAGCTCCATCCAAAAAGAAATTGAGTTCAAGTCCCGGGTCATGTTTTTTTTTTTTCATACTTTTGGGATTTTGACGACAAGTCCCGGGTCATCGTTTTTTTTTTTTTTCATACTTTCCTATCATGGTTAAAAGGCAAAAGATATTCTTTAAACTGATGGCAGTTAAGCTCCATCCAAAAAGAAATTGAGTTCAAGTCCCGGGTCATGTTTTTTTTTTTTCATACTTTTGGGATTTTGACGACAAGTCCCGGGTCATCGTTTTTTTTTTTTTTCATACTTTCCTATCATGGTTAAAAGGCAAAAGATATTCTTTAACTTGATGGCAGTTAAGCTCCATCCACAAAGAAATTGAGTTCAAGTCCCGGGTCATGTTTTTTTTTGTTTTTTTTCTCATACTTTTGGGATTTTGACGACAGGTCCCGGGTCATCGTTTTTTTTTTTTTGTTTTTTTTTTTGTTTTTTTCATACTTTCCTATCATGGTTAAAAGGCAAAATATATTCTTTAAACTGATGGCAGTTAAGCTCCATCCACAAAAAAAATGAGTTCAAGTCCCGGGTCATGTTTTTTTGTTTGTTTTTCTTTCATACTTTTGGGATTTTGACGACAGGTCCGGGTCATCGTTTTTTTGTTTTTTTTTCATACTTTCCTATCATGGTTAAAAGGCAAAAAATATTATTTAAACTGTAAGCACTAACATTTAACACTTTTGGGATTTTGAGAATGAGAGGGGGGGGGAACGGATTCCGACGGCAGTTTTTTTAACACAAAGAAACAGTGTTCTCTTTCATTTTTAATGACTTACTCATTAAATATTGAGAGGGACAGACAACATGACAAAAGAGTCACATGTGAACTGGCTTCTAGTGTATTTCATGTCAATATTCAAGCAAATGAAAAAGTATCATATGATACAAGGGACTTTGTGTTTCTTTATTGTTGTTATGGATAGCAAACTTACAATTTGCTGCACATTGTAAGTATTATTTTATGATTCATATTTTTATTATGGCATAGCCCACCTAGAGCTAAATATCTGTGACTTAAGATTTATAATGCTTGATTACGTTGTACATACATTTATTTGTATGTATATTCTATAAATATGTACATTATATTAATTTTTTTATATATTTTAGCATTTGAAATCTCTATGGTCCATATGCACAAACGTATCTAACCTTCATGGTTCATTCAGGATCTCACGTGTTTTGAATAAACACTGGTGGTAACAATAGCCTACAAACAGTGATAGATTCATAAAAATAAAATAAAACATTTTGACCAATAATTCCCTCAGTTAATGTTTTGAAATAGAGTTCAGGAGCAGAAATGCACGGGGCGTTTTTGTTATAAAATAACAAATTCCAGGAAGGGGAGTATTTTCATATTCTCAAGATGATCAGATTGTTCCGGGTTTAACCATCTGGTTTCTCACTGTTTTAGAACACCTCGTGACTCATACAAACCAGTCTATGAATCAGTAAATTAATCATATCTTTGATAAAAAATAAGCCATAAATAATGCAGTTTTTATATTGAAGCTAAAGTTGCGATAGTCTTTTCTTCACTATTCTAATGGATATCTAAGTGAAATGGCTTCTCAAAAAAGAAAAAATGTAGGGCGGGGCTATTTTGCTATTGTTCAATCTTATGTGAATAAGAATAGTCCATTTTGATTTAATGGTGACTTTAACATAATTTTAAATCATGCATAGGTCAGTTTTCTTGAAAACTATAAACACTATCTGGGTCATTCACTTTTTTTTTTTTTTTTTTTTACTGAGCAGGTTTGTTGAAAACATCTTTAATATTCTATTATTCTTTAGTCTTGTCAGAGGAAGAAAATGCCTGTATATCACAAAAACACACTGGTCAAACTCAGGCTAGTATAACCTAAAACTCTAAATATATTGTGAAATATTTCAAAATTCACATTTACAGTCTATGGCATTTGTCCAAACGGACATGACATATTTACAGTGCAATGTGTAACAGGGTTGACCATAACAGGGTGGACGTTTTTAGATATTAAAGCCCATTATGAGCTGGGAAAGAACATGCTAGCAGAAGATTAATGTGGTGACGTAAAGTTGAGCCTGCATGGGGAGAGGAAGTGCCGTCGCTGAACGGGGCCATCCAGCTGGCAGGGGATCATCTGGTGTCGATCCCAGTGGTAGGTGAGCCCCTCCCTAATGTTTCTCTCTCCAGCTCTTCTCCCACTTTTTCTTCTTTCTCTCATCCTGTCCCTATTTCCAGGTCGTGAAGCAACGTGCCCCTGTCGGAGAGCGCTGGAGCCGCTGCATCTTTTTCACCTCTCCCCTCTGTCCGTCAGTCTCTTGGCCAGCTTTCTGTCGCCGGGGGCGGTGGGAAGGCCTGGGGCGGTCTGTTGGAGATTCGAGGACCCGGGTCACTTCCTGTCAGTTGCTTCAACCTGATCAGCCATTCTTCATATCCTTACTTTTCTAAGTGACAGGGACGGGGCATGTCAGATTTATCACCTCCACCTGCTAAAACGCTGGAATGAGGGGACTTTGGTTGAGCTAGCATCTGTGGGTTTGGGAGAGGATGTTCTCGGATCAGAAGTCTGTCTGACTATTCCAGTCAATCCGCTTGCTCTGGTCCCGGGGGGAGATCACCTCATGCTAGCACAGCTCGACGATGCAACAAAATTGCAGACAGACTTTGTAGATGTGTCCTCGCCCCTGCCTGGTCGCACGAACCTCGTACAACACCATATCGAAATGGTCCCAGGGGAGGTGGCATGCAGCCGACCCTATCGCTTACCTGAACACAAGAAAAAAGTGATACAGGAAGAATTAAAGGCCATGCTGGGGTTGGGCGTAATAGAGCAATTGTACAGTGATTGTGCGAGCCCGATAGTTTTGGTTCCCAAAATGGCCGGCTCAGTCCATTTCTGTGTCGATTACAGAAAGGTGAACGCTGTATCGAAATTCGATGCTTATCCAGTGCCTCGAGTCGGCGAGCTGCTTGATCGCTTAGGTTCAGCTTGCTTTTATTCGACACTGGATTTGACAAAAGGGTATTGGCAGATCACCTTATCACCTTTGTCCAAAGAAAAATCAGCTTTCACAATGCCGTTCGGATTACACGCATTTGTTACTTTTCCGTTTGGGTTTCAGCGCCTCATGGAAAAATCCTCCGGCCACATACTGCGTATGCCGCTGCCTACCTGCCTGCCTTGTGATCATTGTTACAATTAACATTTGGAAGAATTTTAATAGACACTATAAAATCTATTTAAAAAATAAAAACATTTTCATGTCCAGTATAAATAGACACAACAGGGTGGTGTTATGTTACAATATTATGCATTTTATGTTTTAAGCTATTAGATACGTCAAATAAATATGAGGAAAAGAGAGAAAAGTTTATGACTGATTCTTACATTGTTCTTGGATTTAGTTTCCTCTCCAAGGAAATTATGTGACCTCTAAGCAAGTCATGTGATTTCGGGCATACACTTAAGATTTTAATGTTTTCCTCATGGCCATTTATAACTGCCTCTCTATAAATATCTAAAGTGTTCAGGTTTTGAATATAACTGCTAAATATGTAGATATGAAATCCTAAAGTAGGATGTAATACCAAAACACTGTGGCAATAAATAAAACAGTAATTATAAACACCTTGCTATTATAGGCTTACACAATAGAGACGGCCCCCAAAAACTATATAGTGAAACCACTGTCTAGACATAGCCTAGGCTACTAATAAAAAAAGTCACATGACCCCCTTTGTCATTTTCCAGTCACATAAAATGAATCACGGCCACAAATCCAGTGTTTATATTTGTTTGGAAAAAACACACCCTTCATGTCACTACATGTGACATTAAATTATTAGTTTTCTGTGGTTTAAAATAACCTCAGGAGTATTTCGTGGAATTTTGTTTTCTAAGGGAACGGCATCATATAGCCTATGCAAGGCACAGTTTCAATACAAAGATAAATAAATTATAATTATCACCAAGGAATAATATATACTGGCAGTAGGATAAATATTAAGTAGCCTAATATCTTGATGTAATATCTTCAGTGGCGGAGCCAGAATTTTTTCATGGGGGTGGCCAGGCAAGGGCCAGCAACCAGTCTGGGGTGGCAACCAACATTTTTATTATTTTAATTTAAAAATGAGTTTGACTATAAGTATTTGACTGTTTTAGTGCCTACACAACTGAATACAGTTAATTTATACTTAATTGTAATTGAGATAGTAGTGAATTAGGAATCATAATACTGAGTGAATTCTTATCTTTTTTATTATTATTATTCACCACCTCCAGGCATATTAATAAAGGGGCACACACTATACCTAAAGTTCAACTTGCTCAGTTAGCTTGCTTCTGGTTCTCAAAACCCCCAATAGCTTGTTCTACATTGTTGCACCTTCATGAATGAGACATGCAGATAACTACTGTAGCTCAAAGATTAATCAACCTTCAGTTAATTTTTTATAATCGTTGAACTCCTCAACCAATTCTGAGTTTGTCAAAAAAAAGTTGCAACTGAAAAAGTTAACAATGCATGTTTAACTTTTCTATATTAGTTGTCAAAATAAATAATTGCAACAGTTCTATCATAGGCAACCTAAATTAAAAAGGAAAATGTCTCTTTTGAATCCCCATGTGCAAGAATGTGAACAAGGCGGAAGTCAACAGCACATAAATGCCAGAATGTAAAAAAAAATTATTTTATGGATTTAGAAATTATCCATTTTTGTCCTCTTTACAAATTAACGCCAGCTAGTACAAATGCACAGTGCTCACATTTATTTGAAGGCTACATTTAAAAATGACATCAGTTTGTGCCTTATATTGTGATCTCACATATAGCAGATTATTTTAATCGCCTTTTTTATTATTTCACGAGTCAATTGACTTCAAAACACGCCGCTTTTGCGCACTGCGAGCACAGTATAACGGCTGACAGGACAGGAAAGATAGTTTTACTGACATTTGGCCTGACAACATCTCATCTTACCGAAGATAGCCAACTGATGTAGGACAACGCGCGCCGCTTTTCTCAGCATCTGACAGAAGTGTCACTAGCTTTCACACACATCTTTTAAAATAAAAGTGGCATCAGAAAAACAAAGATTTACGCTTGTTATTTACGGTCTTGCAACCCACCAGTTGAGAAACATTGACTATATATTTACTATGCGTATATCACTGTTCTGCTGAAGCTCGTTCGGCACCTGCACATTTCCGCACTCGCTTGACTTGCGCTGACGCTGAGGTGAAGTTGGAGTGCGCGTCTCACGTTTTTTTTTTTTTTTTTTTGTGGTCTTAAAGAGACGGTTCTGCGTTTAAAAAACGTAATTCTTGACAATAAAAAAAGAGACAGACACAGCAGTTGTGAGAGGGGTGGCCAAAGGGGTGGCCAAGCTTAGGCAAAGGGTGGCCACGGCCACCCCTGGCCACCCCCTAGATCCGCCCCTGAATATCTTGATGTAGGCTATGTCATTTTTGCGGCACTAGTGCCAACGTACAGCAAGAATTTGACAAATATAAGTAGCACCGCCCACAACTCACCCCATTTGTTTGAATCGCTCAAAACAATTAGGTAACGTTTGCAATTAGGTAATCGCTAACGTTTGGTCATGACGTATGACGACTCAAACTAGCGCACAACCTCAACGTCATCGTTCTCAGTCACTCCCTCTGTTCGCTGATTGGACCGGTATAAAATTGACTGGAGAAAACCATAGACAGTATATAAGATGGACACAGCGACCCCATAGATTTCAACGGAGAAAAGTGAAGCCCATTTGAAGCACTCACTTCCTGATCGCCAGGCGAACTGCGCAGACTCAAACTGAGCTTGACGACGTAGATGTGATGTGGGTCTTCTAGTAGCTGTGCCGAGGGAAATCTGAATCATTCCCTTCCGAATCTCGCAGAGACCGAGACCGTGAGCATTAGCTGTCCATGAGCTAGCAGCATGAGCAACTTTATCACTCTCTATGGGCTTCTCCCTTGACTTTATGCCTCCACGTCCCCCCGATTGCTTGCGAGCTTCTCCGCCGGTCTATACGGTAATTTCTCTACAGTGCGACAGAGAGTCGCGTGGGTATGACGCAATCGTTAGCCTATTTTTTACAAAAACGGCTTCTACGAAGTCATAACGTAAAATACAAAGTAATGGAGCCTTTTATACATTGTCGAGTTTCATTAGAAATAAATAATGGACAAATGGAGTCTTTGGACGCCTCAGATGTAAAGTTATTTGCTGTCAAAGTGACGCAAAAATGAATGGGAGTCAATGGAATGCTAACAGCAGGTGAAGTTCTGCTACAATGGCGGCTCCCGCGGAGGCTTCAGTTTCCGGCGGATGGATTACCCCCTTGGGAGAAAACCCAAGAATACACCACAATCCCAGACATTGTTCTGAAGGAAAATGAAAATTGAGTACATTTTCATTTACTATGTACGGAAGTACATAGGAGGGCGGAGCCAGGCTAGTTCATATGTGCATGTAAAGACAAAGGACGTGTGCATGCGTGGATACATTCACAATCGCGCTACCACACACACACACACACACACTCGCAAAGCTATTTTGAGTATTACAGGTTTTCTTTTTCACAGAGGATGAGCAAATGATAAAGGGTTGCTGAATATTCGATCTCTTACTTCAAAAGCGCTAATAGTTAATGATCCTGAGATCAATGAGGCGAAATACAAAAGTTATTATGATACATTTGTTAGTGTAAAACCATTATGTCCCTCAAAGATTAACCCGTTTTGTGTGACTGGAAAATCATTGTTCATGCTTCACATCTGAACCATGCAGTCTAATGTAATGTAAGGCACTGAAACTTGTTCAGAATGAACCAGAAAGCAAAATAGAGCAGCTAAAACGAGCGGAATTAAATATAACTCTAACTTTATCCTTAAACCGGAGGTGACATTTCTCTGACATACCATCAATCCACCTTGCAATTAGCTAATTGGCTCAAGTTTTTATTTAGAGCAGTGTTGAAACATTTCCCTCAACTGTAAGCGCAGTGTGTGACCTTTATAACACTCTGATCTGATCATACATGCCATCCTTTAGAGATGTGAACTAGACTTTACATTGGTGGTTTGCCATCTAAGAAATC
Source organism: Phoxinus phoxinus (assembly GCF_949152265.1). Taxonomy (NCBI): domain Eukaryota; kingdom Metazoa; phylum Chordata; class Actinopteri; order Cypriniformes; family Leuciscidae; genus Phoxinus; species Phoxinus phoxinus. The sequence continues at coordinate 19,532,356 of NC_136900.1, read as the reverse complement.
AAATCACAGAGAAGCATATAATAGACCATCAATAGGAGTATCAGTTCCTGAAAGCTTTTTATATTTAGATTCATTCCAGGAAGCTTGAAAGGAATATTATGTTGCATTAGTGGAACGGAAATTGATATAAATGCATTATCATGGGTTTCTGTGCATTTCAATATCTGAGGCATAGTATTTGCTCTTGAAGGTGGCAGTTATATTATATAGGTGGCCTATATATATATATATATATCCCACTCATTTGCAGTGTGCTCTTTATCAGAATTATCCGCACACACACACACACTGGATTTGGCACAGGTTTTAAGACGGATGCCCTTCCCCTTCCAATCCTTACACAATCCAATCATACTAAAGCCCTATTCGGACGGGTCTAGTTCAACATGGAGAGGTGGGGTAAAGTAGCCTAATAATTACCAGCTTCTCTGTGATTTTAGTCCAGTCTGAATGTTCCATCTCAGTAATCATTATACGGACAATGTCAGATTATGGCGACTTTTACCTTCAGTAAAATGGTCCGGAAAAATTACCTCAGGTAGGCTAATACTAATCCTGTGCGAATAGACCCGCTGTAAATATGTACGTAAATATTTCGTCATTTCCTGTTTAAAAGTAGTTTTCCGCAGGTTTCATTCAGATCAGAAAGAAGCACGAAACATCTTTTATCGTTAGGTAAGTGCCTATTACCAACATCGTTCAACCGGACATAACTGTTTTATAAATATGTGTTTGTGCACGTCCGAAGCAACATAATACACACGACGACAGGAGGGTGACGGCGGTGTGTAAATCGAGTTACTCCTCCCACTTCTGCTAGTTTTACTGAGATAAACTAAGATATCTTATCCCGTGCAAATTGGCCATTAATATTCACGTCCTGTGGTAAAATGACATTACCCCATCTACCCTTGTAAAGTTAATCCCGTCCGAATAGGGCTTAAGAGTGCTGGGACACACTCACACTCCTAAGGTCAATTTGTCAAATCCAATCTACCTAAACTGCATTTGGACAGACGCTGCTCCGGACCGATTGGTTCCCTGAAGTTTGTGGTTTGTCTTGTCAGATGCAGTGCCACTGTCTGAAGGAAATCCTCAAATTGTCCCACAGTCTCAGACATATGAAAGTAAGTGCGGAACCGGCCATGATAAAGTTTTAGCTCCTGTACAAGATTAGCATAGCTACTCCCCTTCAGACTCTCTGTTCTTTGAAGGAACACTCCACCGTTTTTTTTTTAAAATAGGGCTTATTCACCGTCTTTCCTACATTTAGATAGGTGGGCAAATGCATCTTTGTCTCAGTGCATGCATTGTTTTAGATTGGCAGGGTCACCGCTAGCTTAGATTAGCATAATGAATGGAATCCTTTGTTGCCAGCTAGCATGTCCTGAGTAAAAGTGATCCAAAAAACAAAACAAAAAACACCTAAAATAGAAACATTTTCTAGGCAAATATTGACTTGGGACTATATTAGGGTGAAGCACAGGCGAAGCACTGCTGCTTGGGCGCAGAAATATCACGCAGCACCTGAAATCGCACAACTTCATCAACAACATACCGGCGTGAATAGTAGCTGGATATTTTTCCTACAGTAGACATAGTGAATGGCGATGAACATGGCTGATTTTGTGAGAGACGAAGAGGGTGACTTCTCAGACAGTCAAGATCCAGAACCATACCTCTATGAACCAGAGTTTTCAGAAGAGGAACTGCGTGCTTTGGAAATGTCAGATCAAAAAGCGAAGATACTCGGTGCAGGTCACGCCGGTATGTTGACGGATTTCAGGTGCTGCGTGATATCTCTGCGCCCAAGCAGTGCTTCACCTGTGCTTCACCCTAATATAGTCCCAAGTCAATATCTGCCTAGGAAATCGCCTAGTCTTAATCTGCATCGCTATTTGTACTCGTTGTGAATACGCAGGCCACAAGAAGAAATTAGGTGTTTACTCAGGACATGCTAGCTGGCAACAAAGGTTTCCATTCATTATGCTAAGCTAAGCTAGCGGCGACCCTGCCAAACTAAAACAATGCATGCACTGAGACAAAAATGCATTTGTGCTATCTAAATGTAGGAAAGACGGTGAATAAGCCCTATTTCAGAAAACGGTGGAGTGTTCCTTTAAGATTGGGTGCACCCAAAAAAAAGAGCTCTTCACTGGATAATGATGAAGAAGTATCCATGTTTTCTCAGCTGTCGACGCGAAAGTTTTGGAATGTTGAAGCTCTGAACGTCGCAAATTCACGTCGCGGCTGATGTGGTTTTGACGATAACTATTCGTATTCAAACTATGAACTATTCAAATGTATTGTTTTACTAGGGCTTATGTGTATTTAGATGTCTGAAACCTAAAATAAACATTATGTGGCAAGGGCGTAGGTTTGGTCTCAGCTTTGGTGGGGACATCCCACCCCCACACCACCCCCTTATTTTTTCAGCCAATCAAATGACGGCGTTCCTTGTACTGTCGTCCTGGCCGTTGGAATCGATCCAAATAGCTACAGCAGGTTTTTTTTCCTGGTTCAAAACTCAGCGGAGTTGGGTTAAAATTCTGATGATGTATTTTATTAAAAATTTAACTTGTATTTTTCATATACTGTGTTTTCCACAGTTTTTTTTGTGGGTGGACCTCGGCACCTCTAGGGGGGTCCGGGGGCATGCCCACCCGTAAGAAAATTATGTTCATTTTAAAGATAAATTCATTAATCTGGTGCACTTTGAGTCACCAGAATCCAAAATAAATAATCCACCCGCCCAAACCTATGATATTCTCTGGTTGAAAACACTGCATGATGTGATATAGGCCTATGACAGCGCCGCTGAGCTCATCCGTCTCTGGCTCATCGCACAGAGCACAGTTTGAATCTAGCAGTCACTCACGTCACCGAACACTCATATTGAAATCTCATATTGTCGTGATTTCATGGTGACTTTCACAGTTATTTTTTATTCCTAATATTAAGCATAACTGCAGTTCTACCACATTCTGTTATTTTTTTTAGACCACAAAGGAAGAGACTGTCTTCAGGTACAGTAAAGCTACATCCGAAAGCCTCCCATCCTTCCTGCTTTTGGGCATAGCAGCTCCCGCTGTGCGAGACATGAAGGTCTCAGCTGGCATGCTTTCAGGAAGCCAATAGTGATCACTTTTTAGGGCCTTTCTTCATCAATTTATTATGAGGTATCTGTAGTAGACTAATGCACATAAGCCCCAGAATGTATTTGAAAACATTTAAATTTGCATTAAATAGGCGAAATTTCAAACCAATGAGCATTTTATTTTTTAGGAATTATTGCATTGCACAATTTAAGCAAAACATCTCAGAAACAGAAGTGAGGTTTAGGATTGCAGGAATTAACTGTTTAAATTAAGACAAAAGCAGAATCTATCTGGGCTCTTTCTGAGAGGAACGTGATAAACCAACTTTGGTTATTGTGTTATGTGACGGACAATAATGACCTCTGATGGTCTGATGAGGAACTGCAGGTAAACTCAAATTCATGCATCACTATACGAGCATATTGTTCATATTTTAGCATATTGTTCTTTCAAATTATGTCTTATCCCAATGCAAACAAGGGAAGGCAAATATTTTACATTTTGATGGGAACACTGCAAAATAAAAATAAATGCAGGCTTACAGTAAACCCTAAGAATAAAATCAATTCATGGATGTTTACTTCCCTATTAAAATAGAAGTGACTTCCGCGCTGCAGTTAATGATCTTCAGTTCTTCGCACATTAAAATTGATGGATGATTCATTTTCTGTGAATCTTCTGATTCATGTAACCTTAAACTACTCCCCACAAACTGCATTAAATAATCTTTTCAAAACCTCATAACTCCTAAACTGCAATTCACAGCACGTCTCCTTTAATGAATGCATAATGATGTTTCTTTTTATTCATCTCCCATGTGTATCAATACAGTCGAAGTTAATATTTCCATTGATTTGGTGTTCAGGATACTATTTAGGACCACCGGCATGAAATTTAAACAACACTGATTTATAAAATCCAAACAATATTTTTCTCGGTCAGGCGAAGTTCCAAACTCCTTTATTAGGACATTTAAATAACAGACTATATGTTTTACAGGATTATTCTGGATGTTTGCATGAAGGGTACATCTGAAGGCCCAGAGATTGAAGAACTACAAATTGTGTGATTTTTTTTTGTGGAAAAAAACAAATGCAGCAGATAAGTGTATTTATATACAAGTGTATGAGAAGAAAATCTAGAAGTTGATAGCTTTTCCAAACGAAGCAGCAAGGTTGGCTTCTCTAAAGGCCTCTGAAACAGTCTGGAAAAAGAGGAAGAGATTGGTTAACACGTTTAAAAAAACAAAATGTTAAAATTATAAAACAAAATATTATTATTATTACTAGTAATAATAATAATAATAAAACATTTTTAAAAGTAATTCTAATATTATTTTACAACTAAATTATAATAAATTCATAATATTAACTTAATAGAGAAAATAAAGAAGTGTCCGATACGATAAAAAAAGTTTACATAATTTTTTAGAGCCTGATTACAAAAAAAAGCCTCACCATTAAAAGCCATCTCCCAAGCACACAATTATAATGTCGTGTGACATTATGTCCGATATGACAGACACATGTTGCACTTAAAGGTAGGGTAGGTAGGATTTATATAAAAACTTTTTACCAAATTTGATTAAACTTTCTATATATATCAATGCATAATTAAAATGTAAGTACTCTGATAAAAAGAGTATAAAAATCGAGTGACTCTAGACCGTTTAATCTTCATTAAACACAGCTCATTATTTCCATTCGGGACGAATCACAGGATTGGCTTGCGCGACTGTCACTCGACGTCGCCATGACTACCGCCGTTATTACTGGCTCTGCCCACGTGCGCGCAGTCGCGCACCCGTTTTTAGGTGGGAGTGAATGGAATTAATGAGCTGTGTTTAATGAAGATTAAACGGTCTAGAGTCACTCGATTTTTATACTCTTTTTATCAGAGTACTTACATTTTAATTATGCATTGGTATATAAAGACAGTTTAAACAAATTTGAATAAAAGTTTTTTTTAGACAATTCTGACCTACCCTACCTTTAACTGTGTTTTCCTTTTTTTTAAGGGATTCCAATCATATTTCAAGCCATTCAAAAGTGAAGGGTCTCAGCTGAAGGAAATACTCGGCTTTATTTCTTTATATATTTATCGGCTTTAATATATCGGCCACATTTTTTTTATTGGGCCCATAACGATAACATAAAAAATTAACGAAAATCGGTCGATACCGATATGGTGGCCGATATATCGTGCATCCCTATTTACTATTATTAATAGTAATATTTTACTTTAATATCCGTTTAATTCATTACTTTACAATTAAATGTATTAATCATTTCAAAAAGCCTACGATTACAGTGCTCACTCCTCAGATTGTCTATGTCTACTAAGCTCAAAGTACACTTTTTGTCAAGTTTTTTTTCCCTCGCACACTGTACGCAGACACTTTAATAACTGAAAGTTAACAATAGAGAAAATCAAAAACCAGTAAACCATATTCAGAGACACTTACAGGGTGGGCGTGACACACTCTCGCAATATCCTCACATGACGCTCCATATTCCATAGCTAATGCAGCCTCGTTGATCATCTCTCCTGCCCCCTGTAAAATGAAAATTCAATATATAAATTATCATATCATTAAACATTCTACACAGAAAATGCAAAAGCAGATATATCATTACCGTTCCCAGAATGTGTGCTCCCAGCATCCTGTCTGTGTCCTTGTGGCTGAGGATCTTTACCAGTCCGTCTGTATCATTATTGGTCTTGGCTCTGCTGTTTGCCGCGAACGGGAATTTGCCCACTTTATATGGCACACCCTAGAAAATAAAACAATTTGTGATGTATTTGTTTGTTGTGACATACAATCTAAGACGGAGAGGTGTGCTAAAATAACAATTAGTTTACTCACATCCTCTTTGAGTTGTTCCTCGGTCTTGCCGACCCAGGCGAGCTCAGGGTGTGTGTATATAACAGAGGGCACACAGTTGTAGTCGATATGGACGGCTCCTCCTGCCATTCCCTCGACACAAATAATACCCTCATCCTCGGCTTTATGGGCCAACATGGGTCCGGCTACAACATCTCCAATGGCATGGATACTAAAAAGAGATTAAAAACACAAATTAAGACTTGTTTGTTGCAACAAATGCAAGACGACTCATCTGAAGTCTCCATACCTGGGCACTTTGGTCTGGAAACGGCCGTTGACAGGGATTCTCCCGCGGTTATCCAGTTCGATTCCGACAGACTCGAGACCGAGGTTTCCGGTGAATGGACGGCGGCCAATGCACACCAGCAGAACGTCACAGGTGAGCGTCTCGTTCTTGCCCCCTGCTGCAGCTTCCACACTATCCAACGGAAATGACATAATGGGCAAAAGCACTAGAAGAACTCAATCCTAAACATCATTTGGAGAAACGCCGCACTCACGCCACATCGATCTTGCCGTCAGGTCTCTTGGTGGCGCCCATGACCTTGGTGCCCAGTTTGAACTTCACCCCCTGCTTCTGGAGAATTCTCTGGAAGTTCTTGGAGATCTCCATGTCGATGCCCATTCCGCCGACGTGGCTGAGGAACTCCACCGCTGTCACTTTGGATCCAAGCCTCTGCCAAACGGACCCCTGGGAACAAACAGAATGGATCTCAATAATCAAACCCAATTCAGAAGCATCATCAGTCCTCAAATGCTACAAACACGCACTTTCATTACCAAAATGAACAATTTAGATCAGTCTTATGATGAATAGGGGATGAAATTCTGTAATATTCACTCCTTAACCTTCCAAGCGTCCACTCACCAACTCCACGCCAATGACCCCTGCTCCAATCACAATGAGCTCCTCTGGAACTTTCTTGAGGGACAAAGCGCCGGTGGACGAGACAACAGTTTCTTCATCAATCTGTCAAAAGGGGAAAAGATTTAAAATTCACGATCTGAACGCGACATACTGTTAGGGAGCATAATTATACAAGCGTACGAAGCAAGAAAAATGTTGATCACAAAATATTTACACAATTTAACACACATATTCAAAATAAAAAACGAAATCGTGATATGACTTAGTGCGATTATCAAATTTCAAAGGCTGCGATTGAATTAAATATATGTATCGCGTGTTTCAGAATGAACCTGTAATGAGAAAAACCAGCTGTTGTCAACAAAAGAGAAACTCCCTGCGGTTTCCAACTAAATAAAACTTGACGGTTTAATGTTTGAAAATTAAGAAGAGTTATAAATATTACAGCTGTACTGTATAATAAAATAATTAATGTTTTTCTTAAATACCATTTTTTTTATTTTACAGTAAAATACTACAATTATAATATCATTATAGTATTATAATATACTATAATTATCATTTGTTTAATAATTTTATTAGTAGTAATATTAATAATTCAAATCACTAAAATCTATATTTAATCATTTAAAATGCACCATTTTACCCAATATTGCTACATATTTTTTATGCGCATTCGTTTTGTGCAGTTAGCTTAGCAACATGCTAACATCAAGCACTTCTGAAATGAGTGTTGCGTGAAGATACTGCCTACATAGAATGTTCCAAATCGCTCACGAGGTTTCATCTCAGTTAGGACGCTCACTCAGAAGCTATCTATGTAGGCAGTAGACAGCGAGGCTTAGGTTTCGGAAGTCTTCTTGTCTATCGCTGATGTACCTGAATGCCTGGGAATGGGGTGACCTCTGACCCCGTAGCGATGAGGATGTTCTTGGAGTTTATGACTTGGTCTCCATCAGCAGTCTTTGCAGTCACTTGATTCTTACCAGTTATCATTCCAAAACCATTGACATGAGTTACCTATGGATCGAAAACAATCATTCTGTATGGCTTTAAAAGGTTTATCGCTTTACTGCCACATGTAAACAAAAAATATTCAAAAACAAATGAAAAATCTCACTTTGTTTTGTTTGAATAAGTGTGCGATTCCTCCTGTCAGAGCTTTGACAGCCCCGCTCTTCTGCGCCATCATCTTCTCCAGGTTCAATGAGATCCCCTGAACTAATGCAGAATAAATCATTATGAAATGACTAAAAAAATAATTAAAGTGCCCCTATTTGTTTTTTTTTCAGATATTACTTTTTATGTAGAGTGGAATAAAGCCGTTTATGAATGTAGATTAGAAGGTCTGCAAAGATTCATAGATCAAATTGCACGATAAATAGAGTTATTGTCTTCCAAAAGAAAGAAGCGATTCTGAACTGCCTGAAATGAGTCGTGAGTAATTCCAGTCTTACTTCCTGCTCGAACCTACATACTTTAACACAATCACTGTAGTTGTAGCTGAGACTGGAAGAGTCTGGTTAGTGTCGTCAACATGCTGAGAAGACGCTGTTTTCTGCTCTGCGAAAGCAAATCTACTTCGATGCATTTGCAAAGGCTCAAATTGATACGGTAAAACCACACTATTTTTTCTGTTCATATCACTATGTATGAAAGTGCTGAGGAAAATCTAGAGCTGAAATTCAGATATGGTAATGGATGTTTCGTTTCTGTAAGCAGTAGACAAATCACAGCAGACTGGGCCGTCGGACCAATCAGAGCAGAGTAGACCGATGGTAAATGGACTGCATTTATATAGCGCTTTCACAGACCCAATGGCCACCAAAGCGCTTTACATATTGCCTCACATTCACCCATTTATACAGCGGTGTCAGCCATGCAAGGTGCCATCCAGCTCGTCGGGATGGGGTCAGGTGTCTTGCTCATGGACACCTCGACACTTGGTCAGGTGGAAACGGGGATTGAACTTCCAACCTTTCGGTTTGTAGACAACCTACATGAACCACTGAGCCCCTGCCGCCCCATAAACCTCACCAATCACAGCAGACTGGGCCATCTGACCAATCAGAGCAGAGTAGACCAATCACAGCAGACTGGGCCACCTGACCAATCAGAGCAGAGTAGACCAATCACAACACACTGGGCCATCTGACCAATCAGAGCAGAGTAGACCCATCACAACAGACTGGGCCATCTGACCAATCAGAGCAGAGTAGACCCATCACAACAGACTGCGCCATCTGACCAATCAGTGCAGAGTAAATCAATCACAACAGAATAGGCCATCTGACCAATCAGAGCAGAGTAGGCCAACCACAACAGACTGGGCCATCTGACCAATCAGAGCAGAGTAGACCAACCACAACAGACTGCGCCATCTGACCAATCAGAGCAGAGTAGGCCAATCACAACAGACTGCGCCATCTGACCAATCAGAGCAGAGTAGAGTAGGCTCTCAAAAAGGTGGGGTTTAGAGAGACTGGATCCTTTATCAAACCATTTAAGACACTGTGAGTAAAGAGGTGATGTTGCAATGCATGTTATGAGAACATTTGTTTTTGTTTTGTTTTGACCTTGGTTGCAAGTAAACTTATAGTAAGAGACCTCAAAACTGAATTAGGAATAATAGGGGCACTTTACTAAATTATAGAGGATGGTGGGTATTTCAATTCTGTGCTTTTACAGTTCAAATGGCCAAAAACATTCAAATCTGTTTGCTTCTGCAAGTCCTTGACGTGGAAGTCACAATAAAAGATGTTTATGCGGACCCATATCACATGTTTACACTTGAACTTACTTTCAATGCCTCTGCTTTCGAAATCTTTCCCATGTGCCAAGTGATACAGGTACGAGTTGTTCAGCAGAGCCTTAAACAGACAAAAATAATCAAGTTAACCATTGTTAAAAGCATTTAGGAGAAGGCAGCATTTTTTAAATCGCAAACCTTTGACGGAATGCAGCCCACGTTCAAGCACGTCCCTCCGAGGGTCACGTTCTTCTCCACACATACTGTCTGTGAAAGGAAGTTACACGTTACCAGTGCAGTCAAAACAAAAGCCGTTGGCATTCGTGAACCGGGTGTCAAACTGATACCTTGAAACCAAGCTGAGCTGCTTTGATGGCGGCGACATATCCTCCAGGCCCAGAGCCCACAACTGTGACATCAGCATCAACTTTGACAGAACAAATGATTGTTTGAATATCATTACATATTAGCGCATTTCATATCATTTAACTTTAAAATAAAAGCCATGGCTGAGAATTTGTAAATACTGCAATATTGATTACTACAATCAAATGTGACTTAAGTCATCTTACTCGCTGCTTTGTCAGCGTATGTTCTCGCAGACAGGACGGTGGCTCCGTGCAGCTTGCAGGGAAGGTGCTGACCTCGCTGGAGTGTTCAATAGAAATAGAAACAAAAGAATGTTATTTCATAACAATTACATGTGATCACGCATGTCAAAACATGTGTTATTTGTACTGTTTGGTTTTTGGACCTCTAAATGTATTCCCTGTTTTTCTTTTTCTTTTTCTCAATTATCCATCTAGTGTAATATTTAATATAAAAAGCCCTTGGGGACAGGTGTTGCGAATTAGCCGTGGCTATAAACACTATGATACTGACATGGGATTACTTCAAGAAGATAATCTATTGTGTGTCCCTACCAAAATAAACGATAAATAATACAGATATGGTATATCTTCTCCATTCTCTATTTTGATGCTTACAAATGGCAAAGAAAATATCTGAATATATTTTAAAATAAAATAAACAATCCAAAAGGAGAAAAGGACAAAAAGATGAAAATAAACATTGAAATTTAAGGCAATTTAAGTTAAATCACGAGTTGTAAACAGTTGCATAATTATGTTGCAATAAAGGCAAACTCCAAATTTCTGTACCAGGATTCAAAATGAAAGATGACAATTTTAAACTTAAATTTAAACTAAAAGAAAAATATGTTTCTAATGAAAATTAGAATTGTTGCCTAACGTTTTTAAACGACTAAAACTGAAATAAAAATAAATATACTAAATAGTAAAAATGTATTATATATAATAAAAAAATAATACACATTATAGAAAATAAATTATAATGCTAAATATCTAAAACAATATTTAAAAAACTAATAAAATGACAAAAACACATTACAAAATTAATAAATTAATTAACATATGAATATGACATTTTTTTTCTTTAGTTTTAATTCTTTAGACTAGATCACTGCCAATGAGCATCTAATACGACAATAATTACAGGGAATTTTTATTTTCTTCAGTTTGAGGTTGATTATGTTTGCAGACTTTGCACTGTCTAGTACCCTAAAATAACCCTAACCCTAAAATAAACATAATTGGGTTCATTAAACAGAAAAAAGTCCACATTTTAGTAGAGTTGAACAGCATATGGATTACCAAGAATGATATAAAATGTTGTCTCGCTCCCTTTTATTTATTTATCTATATATAGCTGTCTCAAAACCTAGTTTTCAGTCTAACCAGGCGCACTTTTGGGAATCACAGGCACATTCTAGATAGGCAGCTCACTTAATGTTGCATTTAAACACGCCTGTGATGGTAAAAAGGCAAAAAGGTGGTAGTAAAAATGTGACCTAACGTTATATGTCAAATGACCAAAAAGCTCCACAGACATGAAACACGCCCCTGCAAGTTCAACCAATGATGACAGATTACACAACATCTTAGTTGTGTAAATATTCATTAGCACTTTAGATACATAGATATAATAGATATAGATACAAGTAAATTCATGTAGCTAAATACATAAACTTATTCTGCTTCGCTTGTGTTGTTTATGGGCTGACAAACTGTGCACGCTGACAAGCTAGTATGTCGGGCCTACACGGTAATAACATTGCATTTCTGTCTAAAACGCTTTCTTGTCATTCGAATGGACTATGGATATAGATGTAAAGTACAGTATACTGGGGCACACAAAGAGTCTTTACCGTGGCGAGTGTGCGGTATAGATGGTTCCAGGTCTGCATTTTGACAGTACGTCCCTTCCGAGACCGCTTCACCTACAGCGATCGGTGTGTCCAAGGACTCGTGAATTTACGCATGCGCAGTACGGAAAGCGGTCAGAGTCGCTGCCTGATGATGTCACGGAACCAGCTTGTTTCTCAACCTGCCTGGAGAAACATTTCGTATATCTCATCGTAGTAAGCCCATTTTCATCGTCTCAAGCTATTATTGACGAATTATTTAATCTTCAAAGAATTCTAACATTCTTTTAGATTGTAAAACCTGTTCCTCCTCTTTAATAAAAAAGAAGAAGTATGCAGTATATTTGTATCTTCAGATGTAGGCCTTTAAAAAAATCCTATATATCCTATACTATATATATGAAAATGTACAATGTTAGCGTATGAATAAAATACATTCCTAATGATGTATGGGGGGAGGGGGAGGGGGAGGGGGAGGGGGGGGGGTGTTGTACCCATTCACACTGAATATGAACGTAAATATTGTAATATAATAATATAATATAATATTAATACCTTTAAAATAAAGTGCATACATACTACAGTACGAAGAAACAGTTCCCTCTAGTGGTTAGAAAAGGCAACTGATACTCGCAAACTTTATTTTCACAAGAAATGCTAATAAAGTGGGATTTTGCAAGTACATATGCTCATTTTCGTGTGCGTGGGAGTAAAAGGTAACAGTCCCAGACCCAGACCACACAAAAAATAAAAAAGGACATTATGACGTGTTAATTTTCTCTACTGACATCTTAGATTTCTCTCAAACATACATTCAATAATATGTTAGATTTGTCATATTTCAATTCTTGCTGGATTTAGGATCGTATATGTATTATTTTACTAAATTAAATACATTTAAAAACAATGAAGTAATATAAAATTAACATATTCATATTACACAAAAATCTAAAGTTATATACATGTAGGGAAATATAGGGAAGCCGGTAACACAATCTAAAAACAGGTCGACTTTAGTTTATCTCAGTTTCGAGAGACATAATGAGATTGAAGAGGATTACACCGGAAGTAGGGTTAATGTTTCACCAGGTTTCACTCAAATTAAGCAAAAAGGGAGAATGTGGGGCATTTAGAGCCTCAGTCATCATTCACTTTCATTGAATTTTTTTTTTTTTCATATATACGAGAGTGAATGGTGGCTGAAGCTAATTTTTAACTGGCGTTACACAAAAGAAAGGAATTTCAAAGGAATTTCATAAATTTTCATCCAAAACTAGGGTAAAATGCTATAATAATAAAAGCAAACTTTTGTCTAGTCTACTACAGCGATTTCACTTAACTCATTTCAATTTTATCAAGACATAAATTATTAATAGTAATGAACAAAACCACTCTTGCTACTGACGTTTGCCACCCCCGCTGCGCATGTGCGGTATCATAGCAACAATGATAAACACACAGACGGACAGTGGCCAAAATGTCATCGCCACGGGAGCACGAGGCGGCAGAATACCTCGAGAAACACAAAATTATTGAGCTGATGGATAATTTAACCAGTATGATCTTCTTCTACAGACCAGGTGAGACTTTTAACGCGTCTCGTAGTAGATTTGTTACCATCATCGTATAAAACGGTGGCATTTAAATTTACCTAACACAGCTTCAATTTGAAATTGAGAGTTAAACGAATAGATTGACTGTTTAGATAACTTACAGTCTTTTATAGTGCTTAGAAATCTAGAGTAGTAACCAATTGCTTTCTCACTGTTAAAAGTTGTGGTAAAACAGTAAAGGAAAGAAGAGGAAAGACAAACGTAATGGCAAATCTCATTACAGATCGTCCAAGGGAATTTCTGATCGACCAACTGGAAAAGCTCTGCCTTTCCAAAGCTCGTGTAGGAAACACTCCGTGCCTCTTCAACGAGTCCAATTTAGATGCTCTGTTTGGAGTCCTGGATCCTTCCGATCAAGGCTTTATTACTCATGGTCAATACAAAGAAGGTAAATCTCTTCAAATGTTGCAGAGGTTGTGAAAGCCTTTGTCCTTTTAGGAAAACCTGTGCTGTAACTACACCAAATAAAAACTATGATGGTAAAATGTGAATGGATGCACTATAAGTAACTTTAGATAAAAGTGTCTGTTAAATAATGCATGTAAATAAATGTAAAATGTACCAACAGACATGTTTCTGAATTGATTATTTATATTATATTGTTTTATATTATATTTAGTGCTGTGAAATCGATTGATGGCGATTAATCGCATCTAACAAAAGTTTCTGTTTATTACTTATATTGTACTTAGCTTGTTAAAGCTGGATACTGATTGGCTGTCTTTGTTTTTATCGTTCATTATCTGGATAAAATCGTTCTGAAAGTGATTCAGTTTTTCTGTGCCGTTTTCATTATAGCTGTGGCGTGGACTCTGCTATTCTTTAATGTTGAGAACGATTTTTAGAACTAGGCCTATATCTTTATCGTTATCTTTATAGTTATCGTCCTTGGTGTGAACTGGCCTTAAGGGATAATCACGCACATCCATCCGTTTGTTATCGCAGAATAAACCCCGACAGGGTGATCAGGATTAGGGTCTTCCATCAGCCTGAAGGGGTTTATTTTGAGAGAACAACCGGATGGATGTACATTATCCGGCTTATTACATGGCTACTTGCCACATAAGTAAATAATTAGACACGAAATATTGATCTGAGTTTAAATATTTTTATTAGGTCTTTAAACGCAAAGCTTCCGCAGAGAGAGCAATTGCTAGTGTGGCAAGACAGACATTTAAGAGATACGCTATATATAGTCACAATAACACTTATTACACAGAATTTCACCACATAAATAATTATGTAGATAAGAGATGTTGATTTCAGATTAAACCGTTTTAAAATCGTACCTGCGGTTATCTGGAAATAACATACCGCTGGATGGTGCTATTGACCAATCAGAATCAAGCATTCCACAGAGCTGTGTAATAATCTGCGATAACAAATGGCTTGATGTACTTTATCCCGCTTTTTACACGGCTACTTTCCACAAGTAAATAATTGAAATATTTTATTAGGTCTTTAAGCGCAAAGCTTCCACGGAGATAGCAGTTGCTAGCGCGGCAAGTTCAAACTAGACGCACATTTAAGCGATACCGTACAGTCATACCACTCGTTACATGGCATTTCACCACATAAATAATTATTGAGATAAGATATATTTATCTGAGATGAAACTGTTTTAAACTGTACCTGTTTGTATCTTATAATCCAACAGTGTACAAAACAATCGTTGCAAAATGGCAGCAGCTGCTTTTGTATGAAACAAGAGAGATAATACTGGATGATATAATAACTGTACACAACATATTGATTTGAGTTTTAATATTTTATTAGTTTACCAATCGCAAAACTCGATTGACCAATCAGAATCAAGTATTCCATAGAGCCGTGTAATAATAAGTAGTAAGTCATGGAGAAACACTGACCCAAGAATTACCCTAATGCGAATTTAACATAAGATTTCTCTGAATACTTCCATTAAGTTGTTTTGTTAATAATTCAGGACTATAAAAATTACACTTGTGGTCTGACTCAGTATTATACGCACAACATTGCTTCCCCGCAGCACTGAAGACACTCGGCATCAAGAATTTCAATGAGTTCCCGGATGGAGCAAGTGATGACAGGATATCACAAGAGACGTTCATAAGAGAGGCGTAAGTATAACTACTGCTTAAAAAAGAAATATGGGATCATTTGAAGATTCAAAGGCAATGCTAACACTATACACCCATGCTTTATTGTAGATATTTGATTATATGAGCAGTTTGTTATGCCTTTGAATCTATTTTGTTCATAGTTTATCCAGATTTGTCTATTACTCTGTTTAGGACAGAAGGGCTTGTCAGAAGTGCAGCAACATTCCAGCAATAGGTGAACTCAAGAACTCTGTCCTTAAAAATACGTATCTGTAAAATAGCTTTTGTAATGATTTATATAGAATACAGTATGTATGCATGTATAAATAAATATGAAATAAAATGTACCAACTGCAAACCATAAAACTTTGTCAAATTTTGCCGGCTGGGGGACCAAAAGGATGGTAAAACATGAAATAAATATGATAAAATATTAAATAAATACAATATAATGTATTTTATCAAATATTATAATATATATACATTTTTACATGTATTTATTTTTACTAATTCTAATTTTAAAAATATTGAGTAAAATGTCTTACAATATCAAAACAAAATAAATACCATAAATAAAATTCAAATGTGAACAAATATTCAACAGAACAGAATTATATTTTGTCTCTCCATATTTATTCAGTGAAACTGAATAATCTATGGCAACCTCAATACTAAAGTTTGAGTGAGTTGTAACCATAACCTTACATTAAAAGTTATTTTTTTAGTAGCAGCTAAAGCTCGATGAAAAAAAATACATTTTGCCAATTTACTGACCTTGTGCCATAATTCATACATAATGAACACGTGCTTTATTTTTACATGAGCTATTATGCAAGTGTTTTAACCTACAGATTAGTGCTTTCAAATCGATTAATCACATCTAACAAAGTTTGTAAATATATATTTATGTGTGTATATACATATATATTTATTATTACTACTAAATATTAATATATGCTATAGTTGATTACTAATGATTACTAAGCATTTTTTTATGACTCCAGGTTTTCTAAGGGTATAGTGTAATATTCAAACTATTAGGATTGACAAGGACAGGTTCGTAAACACATGTACAAGTGAAGGTGACAACGGCTATTTAAATGAAACTTCTGTCACCATCAACTGTTTTTGTTCATACTCTGGGTGCGTCTCAATCCGCTCCCTAGCTTCCAAGGTCGTGAATCAATATTATACATGAATTTAGGCAGTGTAAGGACCCTGGCTCACTACACATTAAGACACTGATGACTCTGTTTCCGGCGACACGACAATGTCCTCATTGTACAGAATCACTACTGGTATTTATGAACAACAGCAGCAATGACCTCTTTCTGACATTGTTTTAATGTTATTTGAAGTACAGTATGATACAAACTTTACTTGTTACATAAACGTGCAACATTTCAGCTGTAAATAAATGATAAATGTTAGCTAGATACCTGTAGCGATGTATGTTTATGCTGAAATATGATTAAGTAAGGGTTTGTATTTAAAAAACATCTATCGTGTGTCGGTAAGGGGCAGTCGTGGCCTAATGGTTAGTGAGTCCGAATGGTAACACAATGGTTGCGGGTTCGATGCCTTCACATGTCACGGTTTTCATGGTTTTCACGGTGCATTGTGGGACTTTTTAGGGAGCGTACGTGTCAGATTTTGCGATTGAGACGGGCCTTAAAATGGCCGACTCCCTGATTGAGACACACCCATTGAAAGTCAATGGGGTCCAGTATTGCTTTGGATCCCATTGACTTTTTCAGATGTTAATTACTGTAATGTTTCTACAAATGTCATTCACCTTTTATTGTTTTTTTAAAAGTTTTATTTATTTTAACTTTTATTCAGTATACACAATCTTGATATGTCATTTTTGTCAATGCCATAAAAGATGCTTTAAAGTACATTGTAACCCACAACTATTGGGTTAATCAGATCACGTTTTATATTGACTGAGACTTTTTTTTCTAAATATCTTCTTTTGTGTTGAAAGTATATGGCGACAGAATGATTATTTTTTAGTTCACTATCCTTTTAACACAGAAACATAGGGAAATTAGCACTATAGTTGTGTCATAGACAAGAGGGGGGGGGGGGGGGGGGGGGATAAAGAATTTCACAAAAAAGTGTAGCTTTAAAATGATAAATTAATACATATACTGTGCAGAGTAAAGATAAAAAACATTGTGACACTGGGTGCCAGACATCAGTGGATCATGTTGATAGTTAATGTGATTCTCTACACCTGTGGTCACTCTTGGGACACTTGTGGATTTGAGCGGAACTGACTTCATACACCCACTAAAAATCACTAAACGCCGTGGTTCAATTGCAAAATGACTATAAAAGTTAAGTTTGTTTTAGCAGCATTTATTTATTTTACTTGGTTTGATATTTTCTACTTAATGCAAATCGCGCATGATAAGTCTTATTAGTGTGAAAAAATGTATCACATGAATAGCACATTTATCATTGGACACCAGCTCACCTTTGAGTAAATTGAATCAAAACTGTTAGTAATTACACTGACAAAATACAAAAGCCCCGTGGAGAGAGTGACAGAGAACTGCTTACGTTAACAGTTCAATGGGAAGAACAATGTTATGCTAATTATGGTGGCAACAGTTCAGAGTTGTGAATGCATGCGAGGTGTTCGCTGTGTTACGAGGAGTTGCGATGTCCTTTCAGTGATACCTGTTACACTGAGTGTAGGCCACGACTTTTGTGTTTAAACAGACACTAAAATCACGTGGCTTAAATTAAGTAATAATAAAAACTAAAGGTGATTCTCCAAATAGAAGAAATATTCCATCCAATATTCTGTCCCCTGCATGATATAAAAAATAAAATAAAAAAAATTGAATGAAATTGATTTTAATGACTTTAATGTAAAAGTATTGTGCCTCTTTAAATACTTTTACCAAATGTTTAAAAGTGTTGATTGAATCTGCCACAGTGCCTATATTTTGGGCATGTCTCATACCCAGACTTCCTTGTTTCGCTTTTAAATGTACTTTTCCCTTAAAATCTTTTAAAAGCTATTTTAATAATTATATGTATCATTTAATTAACTAAAGCCACAGCAAATATTTACTGTCCACATAACTTTTGTCATTACCAACACTGTAAAAAATAATATTTTCATGATTTGTTATCACAACATGTTTTCTTTTGTCAAATCAACTTAAATAACTAATGTGTTTCAGATAACATCATATTTAGAGTTTCTATGGATTAAACAAATCTCCTTCATTGTATTAACTCATTTTTATTTTATTTTAAGGAACTTAATAAGGCAACCAGTTTACTTACTTTTTAAAGTTAAACCAACAATAATTTAATTGGATTATGATGTAAATAATAACTGACAGGAAATCACATCTCTTGAGAGTTTGAAGAACGTCATTAATTTTATTTTTTAATAATCCGAGTTGTTTTAGTTGTCATCACCAAAGCTGCTTATTATTTATGTATTTTATACATTTTATTCAGAAATGTATTTATTTGTTCGTCAAAAAATCGAATAATTAGCTGCTAAGACACTTGTTGTGTTAGCAATCCTGTCACCCCCTCGACGTCATTACCATAACACAACAATATCAAAACCCACAACAGCAGATATTAAAATGTATTTAAGAAGATCAAGGCCTGTTTTTATTCCAGGACAAATACATGTTTAACAAATAAACTTTAAAGAAGTTTTTTTTTCAGATTTCAAGTAGTTAAAAGTTTCCCTAATTGTAGAATCACTCATAAATAAATTAAAATATAGATTAAAAATCATTAAAATATAATTTGGGACGGGTATTTTAATAAAAACTTTTAAAAAATCCCCATAAATTCGCAGTCTTAATCGCCAAATGCAAGACTCCTTCGGCTTAAATTTGGGTTTGGAATCGCTGCATTTGCAACGCTTTTATGTGGGTGTGTGAAATTAAAAACGGCTCGTTAATTTCCTCAGTTAGTGGCACGGGTTGTGGGGGGTCATATGTAAAGCACCAACCCGGCGACAACATCGGGTGCCACATTTTGGTGGTCTCGAACATCCATTGCACCTTTGCGCAACAGCCGCTTCTCCGCCGAGAGGTCCTCGCGTGCACAAAGGCAGCTTCCGAGAGGGCAGCGTCAGCGCGAGAGGCGAGAGAAACCACCTCCGGACCGCGTCCGAACATCCCAACTCAAAATCCAGCGTCGTTTTTCCAAAAGGTAAGAACTCTGCGAACACATCTCGGTTGATTTCAACCGCGGGAGTTGCCCACTCGGGCCCGGAATCGTGCAGCGGACCAGTGTCGTTTCCTATCCTGCGCGAGCGTGGTTGTTCTCAACAGAAAATGGCGTCACCGTTCGTGCTGGCTGTGCAACCGGGGAAAACGCACTTGTTCTGAGCGCTTAAATTAGAGCGAGAGTTGACTCGGACTCGCCACGACTGCCCGCAGAGATAGAGCAAGTCCACGGGCCTACTTGGGGAGTGAATATGGCACTTCATAACAAAACACCGAAGAGGAGAGGACGCGCAAAGGCGGAAGGGTCACCAGACCTGTGCGCCAAAGCGGCTTCGGGAAGATGGCACAGCGCCGCAAAGCGCAGCACTTTATCATTCGGACGTGCCTTGTAATCGTGTAAATCCGCTCGAATGTGCTCGGTATGTCACTGTTTGAGGACGCGATTGTACATTGTGGTATGTTTGTGTTCGGAAAGCACTGCAAGTTAGTGGAAACGTCGTCTTTTGTATCAGCCCTTCGCCTCAGCCCGCCTTTACGCCGCACTCGCTCCCTGGTAAGCATCAATCCTTCTTTAAAGCTCCATTCTGCACATGGGCTCTCCTTCTCCATCAAGTTAATCTGGCCCATTGTGGTCCGCAATAGAGGAGATTTGGCCTGACAATGTAACCGTGTAAAAGAGATTTACAGAATAATGGAGCGATGCAAATTGCCTCACGAAAACGCTAAATAGTCCGAATATCCGACAAAACACGGCGATATAACCTGCGCTTACATTTTTAAACAGTTTGGCTAAATGAAGTGTGAATGCGCCACGACGTGTCTAAATTGCGCATAGGGGAGAACGCAAACCCAGGCTATTCCAACAGGTTTTTGAACCACACGAACAGGCACGAATGCCGCAAACACACAGTTTTCGATGTTATCTGAGGGATAGTCTCGGATACACACTCTTTTTTGCTGGTCAGATGCCTCTTTTTAGCCACTGTGGACTTGGTGATGCTCGTGCAGCCAATGGCTTCGCGCGTTCCCGCACACATGCATCCACAATCTTCCATCATAAGTCAGACAAACGTGTGAACTGATGCTAATATGCCTCTCCTCGTCATGCAGACGTTCCTGTGGGATATTTGTTGCTGAGCTTTGGAGAGTGTCACTGCTAAATTTGGGTATCAACTTTTTACGTTGTTCACATTTGGCCCCTTGTGGCCCCAATGTGTTTTGATGCGTGCTAGTGTGAATGTGAGTTTGTTTCTAAAGATGGTATGTGCATTTTTGTTGTCTAAAAGTGCGAATGTATTATTTAACTATATGTTGATGCATCGATCTGTGAAATCGTGATGTAAAATAATGTTTTTGTCTACTCGCGAGTCTATGGGTCTAAACTAGCATAAGATGTTTTGATTTTTAGAGTTGTATTATGTAAAGCATAATTTGATAGTGATTTTAATGACTCAAGTGCGTTTAATCTGAATGCCTCATGATGGACGGGCAAAGATCGTGTGTCTATTATTTTAAATTATTATTTTTTTCCGGTCACGTGGCCAAATGTCTCTGATGCTTTTGGGTGGTGATGGTCATTTCAACCATTGACAGTATGGATTTCAACACGTTCTCGGTTGTTATGCTTGCACTCGCACACGGATATCACGGTTTAGTTTTTATTGGTAATTCTTACAAGTTCCATTGTTATGAAGTTTGCAAAGTACTTACTCGGACACGAGCACACCTTGATACTAAGATGTGCACGCGTCTTATTGATTTGCTACCCACAATTTGACTCGTACCGAAAACATATGTGCCTTCCATCAGTCGAATTGCGCTATATTAAAGCATGCCGTGTTGTATTATGAAGCATACTCATGTTCGTTTGTGCAGTTGGCCACGGACACGTGTTCTCTCGTGCAGCGCTCGCGACTTCCTGCCTCGCGAATGTTTGGGTCAGGTGTATGTCCTTCACAATCACAACATGACTTTTTATAGATTTCATTTGCGCTAGAAGAACACTTTGGAAACGAGTTACATAAAACAACGGTACACACCGAAGCACATCAATAAACATTTACCATAGTACCACGGTTTACCATAGTTAGCGCCCAAATACCACAGTTACAGCTGCTACTTACAGTCAAGCCTATGAAGAGAGAGTTTCCATGAAAAGTCAAGCACTTATCATGCCACAAGACTATTTTAGTGACCTGCAATGAAGAACTTTTAAAATTATATATAAATATGAAATGTATAGCCTACATATGTTAAGCTAAAATCTGTTAAATAGTAAACAGTTGTTTGTCATTGCCTAAAATCATTAGCTCCATTTTATGGGTTCTCCATGCCTCTTTTTATGACCTTTTTATCCAATTTACCAGTTTTACTATAGTAACATAATGTAGTAAGTTAATATTTTGTATTTTCGCACAAATATTGAACATTATACATTACGAGTGCAGCGGATGCTAAAATTGAGATTATTTGGTTATTTCCATTCTGTTTATAGTTGTCGGTTTTTACTTTTAGAATCTAAAAATGTATGTTTTGTAAAAGTTTCAGTAATCTACATTTCATATCAGTTTAAATTTAGGTTAATTTGACTAACATGCACAAGTTAATGTGGACGTGGTTTTGTAAAAGGGGCTTTAAGGCAATATTGATATTTTATAGCTCTGTGATCAAGAATGAAATCTCATTTCAGTTTGTCCTGTTGTCACACATTATTCTTTCCATTACATCTGGGCAATTATGATGTTTGTTTGATGCACGGCAGACATTTCCATAATTCATATTGTTGTGTCATTTTTAGCACATAACCGTTATGCCTCACATTGACATTTATTTCCTTGGTAAATAATCACACGATCATCACAGCGACAGTAATGTCTGTGTGTCTTTGTAAATACCTGTATAATTTATATCTGCATTTTGAATTTTAACGTGTGCTACTTTATGCTACTGTTGGAGAACTTGCCCGTTTAAGAGGCATGTGGGAATAACGTAATTTCTCCATCAAAAGCATTCAAAAGAAATAGCTCCACTGATTAACTTTTTGATTTGTCTTTTTAGTTTATAAAGGATGGAGGCTACTAACAGCGAAGATCAGGGAAGCCTGACTAGTGACAAATGCTGCCAGACTGAGACACTTCAGGACTGCAGTTGCCAAACAACAGAAACCCCTCAAGAGCCTTGTGGCAAAAATCCAGGTAGGAACTCACTCAGCACCTTAAAGTCAACATGAAATCAAAACTGACCCTGTTTCCTTTTTAAATACACATTCCTGCCCTTATTGTGCACAATTTGTCAGTCCAAGTTAATCCAAAGTGGAAAAATGTTTTCCTTTTAGGCTGACATTAAAAAATCGCTCTTATTTTTGGCTGCATTTTAGTATGCAACACCCACTTTCCAATATCCAATCATTTCCAAATAGTCAAAATCAACTACATTTTTTTTTCTTGTTGAATCCTGTTGCATTCAGAAATGCATTAAATTACAGGAGTAAAATTAGCTGGGAAGGCTGGTTTCATGTAGACTTTATGTATGTTGCATTACTTGTATTGATAATTCAAGGTTGTGTTATTCTCTCGTGGTGATATCTGTGCATAATCAAAGTTAGTTTGGATGGACCCACATGCATTATGAAATCAAGATTTATGCCTTCTCTATGCATTAATTGCAAAGATCTATCAATGTAGTTCGCTTTAAATGCAATGTCTTTCGGCGGCTTGGTTGTTAATGTAGAACTATCACATTCCAATGTATTTCTCACATATTTCCATAATTATCAATACAGGAATAAGATTTCTAGCTCGGCGGGTTGTTATGTGTGTTCTACAGTGGTGCTAATTTCAGTGACCTGGAGTTGTTGTCTTTAAAGTAAATTTATGACTATAAATAAAGACATGGTGTTCTGAGGCAGATAGAGTCATGTATACTGGCTGATAGTGAGATACAGTCCAATCTTTCCTGTTGAAAAGAATCAGAATGTTAATAAAAATAGTTGTTTTAGCAAGCAGCTTATACAAATATTTAATACACAAGGCAAGACAAGTTTATTTATAATGCACATTTCATACACTGTGGCAATTCAAAGTGCTTTACACAGAAAGGAATTAAAATAACGACAAAATAAAAGCTAGGGAAATTAAAAGGGATTAAAAGAGATATACGATAAAGTTATACAATTAATTAAGAGTAAAAAGATGATACAAACTTCTCATCTGGCAAAACACAGGTGTATCATATTTATTCACAATTGCCCCCCGTAATATTCATGCTGGATAGAGTTGTTGATTTGTGGTTTAAACATAAGTTATTAATAAATGGCTTTTAGAAGCAAATGTTGTATACGGTTAACATTTTCCTTTATTTAAAGGTACGCTAAGTAACTCTAGCAGTTCAAAAAACGATGCATTTTGCGGAAGAAAATTGTTTTAGTTGTGCTTTGGCTCTGCGTGACTGTGCGGATGAATATGGTGATCCTACTGCTCATAAAACATTCACTACTAGGCTTAAGAGATATAACCAGTTAGATGTAAAGGATCTCAAGCTAACTAGCTGAAGATGTTAGTGTCGCTATACCCATTAATAGACACGGTACTTCCTTAAATTCCGGCACAACAACAACCATAATGAAGTGACCCTTCACAATAGATAATGATTTACAATAAACTCTGTTAGAAGGCTACAGATGACAATTTATCTTTTCAATAAAATACCTAATAAAAACGTAATTTCTGCTTTTACAACATTTCAAATCCCTCAGTTCTTGCCATCTCCGGGAAGCCAAGCCAATGTTGATTCTGGTTTTATTGCGAGCTTGATTGAGTCGCGTTCTCTTTTTGCCAGCAGACTCTCCTCTGTTCGGCATTTCTTTAAAACGGATGATTCCCCGCAGGTTCGAGATTTAGCTGCTCCATGTCAACCTTTCTCGCTCTTTGTGACAACAAACCTTTGCCACTCCCATACACGCGTCAAACTTTTCTCTATTTATGGATATGAGGAGGCGTGCATGGGTGAGTGACGTATGTACGCAATTTCCTGTGAAAGCTGTTCGACCCATCTGAAAATAAACACTTATAATAGGCTTACCATAGTGAATCAGGATAGGACAAAAACACATGTTGGAAGAAGGATTGATGTAATTGGCTCATTATTTAAATGTTAATTTTGAACAAAAATTTAAACCCGCATTCACTAACTTTTTAAGTTTCCACTTTGAAAAAACGATATTATAGTACAATTACCCTGCTAATGCCCTGTGAAATGTGCAGTGTATTTTAATACATTTAAATGAAAAAAGTATGTTAGGCAGATGGTTTTAAACAGTCTAAGTAATGCAATATTCGCATGTGTTCTCGTAGTTAAAGTAATGTGCGCCATAACTTTCAGACACCTGGTATCAGATGAGAAGATGTAACTTTCACATCATCAAAAGTCCCTGCAGACTTTACCAAGTGACTCTCAGTTGGTAGACATCCATGGGAAGAAAATAACAGAAAGTCGAAATCACTGTTAACAATAAAGAGTTGCCTTAAGGAACAATGATAGAGTCTTGCAGGTGTACAAAAGAATGATGGGAGTCTAGCAAACCAAAAGATGCTTATGTCCGTGGGGAAATAGATCTACTATTTTATTTGTCCTGGCCTCGGCTATGGCCTCACTTCCCTCCAGTCTTTGTTGTCTCTGATAACTAAACACTGAGTAGTTTCATCTAGACAGGTTTTTTTTTTTTTAAAGACAGACTCTCTGCTGGTTTATTTGAAAGCCTTAAAGGAACACTTCACCCATTTGCATTAGACTTTGTATCTTTAGAAACCCAGTCACATTTTCGAATGGTCATGGTTTATTCCCTTATTTTCCCCTGAGATGGGAGAAATAAGGATTTAAGTGTTCCACTTCCTGCTTTTTATGACGCAAAAATCGTCATTTTGCGTCATAAAAAGCAGGAAGTCAAATTTCTTTGAAAAGGGTAAGACTACAAACACTAGCTCATCATTTATCCAGTAGAAGGCGCTGTTCCGCATGTTTTCAACCCGCCCATAGAGGGATCTCACTCACAGAATGTACATATAGTGTCAGCCGCTAAGCTAACAGTTTCTTATTCTGTGGAGAAAGCTGAGTAGTAACGGTGACCATCCTCTTTTTCCCGGACATGTCCGGCCGTCGAGATGGTCCAAATTGTCCGGGATTCGGCTTTTGCTTTCTGCAGTCGCATTCATTGTTTACATGCACACCTTTTGTTTCAATCTAACTGAACTCATCCCGATTGGTGAATCTGAATGTAGTGTTTACATGAACGCTAAACAAGTGATCGTTTGATGTGCGTTTTAACATTGCTAAGAAAATTCCCGCTCCTCCGTGAGAGATACGAGACCGATGCGTCTCACAGGCGCCGGCGCCGCTCATCAGTAATCACGCCACCGGGCTCGCATCGTTCTCCGCGGCCGTCAGTCTCGTTCCTGCTCGTCACAGTAAACATGAGGAATGGCGACTGTAGAACGCAAAAGCCGAATCCTGGACATTTTGGGCGACATCAAAATACTGAGCAGACTCACGGAGACTCACTAGTAGCATAGCCTTGTTGTTTACTGTGATCTCTTACCGGTAGGCGTGGCCTCCTAGGGCAGCGAAGCAAGTGCATTCTGGGAGTTGTTGTCTTTCATCCCCATAAGCCAAAAATACATTTTCTGGCTTTTCTCAGTCTAGAAGGCTCCAAATTCAAAAATAATTTCACATTTCTTCTACATAAATGACCCATTTTAAATACACATTCATCTTTCCAGAGGTGAAGTGTTCCTTTAAAGGAAAGATGCCACACATAGATTCATTGTTGATATTCATTTAGGAATTATATACAGTTAGTATTGAAAAAATAAAACTAATAGAATAGAAGATTTTTGGTTTGAAAGCTTGTTTTCTTTAAAATATTTCCTCAAAATTCTACTGCCTTTTAGATAATAATCAGGGCTTGACATTAACACCCGCCAACCCTCCAAGTTGTATGTATAATATATCTATTTTTCAAATGTTGTCTTTTAAAAAGGCATCTGAAATAATAAACGATTCTCTCATTTTCCGTAGAATAGATACATGATAACAGCTGCGCTTTCTCGCTCTCTCCTTTCTCCAACAGCGAGTTACACACAAACCCACCACCCCTCACTCACTTACTCATTTAATTTGCTCTGAATGAAAATTATTGCTGTTACAGGGCTTGAAATTTGGCATGGGATTTCACATATTGTGTATAATTTTACTAATTCACGCAGATTTTGTGCCCACACACAAAGTGCGCGCAAGCATAAAACCACCTATCAGTACTAAATTGAGTTCTAAATTGTGCTTAAACAGTCAAATACACACAAAATAATGTCCAACGTCGTGTATTCGCGAGTATTCTCGTAAACACAGTCAATTATATGTTAAGTGAACATAAACAGTTGAGAAAGAAAACGCATGTGTAACTGTATATTGAATCCGTCCGTCAGGTGTTAAAGTGGAAGCAGCCTAATATACCTGCTGCCAAATGATAAGATAATATTAAAAATATCTATATGGCAGTTTTCCCTATGGTATCAATGTCACAATTGTGGCCATTGAAAATGCTGAATGGCTCGTAACTTTGGAAAACCACTGGCCACAGTGGCTGTTGAGCAAAAAAGTGGTCAAGCTCTGATAACAATTCTACTTTTTCTTGTACATTTGCATTAATCAAAATAAGAATACAATTATACAAGCAGTGAGTTCATTTCTATAATTATTATCTACGGTCTATGCATGTAGTCCATCCTCCTGTCATGCACTAAAGTTGGCATCATGTGTAGGTGAGCAAAGACACATGTGGGATTAGAATTACATGTGGGTTTTATTCAAATTAAAATGCAAATGAAAGGCAGAAATGGATCCAGGTTTGAATTGTGAAGTTCATAGGGTGTGAAGTTCAGGCTGTGCAGGAGGGTCAGTAGTTCCACGGGCACATGAGCAGGCAGTCACTGCCTTTTTGTTTGAATTAGCTGCAGCGCACTTAACCAGCTACCATGGGGTGTCTTGCCACACCCTTACCCCTTAGCTCCTATAACAGATTTAAACCCTTTGCTGTCCTCATACCTGAATGAAGGAACTTCAACAGAAGACTTTTGTGAAAACATGTTTTACATGAAGTATAATCTAAAATGTTCCTTTCACTGTTTTCTGTTTTAGTACATTCGATTGAGCCTGGTGATCCACCTCTGCTTCAAAAGCAGCTCCAGACATCCAAGTCAGGAATTCTTCAAATCATTGAGTGTTTTCGCTCAGGTACTTCAATCCCAGAACTTTGATCATTCAGTAAATGCATGGCATGAAGACCTCTTTTATTCACCAGACACAACACATTTTGCCATCACCAAGACATTGGCTGTCCTTACTTAAAAGAGAATTGCTATACAAAGAAACAACGTTGAAACCTATGTTGAGTGAGATTTTGAACAATGAGATTTCCCTCTAATAGTTTTCTTAAATTAATGTATGTTTCCTTACTGCCTAATGATAACTGCTTGCTTTCAACATGTGCTGTTATTGCAGGTACAGCTCAACTCAAACACATGCTGTTGAAAGAGGTTGACACCATATTTGAGTGCAAAATCTGTCGAAGTCTGTTCCGTGGTCTACCGAATCTGGTCACTCACAAGGAGCTCTACTGCTTTTCCCGACAACCTCAGTCAGATGGTTTGTACATCCATTTAAGTGCTATGTGTTTCAAAGCCTGTATGACTTTATTTTCTGCAGAACACAAAAGGAATATATTTTGAAAAATGCTTCAAATGTTTAAAGTCATTTGGAGTCCAAACACATTGCACTCCATTGACTTTCTTTGTATGGAAAAAACATTAATTTTCAAAATATCTTCTTTTTGTGTTCCACAAAAGGAAGAAATGTGAAAACACTCAATCAACTACATAGCAATGCCCTAATAACCGCTTGGCAAAATTCTGATTGAGTCCTGCATGGGCAAGCACCAATCATGTTTTCTTCAAAAGATGTGAAAATGTTCTTCAAATTGTTGCAATTGGGCCCATGAATATAATAGTATTTAGATCCATCCATCCATCCATTATTATTACATTAGATTAATATTTTGTTATGTTACTACTTTCTGCAGAGCCTTCACAAGGTGGCCAGAGCCAAGCCATCAAAGAACTTCTTCAAGCCATCTATCCACAGAAAGAACAAGAAAAACATGTCATTCAGCTGGAAGCCATTGAGACTAACCCCAATGCAGTGTTTCAACACGTGGCAGGAGTGGAAATTCAGGACACGTCAGAATCTCCAGCCCTTACCCCCGAGACTGTGATCCCAGTACCTGAGAAGAAAAATCGCCGCAAATCTATTTTGGCACCCAAAAAGGTCCAGCAGTCAGATTTTGAGGACGAGATGGAAACTGAACCTGAAGAACCACCTGGTAAAGACGGTCAGAGCTGCGAAGAGCAAATAAAGATTGAGCCAGTAGAAGGGGAGGAAGAAGAAGAGGAGAGTGCCGCCTCTGAGATAAAGGAGATGAGGATCTCTTGCTGTCTCTGTGGAAAAGACTTCAGTTCCAGACGCAGCGTGCGACGCCATTGCCGAAAAATGCATTGGCAGAGGATGGAGGAGTTGCGCAAATTTACAGAGACGCGCACCGTTCCCACCAGCCTGCTGTCTATGGTGAAGGACAAGCATCCTGCTGAACCACCACCTTCTCCAGGGAAGAGCTGCCCAGTGTGCAAAAAGTCCTTTGCCACCAAGGCCAATGTTCGTCGCCATTTCGACGAGGTCCACCGTGGCTTAAAGCGGGATTTAATCACACCGGAAATTGCCACAAGACCAGGCCAGCCTCTTTCACTTGAAACTCAACCTCCTTCTCCAGCAAAAGCTCCAAGCTCTCCAATCAAGCAAGAAAAGCCACAGTACAACCTGACAAATTGTCGCTGCAAGCTGTGCAAACGCAAGTACAGCTCCCAACTAATGCTTAGGCGGCACATGCGAATCGTTCATAAGATCCCAATTCTAGAAAACAGCTCTCAGAAGGCCAAATCGAAGCACGAGAGGAAAGATAAGGTTTATGCAAAGAAAGTGTCACTTTCAAAAGGTTCAGAGGAAGAAGGAAACCACGGTGTGAGTTTTGACTTTAAGAGGATCTACTGCTGGTTGTGTAAACGTCAGTTCAGTACTAGTCAGAACCTGGGCAAGCATATTTCCGAGCTGCACACCGATGGAAACGATAGCATCTACATAAAGTTTTACCGTTGCCCCATCTGCAGATACGAGTCACGCCGGAAGCGTGATGTCATCCGCCATATCACAGTGGTGCACAAGAAGTCGTCACGCTATCTGGCTAAGGTTATGCCTGCCTTGGAGAACCAGGCTGTGAAGAAACCAGCTGATGCAATCTTGAACAACTCAAACAAGAAACCAAATTCGAAAGAAGAGGGTAACGGGAAGCATAAAACGCAAGACCCACCAGCTTCCCCTAACAGTCGTCAACAAGATCCTCTCATATCTCCCAAAACAAAGAAACAAGAATCCCCAACATCCCCAAACACTCGAAAGCATTCTGCGCTCACGTCGCTTAACACAGGCAAACTAGAGTCTCCGCTCACACCAAATAGACAAGACAAGAACCTTCAAGCAACCAAGAACCCGCATGTCACTCGCAGTCATAATGTTACCAAGGGCGCACCCATCACCAGAAGCCAGGAGACCTGCACTGAGGTTAGGGTAACAAAAAACTTTTCCCTCCACGCATGCGATATGTGTGGCCGGGCATTTGCCAAAAAGGTCTACCTTGAGACTCACAGGCGGAGACACAGGACTGCCATCGCAAGTGGGGACAAATTACAAGGAAGAAGCACTCGATCAAAGGCCCTCATTTGGTAGGTTGCTTCTTTGTTATGCCATTTATTTAACAAGCACATTAAGATGCTTGCCTTAAAGTCCTTAGACTTCAGGCTGTTAACTCGTTATGGACAGGAAGATGAGTCATATCATGTTCATATCAGAATGTCATAGAGAATTAGGGTTTGAGTCTTTTGTCTTGGACCAGTAAGTTACTATCTAGCAAATGCTGAGTAATTACCCAGAACACCCTAGCACGGGGTATCTAATCCTGCTCCTGGAGGGCTAATATTTAGCTCCAGCCAGCCCCAAAACACTTGCTTGGAAGTTTCTAGAAATCACGAAGTCTTTTATTGGCTGGTTCAGGTGTGTATTTATGATTGGGGCTAACCTCTGCAGGATAGTGACCCTACAGGAGCAGAAATGGACACCTCTGCCTTAGTTCAATAGTGGCGAGTTTTGTAAAAAAAAATCTAGTTCAAAATACTTTCGACAAAGAGTTACAGATAGCTTGTAAATAACACTGTATAACACTTTATAAATATTTTATACAGCCATCTTTGGTACTCCTAAGAAAGCACTACTTAGTGGACAAAAAATAATGATCTTAGACTGTTGAATAAGATGAAAGACTTTCCTAGACTGTCTATGAAGATACAATCCCTTATAATTGGATGCAAGGTTTAAAACTGATGTGAGCTTTCATGCCTTAATATGCTTGCAGCATTCCTCCAGCCCATAATGGATGATATGCTGAACATAATCAAACATTCTGCCATTTCAGTGTTTTCAAGACTGCATTGGACACCAGTGTCTTTATTAGAGGTTCCTGAAACAGGGTTCCTCAAATCTGTCCTGCAGAGTTTAGCTCAACCCCTGATCAAACTTACCTACCATTACATTTCTAGTATTTCTGAAGACCTTGATTAGTTTGCCCCAATCTTTGATTATGGTTGGAGCTGTACAGGTACCCCCTAAAGGGGTGCATTTGAGGAACTCTGCTTTAAACCACGATATTAAGACTAGGTTAGGCCAGCAAGCAAACACCCTGAACCGCCCTAGCATTGTGACGGCAAGTTTTCCATGGGCGAGCAGCATTGAGATCTACTTTGGGTTTCATTTCCTAAACGTATATAAGTGGTTTCAATGGATCCAAATTGGGCACATTTGGTTTAATTGTGTTACCCAAGCCACTGTTGCCTCTGTGCTTATTGTTTCCCCTCATCACATGCTCCGACAAATAATCTAAGGTCACTGTAATATGAATTGCTCTCTCATTTGAATGCATGGTTGCAGACAGTATCAGAGAGGGATTCCCCTTTGTCTGCTCTCTGTAATAGATATGTAGATGTGTTGAACTTTTACACGTTTTGACCTGACCTTTTAAACTTCTGGGGGCCTCCAGTGGTTTTGCAGACAGAATAGTGATGCTCGAGAAGTTTTTGTAAATGTCCATTCCCTTAAAGTGATGGTTCACCTACAAATGGAAATTAATATCTTTTGCTCAAACTCTTGTTGTTCCAAACTGATCATTTGTTGAAGGAAAGTCATACAGGTGTGGGGCGACATGACAGAACCTTCATTGAACTATCCCTTTAACATCTTCACACCTTTCTCTTTTAAATCATTCCTATTATTCACTTTTGATAGTTATGTTGTTATATATTTAATGAGGAATGACATGTTTGATTCTCTCTCACTTTTCCTTTCTTTTCTGTCCATTTAGACTGTTTTTCAGAATACATAGCACATTTGCACTGGATTTCATGGATGGGTTTATCTCCATGCGAAAGAAGAGGAAGGAATATGGACAAACTTATGGGTAGAAAACAAAGGATATCCCTTTGTATAATGGGATTGAATGAGTCAAGAAAGAAGTGCGCCCAAAATGTTGTTCCAGATTTTTACCCTAGAGGATGCTGTAGTAAAAGAAATGGTGTCCGATCTTCATTTGATTTTGAATGAGTTTTGACTTATTGGTGTTGGCAAAATGTTTAAAGTAAACAACTCTCAAAATGATTTTCGATTAATTTGTTAACGGATTATACCACTATTTTTTTGTATTCTCAACAACAAACAGTTTTTAAAAAACACAAAGAATGTTTATAAATGGACAATGGACTGAGTGTAAAATACATAGGAGGTTGATCTGTATATGAACAGCATGTCTAACTAATGTTAAATATTCATAAGTAGATAAGTTCATGTAACTCTGCTTCATATTTCCCTGCCATGTGTTCACCTCTCTAATCAACTATGGATTGAAATGCTGCTAATTTGTTAGAAATGTACTTATATTTCTTCTACCCTTTAAAGTCGAAGCCTATATATTAAGCTGCTCAGGATGCATCTTAAATGAGAGCCCACATTTTTCAACAGCTTAAACTATGTTTGTCTTTAACAAAAGGTTGCAACTGTGACTAAAACAAAATAGAATACTACTGGTATCCTACTAAGTAGTTTGGTAGCCTACTAATAACTAAAGCTAATGAGAAAATAATTTTCAGTTTTCGTAGATGGCTCTCATCATTGCTTTCAAGTATAATGAAGTTTTTGAGCAAGTACAATTACTTTTTTGTTGGGGTGCATGCAGAATGCTTTGAAACATTTGTTTTTGTGTATAATAGGGCTTCTTCCAAATGCCATAGAACTATTCTGATGCACACTCCTTTTTCTTTGCAAAATCCTGGTATACCCTTGCTTGCAGTAGGATTTTTTGTTCAAATAAAGATAATAAACACATTCTTTGTCAACTTTTTTTATACTACCCTTCCAATAAAAAAAGCATTTTGATTGTTGTATTTAATACCATCAGGATATATATATATTCAGTAGACTATACAGTACTGGTGAAAAGTTTGAAAACATTACAATTTTTAATGCTCATCAAGCCTACATTTATTTGTAAATACAGGGGTAAAAAACGGTAATGTAAAATATTACAATTTCAAATAATTGTTTTCTATTTTATACTTTAAAATGTCTATCTATCTATCTGTCTATCTGTCTATCTGTCTGTCTGTCTGTCTGTCTGTCTGTCTGTCTGTCTGTCTGTCTGTCTGTCTGTCGATAGATCTTTATCTAATCTATGGTGTATATACCAAGCCTCAAACTAGTGAATTTGACAATTGAATGTGTAATTAAAAATGAGTCACCTTATGCTCAAAAGAGAAATGACATCAGGTGGTGCGAGACTTCTGCCAAGCATAAATAGTGTTCAGGCCACGTACGTAGGCTACACGTCACTCCTCCTAAATGTAATTACGTCAGCATGATGTGTGTGAGCTCAGCAATCCACACGTAAGTGAGCGCGAAACTCAAACACTCTTTCTACATTAGCACTACATAAGCATTATCACGGAAGCGAACTATAAAGCGAACTTGTAGGCTATCGATGCGGGAAGGTAGGCCTAGGTCTTTTGTCGAGACACAATATGGCCAAGTGTAAATAGCCCATGAGACCAGGAAAACAACAACAACAAATAAATGACTTTGAACAGGCTCTAGGCTGTACACCACTGAAGAGGAATTATTGCCCTTTATTGCTGTCAAAACCATATTTCTGTTTACGTATGATTCATTCCTATGCAGTGCATTTTCATGCATCAGGAGACCGAGGTCACATTTTCCCATTCCAGTGAATATTTTTCTGGGGTAGGTTCATTTATTGTTATTTTTTGTATAGACATATTCAAAGAATGTCAGTTGAAAAGCTGAAGATGTGTTATTTCATATTGTAATTTATTATATAATTGAATAATAATGTGAATAAGCCTTTATAATTGCTTTAGTTTTTTAATCGTTTTTTTAAATAGCCTATTTAAGCTTTAATTTATTTTTATTTCAGTGATACCTGTATTCATTTTAGTAATTTACTTCAGGTAGTTGCCAATGTAACATCTTTAAAGTTTTTTTTTTTTTTTAAGTTTATGCTTTTCGTCTAATAATAGCCTACTCTTATTTTATTTAAACTTTATTTCATTTTTTTTTAAAAATACTTTTAGTTTTAACAACAACAGTGCCTAGCCTACCGCATAACAGGAATTCTCCGTGTAAGTCCACAGTGTTCACACTAGATGGAGCAAAAAGATCATTCACACAGCAGTGACTGTTGAACAGCTTGATCTCTTCAAACCAGCTGTCAAGCCACACTGAACTGCTATTTCTACAGTTTTGCATTGATCAGTCTGACTCTGAACAACAGCAAAACATATTTTTTTACAAATATCATATAGCATCGCGCGCACCTTAAAAATAACAAATGCGCGTTACTTAAATGTCTTAGTGTTTAAGGGGTTTCTAATTTTTGTTAATTTTTTTTCCAACTTCTAATTCATCATTCGCAAAACATGGAGTCCAGTTTGCCTCGATGTGGCCCGGGGCAAAAAAAAAAAAGCGTCCAAATTGTCAGGCCAATCATAACGGAGTGGGAGTATTTGCGCGAGAAATGATGCGCTCGTGCGCTCTGTGTGCCTCTCGCGCGCTGTCCCTCCCAGCAGCATCAAAGCAGCAGCGATCAGCGCGCGACCACAGCTCAGGCACCTGCAGGTATGAATGGATTCAAAATGTTATTTCTTTAAATCTGCCGAAGCAATAGAGTGAGTTGTCCTGTTCTGTAGCCTAATATGGCATTTTCTATGTGTTTAATTGTTGCAGTGCTGTTTTGGTGCAACTATGATGTGCTGAAATGTTTCGTGGTGATGCTGATTGATTGGATTTAATCTATAGCAATTATTCGAGATGAGGAAAAACTGACAGTATGTTTTTCTGCCGGTTAAAATGTTTAAAAGTTTCATGCAGTACCAACAGTATATGTGCAAAGCTTTTTTTTTCATCCCTAAAGAGGGACGCTGACATCATGCCTTTTTAATGAGTTATAATGCTACAATGTTGACCGTGTGCTCTACTCGTTCACATTTATTAACTAATAATAATAATCAAAATTATACTTGATAGGGTTGAATGTATTAACCATACATTGTACAGTAGATTTTGGCTACTTAAAGAGACAGTTCACTCACAAAAAAAGGACATTCTCATACTCACCCTCATGTTATTTCAAACCTGTATGACTTTTTTTCTGTGGAGCTCAAAAAAGAGTCACATTCACATTCATGATATGGAAAAAAGATGCATTGAAAGCAACAGTTGACTGTCAGTCTCCAGCCATCTCCATTTGTGGTCTAGAAGAAATAAATTGGTTTGTAATGACATGAGGGTCAGTAAATGACGCTTTGTTGGTGATCTGTCCCTTTTAGAGATTTATTTGACTGAAGAAATCATAAACATTATTCTGCGATGATGGTTTAGCCTTATGTCTTCTCCTGCTCTTTATTGGGATCGATTCCAGCCAGCATTTGTTGAGCACATTGGCTCACTTGTTGTATAAAGATATTCAAAATGAAAGTGTAAAACAGGCTAATTATGTTTGCATGTTATTTTTGCTTTAGTCAGATCAGATGTGTTTTGCAAATACACAAATGCACTGATCGGTCTCCATTTTTCACACTTGGAGCCTCCTTGCTGTGCAGTGCATATGTGTGTTCTGAAAAAAACAAAAGTGCCCAATCTTTGCTGATGAAGGCATATTCCTCTGCTGTTCCCTCTCACACAGGGTTCTAATGGTCTGTGACCTCTGTAATTGAGGAGCTAGCAACTATGTGATTGCCTCATATTCCATCATCGCCCTTCTTCGTTTTCCTCCAAAAAACCTCCAGGCGACTCCAATGGTCTCCTTGTCGTCGGATTCCATTATCCGGTACGCAGTTGCTCCGGTGAGGGGCACTGATGACCCTTTTCGGTTATTGCGCTCCGTCCCTGCTGGCTTCCCACCTTTGTAACTGCATCCCCACTGCTGCTTGTGCATCTGGATCCACTTTATGTCGCCATGTTGAGTGCCTTTGAATGGTATGGCTGTCTTCTTCTTCTGACGGGGATGACAAGATCCGTCGGCCAGCGTACGGATCCACTAACGCCCCCTGCCCCCGAATATGCCCACTCTATCCGACTGGATGGTGACATTATCCTGGGGGGTCTCTTCCCGGTGCACGCCCGGGGCGAACGCGGCGCCCCTTGCGGGGAACTGAAGAAAGAGAAGGGTATTCATCGGTTAGAGGCCATGCTCTTCGCCATCGACCTCATCAACAAAGACCCCGACCTGCTGCCCAACGTGACCCTGGGGGCGCGCATATTGGACACCTGCTCGCGCGACACCTACGCCCTGGAACAGTCGCTTACCTTCGTGCAGGCGCTCATCGAGCGAGATTCTACCGATGTGCGATGCGCAAGTGGCGAGCAGCCGATCTTCGCCAAGCCGGACAAGATCATCGGTGTGATCGGTGCAGCGGCTAGTTCTGTCTCCATCATGGTGGCCAACATCCTACGCCTGTTTAAGGTAATTTATGTCATTGCTACACTATTGGTTGGTGGCTTTGCTTCGGGACCCACAAAGCAAGCGGTAAAGCGTGTTGAATGTAGTGTAGGGTGTATTTTCTTCTACTTTGCAAAGCTTACGTCATGGTTTTCAAGGCATTGCACACACCTGTCCATGCTAGCTTTTGCTTAATATACCATAGTTTCAAAGATTTGAGGGATGAATTTTGCGCCAAAATGGCAAAAAATTGATATGTGAAATGTTGGATGCACGATATATCAGCACTCTATATTAAAAAACAATCTTAGCTGTAAATAAAACATTATTGAAATACGTTTCACATTTAATTCAATATGCTACTTATCATTTCTTTGTAATTATTTGTTTGCAATTTCTGAGTGAAAATTGTTTTGAAATAAACAGTTTTTTTTCCCAGTGCACTAGAGGTAGGCCGATATATCGGTTTGACCCATAAACCCATTGATCGTTTTTTGGTGTGTTTTCCCACTTTTGTAGTTATTAATATCAGCCAAATACATGGCCGATAATCAGCCTACCTCTAGTTAGTGCCATATCTGTAATTGGTCGATATTACACATTTGATGTTAAAATGATCAGTATCAGCTGATATTGGATATTTAATTGAAAAGAACACCTTTGTGCTCATCTAACACTTATTTAAAGTTAATCTTTAAAAACATATAATAATAATATAAATAATTCAGTAATACTGTTGAATCTAATCTTTAGCAAATCTCAAAACAAATATGTAGCATTTTTAGTGTTTTATTTTAAAGGGGCTGTATGGAGTTTTTCTACTAAAATGAATCCATTTTTTATTACCTGTGTGTGAAGGGGTTGTAATCTCACAATAAATCCACTTGGTGGGTTTTGCTATTACCTCTGAAAGCAAGTATTCCTATTTCTATGTGAAGTCTCCGGGTCGGATTTGCCGCAAAATCCAGTGACGTGACTGAGAGACCTGCATGCGCGCTCCCGAGCGTCTCGCCTCTCGCCTCGTCTACTGTCTTTGCACTCAACAGCGACGACACTGCAACTTTATGACATGGAGTTTGCTAATTCTAGGAAACGACTAGCACAACACAGACTCCAACACAAACTCCACATAATAATAAAAACAAAAGAAAGCATGCGCACGAGCACTCGCTTGTAAACGTATTGGTTGCAATCTGAAACATCACCGCTAGATGCCGCTGAAAACTCCATACAGCACCTTTAAGCGTATTTAGACAAAATAGTATAGAATTTTAATATTGGCCGTTTATCGTTATCGTAAATAATTAGAAGCTTATCTGTATTTTAATATCAGTGCATCCAAGCTACTTTTTAAAAAGTTTATATGTGTATTTACATTTCCCACTTTACCTTGTATGATTGATTATATGGCTGGTTACTTTTTATCAGTTGAATTTAGCATTGTTTTTGCCCTGCTGTCCATGAGGCACTGCTATAAACATGAAATCAAGAAATAGTCATTTCTTCTATCTCACAGAGTGATTCAGATGCGTGCTCAGAGGAATTCATTGCACACACTTTTTGACAGCACTGTACTGACTGTTAGTGGATGTAGTAGCCTGTAATAGGATCTGTTTTGAGGGCTGATCAATAATCACTCGAGTCTCTTAAGCAGTAAACAGGGACTGCTAATGATTATAAATGAACAGAAATTTGTCTGACTTTTCAGAATCACCTCCAATAGCGTTGAATCACTGGATCTGTAGATTAAATATTTTTCCGGATTGTCCTAAACGGATTAATTTGCTGTTATCTGGTGTTTATGCTGTGCAAAAATTCTCTCCCTTTGAGTCACAAAAATACTGCCACTGGGTGTTTCATGTCTCATTAATAATTGAGTGTCTGTTATAGATACTAAATATAGCTGGCTTGTAATTGGATCAAATAATGGGTGTCATGTTTTTCTGAAGTAAGCATTCACCTTTTCATCTGCAGAAAAGATTAGACACACCGTGACTTCATCTGCAGTAGAGATTATGAAAACAGAACCACGGAAATGGTTGGAGAGGGAAGGTGTGATTTGGGATGCGGTTGAAAGCCTTGTTTTCACTATTTATGAATCTGATTGTAGTTTGTGTCTATCATATCATATGAAAAAAGTTTGATCTGCATTGCAGTGCAACCAGTGTTGAAACTCTGCATGGATTTCAGAAGAAGTGAGATGTCTGGCTGTTAACCTGTATTGGGCTTGTTGATTCGCTACTGCATTGTTCTTCACCTTGTACATCAATCATTTAAATCAGATATCGATTGTGGATTTTTCTTTCATTTGTTTCTTTGTACAGTCGCAAGCTTTCATGGATCAATTTAAGCTGAGGCTGTAGATGCTTGATTGCCTTTGCTGTTTTTGAAAATTTAGAGCTTCCCCGACTACGTAGAAAATATGTTGTTGGATTACTTACCCTGAAATTCTGTCTTTTCTGTTTCCTTTGCTCCTTCCTCTCATTGATCTGCGGAGACTGGACATTTGAAAGTGATATGTGTCTGGTCTCAAAACAGGATGTATTTGGGGAAGTCATTGAGTTTGTTTCTGCATTGGATTTACTGTAGCTCAAGGCTAGCAATTAGCGTAATAAGAGAAAGTTAAGTAGATGTATCATGAACCGCATCTCATCCGTAATCTAATGCATTGACTTTTTGAAGAAATTTCTGTCAGGATGTGATTCATTTTGCGCAATCCAATCATCACTGCGCAACCAGCACAGGTACCTCTTGCTAGCTAATGTTAGCTAACAGTTGGCTAATCTATTATATGTCTAATGTCTTAAAGACATTTAAACAAAAGGTATATTTTTTAGGTATATTTGTAAAGTGTAGCATAATGTTTATGATGAAGTGATAATGCTATGACTAATGTTTTTCCTGATGTAGCCTTATGTTGCTATGCTAACCTCTGGTGAGATTGACTTTAGTTTGCTAGCATCTATTTAGCGCTTTCTGGCTACATTTTTGGTCACTTGAATGTTTGAAATTGCTGTTAATACATTCGATTTGTTATTTGTTCAAAGGTGAGGAGTTTAGCCGATAATAATGAAGTTATTTTGCATAGTCTTAAAGGTACAGTAGCACAAACAACTAGTTCAGTTCTGAAGATGTGGTCACATAATGTTGTTTGCAATGGGAATCCATGTGATCAGGATTGTGAGGGCGAAGGATTTACCCAAACAGATTTTGCATCAGTTTAGCAATCAAGTTAGTCACACATTTGTCACACAAACAGAACGCTGCTTAGTTTGAAAATGAATTCTGTGTGAACGTTGCCTTTTACATCACAACACTATTGAATATAGACCTTTTTTTCCATGTGAAAATATGCTGAAATTTCGCTAATATCTCAGAGAGAGTGGAAAATGGTCATGTAACTCTAAATTGTGACTGTTTTTGGTCAAAAAATTCTAAATAACATTTTAAATGGACCTCTTCAAGCTTCTGCAGTGCTTCATATCACATGAAGTCAAAAACTTGTCCTACATCATGAATTAAAAAATAGTTGAGGTTAAGATGGATCCCGCATCTCCTTTACACTTAAACAGTTGTCCAAACAGCAATTGAGCTCAGCAATGGAGCACTTTATCACAGTCCGATAAATGTGAAGTTAAGAATAATTCAGAGAGTCACAC
The DNA here is from genome assembly GCF_949152265.1 of Phoxinus phoxinus. Classification (NCBI taxonomy): domain Eukaryota; kingdom Metazoa; phylum Chordata; class Actinopteri; order Cypriniformes; family Leuciscidae; genus Phoxinus; species Phoxinus phoxinus. The sequence continues at coordinate 19,491,748 of NC_136900.1, read as the reverse complement.
TATCTACATGTATATTTAAGTAGCTCATCCACTCAGAAGTGTGAAATATATTCATGCATATTTCATGAAGGGTAAGAATAATGGAGACATCACAATCCAGTTCAGATAATGACTTTATTGGTCACCATAGCGGCAGAATGTGTCGGGGCAGAGGGAATGCCCGCCTCATTCATCTAACTTGTAATGCAGACGTAAGACTTAAAACTCAGTGACCGCTACGCACCTGAGGTCATATAGTAGCACAGGGAGAGGGGATGATGAAGGGTGTGCGTTCAATAGAAAGAAAACAAAATGCTTTAAGTGAAGACATTTGATGCATTTATTGGATTTTGAAACGTGGGAATGCTGTTTGGATGTACTTGTTTGTTTTCCTTTGTTTACCACTGTTATTTAATCATTTATAAGCTACCCACTTTTCGTGTCTTATCTGTTTTTTGTGTGTGTTTTTTTCCTCATTTTTATTAGATTTTTTCCAATTCAAATAGTAATGGCTTTACTAATAAGGTGCCTTGAAGCTATTGCTTCAAACTTGAATGATCTGGATAAATAAATAATGCAATAAAATAACTTATTTCTCACAGAATAAATTAGCTTTGGAAAAAAATTGCATTTTTAATACACGTTACTCTAAAAACAAAGCAATCAGTTTGTAGAATGAAACATGAATACGGATGTGCGAGTGTGTAAATGTATATTTTTCAATTCAAGAAATAATGGCTTTATTGATATGGTCCCCTGAAGCAATTGCTTCGCACTTAAATGATCTGAATCAATAAATAATGCAATAAAATACATGCTTTCTCACACTGTAAATTGCCTACAAAGTGCAACTCCAATCAGAACTACAAAAGAAAATCCCTGTAAATATAAGTTTTTAAAAACAAAGCAATCTGTGAACCATGAATGAAGTATGAATGTGGATGTGCATGTGTGTGAATTGGCCTGATTTGTTTGGCATTCAGGGTATGATTGCCACCTCCAGGTCCCCATTATGGCATTAGGTTAGGCGAAGCGTCGCATCAGTCTTAATCAATACACGGCCTTAGCACAATCGGAGAAACGGAGGAGGGAAGATTTTCTTTCCTGTAGCCGCGGCTGTGAAAACAAACATCTGTGTTTTCTTGCCAGCCTCCTACGCCAACTCTCTTATACTGAGATGAAAAGTGGCCAGTGCACTGGTGTGACTGTCACCCTGTATTGACTCACTGAAGAGATATGAGTGGGGTCAGTCCACCTGAGGGTATATGTTTTAGTACAAGACAGGAAATGAGGTCATAGAGCGTGAAGCTTGGAAATAGGGCTGCTTGTTTGTGGAAAGTGGAGATTGTCATACTGTACACTGTAAGAAATATATGATCAATAAGTTATGGCAACATATGTTTTTACATTGCTTTAAATCATCCAAATAAGTTAAGCAGCTTTTTTTTATAATGATTCAACTCATTCAAGTCAGTTTAATTGAATTTAATTTAAGTTAAAATAACCTAAACATCCAAGTTGATTGTACTTTTAAGGCAGAAACTTTTCTTTCTTTTTATACAACAGCAGCAGTGGATGATATTTATTTTGTAAGGTACAGGATGTTAGGGGTTCTTTCTTCATTGACAGACCATTCAAAAGCTGCCATGTATTCAGATAATGATTTATTTGCAAGCAACACATAAATCAGAAACATTTTATTTGTTTATTTGTATGTTTTTGATTCATCATGAAGTTTTTAGTTTAAGAATCGAACAACACTGATTGCACTGTATGTTTTTGATGCACTAAAAATTACCAACTCACAATAATGATTTTTTTGGGAATCGGACTACAGTATGTTTTGAGCTGTAGATTCAGTTGTGATGTTACAGTGAATTTAGTTTTTTCATACAATGTGTTTTGCGCTTTAGATTCAGTTGTGATATACAGTGAATTCTGAGTATTAATATGTTTTACACTGTAGATGTAGATTCAGTTGTGATGTTACAGTGAATTTAATATTTTCACATCAGAGGAAAAATGCCCCATTCGTATCCTCATTCGAATCTTTTTTTAAACTTACCCCATTCTGATCAAGATATTTGGTTGCTGTACCAATCATGTGACTTGCTGAAGTCACCACAAGAACACGCACAGTCCAAAACCCTTCACTACATAGCATACAATGAAAAAAGACACCCATTTCATGATTTTTAAGGGAATAGTTTACTTTAAAATGGAAATTCTGTCATCATATACTCACCCTCAAGTTGTTTCAAACCAGTCTAAATTTCTTTCTTCTGCTGAACATAAAGGAAGATATTTTGAAGAATGTCGGTAACCAAACAGTTGTAAACAGACCTCCGTTGTATAAAATGGCGGCGCTTTTAACTGCCTACTTCCGGGATTTGAAGATCGGATTATTTCCAAACACTGTCGTTTGTGCAATTTTCTAATTTTAGTTCTAATTTTCTTAGTTCGGTAATGAATCGCTACCACCTTTATAGCAACTTTTATTTAATTTAATTTTTGGGATATACTAACTTTTCATTATGTGACGTGTTGGCTGAGTTTGAGTGGTGAATGCTGCGCGTCGAGTTGTTCCAGAGGTAACGTAAGTTTCAGAAATTTAGACCTCTTTTAAATTGTCAAGTTGTGCTAAAATAAAGATCATGAGACGTCCATCATCAGATGAATGATATGGAAAAGTTAAGTTAGAGCCGCTAAAGCCAGTGCTACTACCCATGCGAACATGAACACTAAGCTTTTCCCTCCAAAAATATAGCCTAAAACTTATCTAAGTAATATACAGTATTTTGTTGTCACCCTGCCTCTCCAAATGCAAAACTGACATTAACAAAATGCAATAATGCAGTAACAGCTGAAAAAGTACTTGGGTGTGTGTTTTATTTTATATTTACCGTTCAATAATGCAATCGCTGCTGTCTATCCCAGAAGAACATGACAGCCAGCGTATGTTTTGGAACTATTGGGGCTTACATGAACCACGTGACAGCCATAGCGGCGACATCAAAGAGTGTCGCAACTCTTTCTCTCTATGGCTCTGACTGGTCCCATTGACTTCCATAGTATTTTTTTTCCCTACTATGGAAGGAAGTCAATGGGACCAGTTGACTGTTTGGTTACCGACATTCTTAAAAATATCTTCCTTGTGTTCAGCAGAAGAAAAAAACTGGTTTGAAACAATTGAGGGTGAGTATATGATGACAGCATTTTCATTTTAAAGTGAACTATCCCTTTAAGTCAAGTCAAGTCAAGAATATTTGTATAGCGCTTTTCACAATACAGATTGTATCAAAGCAGCTTCACAGTATTAATTAAAATAATAATAAAACGTCCATGTTTGGTAATGCTAATCAATAGTAATATTGATTGATTCATTAAATTGAATATCCCCAACTGAGCAAGCCAAAGGCAACAGTGGCAAGGAAACGAAAAACTCCATCAGGGGACCTAATGGTGACCTAAAACTCCATCAGGTGACCTAATGGTGACCTAAAACTCCATCAGGTGACCTAATGGTGACCTAAAACTCCATCAGGTGACCTAATGGTGACCTAAAACTCCATCAGGTGACCTAATGGAGAAAAAAAAAAAACCTTGGGAGAACCCAGGCTCAGTCGGGGGCCAGTTCTCCTCTGGCGGTTATGAACTAGAGGCCGGATTTAACTGTAAGATTAAAACATTTATATGAATGCCTGGCTGAAGAGATGCGTCTTTAATCTAGTTTTGAACTGGGAGAGCGAGTCTGAGCAACGAACAGTATCAGGAAGGCTATTCCAGAGTTTTGGAGCTAAATGTGAGAATGCTCTCCCTCCTTTGGTGGACTTAGATATCCTAGGTATAACCAAAAGCCTCGAATTTAGCGATCTTAAAGAGCGCGATGGATTATAGGGCGATAGAAGATCCGTTAAATAGACTGGAGCTAAGCCGTTTAGGGCTTTATAAGTCAGTAACAATACCTTATAATTAATACGGAACTTTATAGGTAACCAGTGTAGAGATGATAAGATCGGTGTTATATGATCATATTTTCTTGATCTAGTAAGAACTCTAGCGGCTGCATTTTGGACTAACTGTAGCTTGTTTATTGAGGATGCAGGGCAACCAGCTAATAGAGCATTACAGTAATCTAGTCTCGAGGTCATGAATGCATGAACTAACTTTTTTGCATCAGAAACTGATAGCATATTACGTAGCTTAGCAATGTTTCTAAGGTGGAAAAATGCCGTTTTTGTAACATATGAAATATGATTTTTAAAAGACAGGTCGCAGTCTAGTATGACACCCAGGTCTTTTACTGTAGAGGATAAAGTAGCAGGACATCCTACTATGTTAAAGTTGTATTGTGAGAGGTTTTGTGGGCGGTTTTTTGAACCGATGAGTAGTACCTCCGTCTTGTCTGGATTTAATAGAAGAAAATTACGCGTCATCCAATCTTTTATATCTTTAACACACTCTGTCAATTTTGATAATTTAGCGTTTTCATCCGGCCGTGATGAAATATATAATTGAGTGTCATCAGCATAACAATGGAAACTAATTCCATGTTTCCTTATAATATTTCCAAGTGGTAGCATATATATTGAGAATAATAGAGGGCCTAGCACAGATCCCTGCGGCACTCCATAGTTTACTGAAGTTATGATCGATTTTTTTCCATTTAAATAGACAAAATGGTAGCGGTCAGATAAGTATGATCTAAACCAGCTTAATGCTTGTCCTTGAACGCCAGTATAATTTTGTAGTCGATCTAAGAGTATTGTGTGATCTATAGTATCGAACGCAGCACTAAGATCAAGTAAAACTAGTATTGAGATACAGCCTTGGTCTGAAGCTAAAAGTAAATCATTAGTGATTTTAACGAGCGCAGTTTCAGTGCTATGATGTGGCCTGAATCCAGACTGAAACTTTTCATAGATGTCATTTTCTTGCAAAAAAGAGCTCAGTTGAGCGGACACAACTTTTTCTAATATTTTAGACATAAATGGAAGATTTGAAATGGGTCTATAATTTGCTAGATTATGTGGGTCTAATTGTGGTTTCTTAATGAGTGGTTTTATAACTGCCAGTTTAAATGTTTTTGGAACGTGACCTAAAGATAGAGACGAGTTAATGATATTGAGAAGAGGCTCTTCCACTACAGGTAACACTTCTTTCAGTAGTTTAGTTGGTATAGGATCTAATAAGCACGTTGTTGTTTTAGATGAAGTGATAAGTTTATTTAGCTCTTTTTGTTCTATAGTTGTAAAGCACTGTAATTGTTCTTGCGGGGTGATAATTGAGGCTGATTTATAAGGCGCGATTGAAGATTGAGTGTTTACAATTGTGGTTCTGATGCTTTCTATTTTCTCAGTGAAGAAGTTCATGAAATCATTACTGCTAAACTGTAACGGGATATTTTGGTCAGGTGACGTTTGTTTATTTATTAGTCTAGCCACGGTGGTAAATAAAAATCTTGGATTATTTTGGTTGTTTTCTATTAGTTTGCGGAGATGCTCAGCCCTTGCCGCTTTTAGGGCCTTTTTATAACGTGACATACTGTCTTTCCACGCGATTCTAAAGACCTCTAAATTAGTTTGTTTCCATTTACGCTCTAATTTACGGGTTTTTCTCTTTAGAACATGCGTAGTATTGTTGTACCATGGTGCTTTACTTTTCTCTCTGACCTTTTTTAATCTAATGGGTGCAACAATATCCAATGTTCTAGAGAGAATGGTGCTCATAGTGCTAGTTACTTCCTCTAATTCGTCTGTTTGTTTGGGTTCAGGCAGTAACTGAGACAAATCAGATAAGCAATTTGAGAAATTATCTATGGTGGATGGAAGGATTGTTCTGCCTGGTCGGTAACGCGGCGCAGTATGACATAGTACTGTAGTCCGTAACATACAAGTCTTTAAGACCTTTTAAAAACAGTCACTGTCTATAATATATATTTTTTAAAAATCTGATTTATGTGCTGCTTGCAAAAAGTATTATCTGAGTACATGGCTATACTTTTGAATTGACCGTCATGACTGAACATCACAACTAAATCTAAAGGACAAAACATATTGGACAAAAATACAAAAAATTCACTGTACCATTAATCTGCAGCTCAAAACATGCATCGGTCATTGTAGTCTGATTTCCAAACAAATAATTTTCATGAGTCGGTTTATTTTCAGTGCATCAAAAAAAATTACTTCAATTTAATTTATGAACTAATTACTTTTGAGATGAATCAGAGTTGTACAGAGTGACCATTGTAGTCAATTGACTATTTTAATGAATCAAAAACATACAGTGAGTTCGATTCATTAACACCTGACTTTTGAGAGGGTGCGTTTTATTGAATCAAAAACATACTGGGATACCAATGTATTAAAATTCCTGTTCAAATGACACTTATGAGCTGCGACTTGAATCAAAAACATACTGCACAATGTCTGATTCCTGATAAGTCTGATTCCTTAACGAAAGACTTTTATTGGATGGTTGTTTTTACTAAATTGAACACAGACTACAGGTAGAAATTAAAATAACTAATTCAGTTATTGAATTGTATTATGCTGCCTCTAAAAAGACTGTGGAAAGTTGTCTGTTTAAACTACTTTTGCAAGTATTCATTATCATAATTTTTTTTATCACTTGGCATTGGAATTTCATTTATTTTTTCTTCATATTTCTTCCTCAAAAGGGCTAAAAGAATAATTAATAGAACTGATAGGAAACCATTTTTGTGATTAATCAGAACTGAAATTATTAAACTGTCTTAAAGTGCTGCATAAATGCATCCATGGATACTGTTTTGCACCTGGACCTGAGTGAAACACATGTTTAGATGCTATTTATAGGCCTGTTTTGTGTGCTATTCTTGAAACTTGCTATTCTGTGGTTTATGCAGTTCTATCTTCAGCTTGTAGATTTCCTAAACTGCAGACTATCAATGTTTTTAGGCCTCTGTTCCTCTCTGCTCTCAGCGCCAAACTGCAGTTTATGCAAGATTCTGTACTGTAAAACATCCACATCATCAAATTGCTGATTACACCACCGTAATTGGGCTAATCAACAGCAGTTACGAAACTCCGCGGAGAAATAAGCCAGAAAAAAGCCACTTTGAAAGTAATATCTTAGCAAATTTGGTGTTTGCAAACTGTTGCGAACCTCTAGGAAAGTATCCCGTGGAGTTTTCACACTGGTTGCATCAAGTCCTCGTGAATTTAAGGATAGGACAAGAAAAACGCTGAAGGGCGTATTTACTAAACGCTGTGGTATTTCAGTTCAACAACCTGCTTCTTATTAGGCTCATTACAGATTTCGCTGTATTCAAAACTCATTGCTATTTGTTGCAATTAATGTCGTACTGTTACTGTGTGCCGAAACCAGATGGTAAACAGAATTTCATTTGGATTTAGGTGATCACAGCATCAGTTATTCATCAAGTAATGATCAATGAAGACGAGCATTATAAATTGTCATAAATCCAGACTTGTAGTGCATAGTGCACGTATTTCGCCATTTTAAAGAGCCTGGATTGCAGTGGTGAAGCGCAACTACAGTCCGCGTAAAGTATGCCACATATCTTAGTATGCTGCATCTTCCACATCCAAGAGTTCAGAACAAACCTGAAAGCTCTTTGTCAGTTTGTTTGAACAGTTAATACCAATTTTGGGGGGGATATATTTTTGGAGTTAGAACCAGGAGTCAGTGTTATTTTAAAATCCCCATGTAGTCAATCATTTTATCCCTTAAAACTAATGTTTTATCACCAAAATGACATATGTAGAGGTTTTTTTCATGTGAAAAAAAATTCTTCATGCCTTAAAATAGCTTGAATGTAGCTACACCCTTGCTTCATTTAGTATGCGCAGATTCATGAATATGCAAATTAGCCTCGCCTCCACTAATTCGCGTCAGCTCAGAGATTTGCTCGGCCAACTAACTGAGGTAAACGCTGCACTATAGTATCGCTCTCTACAACGTCGGACACATGACGGTAATTAATATGATTAGCATTTTGCTTGACTATGTTATCAAACAGCTAATAATGTGTTGCTAATGTTGCACAAACCATGTTCCCGTTCACCATCTCAGAGTCTTCTGCCTTCTAACAATCATCAGAAACGCTTTAAACAACTCAGAACGTCAGTGGAGAAAGGCATATAGTTCATCATAACGTCATACATCATACATCCGCTATATATTACTAAATCTACCCGATTTTTCATATCAACAGAAAAATATACCAGGATAACATGGCTTCTCTGGAGACTCCTCTGCTAGTACGCTTTTAATGATATGCTAAAGCCTGACGTGATTGGTTACAAGGTAGTTTGTGACGTCAGAAGCACCAGCGATTTCAAACCGTGTTTTTGAGACTCTTTGGTTCACTGCAGTTTTAAAGAGAAAACACTCAGCAATGGTGCACGTGGTTTGTCTTAAATCATTAAAAACACCACATAGACATATAAACAACATTAAAAGCTTGATTTTCACCATAGGAGGAAATTAAAGCTACAGTCCGTAACTTTTTTTTGTGTTTAAAATGTACAACATTTATATAATGAGCGAGTGCATCATGAATGCATTTTCCAAACCGTGTTTTTGTCTGATCCTGAATCGATACGATCCACCAATAATAAGTGTTTATATTGGGACTGTTTTAGACTGGTTCCACTGCGGAGTAGCCCAGAACCTGTGTGACTCGTCATAGACATAAGCAGAGAGAAGTAGCTCAGGCTACAATGTTCTTCCACAAGACGCATGCAGTTCTGTTTATTAACCGCTAGAGCGCCAAAATTTACGGACTGCAGCTTTAATTATAAAATGGATAAATTAGCAATTTTTTAATTAAATCTGTGAGTGACTTACGTATAAATCTGTGAGTGACTTACGCTCTTTTAATACTGACCTGAAATAACAAGGCCTGCCGGAGGAACCAATATTGGTTGAGCTGTGGGACTTGGTCACTTCTAACAAATATTTAGTGAATGATTTAATATGGATATGACAACTTCAGCTAGATTTACCTTGATCAAATCAACATATTCATATTATGAAAGAGTCGTGACATTTAGTGCATATAGCCTTGATAATATGCAGGTAAACAATCTAAAAAAAGACCAATTAGCAGAAGCCTTTGCTGTTTTATTGACACTCTTATTGCTGTTTCCTAAATATTTAATGTTCCTCAGTTTGCAGCATTACATTATGTGGCACTAATTCAAAGGCAATTAATTCAGTTGTGTATAATTCATGAGGATACATAGTCTGCTATCACCAGACCAAGCTCAATCTTTTAAGATTGAACATTAGTCTGGGGAGTCTGCTCTGTATTTTCTACTGCACAAGAGGCGTGATCAACAGGCATAGTTCAAATGACTCTGTACGCAATTGGATAGTCCTTCCGCCAATCAGACGATCCGGGTGACCGTCCGTCCGTCCGATCAACATTTACATCTATTTATTTATATGTATTGCACGTTGTTGTCTTATTAAAAACTCTCAGTAAATAGACCGATTAAAGTCACAAACTTAACACACACACAGTCTCTGGTTAATTTCGAATTAGACATAATTTAAAAAATGACTCATGGTTCAGTAAGGGGTTCATTTGCTAAATTGTAACAGCTTTTAATGATTCACTGCACGGAGTGAATCTGATTTGAGTTTGAGTCTGTTTTGTGAATCTTTTTGATTGATTCATTAAAAAGAACTGGTTCATAAGAGTCATTTTCTGGTTACACTTTATTTCAATAGTTCACTAGACATTCTACTACTAACTATAAGTAACTTTGCAACAAGATATAAATCCCATACCGTGTGAAACCTAATGCTTAAAATAATTAATTTGTTTGAGTAGGGCAAACTTAAATTAAACTAATTAGTTCAAACAAATGAACTTTTATGAGTATTAGGCTACGTTTACACGTGGCCGGTTATTTTCATAAACGGACATTTCACCCCTCTCCGTTTTCAGAAAAGTCTTCGTTTACACGAACCCGTGTATATGCCGTCAAGAGCATGCCAAACCTATAGGTGGCAGTGTAACGAGAAGCTCAAGCCCACGTTACCCAATCAGAATCCCGAAAATATAGGTCGCACTTTTGACGCAGTGCAAGTTCTGTCGCATACTGTGACGCCGACTGCCTAAAACTCAGTTTTTCTCAGTTTACATGCAAACGTGAAAACGAGTTTTCCAAAATCTCCACTCTGGCTGGAGTTTTTAGAAAGAATCGTTTTCAGAGGAGAATTCTCCGTTTGCGTGTAAACGAGGGGCACAACCGAAGGGAAATGTCTCCGTTTTTCAAAATAACCATGTACGTGTAAACAGGGCCTTAAAGGGCACCTATTATGCAAAATTCACTTTTACATGGTGTTTGAACATAAATGTGTGTTGGAAGTGTGTGTACACAACCACTCTATAATGATAAAAATGACCACCAGTGTTTTTTTAAAAATCCCCATAAATCATAAGCACTGTCTCAGAACGAGCTGTTCTCAGAATCAATGGAATGTGACGTAGAATTGCACAAGCCCCGCCCACGACTGTTGATTGACACTGCAGTTTGAGCATAGACCCGCCCTGAGTGAGCTGGACACAGTCCGCCATATGATGTTTTATAAACAAAGTTCGGGAGGAGCACGATCAGATAACCAATCCAAATCACTTGTCATCAAACAATTACGTCTACCCTAATCAGCATGACAAGAAGCACATATATCCATTCTGTCAACTCACCTAACATTCCTTGACAGTTTTCCAGCAACCCTCCACCACCCCGACTCCTCACCCTTTGTTCTCTTTTACAGCCAGGAATACGGGGGGAGTACTCTGGGTTCGGGCCGAATACCGAGCCCGGAGCCCTCTCCTCGGACAGCACGCCAAATATGCATACCATTTATTCCATCTGACTTATTTGTAAGTGTGAACTCGTGAATGTTTCGATACTGGAGCAGCTGTAGAATGTCTCCGAAAGCGATTGAGGTGTTTTGTTTTTTGGATGTTAGAATAAACATAGCAGTCTTCATTTACTCTCGTTGTTACTCGAGGATTGATCAGTACAACTGCTCTCGTGATCCAGCTTACAGTCTCCGGAGTGACAGGACTAATGTTACTGATCACGGCAGAAATGAAAGTGAGAGCGAGCACTTTATGATTTGTTTCTGTTGTGTTGGGTTTTTGGGAGGGTTACCATCATGGTGACAAGTGGAGCATGAGCTTAGTGTGAGAACAGGTGGAATTTGAATTATATGTATTGCCTTACTCATTCAGCAATTGCTATGCTAATCAAAGCATTGTGTTACCAATTTTCATTTATGCATGTCAGCCTTTACTGAATTAGTTATAGCTAAGTTTCAACTACTAAAAATCTTAAAGGTGAGAACTTGAGATTTCATGATATTTTAAAGTTAAATGTATAAGTTAGCTTACTCAAATATTCCAAGTTAAGAGTAATTAACATGAGTACAAAATACAAATCTGATAGTTCTGCTTACTTAAACTTAACGTAAGATTTTTTGATGTAACTGATCACCTCAAATTTTGAGTTCTGGTAACTTATTTGTGTTTTTGCAACTACATGTCTACTAACTCTTAGAGTATAAGCAGACTGTTAGGGTTTGCGTTAAAATAAAAAGTTGACTTGCTTGCAAAGTTACTTAGTCGGTTGATGTCTGTTGTATGATCATCAAAATAAAGTGTTAGCAGACAGCCTACTAATACTCTGAGTTGATATGTAGTTGCAAATTTACTTATAGTAAGTAAAATGTCTAAAGTAGAATATAGAAATAAAGTGTTGCCTCATATATTTTTTTTAGCAAATCATATATCACGTCCATGAAATACCAGCAAGCACAAGATGATATTTGTAGAACCACACACGGATTAAGTCAAAATTCAGTGAAGACTAGATTTTAAGTTTTTGATGCAGTTTTTTAATTTATTCATTTATTTTATCAGGCTAGTGGCCATTTTAATCGCGGTGAAATACTGCAGGGGAGTGGTTATATTACAGATATTATTTCTGCAATATTGGCTCTTTAGGGGTGCTTCCTCCTTTATTACTGCTGTCGATTATTTAACAAGTGCACTCGTGATTTAGCACCAATTATTATGGATCATTTATTCTTTTGAGAGTAATTGGTCATTTTGGTGGGACTGCAGTTTTTAGAATAGAAACCAGCAGGTACGAATGAAATGAAAAGCAGATCCAGCATTGGGAGTTTCTCTACAGAGACATTCCCCTTTCAAGAACTGGGATTTGAAATGGATCCACTCTGGCCGCATTTCGGCTTTCATTTCGGCCGTTGGCAGGATAGGTATGAACTAGTATGTTCAAATAGCCTATTTAGTCAACAATTCATTACTTGTACCTGGTTATGATGCAATTTCTTCATATGAATGCTGCAGTTAATGAGGACTTATTATGCTTTCTCAGATTTTCAGCTTTCTTTAGTGTGATGTTGTATGAGCATGAAAAAGGTCTGCAAAGTTACAAAGCACAAAGTCACTCCAAAGGGAGATATTCAGTGTGCACTGTTTCTGAACTCCCTGAAACGCCTCGATTGTAGTCTCAAGTTTTCTTCCAGGAACGTACACATCTCAAAATTCCTCATTTAAATAATTCCAGCTCAATGCATACACAAAAAAAGGGGCGTGGCCTGGTTGAGTTGCGCTAGCAGTGTGGTGAAACCCTTGGTTATATTGACGAGACCAAACCCAAACACGCCAAACACGTTCTAAGCAGTTGACCAATCACAACAAACTGGTCCAGCTGACCAATCACATTGTGCTTTTTGGAAGAAGAGGCTTCATAGAGACTGAAATTAAACAGAGCGTTACTGACAGACTGGGAAGAGAGGTGCTGCAACAATGCAAAATATCTTAAAAAAATATGGTTTTTGTTTTACATTTAAGCTTGAAAACCTATTCCAGTAGTCCCTAATCAAAATCAAGACGTTATAAAAGGGTATAATATGGCCTTTTTAATGTGTATCTCTCATCTGTTATCTTGTGTAAATAGTCTTAAACACCTTTGAAAAGCATAATGTTATGGTATGGATCTGATAGTGCAGTTTAGTACTCCTGTAACGTGTCAAACTCCTTTAGTGTAATGTCTGGATTAGGATGCCAAATTAATTACAATCCCATAGCGATCTCTCTCTTCATACGTCTCCCGAGGCCCCATTAATGAGAGTTCTCGCCTCTAATCAGTCAAGCACACCCAAACATATGACAGCAGTTGAAAAAAAACCTCACCCCCGATGACGAGAGCATGTGAGTCTTCACCCCCCACTACCTCTTCTCCACATACACTCACTCACTCGCTCCGATCGATCGCTCCTGTGGTTGAAAGCCTGTGGTTGAAAGCCTGTGGTTGAGCATCCATATGTATGAAAAGGATCCCACAAGTGGACGCAGTCGATTGAACTCCTGCATTCTTGCAAGTACTGCCGTTTTCAGATAAGCCACTGCATCTAGAAGCAATATTACTACTTTTTTTTTGCAAGCATATTCAATAAAGGTGCCAATTAGATCAGAAATATAATGTAAATGTAAATACATTAGGTTAGCTTCTCTTCGCTTGAATTGCAAAAACTGAATGATTTGAGTTTCCTAACTTTTTCTAGCTCTTATCTAACTTTTACACTCTTACTTAATTCCATTTGATTGATAAAAAAAATATATAAATTTTAACTTTAACTTTAAAGCACTTGCTCATTTTTAAATCAAAAGTGAGAGATTTTGAACTTCTTTCAAAATCAGTTACTATTAGACATTTTCTGGGCTCTTCTATCCACATTAATCTCATTTGTGTTTATATTTGAATCTCCTAAGGAATTTTAATGTAAGCTTATGAAGAAAAAAAAAACATTGCCTGAGAGCTTCATTATGTCTCTTGAGATATATGAAGAAACCTCTGGTGACACAATAGGGTGCAATTTCCCCCCTATTCGCTTTATCCATCAGTACATAGTTAGCCTATTTAAAAAAAAAAAAATTTGAATAGTTAAATTCTCCCCAACACAGCTACTAACAATACAGCAGCACTACAGATGTTCTGTGATATACAGCAATAGTCTCTCCACTCCTGGCGTGTCTGGTTTGATTTGGAGAGATCTTACTGCCTCTCAGTCCATAATACGTCCTGATGGGAAGTGAATTATCTGAAGTGTTTGCTTATGGAGAACAGGGTGTGAATGAGGGATTAGCCGAGCACAAATGAGGTCTGAAATTCCATTTTAAAGAACATAGTCCGTTTCATGCTTCTCATCACTTCTGATGCTTTTTGTCCTTGCAGCCGAGGCGTGCAGTGAGTTAGGCAAACATCCATTTTTACTTAAGAGGAAATGAACAGTCATGCATACTTCAAAGTAATATGCACAAGGAGGAACTAATATGATACCAGTGGAGATATTTGTCGCATGAAACTATGTTAGCAAGCATGTTCAGGGCCAAAGTCTACTCATTCACAAACCTACAGTAGTAGCTATACCTACCTAGACAGAATTTTAAGTCAACAAATGGGGCCAGAATTACTAAACAGGACAAATTAGCGTGAGAGCGCAATCCCATAAAAAAGTGGAAAGTTCTGTGCGTGATCTACTGACAATGCGCAAATTAAAGTTCCTGTAAAGGCATTTCTAAAAAATAAAATCTAAACGCATTATAAATGTTAGAAATGTATTGCTAAAACACATTACAAAGACTGTGACCTGTGAAGTGCTAAATTGTGGAGTTAGACCGTTAAACACCGTTTTTCACCGTTGCAGTGTTCAGGATTTTTTGGGCGGGGCTAAAACCGTGGCTCGATGACGCACTGGAGCCACTGAGCTCCTGGCCCCGCCTCTACTGTCGATGACGCACTGGAGCCACTGAGCTCCTGGCCCCGCCTCTACTGTCGATGACGCACTGGAGCCACTGAGCTCCTGGCCCCGCCTCTACTGTCGATGACGCACTGGAGCCACTGAGCTTCTGGCCCCGCCTCTACTGTCGATGCCGCACTGGAGCCGCTGAGCTCCTGGCCCCGCCTCTACTGTCGATGACGCACTGGAGCCACTGAGCTCCTGGCCCCGCCTCTACTGTCGATGACGCACTGGAGCCACTGAGCTCCTGGCCCCGCCTCTACTGTCGATGACGCACTGGAGCCACTGAGCTCCTGGCCCCGCCTCTACTGTCGATGACGCACTGGAGCCACTGAGCTCCTGGCCCCGCCTCTACTGTCGATGACGCACTGGAGCCACTGAGCTCTTGGCCCACACACATTTTTCAGAACACATACTTAATTTTGACTTTACAGGGACTTTAAAGAACACAGACACAGCTGGATCATTTCCATAATGACCAACGCTATCTACCAAGCATCTGGTTTAAGACATGCTTTGTTTTGGGCGGTAAATAATGGCGCAAACACCGGTAAATTGACTAGCGCAAACCTTAGTAAATCACCTTGCGTGATTCATTTTGCGTCTGAAAGGGAAACTCCTACAAATGGATATGCAATAAAGTCAGTCGCAAAAATAACTACGTCCACGACTTTTCAGCGCTTATTTCACTGTGTTTTTAGTAAATCCTGACAGTAGTTTTTTAACGCCTAAAGTGGGTTTGCGCTGGCGCAAGCTGTTTGTAAATCTGGCCCATAGACTTTCTCCTACTGAATTTTACTATTTATTATGTATTTTTAATAAGTGTATACTGCATACTGTATCTTTCAGAGAAGGCGATCCCAGAATGCATTGGGTCAAACTTATGGCCCAGATATACTTGAACATTTAGAAACTTCATTTCAGACAAAATCAGGCCAAAACAAAGTTCGCTCCGGCTGGTAAACATCTTTAAATCACCATTGGTCCATGATGATGATGTAATAAGTAGGTGTGGCTCTCAGACTCCACCTTCTTTGAAGGGAAAATCTTCTCTGGTTCATTTCTTCTGCTCAGTCCATCGAGGTCAGACACGAGTAAAACACACTGGAGAGCTGCTTTATAGAAGAAATTGAAGATGAAATTCAAATCGAAAGTGACAGACTGTTTTTTTAATGTTTAATACTGTAATATTCAAGCAATCGATTGTATAAGTGCTAAATAAACAACATTCAGAGGCAATAAATACTAAATTTTATGGGAATTAAGATACGGTGCATTCTATGTGCTTGTCATGTGTACTTAGCAACATGTTAACGTCAAACGCTATAGAGCGCAAAAGTCCTGTTCTGGAAGTGAAATTCTCATACATTTTCTCATATGAATCTTTGTATTTTTTGTCTGATTTTCAAATGCTTTTTTGCTTTGCATGTTGTGATTTACCTTGTAGCTGTTTGGTTTGGCTTATAACTAAAAAAAAAATATTTGGAAAAAATACTTCTGGTTCCAAGAGCGCTGAAAAAGTGGATGGGCACCGTTGCACTCAATTGGAACGAGTGGAGTCTGTGGTTTGCATGTGATGTGTGGAGTTGCTGCATGGGCAGTGTTCCAAATCAATCCATTGCAGTTATGCTGTCTTAGTAGGCAGTAGACAGCAAATCAGCTCACTAGGTTTTGGAACAGAGCTGTTTTATGACGTATTCTGTCATATTTTTTGTCATTAGTGGTGTTTTGCCTCATGCTAAGATACTTAAGCACTGCAACTTCATTATCAATTGACATTTAAAGCATTTAACCATTTGTCATGGTCCTTTTCAAACCGAGAGTCAGAATTTTGTCTGCTTTAGCAAAATCGTGACACTATGAGGGATAGGTCTGTTGTTTATTTTTTTGCGTTTATGCAAATGGGAAGTTGCCCTTGCAGTCTGTTTAGTGTCAGGTGAATAGATCTGCATAATAAGTGTAATGAGGTAATAGGTCAGCATCTGTCTCAGGCCTGCAGACTTACGCATGACTACACATCTTAATTTTGTGAGTGCCGTTTGTCATCCGAGCAATCCTGCAAAATTAAGAAGTGAACCATAATATAATATATTAACATTAATATAATTTGTAAATTTTTTTGGGTGTAATTTATATTATATTATATTAAATTATATTATATTATATTATATATTAGCCTCAAAGTATTGGACACTTAAACCAGACCTGAAAATGTATGTCATTGCATTATATAACAAAATATTAAACCAAGTGGCATTTCTTTAGCACAAGCACTTCCACTAGAATCAACTTGGTTAAAAGTAATTGACAAAATGACCTAGAAAAGTGTGATTTGTGTCTCCAAAATAGCTCAAAATACTCTATGGATCCCTGTTTGTGCTATACAGAATTGGTATGCTTGTGGCTGCTTGAACATTGTGTGTATGTGTGTGTGTAGAGAGAGGTCTCCTTTAGTTCTTGACATTGAATTCCAAGGTGTTTGATCCCGACTTGCTCCCAAGGCATATCACACTCAGCATGCAGCCTGCCATGTCCACAACTTATCAGTTCTAGCGTTATCAGATCTATAGCGTTAGTTTAAATGTGTGTTTCACACTGACCCTTTGAAAAAATCATGGGACACCATTAAAATTCATACAACAGTGAATGTTGTGGTTTATCTGGCTCTCTTTCTCATGCCTTCATTTTTTCTCTTAAATGAGTATGTTATTCTCGATTTAATTTCCTGTGTAAAAGTCACTGCCATGATGTTAGTGTGGCCATGCAGGGCTTACTGACCTTAACCCTTTGACGCGTGCGATTACACCGGTGTAATCAGTCTTGGCTGTTCCCTGGAGCGTACGACCACACCGGTGTCATTAGAACGTCCAGTGCATCATACAGGCTTTATAAGATGTGTTTTATTTATTGCAGATACACATTGTGTAGGTATTAGGTACACCGTAAAAAGTGATCAGTTGTTGACTTAACTTAAAAAAGTGAAAAGTAAATAAACTTTTGAAAAAATTAAGTTATGTGGAATTGTAGATATAACAACTAGAATATTTTAAACTTGCATGTAAAAGGGTTAGATCAAAAAGACATTTTCTGGTGTCTAAATATAGCTTCAATCCCTTTTAATGTAAGTATAGGTTTTTTTTATAGTGCTACAGTAGCTCAGAGTGTGGAAAAGAGCAAAATGGGTATGGAAAACTAAATTATGTTTTTTTTTTTTTGTGTGTGTGCAAGAAACTACTAACATTATAAGCAGTGATTGCTATTATCATCACTAAAAGCAGCCAAGTTATTATTTTAACAAGAATAGCAAGGTTTACTGCTTAGCAGTTTAAGCGTAATAACCTGTGCAAAAGACATTGAATGGAGTATTCACGTTCACAGTCGGTTATGTCTCAAGTCAAAATTAAACAGTTAGGTGTAAACGGAAGTGTATCAGTATATTGGATCCATGCATTCGCTCTTAAAGTGACAGCAGCCTAATAAACCTGATTTGACCTGTCTGTGTCAAATTAAACAAAAGAGAAAATGACTTGCTGCTCTTGACTAAATCACTTTTTTTTAGCTTTAATAAAGAATACATTTGATCATTCCAATTTCTGTACTATTTCTAACTACACGTTAAATAAACATGAACAACTTAATTCGTTTTATTCATATTTTTTTATATTGAATCATACCGAATTTGCGTCGTTGTTCTTATTTTTTATATAACAAATATATAAATTAAATAAAAAAAATAACTATATTGTGATATTCTGAAATACATTTTGTTCATATTTCCCAGCTCTAGCGCAGCTAGAAAAAATAATAATTCACTCCTTTTAAGTGTCACAGGCTTCACACACAGTAGTAAAAGAGATTTTTTTTAAAACTGATATCTAAATTCAAATGTGACTGAACAGGGCTTTTCATGAACATGGC
The DNA here is from genome assembly GCF_949152265.1 of Phoxinus phoxinus. Lineage (NCBI taxonomy): Eukaryota > Metazoa > Chordata > Actinopteri > Cypriniformes > Leuciscidae > Phoxinus > Phoxinus phoxinus. The sequence continues at coordinate 19,472,998 of NC_136900.1, read as the reverse complement.
AATGAAAAGCCTTTTATGTAAGCTATATCTCACGACAGCCACGTTTTTTCACAAATTTTTAGTTTAAAGTCGATAAGTAAGCCTGAGCATTCAGACTGATCTGTGCCACAGTGTAAGGTCTGCTAAAAGAGAAATGGCCTGGAAGTGCAAGGTTGTCAGCCAAGTGACTTGTGATCGCACAGGGTTCATGGTTTCTTGCCTGTTGGGCGTTTTTTCAGAATTACTCTGCATTAGCGCCCTAAGGTCACATGGCCACGAATCTCTTCGGACTATCCCAGCAAACATGTTATTAAAAATGTGACAGCCAGAGCAAGTTTAATTAATCAATCTCTGATACAGAGTTTTAGTAACTCGTTTACGGAACGGATGCAGGTCATTGCTCGCAGCTCCCTGAAACTGGAATATATATATATTCGGCTCGGCTTATGAGGTGGGATTCAGGTCTTCAGGGAAAGAAAAACTCAGAGCCCCATTCCTCATCATTAAGTTTTAAACAGTTCTGTCGAGTTCACCCAGGCTGACCGCTACAGTTAATCACTAGCTGGGGGTTTAACAAGGGACAGAGGAAAGACTTTCGGAGGAAACCAGAAGCCTTTAACTAGTGAAAGAGGCTGTTGCGACTGAATATCCAACCACAACGTGTTCAGATGCTTTTTTACCAAGTGAATGACATTACTTTAATGTTTGTAGCTAATGAATAATGCACATTTTCTTTAAAGTGCCCCTAATAGGCTATTTTAAAGGGCACCTATTATGACATTTAAAATGTTCCTAATGTTGTTTAGGGAGTCCCCAACAACAGTTTTACATGCATGCAATGTCAAAAAACACTTTTGTTTTCGTATAATATGCATTTATTTTTACCTGATTTGCTCATCGACTCCCAAATGATTCGTTCAATGACTCATTTTTCAAACCCCTCCTTTGCACGACGCTAATCTGCGATTGGTCAGATGACCCAGCAGTGTTTACAGAGATAATACTTATTGTTTAACACGGAGTACAATGATGCTTTTATCAATTAAATCGTGTTATAATAATTATTATAGTCCACTGCTTTGTAGTTTGTAGTAAAAAACTAAAAATAAGATGAGCAAAGAATTTAATGTTATGTCAGCGAGCATAGCCCAGAGTTCATATTGTAAAAGCACAATCAGTCTTTGTTTGCATTAGCCCGATGCATAAACATAACGTTTTTACAAAAAAAAAAAATGCAGCTACGTTACTATGAGGTATTACTCTATTCTTTAAGACAACTCCGAAAACAACGACAAACACTTCACATATCTCAATACAATTGTCATTGAAGACCTAGAAGCTAAACGGTGCGTACACAACAAACAAAATAATAATTAAGCATGCTACATAAAACATAAAAGCAACAATTATTAATAACACTCACAGGTTGTGATACGGAGGAGGAAGCTGATGCAAATACACTTGGAGCTGAACCTTCCTTCAATATCAGCCGGCTCGCGAATCCAAGTTTGAGTGCATTTAAAAAGCAATCGTCTTCAAAATGGCGCGAACAAAGCACAAGGCTCGGACTATACTTCTGTGGTATAGTTGTATATGAATTGTAGCCACTTAGTCTTTAAATGCTCCTCCTTGGGCAGATGAAAAAAGTTTGCTTTTGAGTCGCACTTCAGAACACAGCGTCTCGTCGCCATGATATTTTCAAGTTTTCCCTGCTGGCCTTGGAGCGCAATAAGTGGGCGTATCATATTCAAATAACTTGACAAGTTGACGTCATCTAGTCAGAGAAAAAGCTTCGGTCTTCTAACGATTCATAAAAATGACTCAGAGTCGACTCTTACTTTTGAAAGACAATAACTTTCTATACGGTGCACTTTCATATTTCAAACTTTGCAGGATGTTTTTGTTCACTTAGATCTATGTTACACACTACATGAAAGGTAAATTTCAAAATTCCTTAATAGGTGCCCTTTAAAGGTTCCTAATTTTGTTTTAGAGATCTCCTAAGATGCATTAAATGATTCATGAAAGGTCAAAAACAAATACATTTTCTCATAATATACATTGCAGCATCACCTAATTTCTCAAAGACTCCTAAACGACTCATTCGAAGATTCAGTTTCTCTAAGCCCCGCCTTTCCAAGTGCTAGACTGCTCTGATTGGTCAGACAGCCCAGTCGGTTGTGGTTGGTCGACTGATTGCAGCGCATGTAGGAAACAAAACATCCATTACTATAACTGAATTTCATAAATCCTCATTGGTTGTACACATTGTAAGACAGTAACGATGGTGTCGATTTTACCATATTAATCTGAGCACAAGTCCGATGATGAAACATTGGAAGAACTAGATGTTTAACCCGTACCTCCATCGCTAGGACGACTTGAGCAGGACGTTTCTCAGTGATACACTACTCAGTTTGAGGTACATTATGAGATGTTGCAACTGTTCCTCTACATCAGCATTAATAAGTGTATGTCCATCAACAAACCAATGTGTATATTTCTAATTTTTGAGGTGCACATATGGGAACTGCATTGTTCACTGTATCAATAACAGTGCATATGCTAGGCAAGCATTTAAAGGAACACTCCGTTGAGTTTTACCGTTTTCGAATCCATTCAGCCGAATGATATTACAAACTTAGTGCCGGTCACGTTGGAAGTTACCTATTACGTAATATCATTGCGGCTGCTGGTACGGCAGCACAGTTCCTTGATTATTACGCAGGAATGAGAGTATAGTTCTTAGTCATATTGGCCTAGAAAATCGCAACTTTTCATTTTCTGTCGGTCTTAGTACACGATGTAACTACAGAAGAGTCAAGTTTTAAATAGGAAAAATATCGAAACTCTTTTTTTTTTTTAGAGAGATGCTAACGGTCTAATCAGATTCAATGATCTATGCTAAGCTATGCTAACTAAAAGTGCTACCGCCAGACCCGGAGATTGGCTGAATGGATTCGAAAACGGTAAAACTGTTTAACTCAAGGAGAGTTGGAAAATGAGCCTATTTCCAAAAAAAGTGGAGTGTTCCTTTAACAGCATTTGTGGCATAATGTTGATTGTCAAAAAATGTATACAAAACCCCCCTGAAATATGGGTTACATTGAGGCACTTACAATAGAAGTGAATGGGGTCAATCCATAAACGTTAAAATCATCTTTCAATAATATTAAAACAATATAAAAATTTCAATAATTTAACAAGACGTAAACAATATGTGTTTGAACATACACATACAAAATTTTTATATGAATACAAATCACTTAAACGTTTGTGTAAAGCAAACTTTGTTGCTATGACAACGCCGCACCATAAACTATAAAACAACTATTAAAATGATGGTTTAAACAACTTTTAACAGAATAATAAATGTAAGTGCATTTTTATAAAATGATAAGCTTTACATTTATGCATAAATGTTTTTTTGTGGTAATCAACACTGTCATAACCATTTTAAAAAGCATTAAAACACTGGAGGTGAGGTTGGGCTATATTGTGGGGGTTTTCTGCAGCAGTGTTCATGGCCAACTACTATCAAAACACTACATGAAGTTAAGAAGAATCTGTCTCAAGCTTAAAAACCCAGCCTTTATCTCCCTCCAATGCTTTCCCATCTTAAATTTATCACCGTGCTCTGACATCTCATTGCAACTTTTGCATTTGTGAAGACACAGTTATTAATAACTATTTCACTAACACCTTTTGCAGACTTTTGCTTTCTCATGCTAATAAGTGTATGAAATGTGTTTAAAAAGAACCACAGGTTTTGATTAAAGTGCAATGCCTTTCTATGGCAGAGCTTTTTGAAGTTAAAAATAACTGGTGCGATGCAGAGGTGCAATATGCTGCCACACATTTTTTTTTGCAGCGTGTGAAGGGGAGCTGTTATTGCAAAGTGTTAATTAATTGGATCTTCAAACTGCCTGATTTAGAAGGCCTAAGGCAAGACTTCCCGTAAAGCTCACACTGCCATTGATGAAACATTGATTTAATGGCCACTTTTTATTCGAATACAGGATTATTCAGGTATATATATAACCCTCTGGTTTAAAACTTCTATGTGACATAACTTTTTTAAATGTAATGTAATAAGACGAAGTTTGTTAAATGAATAAATGCTAATATAATTAGTCTTGCGTTCTTTTACAAGTTTTATTTTACAAGGAGCAAGTCACCTCATGGGGGCGGCCATTTTGTGACCATGACCAGATGTTTATAGCCCCTTTCGCACCAGGTAATTCTAAAAACGTAGTTCTAGGAACTAGACACCAGGGTGGTTCCCCGAGAACTAAATGTTCCCCTAGGGCCATATTCCTAGTTACATTCGCACCGCCAGTAGGAACTCTGAAGTGACATATACCGCGCTTGTTGTTGACTTTTATTTTGTATGAAAATATGAAATAACTATGAAAATAACTCACTTGCGCTAAACGTTTACTCTTTGAATTCTTGCACCCGGGAACAATATTCAATAAGTCGACACCATTATGAAAAAGTTAGATAATAAGTATTTCCTTCTAAGCAAGGCTGTATCTGACTCTGGTAAGCATGTCCATAGCAGACCGGTGGGAGTGTCTTTGGGTGGCAACATGCCTAGTGCATTATGGGTGTTGAAGTTTTCCTACCTATTTGGCAAAAGGGAAGACACATATTTGAATTTCCCCCCAATTTCTATAGTATTGGCAGCCAAGTTTTATTGAAAGCCAATTTTACCAGTAGAGAAGTACCCCCTCCCCAGTTCAAAGACAGTTGTCTGCAAAAATGTAGAAATTATGGTTAATTGTATCATAATTTCTGCAACAATTTTTTAACAACCTTACATGATGTCTTAAAGGTACAGTAACAAAAACAGTTTTTTTAACTAATCTGATTGTAAGAAAGAGGGTGGAAATTATCATGTAAAACTAACAAAATCATTAAAAACTGTAAAATATGTCCACTTTTAAGACAGAAGTTGTAGTAAATAAGACGGTAAATTCAATAGCATTAAATCATCACAGTGCAGTTGGGTATATTCCAGCTCAGAGGCTGAATGAAGTCGAATCTCTGGCATTGTGCCTGTACCAGGGAAACCCTGAGCGGGGCACCTTGGCAGACCAGCTGTTTGCCGACTGGGCACGGGAAGTATTTTGGCTTCCCCTTAAAAAAAAATGATGGGTGGTTTCTGAAATGGAGCAAAGTAACTTGGAATTTACCACATATGACGTCAGATTTTCTTGCCTTGTCTGCGGCAATGTGGGCAATACTCTTATGCTCACATGCTCCAGTGCACTGTGGGTTGGGAACACTTCTCTTCCTCATCTCATTACTCTGTCATTTCCTTTTACAATGAGACAGACCTTTGCAAAAGTTTCTTTTTAATTAACTCACTGCGAATAACACTGATATTTTTGCATTTTATGAAGAAAGTGCTTAATACAGCTCGCTAAATTTGACATTTTTGATGAAAGTTTGGTAAATATCAGTGATTTTATCAGCTCGATGAAACCACAGGTTCTTCCGTGTGCTGACAACACACCGTCCACCACCAGCACTCTTGTCAGAGCACCGTAATAGCAACAACCACGTCAGTCAAAATAATTGCAGATGCTGTGGGCCAGAAGTTTGCCGAGCAAGAAATTATTTGTTTGACCGAGTGGAACAGTTACTTAGACAGAGTGGCCTACCTTACATTGAGTCATACAGCCTTTAGGTCGTCTCCTATTCGGTTCTCTTCAGGCAAGTGAAGTGTTACAAAGTATTTTTGATGGCTGTGCTAAATGAGCTCCCATTGCCCCCGGATGCTTTACGTGGCCGATGAGTGTTATTGTGAATGTGTCTTAGGATCCATAAAAATAATGCTAATCAGTGACATTAAGCCCTACAAGCGTTGGGATGTCACAGTGGTTTTTATAGGCAACATGCGCATGAAAAGAAGCACAAATGCGTCATTCAACTATGGCTTGTAAATAAGGTGCATTTCTAGTTTAGATATGAATAAACCCCCAAAAATGACTATTCTGGTTTTGTGTAGGCTATTTTTACCATGGTAAATGTAGTATTGTGATCATCTGTATACAGTATAATACTTCTCTAAGTTATAATTAGTCATCATTGCTCATCATTGAACTGTTTCCTTGCTTCCTTTAGCCGTGTTTGTTGAATGCCGATTTTGTTAGCATGCAATAAAAAAAAACGCAAGAGTATTTAGCATTGCTGAACGGAAGTGATATTTTATAAAACTGAAAAAATTGTGCTTCATCTTGACACTTATTGCACACGCTAAAGAAAAAACTAAGAGACATAACATTTGCATACATGCTAGCTTACTGCTAAAGGTAAACTAATAAAATGACTGAATTATATTATTAGCACATAAGCTAATGCTAAAGCTAAAATAAAATAAACCGAGAAAATGGACTCTATGCATGCATGATCACCACATTTAGCATCAGTGGGGACCGCAATGTCTGGTGCAGCACAGTGTATGGAAATTGTTAGTAAATTAAGCACAAAATGTTATCTTTTAGACGACAGGACTAAGCAATATTTATATGATGGTCCACCTTTTCACTAAAGCTATATAAAGCATGTGGAACTCATTATTAAAATGTTATGTTTTAATATAATATACTAAAATGTTAAGTTTACTATAGTTAAAAGGGCTAATGTATATAATATACTATATTATACATATTGTAATCATTTGTGATCGAAAGAGTTATATGGTAATATGCTAATACTAAAGTTAAATAAAAAATAAACTGGCCCTGTGTCCGAATATACAGTACCTGCTAACATGCTACAGTAGGAGAAAAACAGTATGTGACCCGAGTAGTATGTACTTATAGGCCTATACATATTCGAAAAACAGTAGGTGACCGACTACTTCCGGCAGTATGTGGTTTCGGACATAGCGCAAGATAATTAGCATATTAATCTAAAATGTTAAAATTAAACCAAAGACTGAACCAAGGGAATATTATTTAAACTACCGTGTACAAGTAATTATCAAAGGAAGATGAGCGATTATGCGACAAGCTGTTAAAGTGTGCAGCGCCCTCTTCTGGTCAAAACAAACACCACACAATTTGCTGGTAACCGGTAGGCTTTGCTTCGCAGTCTTTCTTACCAGATTCAGTTCTCATTTTTCTTTGGGGGCTATTTTGAACGCACTGTAAAATCAGGGACACTTGCGATGACATCTCCAGTGAACTGTCCCCGGAAAACAGGGACAACTAGTCGCAGCGCTAGAAAAGTACATCCCGTAATAAACTGTACATTATGAATGAACGCATATGGAAAGCAAAGCCTCTGAAGTCCCATTTTAAGCTTCCAGCTCTTCCCTGCTGCCTGTCTGGAGGTGGACTGAAAGCACTGTTGTCTTAAAGCACGGTTTGATAGTCTCAGCTGGACACTAGGTAGTTGTGGCAGCTGCAGCGAAGCGTGGGAGCATATGGCTCGGAAAGTTGCGGCTGGAGTCCAGCAATTACCACACCAGGGGGCTCTGTTACACCAGCACCAGCCATAGCCAAACATAATGAGGCACATCTACAACAAACAGTACTTCTGCTTTAGGACATCCAAACATTCGTGCAACTCTCCCAGCTGGGCCCACAGAAACATATCTGATTAACTACGGATAGAGCCAGACAATCTGTAAACGCTGCACGGGGAGAACCGTTTAGGCGATAAACTTTGTTAGCTACGAGTTGGATAAAGCAAGGCTTTATTTTTGGACCCGCACCAGGAAATATATTTTGCACGGTCAGGTTTTAGGTTCAAGAGGGCGCCTGCGCACCGTCTGGGGAGGCGAGCGGGCTTTGAACGTTGTGGCGGTGTTTTATTTTGCAGTCAGCACTTTTTTTGAAAAGAGTATTTGAGGTGAATTCTCTGGAAGTCATGTCTAGCAAATGGAATTTTCTTTACTGGTGGTTTCTATATTGTGTTGACAGCCTTAGTGAGTTAAGATGATGCTTTTAAGTAATGTGGGGATGTACTGCCGTTTACTTTGCATCAATTTCCTCATATCTTCCACTGCTTCTTACTGTCTCTCACAATGACAGGCTAAATCTGTGTGTTTGCCTCTGGATATAAACTCACACTGGTTATTGTTTTAGTATAATTTATATACTATTATATTATTTATTCATATTTTTAATTAGCTTATATCTGTATAATTTATATTATTTTAATTTTAGTTTTTGTTTTAGTAATTTAGTAATTTTTTTAGCTATATATATAAAATTATATTAAAAATTATATTTTAAATTTAAAATAAAATAATGCTTTCCAAATAATATTTTAATTTTAAATAAACAATATATCACTATAATTTATTGCTTTATTGTTGAATTAATTTAAACTAAATGTCCATGCGCATAATTTCCACTATTGACATTTCAGATTAAGGTTATGGTGATTATATTTTTGCTTTAATGTAAATAAATGCAGACCTGGCAACCTGTACGCATTTTGCGTAGCGGGCACGCATTTTGACCTTGAAGTACGCTGGAACGATTTGTCACTAAACAACGCTACGCAAAAACCTGACGTCTCTGTGCGCGCGCAGTCCTCAAATCAAACAACAGCAAAAGAAGAAGAGTTCGACCAATCATAGCGCTGGGTTCATTCGGGGATGATTGACAGATGCGTAAGGCCTATCATTAAAAAGAGACAAATCAACAAACACCAATATAGAATCCCGCTCGAGTTCACAAGCGAGGACGGTGGTCACGGTACTTCTGACTCCTGAAGGTAAACGGCTTGGGGTGGATGTGGAAAGTTTAAATATTGTATTGAGTTAACCTAATGATCACACGGGAGTGATCGCATGGATTATCTTAAAATACGCCGTCATTCATGGTCACTCACTCAGATAAGAGGAAGACATCATTCAGCCATGCAAATTATAAAATGCTCAAGCAATGCTGAACAATAAATCTAAATAAATTTGAAATCGCTATATGGCTTAGTGATTATGAAAGTGCTGTGAGTTACTGATAATCGCGAGTCTGGAGAAGCAGGCGTTTATTTCCTGTAGCTCAAACAGTAGAGCGTTGGCGCTAGCAACGCCAAGGTTATGGGTTCGATTCCCAGGGAAAGCAGGGAAAACTGATCAAATGTAAAATGTGTATCTTGAATGCAATGTAAGTCGCTTTGGATAAAAGCGTCTGCCAAATGCATAAATGTAAAATGTAAATGTATTTATTCATTCTCAGTGTTGAGAAACGTAGCCTGCATGTTACGTTATTGTGCCAATAATAACTAAAGTAGGCTACCTAATTATGTTAGATATTTATTTTTTATGAAAACTAGTTAGTTACTTATGGATTAAAAAGTGCCATACAGTGCTGCGCGAGCTCTGTCACAAACACGAACGCGCGCACACACAGAGAGAATTATAAAATAAAAATAGACGGCCTAAATTTTGTTCTTGCTTGTGTTTTTTTCTGTCAAAATGTCAGAAAGCAATTTGTATGATCCATCCGTGTTTTTAAAATTCGTTAAACGGACGGACGTTTAAATAGACGGACGTTTTACACAGTCATGTCGGATTCGTCTAACTACTTGATATTCTTTTTAGAATAAGTGATTCGTTTTGCTATTATTGGACTCCTGTCTATTCATTGTCAACTGTTTTCTATAAATACGTTTGTATTGGCTAACATTTATTTAACATTTTAAATGCGTAACTGTTTAAAATGTTCAAATACAAAGACAGCACGTCTCAAATGGAAGCCATTTTTTCTGTGGGATTTAGTATACTATTTGGATATTGTAATAATAAATTAAGTAGCCTATCTTAAATATACACACAGTGATCCTATGTTTTTTTATTGTTTTTTTTACTGTTTCCTAGGGGTTTCTTAATTTACTTAGACTAGTTGAGTCTAACTAACCCCCCTATTTGAGTCTAACTAACCCCCCCCCCCCCCCCCCCATATTATATACTGATAATATTTATATTATATATATATATAATATAAATATTATAACAACTATTTCTAAGACTATTTAAAACAAAATAATGCTTTCACAAGAATATTTTAATTAAACAATATAGCACTGTTATTTATTGCTATATTGTTTAATTCATTTAAATTAAATGTCCATACGCATGATTTCCATATAGACGCTGAAGTGTAATGCTCATTAATAGCTGCCTGCTCGAGAAACATTGCTTATATGAAGTAGCATTATTAGCAGGCTAGGCAACAAATCAGACAAGACTTTACGGCCCGGTTGTTGTGTGACATCTCAGCCCATCCCTCGAGGCGAGCGCATTTCACTCACACTTTGAAAACGCTGATTGGCTGTGGCAGTTTTCATCTTGTTCCTTTACTCCGTCGATTTCATTACGCCTAAGCGTTCGGAGCAACGTTCACATCCCTCGACAACTGAGGTTCTGATTGGCCCCAGATAAAATCTTAATTCCCTCCCCGGATTTTTTTAGCTGGACTCTCTCTGAGTGTGTGTGTGTGTGTGTGTGTTAGTGAATCTATGCTTTGCATTTGCGAGGGTGACGGATGCTCCCAAAACCCGGAGGTGATTCATCTAAGGCCAACTGCTCATGGAGGAAGATTGACAGGCTTCCTCTTGCCCATGACAGATGGGGCTGGTTTTAGCCATAGGAAATAAGGAGGCAGTGGATGCGTATAGTGTTGAGAAATCTAATATATTTGTTATTTTCCACTTACTTATTTAAGCATTAGAGGTATGTTTTTGTTGTTATGAGAGCTATGTCATATGCAAAGTATTACCTAACATGATTAAAAAAGCATGTAAATTAATTTAAATTGTAAATTGTATTTGTTTTTATTTGTTTTTGGTGATTTTGGTCTGTTCCATGGTAGAGCTTTTGACTTCTCGACTGTATACGCTATCCAGGAGTAAAATTCACTCTACAAATGCAATATTTTTTGACAAGGCTTTTTCCAGAATGTTGCAGTGTTTATTATAAATTATTTATCTATGCACACCATTATATATTTTTAATAATTATAATCAAAAACATGAACTTAGAACTCCCCTTGGAAACTTTGTCTGTTCTCTTCATGATGAAGGTTGGACTAAATATCGTCCACAACTGACTGCAAACTGACATTCAGATCTGCCTCCATTTAGTTAGCAATGCCCTACTTCCAACGAACCAATCAACTCCCGAAGGTTGAAATCAAGTCCCGCCCTACTTTTTTTTTTCTCATTCCAGAAGCCCATTCACTTGGATATACGTCACAACAGGGAAGAAAAGATTATCACAACTTTTGATTTAAAATTAGTGTGTCCCAATTTCCCAAATCCTAGTATGTTGAAATGAGTATTCCAAAGATTAAGAATTAAGATTACGAAAGGTTAGAATCCGAAGTGCAGATCCGTGCACACTCAAACGGCTAATATTGCCCACAATAACTCAATTAGAACTACAAACACGACTCAAAAGTGTTAAAAAACTACAAACATCTTAATTCCCCCCGAAACGGTACGGAAATCAATTTAAATTGAATGTGGAGGATTTTAACTGTGTAAAGATGATTGAATTTAAACGGTGACAGGACGCGCGTACGCTGTCCGTTAAAGACGCGGTTATATAATGTCCCAAAGCTTTCCTACTATTTTGCTACACACTCAAAAGTACACTGTAAAAAATATTGTTGGTTCAACTTAAAAAAGTAAGTTACCTGGTTGCCCTAAAAAGTTCATTGGAAAAAATAATAATTTGTTGATACACTGGATTTTGGTTTAATCAACAGAAACTTAAAATATTATGTTATCTGAACCACATTAATTATCTAAGTTGATTTGACAATTTTGTTTTCTTGCACACTTTAAGGGCATAGTAAAGTTGAATTGGGAATTGCGTTATCTCCAGTTAGTCTCCATAGTTACTTAGTTCTACGCCTGTTCCTGTTCCCTTTGATTACTCTCCTCTTGTAAGCCCGGAGTTTCCTCAGTTCTGTGTCTGGTATCTCCAGCATTTAAAGTGGTTGTGTTCACGTTTATCTCCTGTGTATTCTTTGTGGATTTATTAAAGACTGTTTTTGTTTCCTATTTCTTATCAGTATCTTTTAGTGTAGTTAGCTACTTTGTTTATATGTTCCTCCGGTTTTCGACCTCTGCTGTACACTGAAAATCCTTCTGACCTCAAAGTGATTTGTGAGGAAATGCACCAAGATCTTGTTTACATTTCTTCTCCAGCATTCTTCATTTCCAGCATTTCAATTGGTAATTTGCAGGTTTGTGATGGATGGGTTTGTCTCCTATCCTGCACGTCTTACATAACCCGGTCTATTTGGGATGAATGCTGTTTTCTTTAATTGCTACGTATTTCCTGCTTGCGTTCCCCGGCTACTGCTTTTATTTATTTATTTATTTATTTATACCTCAACCAGAGGCTACATTTGTAAATGCCAGCCAAATACCACAGGTAGCTGTCTGACGGAGCTCGAAGAATGTTCTGGCACAGTCTTTGCGCTTGGATGACGATCATGCGACCAGTTCATTTCCATCCCAGGCTTGAGTCTGCATTTCATAGACTCGCCATCAGCTGTTTTCCAAAGGCCCATGATCAAAAAGAACCAGGATGTGCACGGAGTTTTACACAGAATTGCTAATCACATAGAGCGCTTACCTCTTCCTGAGACTGGAGGATGTGACTTCATCCCATTTCCTCCAAGAAAGAGATCCATAAGACTTCCAAACCTGAGTCAGGGATTCTTTAAGAGGGACATCGTATCCTTTTTTCCACCTCTCTCATTCTTAGTCCTCTTTCAATTATGTAGTGCACTGCTTACTAGTGCAGTGCCCGTGCAAAATCAGTTTTTGTGTGTGCTTTTAGTAATTGCTGGTTTGGTGTATTTGAGTGCTCATTGTTACAATTAATTACACAGCAAAAGTTCAGTGACATTTTTATTTGTGCGTGGTAGTAAGCAAATACTGATACTGACATAATGACACAATAAATATGGCAAATTTAACTACATGGTTGCAAAACTATTTATAATGGTGGTATTAGGTGACGTGTATTTGTGTACAGGTAGCAGGAGTTTAGATTAGATTAGATTTATATTAGTTTCACAGAAGTAAACAGTGTGGCCACTGAGGGGGAGTGGCCACTCAGTATGCAGTGTGAGAAGGGGAGTGGCCACTCAGTGTGCAGTGTGAGAGGGGGAGTGGCCACTCAGTGTGCAGTGTGAGAGGGGGAGTGGCCACTCAGTTTGCAGTGTGAGAGGGGGAGTGGCCACTCAGTGTGCAGTGTGAGAGGGGGAGTGGCCACTCAGTTTGCAGTGTGAGAGGGGGAGTGGCCAGTCATTGTGCAGTGTGAGAGGGGGAGTGGCCACTCAGTTTGCAGTGTGAGAGGGGGAGTGGCCACTCAGTGTGCAGTGTGAGAGGGGGAGTGGCCACTCAGTGTGCAGTGTGAGAGGGGGAGTGGCCACTCAGTGTGCAGTGTGAGAGGGGGAGTGGCCACTCAGTTTGCAGTGTGAGAGGGGGAGTGGCCACTCAGTGTGCAGTGTGAGAGGGGGAGTGGCCACTCAGTGTGCAGTGTGAGAGGGGGAGTGGCCACTCAGTGTGCAGTGTGAGAGGGGGAGTGGCCACTCATTGTGCAGTGTGAGAGGGGGAGTGGCCACTCAGTTTGCAGTGTGAGAGGGGGAGTGGCCAGTCAGTGTGAGAGGGGGAGTGGCCGGTGCTTGTTTTACTGATATATTTACCGATATATTTTGCATTTCTAATCCAAACAATGTCAAAGCTGGCACTGCACTTACTCGTGCCCATAGCAAGACACCTGTCAAGTTTGAAATCCATCGAATTAATGGTTCGAGAGATATGCGAATAACAGACAGACAGACAGACAGACAGAAAGACGTCCCTGTAATTTATAGATTGATTATGCACTGTATGGTAATAATGTGTTATGATCCTTTAATTCACTGGCTTATCTAAAAATAGGCATTACTTATTAAAATATTAAAATATATATATATGGCAAATTTATAACAAACGTTTTAAACTTAAAAAAATTGTATTTTCAGGTTTTATGACCCTTTAATTCACTCTCTTAAAAAAGAAAAAAAAAGAAAAGCATTACATATTTTAATATTTGTTTTTCTATATATTTTAACTTTTTTTATATTATTAATCATTTATTATAATTTTTTAATATTTTTATTTGTTGCAGTTTTTATACAAACACAAAACAGATCAGAAGTCTCACAAAATTTATACAAAAAGTATGTTAAACATAAAATAAACAAACAAACAAACAAAGAAAAAAACACCCCACTTTTCATTGTTTTTAATATTTAATTTTATTAAATGTAAAATCTGTTTTGTTTTAATATGGAATTTTTTTTTTTTTTCTAATAAAAAAAATATTAGTGTAGTTTCCTCAAGTGCCTGTGGATCTCTGTGGTTCATGTGCTGTGATGTGAAGCTAGCCCAACTTGGTAGCCCATCTTTGGATAATTAGACAGCGAGGAAAGGCAGGAGAGGGACATCATTTTTTTTTTAAAGTGTGCCGCTAGATACATTTTCAAACTGAATAAGTGTCATAGTTTAGGGCACCATTGAATAGCATGGAAAAATATTAGCAGAGAACAAGAAGTTGACAATAAATCCTCCTCCATTAGGTTCTTATGGTCAGCACGGGGTATTCAATTACATTGAATGGGCCTCTTCGGTGACAAACACCATTTTTTAAAGCTAAAAAATTGGTGGGCAGACCTAATCCATCTAGCGACTGCTAGAACCGCACAAGAAAAAGCTGTAGACATGGGAGGACAGCAGTGTCTATAATCATGTATTCATGAATTTAAGTGTGCTTTTTTTGTCTTCTTTTGTTGCGTTTGATTGTAGGAATTATTTTGCCGTCGCTGTAGGGATTAGAGCTTTTCAGGAGCACACGACGCCTCAAATGCTCAGAGGAGAGAGCTGATGTAATGTAAATCTGTAGGTCATTATATACTAAAGATGCAATTAACACATGAAACAAATCAGTGAGTCATCGCAGGTAGCATATGGTGCTGTGATACTACACCAAAGGTTTATTCTGCTCGAAGAAATCAAGTTGCCTGTGATGCCTGTGACTTTCAGGCAGGTTGACTTTTTTTTGTAATGCATAAAATGTTTTAATAGCCTATGTAATATCTTTAATTATACACTACCATTCAAATATTTTTGATTATATCTTTTAATGATTTTGAAAGATGTCTCACCAAGGTAGAATTTATTCGATAAAAAAAAAACAATAAAACAGTAATATTATGAAATTTTATTACAATTTAAAATAACCGTTTTCTATTTGAATATATTTTAAAATTTAATTTATTCCTGGGATGCAAAGCTGAATTTTCAGCATCACTTCAGTCTTCAGTGTCACATGATCCTTCAGAAATCAGTCTAAATGTACTGCTCAAGAAATGTTTCTTCTTATTATTATTATTATCAATATTGAAAACAGAAACAACATACAAAAAGTTCAAAAGAACAGCATTTATTTGAAAACTTTTGTGACATTATGAATGTCTTTATTATCCTTATATAAGTGTTTTCTTTAAAACAATATATAATCTCACCTACCCAAAACTATTTAACTGTAGTGTATAATAAATAAATTACCAGATAGCATTTATATGACACAAAAACAAACTGTTTCAAAAACAGTTACACATTGTCACACTTTAGTTTAGCTCCGGTCCCTATTCACTTTCATCGTGTGGAAAATAGCCAGAATTTTCTTCAGAAAGGCACTTTTTCTGTTCTGTAGAAAAAAAGAAAAAGTAATTCGTGTTTGCTGTGACATGTGGGTGAGTAAATGATGACTTATTAAAAATAAAAATAAAAATGATTTTTAGGGTGAACAGTTCCTTTAAATTAATTCCTCGTAACACTAAACAAACATCAAATATGCAGGTTTTTGTTTAATGCATACTGGGATTTTCTTGCCTTTGTTCTTCTCTAAGTCTCTAGAAAGAGATGTTAATTCAACAGATGATTATTTAAAAGGATCTATTATACTCTTTTGACGCGTAATTTTCTTCTATTAAATCCAGACAAGACAGAGGTACTACTTATCGGTTCAAAAAACCGCCCACAAAACCTCTCACAATACAACTTTAACATGGTAGGATGTCCTGCTACTTTATCCTCTACAGTAAAAGACCTGGGTGTCATACTAGACTGCAACCTGTCTTTTAAAAATCATATTTCATATGTTACAAAAACAGCCTCTTTTCACCTTAGCAACATTGCTACGTAATATGCTATCAGTTTCTGATGCAGAAAAGTTAGTTCATGCATTCATGACCTCGAGACTAGATTACTGTAATGCTTTATTAGCTGGTTGTCCTGCATCCTCAATAAACAAGCTACAGTTAGTCCAAAATGCAGCCGCTAGAGTTCTTACTAGATCAAGAAAATATGATCATATAACACCGATCTTATCATCACTACATTGGTTACCTATAAAGTTCCGTATTAATTATAAGGTATTGTTACTGACTTATAAAGCCCTAAACGGCTTAGCTCCAGTCTATTTAACGGATCTTCTATCGCCCTATAATCCATCGCGCTCTTTAAGATCGCTAAATTCGAGGCTTTTGGTTATACCTAGGATATCTAAGTCCACTAAAGGAGGGAGAGCATTTTCACATTTAGCTCCAAAACTCTGGAATAGCCTTCCTGATACTGTTCGTTGCTCAGAGTCGCTCTCCCAGTTCAAAACTAGACTAAAGACGCATCTCTTCAGCCAAGCATTCATATAAATGTTTTAATCTTACAGTTAAATCCGGCCTCTAGTTCATAACCGCCAGAGGAGAACTGGCCCCCGACTGAGCCTGGGTTCTCCCAAGTTTTTTTTTTTCTCCATTAGGTCACCTGATGGAGTTTTAGGTCACCATTGGGTCACCTGATGGAGTTTTAGGTCACCATTGGGTCACCTGATGGAGTTTTAGGTCACCATTGGGTCACCTGATGGAGTTTTAGGTCACCATTAGGTCACCTGATGGAGTTTTTCGTTTCCTTGCCACTGTTGCCTTGCTCAGTTGGGGATATTCAATTTAATGAATCAATCAATAATACTATTGATTAGCATTACCAAACATGGACGTTTTATTATTATTTTAATTTAATACTGTGAAGCTGCTTTGATACAATCTGTATTGTGAAAAGCGCTATACAAATATTCTTGACTTGACTTGTAATGTTGCTGTTTAAGCACAAAAAAGTCAGCAAAGTTACAAAGCACAAAGTCACTCCAATAGGACTTATTCTCTATATCAGACTGTAAACCCTAACGTTCAAAATAATTAATTGGTTTGAGTAGGACAAACTTAAATTAAACTAATTAGTTCATTACAATGAACTTTTATGAGTATTTAACACTTTCTTTTTCTTTCAAGTTCACAGAACTGATATATTTTAAGTAAACTGAACTGTTTCGTTGTTTCGAGTTTTATGAAATTATTTCTTTTAATTTAGACGAACTTAAGTTCAACTGAAACGGCTGGGATGTCTATTTCCCAGGATGCTTATGCCGATGGCACTCGAAAGGGAGAGTAAATGCTAAAATCAAGTGTAATATCATGTTTTTTTGTGCAAGATTAATGTTAAGTGGGAGATTTAGTAGTGATTAATGTTTTGTTATGCTAATTTAGAAGAATTTCTGTTAATGTTGGTTTTAGGATAGTTACCATCATGGTGACAAGTGGTGCATGCAGCTTGATTTGAGAACAATTAAAACCTTTATATTGTTGCACTCATACAGCAAGTGCTTCTATATAACACACTATTGCTAATATGATAACAAATTAGCATGTTAGCAGATTAGCTTGTTAAAGCTAGTTAAAGGAGAACTCCGGTCAATTTTAACATTGAGCTCATTTTTTTGTAAATTTGGAGTGCTGTCAATACAGAGAACAACGACAAAAATCGATGTTGCCTACACCGTGTTATCCTCTTTTTAAAATTTGCACCCTATTGACTTCAATGGGGCAAGTTTTAAACATGCTTTTAGCCTCTTAACATCCTTATTGTTTCATTACAAGTGCCCAGCCATGTTAGATGATAACTTCAGAGTGAACACGAGTGAATCTGACTGCATTAGATGTGAAAGATATGAATAAAAATGATGTTATTTCAGCCAGCGCTCATACCTGTATTTAGTTCCTGTTTTTGGTCGAAGTCCAAAGTAGTCGATTGTCGAGTTCACACGCATGGGTTTAGTTACATATGATCACGCGCGTGAACTCGACAATCGACTACTTTGGACTTCGACCAAAAACAGGAACTAAATACAGGTATGTGCGCTGACTGATATAACATCATTTTTATTAATATCTTTCACATCTAATGCAGTCAGATTCACTCGTGTTCACTCTGAAGTTATCATCTAACATGGCTGGGCACTTGTAATGAAACAATAAGGATGTTAAGAGGCTAAAAGCAGGTTTAAAACTTGCCCCATTGAAGTCAACAGGGTGCAAATTTTAAAAAGAGGATAACACGGTGTAGGCAACACCGATTTTTGTCGTTGTTCTCTGTATTGACAGCACTCCAAATTTACAAAAAAATGAGCTCAATGTTAAAATTGACCGGAGTTCTCCTTTAAGTTTATACTAATAAAAGTGTTCACATTGAGATTACATGAAAGTTTTAAGATAATTGTATGAATTAGTGTACTCAAACATGTAAAGTTTAGAACAATTAAAATGTATAAGTACAAAATAAAAATGTTTTGAGTTTTGCCAATTTATTCAGGGTTACGTTTCTGAACTCCCTGAAACACCTTCATTGTAGTCTTGAGTTTTCTTCCAGAAACAAACTGTCCCAAATGGGTCCCACTCGCAGTCTTCCAAGGAGTCCGCACTTTCGTGACGTAATGCCGCTTTGACTGTTGGGGAGAAGTCTGCTGCGGAGCTCGATTCAGTGCGGTTCGGCAAAAGTGCGCATACTGAACACGAAGCACTCTTCTGAAACCTAAAATGACAAATGCACACAAGACCGTAAGTGCATATAAATTGTGCCATTTGGGACAGGGACACAAAATTCCTTATTTAAAGGGGGTGGTATATTGTCCTTTTCACAAGATGTAAAATAAGTATTTGATGTCCCCAGAGTGTGTATGTGAAGTTTTAGCTCAAAATACCCCACAGCTACTTTTATATAGCATGTTAAAATTGTCACTTTTTGAGGATGAGCAAAAATGCACCGTTTTTGTGTCTGTCCCTTTAAATGCAAATTAGCTGCTGCTCCTAGCATTGAGGGAGAAGCTTCACACAGACACAAACTGAAAATGTTAAAAACTTTTAGCCTTTTATGCAGAAACCTATGGAAGCTTATGAGTAGCAATATTCAATTTGATATGTAATATGCAAAATGACAATTCAATATGTAAAATGGCAATGCATTTCTGTAATTACATTTACATTTTCCCATACATTTGTGCAACGTTTGGTGCAAAATGAAAATGAAAATGCAATTATATAATTTACATTTGCCATTTCATACACTAGGTTTAATATGTAAATTGAATACATATTTTAACGCTTTATAAGTTGCAAAATGAAAATGAAAATGTATTACAGAAATTATTAGATATGTGTAACATGTTCAAGCAACAACTGTTGCAAAATGATCATTCAAATGTTATTTTTCTCAATTGCATTTACACTCACAGTCAAGACACTTACGATTGCATTTTCATTCAATGTCCCGCAATGTATGTAGCAAAATTCAATGTGCACATTGAAAATGCATTCCGAGCAGATCACGTCTGTCTCCGCCCCCTCCCGCCATGTCAATCACTGCGTGAAGGCGGGGCACGGGCACGGCAACAGGTAAACATAACGTGCTTTTTGAGATGTTGGAAACATGGCGGCGGCAGAGATAATACGGGCGTTAAATACACTCGGAGAAGCTGTGGAACTGACTTGTCCATGTTCCCTCACTTGAACCCTCTTGACCTATACCGCCGTAATACCCCGACCAGGGGTGCGTTTCCCGAAAGCATCATTAGCCAACTATGGTCGCAAGTTCCGTCGTTATCAGCATAGTTCAACGATTTGGTGTTTCCCGAAACCATCGTTCCAACGAACGTTCGCAAACAGCATCGCAAACTTGTGTGGTTGGAACGACTGCTCTCGAGCTGTGGTTAGAAGCATAGTTTCTAGTTTACATGAGATGTAGACTGAATAAATCCTTATCTTTAGCAAAATAAGCAAGCTGACATTCAGTACAACCCGTGTTATTTATTTAGAATACATACAAATGTAATTTACGTCTTTTAGTTTGTCAAGAGATTTAAAACACCGTTTTTGAAGACTGCGCATGTGCGAACGCGCTCAACTATGTAAGAACGAGCCAAATATTGAGTCTGGTAATAAAGCAAAATAACTGAGAAAAATTAGAAATGGTCTTCAGATGCCATGTCTGTAACTTATATGACAAAATCTAGCGTTAATTCGATCTCAAACAGATTAATTAAAATAATTTATTAGTCCACCACGTGCGAGACGTCATAAACCAGCGTGGTTGAACGATACTTTGCGACATATGGTTTCGGGAAACAGTCGTGACGAGCTAGTTGATTTCTCCAACGATGCATCATACTATGATAGTTAAGCAGTGAGCTATATAGTTGTACGGGAAACGCACCCCAGAGCCGTTGTTGATAAAAACCCCGCCTTCACGCAGTGATTGACATGGCGGGAGGGGGCGGAGACAGACGTGATCTGCTCGGAATGCATTTTCAATGTGCACATTGAATTTTGCTATACATTGCGGGACATTGAATGAAAATGCAATCGTAAGTGTCTTGACTGTGAGTGTAAATGCAATTGAGAAAAATAACATTTGAATGATCATTTTGCAACAGTTGTTGCTTGAACATGTTACACATATCTAATAATTTCTGTAATACATTTTCATTTTCATTTTGCAACTTATAAAGCGTTAAAATATGTATTCAATTTACATATTAAACCTAGTGTATGAAATGGCAAATGTAAATTATATAATTGCATTTTAATTTTCATTTTGCACCAAACGTTGCACAAATGTATGGGAAAATGTAAATGTAATTACAGAAATGCATTGCCATTTTACATATTGAATTGTCATTTTGCATATTACATATCAAATTGAATATTGCTACTCATAAGCTTCCATAGAAACCATGTCAGACAAAGATGAAGAGAGTCAAGAAGTGAAACATGACAACATTTCTTAATGGTTAGTTGATGAATTAATGTAGCTTATGTGTAGTTATCTTCTAGTCATTAATTAGCATATTCTCTCTTGACAATGTATAAATCGTGTTCTGGGGGCGGGGTTTATGTAAATTGTAGGGTTAGTGATGTCACTAACCCGGGAGGAATGTCATGTAGTCCCTACCAGCCGTTTGTTGTAGTCCTTAAAAAAACAATTTCTTTAAAAGCAAATGTCTCCCTTTGCTTTGAACTTTGAGCGTTGTGACTTTGCAGATGTTGTTTATGCTCAAACAGCAACATTACACACTAACTAAAGTGTATTTCCCAAACACATTCTAAGCAGTTGACCAATCACAACACACTGATCCAGTCGACCAATCAGAGCACAGTGTGCTTTTTGGAAGGAGGGGCTTCGTAGAGACCAGAACTAAACAGAGCTTTAAGTGCTGCAACAATTAAAAATTTGTGGGAAATTATGTGTTTTTTAAACATTCAAGCATGAAAACCTATTCTAGTAAACACAGAATCAAGAATTTAAACCTGAAGTCCAGAGTCATTCATAACTAATTAAACAGTAATTTCTTGCACTTTGGCCACTGAAAATCAACTATAGTTCTCTTCCTGGCGCAGTTTCCAACTGGCGTACAAGTAGTACTTCAGGCTCACTCAAAGGTTTTAGGTTTCCAAATGAGAAGAAAACCATTCAAATGACTGAAATGGCAAATTATAAGGCTGTTCAGAGCCTGTAGCTAACCTGGCTGCAAACAATCTTGCCATCGTTCCCAATAACTGTCAGCTAACCCACAACCCCCAGGACGTTACCATTCTGTGTATCTGCATCTTTTACTGAACACTAATTACGAATATCCTATTCCAGTCAACCCAAAAAAATAAAGTTTGACTATTGCAGCTCCACTCCAAATTTCCGTGCCTGCCCAAGGGGTGACTTATGCTAATGCCATCGCTAAATCGACAGCATTGCCTTTGAGAGCACAAATCCTGTTTGCTTCTTCATGCTGACAGAATCTGAGTGAGATGTGCCTGTCCTCGAGGCCTTTGGCTCATTATAATCCACTTAAACAAATTCACTCATTTGGGTTATCAGAATCAGTATGAGCGTCACTATCTTCAGTAATTAATGCATTGAATCATCTGTTTTGGGGATGAGGTTATCTGCAGTGGTCCCATTTGATGTTGAAATCCCATTTCAGGTGAACAAACATCTCGTCCTGTGGCAGCGCTTTGAAGAGATTCAATTTACCAAATAATTGAAATCAGCATCACAATGCATTTAACTCACGTTAAGTGACTAAGGCCGTGTGTCCACCAAAACGTTTTTTTTTTTTTTCAATTGTTTTGATGAGCGTAACGAGGCTCTGAGCGTCTTTTTCACGCGGAAGTGCTGAGCGTTCACCGTTTTTTACATGTCGCCGAGAGTTGAAGAATGTTCAACTTTGGGTAAAACGCAGCACTCATCACTGTAACTTTTTACCCAGCCGTCCAATCACAGTGGAGGAGGGGCGTGACTAATAGCAACGGATATTCTGTATTATAGCAACTCAACTAAACTGAAAAAGAAAAAACTGCGCTGCCAAAACGCTCTCAAGCGCACATAGCTCGGCGTTTTCAGCTGGCTAAAAACACTTTGGTGGACACACGGCCTTACAGTGATGCCAAAAAGATCACTTGATCTCTTTAGCAAACTTATGTCTGCATTATAACAAATTGACTCTTAATGACACTTTTTTTAATCAAAACATTTTAGAAAAAGATGCAGTCAGGACTTAAATGATAAAACAATTGATAAATTGTTCCAAAGTTATTTATTTTCACAAGGGACAACTATATGTACCAAAACATTGAACAACATTCAATATTGACTGAGAGAAGGCAAGAAAGACAATGTGCTTATGCATGTGTATACTGTAGATTATATGGAAATGAGCTCATTAATGGACAATTACTACATAATTGACTGAATTGTCAGTAATTGCATCCAATAAGTGATCTAGTCATTTAAAACATCTTATATTTTAAATGGTATAAAGTAAAGATAAAATGTGTTGAGATGTGCTTTGAAAGAGATGTCATACTGCTGGAGATATAATCTTCCATTTAGCTACATTTTGCATTAATTCTAATTTGTATTATTCAGATAACTCCGCAAAACCAGTTTAATATGATTACAAAACTTGTGGAGTCATGTATTGGGGTTTTGGAGGAAAACATCATCAGCATATAGATGCAGATTTTGTGATTGATTTTGTGGTGGATATTGTTGGCTGTGATCCCTGTAATATGATAATTTTGTCTTGTAGCAACAGTGGATTCAATGATTCAGTGGACCTCATTGTCTGACTCCTTGCTGTAATTTGAATTTTGGTGGTGTTATGATGCCCTAGGGTGAATGTAGTTTGTTTTATTCATTTACTATAATACATTCCCTTCAAGTGCTTTTTCTGCATCTAGTGATGTTATTTCTGTATTGCTGTTGTTGTTCTTGCTTATATCCATATTGAATAAGCAGCGTGTGTTATTGAATGAGCACCGTTCCTTGATAACCTGTTTGGACTGGATCAATAAGATATGAAATGACTGATCCTAATCATGTAGCTTGAGCTTTGCTGATTATTTCAGGTTAATGTTATAATAAGATATATTGGGTGGTAGGTTTTTGTACAAGGTGGGGTCTTAAAAGGATAGATCAACCCCAAAAATAAAAACTATGTCATAATTTACTCAAGCTCATGTTGTTTCAAACCTGTGGAACATAAAAGAATAAAGTCAGTGTGGTCCAAAAAAATATTACACTGTAAAAAAATAAAAATAAATTGCTGCCTTAAATTTTTAAGTACAATCAACTTGGATGTTTAAGTAATTTAAATTTAAATTACATTAAACTGACTTAAAAAAAATTAGTTGAATCTTGTATGACTTATTTAAAAAAAAACTTATTTTGATGAGTTGAAGCAATGTAAAAACATATACTGTCATAACGTATTGAAAATGTCATTTTTTTTACAGTGACTTTGATGTTCATCTTAAAAATAAAGTTTCCAAAGAACCTTTCTGGGATTTTTTTTTATTTAAAAGAACCATTTATTTCTTCATGTGAAGAACGTTTTAATAATCTAAAGAACCTTTTTCCATTTATAAAGAACCTTTTGTGGAATGGAAAGCTTCCCCGCATGGATGTAAAAGGTTCTGAACCGTCAATGAAGAACCTTTATTTTATAGAGTGTAAGAACTATTTTTCACTTTTGTGCAATGGAAAGGTTTCATGGATGCAGTATCGGGGGAACACATTACAATAAACACAATCAGATTACTTTTTTTTCAAGTATAACCAGTCAAGTAATGAATTACTTTTAAATTTGCAACAAAATATTCAAGTTACTTTTTAAGTAATATATAAGTATATTAATATAATAAGTAACACAACTTAACTGTTTTCCCATTTATAGACTGACACCTCGCCTGTCCTCATGTTGAGAGAAATCAGGAGTAAGTGCGGAGGTGTTGGGCGCTGTGTGAACATGATAGTTATTATTGTTCTAGACTAAATATGAGCATTTACTCATTGCACTTGCACAGAAACTGCCAAAAGGTTTGTTAGATCTGTGCAGGCGTGAAATTGCATTGCAAACAAGCCCAGTCCAGATGAGAAAAAGTAACATAATGCATTACTTTCCATAAACAGTAACTAATTAACAAAATCAGTTAAAATTTTAGGGAGTAACACAAAATTTGATGTTAAATATGCATGTAACTTTGCCCAACACTGCATGGATGCTAAAGCTTCTTCATGGTACCATCAATGTCAATAATTCTTCATGTTTAAGAGTGTATGGACAAAAAATGTTCTGAGACACTTTTTAATATATATTCTTTTGTGTTCCACAGAAGAACAGCACGAATATGCCTCTTGTCACCTATAAAGCACCATCCGCCACTGACTTGAATAGCCGTAAATCCGTCTAGTAACAGAAAAGGGAACATTAGTTCGAGAATCTCCGAGGAAAACAGAGCGTGAACAACTCTAGTGTTATAACATTATCAACGGGGGAAGCAAACACGCTTATTCACCCGGACTGAACATTCAGTTCTCTGCCATCTCTTTGTTTCATCTTATCCTGCCCAAAGCGGGCTTTCACTTCCATTTACTTCAGATGCGTTCGGTTTAAGCAAACAGCGTTTATCAGCTTGAAGGGTCACGGTATCTCTTCGTGCATAACATTAGCAGATATGTTTGTCCCTTCTCCAGACACCACTGCTCTGTCACTTTCGGTCTCGCTGGTCTCAACACAGCCGATTTAAAGATGGCTGCAATACGTCAACGACGCCTCGAGTTATCCAGTCCTTTGAAAGAGTCAGCCTTGTGTAGGTGCGCTCTCAGTTGCAAAATCATGATTCCACTCTTCAGCTAAGGCAGCGGCCTCTGGAGAGTGGCACACTTTCTGCTGGAGGTGTGATGCTGAAAATGGCACACAAATGGCAGTTCTCACATGCCGCGTGTTTGAGCGCTGCACAAGCAGGTCGGCCCGAGCCAGAGTGAGAATTGCATCGCAAACTCCCGAGAATAGCTTGGGGTTTCTTGTGGATTCAGCCACTGTGGGAGTGTAATTTTAGAATGAAAGGCAGAGGGATGACAATGCGCGCGAGAATGATCTACCTCGCCCGCGCGATATCTGCGGCTTCGCTCGGTCGAGGCTTATCTAAATCCACTGCTTGGTCTTCTTTACAATGGCCTTCAGATAAGGTGTCATCATATCAATTTTAGACTCAGTATTAAGGAGCTAAAGCGAGTCGAATGTCATTGCGTCCGTACACTTGAAATATAGAGCATAGAGCTTGATAGTGAAGCTTTTTTTCTGGTCTGTCTTCCACAAAAATATGGGATGGTTTCCTAATTTTACATAACCAAATTTAAAAAAAGTATATATATTATTTACTCTGTGTGTACTATATAAGTGTATTATTATAGTACACATAAAGTACACATTTACACATATGTGTGTTAAGTTATCATGTTTTTTAAGGTATTATGTTTTGTCTGAAGACTGTCCCCAATGTAAGGCAAAACAAATTCCCCAACGGAATCAAAAGTATCCGTCCATCCATCCAAGAATAATAATAAACAAGTTTAATACATTTTCTCTTTTGAGTTCCTGCCTTCTGGTAGAAGGTACAGAATACCTAAAACTAGATTGAATCGGTATAAATACTCCTTCGTACCAGTTTCCACCAACATTTTAAATCTAAATCTAAATTAGAAGTTGTGTGATGATTTGTATGAGATAGGCCTGAGGTATGTGCAATAACGCTGTGTGCTGTATTTTATCATTTTTAGCTATTATATTTGTGTATGTGTAGTTGTGTATTTATTCTATGTCTATGTGTATTTATTGTCTGTAACGGCAGCGATGGCACTTAGCACTTTTGAGTCCACAACAAATTTCCCCCAGGGGACAATAAAAAATAAAAAAAGTATATTCTATTCTATTCTATTCTATTTTTTTTTAACAAACTTATGTTAATTAATTAAAGTCAAACAGAAAAATGTGCTTGTTTCAAGTGTGTGTATTATGGCAGAGTGGGAGTGGTCACTGGATTTGGTTCATGAATATTTAATTAGTTTCCCAGGCAAGGAATAAGAGCTTAAAATGACTATAAATAGTTGTTGTTGTTGTTGGAATAGAGGTAATAATTGTATTTACATGTCTCTTTTAGAGGTATTTGCTAGTTATGGTGTTTTATTTAACCCCCTCCTTCATTGTGTTCCTTCTAAATTTCTCAAATGTAAACTATATTAAAGCACCTTTCAAGTTCTACCAGCATCTGAGTGAAGGAAAATCAAGGCTTATCGTGAATTATGTCGTTTTGCAGTAAAATGCAAGTTCATATAAGCTAATTAAACACGAAAGATACCAGAGACAAATTCCGGGTGAAAAAATGTCTGTAATCCTTAGCCTCATATGCTTTTTGTTCCAGTAGAATGAGCAGGATTCAATTAGTAGTTAAATTTTGCTCACTTAACTCTGAATAATTGAGTTTAAATAGCTGACGAGTAGCCTATTTCTAACTAATAAATTGTCTGACATACTTACAATTTTGTACTTACCCTAATGTCAAAATCAAAAAGCCATTAACCAACTCTTTTTTTCTTCTTCGCCCAATGAAGGAACTTTCTGTATAAATTTTTTTTCCCACAGGTCTTTTACACATATTCTGAATTATACTTTGCATTGTTTTTTTTGTTTGTTTTTTTTACTGGTAAATTGCTGGTAGTTTTCTGCCTGCATGTATATTATACATTTTTCTATTGATTTTTTTTCTTTGAGTGAAGCTGAAAAAATAAAGTAGGCTATTGTATAAATATGAAAAACTTAAAACACTTCAATGAAAATTATAAATGGTTCATTGGTAACTAAATTAAATAAGTTTAAGTTGAGAACTAAAATCACTAAAATGATTTAAAAAAAAAAAAAAACACAACAAAATTATTAGAACTTACACCAAAATTTACAATAAAACCTGAAAAAAAGAAAGAAAAGCTAATTCCAAACATTGAATACTATAATATAGTATATAAAATACTTAAATATCACATAACAAATAATGCACATCTTTTGCTCTTTATTTATTTTTGACCCTAAAAAAGAGATTTTTGGTAAGTGAAAAATAGAGAAATAAATTGTCAACCTCATGAATAAAATAAGAACCTGGAAGTAGGAACGTCTCAGGAAGACTTGAAGGCAGCGATGGCATATTATGCGCTAACAGCGACTACATGGCTGTGACCTGTTATTAATGCTTTTGAATGTCACATTCTGACAAATAATTTAGACGAACATACATAGAATGTATATTCAGTCATCACGATGTTGTCTTCTCGTGGCCAGACCGGAGGAGGAGGATGATGACATCTGTCTGTCAAACAAATAACTCTGACATTTGCGCACCTTCCTCTAGGTACCTCAGATCAAACAGCAGTAGCCGTGCATGAAGCCAACCTGAGAAAACATCAGGATTACTAAATAAATATCACCTCAGTAGACAAAACCTGCTCCCATTGTGGCATGGCATTAAGACCATGAACCTGGTGTATATTTACATACAGCTTAGCTGCCAGAACTGATGTCATTAATTAAATCCTGTTAAAAATGAAGCACCTCATGCAGATCTAAAGGAAGTGTGCTAATGCTACATGCTAGCACCATTATGTTTTTAAAGAATGCATGTTTGAGGTATGACGGTGTGTAATTTATGTTTTAGAACAAAATGGGAAAGTCTCTTGAATAATGTAAAGCACAGACTTTATTTTAGCATTAGGAACTTCCTGAGGGAACTCATGCTAATGCTAATGCTAATGTGAGATGAATTACTCCGTTAGCTACTTGTAGCTCTGTGGCGCTATATAAAACTTCCTTTGAGGATGGCGAATACATAATTATGGCACGTGAGCACTTTTGTATGCGTCAAAAAAGACCAAGGAGGGAAAATGAAAGAGTGAATGATTAAGCGCAAGCATCTCTCACTCCGCGGCAATTTGTGTCCACTTCTCTTGCAGCGAGTGTTTTAAATAAAGGTCTTCAGAGAGGTTAATTAGTATTGTCTGAATGTAATCTATCAGCAGTGAGGGCTTTTCTCAATTTGACAGCTCCATTATGGAGGCAAACACAGATGACTGTGTGCTTTGTTTCATAGAGATTAAAAAAGATAACAACAGTTAAACAAAACTCTTTAAAAATCAGGTATGAAGCTTTAAAATTCCACATCATTCACTTTTGTTGATGCGTCTATTGCAAATAATTCAAAGCACCATTAACAAACCTTTGAAAAGTAGCATCCCACGCTACAAGCTACTCATAATTCATAATAATAAGTCGAAATTAAGCTACAGTCAAGCTGCCTTATTGAATAGGTATTACAGTGCAAGTGAATGACGTAGCTATATATCAGTGTTGTTATTGTTAACTAAAACTAAAAAGTAAATAAAAAGCTAAAATGAAATATAATTATTAGATGAAAGCTTAAACTTAAAACCTTAAACATTATATTTCAGGCAAATAATTACTCATTTTCGTTTAACTTGAAGTACAAAAATTTCTGAAACTGAAATAAAAATAAAGCTAAATAGAAAAACAAAAAATAATAAAAAATTACAAAAGCACATAACAAAATGATTCAAACTTAAACTAAAATTGAAATGAAAACTTAAAATATAAAGATAAAACCTCATTCAATAATTTATTCAATAAATTGCTTCGTTTATCCTTTTGATCTTTCATTCAAGAAATTCACAAAAATTTAACCTTTGAAATAACTCATTGAAATAAAATATTTGAAAGTGGGGGGTAAATCACATTATGAAATAAATGCTTTTCTCCAAAACACATTGGCCATAATTATTGGCACCCTTTTATTAAATACTTTTTGCAATCTCCTTTTGCCAAGATAACTGCTCTGAGTTTTCTCCTATAATGCCGGATGAGTTTGGAGAACACCTGACCAGAGATCAGAGACCATTCCTCCATACAGAATCTCTCCAGATCCTTCAGATTCCCAGATCCATGTTGGTGCTTCTTCTCTTCAGTTCACTCCACTCATTTTCTATAGGGTTCAGGTCAGGGGAATGGGACAGCCATGGCAGAAGCTTCATTTTGTGCTCATTGACACATTTTTGTGTTGATTTTAGTGTTTGTTTTTGGATCATTGTCCTGATGGAAGATCCCACCACGGCCCATTATAAGATTTAGCAGAGGCTCTCAGGTTTTGATTTTTTATCTGTTTGAGAGAATCCATGATGCCATGTATCTGAACAAGAAGTCCAGGACCTCCAGCAGAAAAATAGGCCCACAACATTAAAGATCCAGCGGTATATTTAACCGTGGGCATGGGGTGCTTTTTATCCCTGCACCAAACCCGTCTGGTGGGTTTGCTGCCAAAAAAAAAAAAAAAGTGTTTGTTTTATCTGACCACTGAACCAGGACCCTTTTGAAGGTCTAGTCGTGTCTGACAACTGAATATGCTGGAGTTTGTTTTTGGATGTTTTGGGATTTTTCTTGAAACCCTCCCAAACAACACGTGGTGATGTAGTCATTTAAAAAAAGATTTAGTCTTTCTGACTCCTGCAATTCTCCATCTGTGATTGGAACTTCTTAATCATTGCCCTGATGGTCAAAATTATGGTATTCAATGCTTTATTATTCAATACTTTCTATTTTGTGAAGCTCTTTTGCTGCACATCAGAACTATATTCTTTGGTTTTACTCATTGTGATGGATGATTAAGGGAATTTGGCCTTTATGCTTCCTCATATTTATACTCATTTGAAACAAGAAGTCATAGCTAGACAATTTCATGCTCCTAGTCACTCTGGTTTGCTTAATTTTTTTTTATATTAATGGGAATAAAAATTCTAGGGAAGCCAATAACTGTGCCACAATAACAGGGTACAATAGTTGGGTTCCAGAAGTCAAATTTCCACTCACGTCTTGTATCTTGTAACTTTGATGCACATTTTTGTTTAAAATGAAAATATCATAAAAAAAAACATAACTGATATGTTTTATGAAACTATCATACATCAGCTGTGAACATGCTGGTTTGGTTCAAGGTTTAGAGCTCTTGGAGACTTTTTGAAATGAATGGTGAAGATACTATAGCCAAGGCCACTGAGAAAGTGGGCGATCGCTGTTGTTGAGGTATACACCTTATAACTCTGTTCCCGTTGTAGGTATCTGTAAAACTCAACTGGAGTGCCACACACTTTATAGCTAATAGTACAAAACACATGGCACATCCTCTGAAAAATCTTTAAAATCTAAAAGACCTTCTTCCGCTTCCTCACGCTCGTTCCACGTCTCTCAGACACAAGACGCCCGAGACGTCTGAAGATGACAGTAGCTCTCAGAAGTAATGTCTGATTTGTCCCTCATACTCATTGCAAAACCACAGACAGTGAAATGATCCTGCCATCTGCACAGCCGTCAGTTGTAGCTGATGCTGCAATCATGTGTTGCAATTGCTTCAAATCATCTTTGCGCTAGGACTTGAAACTTTCTCATAAATGTAGTACACAGATAACTCTGAAATCGTATAGCCTTTAAGCATTTACGTTTTTTCTTCCCCTCATCACATTGATATGCGTGCGTTATGTATGTTAGCGGCTCAGGCGGCCTTTTTCTCCCTCTTCTTAAAAAGCGATGACTTAGACAAAACATCCAGTTGGGTGTGTTTTCCAGGAAATGCTTGTACTCCCCTGAACTTCTTGTAAATACTACCGTGTATTTTTTGTATTATGCAAACAAGGAATCTGACACTATTTGCATATTCACACTATGTATTGTGCGTGTTATTTTTTGACGGACATCGATGTTGTGATATTCAAATGGTGTGGATTTTTCAAACCGATGGATCTTAAAGTAATAATTATGTATGTCGTAGTCAGCAAGTATTCAGTAAGTGTTTTTTATACAGAGAGTGTATTTTACCGAAGGAAGTTTATTACGTGGCTTAAATAAATTACATGTTTCTCATAGACTTTTGAAAATCAAGTAAATTTTTTAACAAGGAAAAGAGTGGTTTGATCTACAGTTGTTTTTATTGTCTCTTATAATAAACATATTTTATTTAAACCTATAAAAAAATATATATATAGAGAGAGAGAATAATAGGTGTATAATTGTAATAATATTTATTAAAATATTTTATTTATTAATTTTATTTATTACATTTCATTTTAAGGAAACTGGTAAATCCTAATGCACACTTCATGCAACAAACTTTCTCGAAGAAGTAATCCAAAGAGTTACGGGTTCTTAACTCAATGTACTTTACAATGGAAATTGCACACTATTATGCATTTCTGAATTGCATTGTGAGGAAAAATTATTGCTGTGCTGATGAAGGTTAATTTGTTTCTCCCCATCAGCGATAATATATTATTTTATGGAAACTATCGCATCTGATTTCCCTCATGGCCGCTTTGAAAAGTCTTAGGTTTTTAGTCTTCTGTGCATCTCTTTTGTGGGTCTGTAATATTTTATTAAACAGGAAACATGAGCGTGAAATTAAGTTCTACAGGCATCATTTCTGAGTCTAACCTTTACTGTGCAGCAAAATTCAAAACACTGTGGGCTGACTTCTGAAAGGAGGCATTTGAACAGGCAGAGAGAGACTCAGCCTGTCTCTCTTGAGCTACTTAAAGTTTCTGTCATTCACTTGAGCTGCTGAATGAAATGTTCCGGAGCGAAACTTCAGGGTAGAGTTTAAATCGTTTTTAAGAGTCTGCCTCATTTTAAAAGTTACTCCATGCACCATCCAAAATGCCTTTCTCTGGCGAACGGGAAAACATACGAATTTCATGTGTGCATGGTAATCGCTCGAGATGAAGATGGCATTAAAGCTTGAAATATGCAACAAGTGAAATGTTATTTCATGTGAAAAGATTTGAAACAAAAATCACATTTGAATTAATCTGACTTTTGATAGCAAGTGAAGAAAAATGTGTACATTGTACACTTACAATGGATCTCTATGGGGGCTTAAAGCAGAAATGTGTAGCTTTTGTTTTTGTGAAAACACTTACATTAATTATGAAGTTTTAAAAAAAGTATCAATAAAATTGTCTAAATCATAGTTCTTTTTGATGTGGGAGTGGGATAACGTTTATAAGTGAATAAACTTCTGATTATGAGTTACTCGCATAATTCCTGTGGGTAATTCCTTCTGTGATTTGAATTATTTTAACATTTATTATGGTGCTCAAACATTTTAACTGCATAATTAAATAAAATTCTAATTTGTTACATAAATTAATAAGGCCTCTACATTTTCAACATGATCAAAACTTGGCTGAAAACCTTGTAGTTCCAAGATATTTAGAAAATTGGCTTTTATTTTGTCCATACAATGTGGACAAAAGTAGTTAAAATAAAATTGTAATGTTTTATAATCTTTTTTTATAATCTAATGAAATGACATGGGTGAGGGACCATAAAATTTTTGTCCAATCATTGCATTCGGTCCGAATGCAATGATTGGACGAACATTATATGGTCCTATGCCTTCCGCAGAAGTTGTATACATATAAATACATTTAGACAATAACTTAGTGATTGCTATCAGGATGTGACGGGACTTTTAACCTGCATAACAAAAAAATAAAATGTCTGGAACAAACCTGCCTTTAACCTAGAACGGTCCTTTAATCAAGGGAATATGACACTATCTTTTAACACCTGATAATCATGAGACAAAATGTTTATTTTGAAGGTGTGAAAAAAGTCTAAAAGTGTTGGCATTAACCCATATGCTGCACCTTTGATATAACACTCCCCAGAAATAACACAAAACCCCACACACGCATCTGTTTCACAGGCATGTCAACACATCCGTGACATTTGTATTTACAAGCATGCGATCCAGGGTTGCGGGTGAAAAAGCGCCGGTACCCGATTCGCCAGTCAGTGAGTGGCATTTGTATTGCGGGCCGGCTCTCTCCCGCGCCGTTGTTGCAATGAATGCTGATGAGCGCAGCCTCTGGGGCTCTGGCTGACAGCCTGGCCTTTTGGCTGAGGAGAAATCAATCACACCGTCAATCGCCACAAGAAGCCATTACCCAGCTTGCCTGCTGGCAGGCTTCACCTCGATTCTCTCCACCACAACACGTACTGATTTGTCTTCGTTACCTGGTCGTGTTTCACCTTTTGCGTCACCTCACGGGTTGGTAGTCCTTTGCATCAATAGCTTTGGGCTAAAGCGGTTTCGGAGGTTGCATGTATCTCTTCACCTTTGCTTGCTTTAAATGGTTGCGCATTTTCCATTTTGCTTCAGGCAGAATTTAATGATTAACTCTTGTAAAAGAGTCAACATTCGCTTCTTTTGCGGCTGAAAGTTTTGTTTTCTACCTTGCTCTTAAATGGGCCCTATTATGCTTTTTTACATTTTCAACTTTCTTAGTGCGGAGCCACTAAAGGGACATGATGATGGAAAAAAATAAGATAAGAGGAAATGTTTTGCGTTCCCCCAAGAAATGTTACGTCTCCTCGCTAAATGTTTGCATTCCCCGAAAACTTTGCGTTCCTTCGCAAGATGTTTGCAATGCCCCGAGAAACTTTGCGTTCGCTCACAAAACTTTTGACCGCAAAGTTTCTCGGGAGACCGCAAATGTTTTGAATAATAAAAAATCCACCATCTCATATTTTTCTCATATCACATCTCATATCAACTTGTGTACATTAAATATTATAACAAAGGCCTGCAGAGGGCGCCAATGGCCTGGTGGTTGATGTTGTTACACATACAGCATGATCAAATCCATGTTTGATATTGACCAAACATTTAATTAAAATGTCCACTTAATATTATTTGGCCACTTCTTTACGATAGAAATGCTACAGCAGGAGCGAGGGTTTAAACTTTTATTTTGTAATCGCAATGTACTACAATTCTACATATTTAGAAACCTATTGATGTATTCTGCTGTGTTGGCGAAGGTTTATTGGGATATGAATTCAGGATGATTAGGACACTTTTCCCCAGTCTTCTCAATGCCCAAAAGTGTCCCAATCAACCTAAATTCACCCCTAAATGATTTACGTTTTTATGTTTCTGAACTCCCTAAAACGCCTGTATGTATTCTTGAGTTTTCTTCAGGGAACAAACGATTCACAATATCCCTCATTTAAATAATTCCCGCTCAAGGGATGCTCAAAAAAAGTGCTGTGACATTTCTAAAGCGCGCTTGAATCGGTTGACCAATTACAACACACTGGTCCAGTCAACCAATCAGAGCACATTGCGCTTTTCAGAAGGAGGGGCTTCATAGAGACAGGAACCAAACAGAGCGTTACTGACAGACAGAGAAGAAAGGTGCTTTAACAATGTAAAATATGTGAAAAATTAAGTTTGAAACAATTTCTAATGGACCCCAAAAACAAAATTAAGACTTAATAGGTCCTCTCTAAGAACTTTTCTATTTCTGGCTCAGGACTCAAAAATGTGATCATTAAAATCTCTCCTGCATAAGAGATTGTTCTCTCTCCCCTTTAACAGATCCCTCAGATCAGCTATGCATCCACAGCGCCGGAGCTGAGCGATAACACCCGCTACGACTTCTTCTCCCGGGTTGTGCCGCCGGACTCCTACCAGGCCCAAGCCATGCTGGACATTGTGACCGCCATGGGCTGGAACTACGTCTCCACGCTGGCGTCTGAGGGGAATTATGGAGAGAGCGGCGTGGAGGCATTCGTTCAGATCTCACGAGAATCTGGTAAGCTTCCAGAGAACATTTTGAAATGTGTTTCTGTACGAGGGCTCCAGATTATCTTCTGATGTCCGTCTCGCTTCACTGATCTCAACTGGTTGGCTGTCTGAATTGG
Source organism: Phoxinus phoxinus (assembly GCF_949152265.1). Lineage (NCBI taxonomy): Eukaryota > Metazoa > Chordata > Actinopteri > Cypriniformes > Leuciscidae > Phoxinus > Phoxinus phoxinus. The sequence continues at coordinate 19,437,447 of NC_136900.1, read as the reverse complement.
ATTTCTTTCAAGAGGTGCGACGTAGCTTTGGGATACAGTCTGCACCTTTGCAACATATTATATTTTGTTTTTGTTTTATTGTTTTTTGTGTGTGTTTTAAGTTTTTTTTCTTTTCCTTAACTCACCATATAATATTAGATACATTTTCTTGTCCATAAATTTGTTTTTGTTTTGTGTGTGTGTGTGTGTGTGTGCTTTGTTTTGTTTTGTTTTAAATGTTCACTATTTAAAAATAGTGATGTAAAACTACAACACATCCAAAAATGAAAATTCTGCCATTATTTACTGGACTTACATGAAGTAAATAAGTAAATAATGATGAATATGAGTAAATAGTGAACTGCTCCTTTAAACAGGCTGTTTGTGCTGTTTTAATTTTATTTTTAATATAAATGACCTCTATTGGAGCATAATTCACATTGTTGTTCATCAGGGTCATTATTGAATAGATGTTAATACATAAATGGGGTGTCAATATTTTGATGGTTTATAAATAATCTGTTTTTGAATGTTAGTTCTAGTAAATGAACTGGTTGGACTGGTTGTGTTAGTATAGTAGTTAGTGCTTCCATAGTACAAAATCAAAATCTTGTATTGCAAATAAGCAAAAGAAAAAAAAATTCTGTGATATTTCTGCTTTAATGCATTTCAAAAAATATCTTAGACAAAACATTGAAAAATACAAACTGCATCATACTGATTTGTGGCACGGCTTTTTCCGAGTTTGCTGACCAGCATTGCTATACACAAAACATCATGAAGACTGAATTACATGCCTTGACAGAGATGGAAGGGAAATCACAATCTCAACAGAAGAAAGGTCAAAACTCATAAAAAAAAAACAGGCTATATTGTAAGAACACATCTGAAAACTTCAACCCCCATCTTTCATTCTGTCAAGTCTGAGCCATCAAAGTCGAGCTGAGCTTATGTTTTGTTGTCCATTATTCAGCAATTTTGCACAAAAATGAATAGTCTAGGAGGTAAGAAGGTCAGAAGCTAGAAGAAGATACAAAAAGTGTTCAATTGTGACCTTGTATGGCTCAAAGAACTCGCCACTCCAGAACTAAAAATCTGTATTCATGCTGTATTCATGCCGTTAACCCATAATTCACTTCATTTTGCATCGCATAGGTCGTGCAGTAATGGCTCACATTCCCCATTTTCCCTCCCACACAAGCCTGCAATAATATAGAGCATTACTGTTAGCACACGTCCAGGGGAAGCCACAATTACAGTGAAGCTTATCAATAAGGAAAGAGAGTAGAAGAAGAATGGGCTTTGATATTGAGACATAATTACAGGCACAGGTCCAGTAATGGACTCGGCACGGCATCCCAGAAGAGCATCGTAACAAACCACATCATGGTCATCTCGTGCTGCGTGATTGATTTATTATTGCAGTGTGTCTTGCTCATGTAGACATGGACATGCCACGTTAATTATGTTGTAATTATGGAAATACAATTAAAGGAAGAGACATGTGAGCGATTAAGATCATTCCTCCAGGCTCATCAACTTTGTGTGTGTGTGTGTGTGTGTGTGTGTGTTTGCGTGTTTGCGCACATGCTCAGCTGTCTGAATGTACAAGTCTAGGTGCTTTAATATGATTTTGACAGGATTATGTATTTCTCTTAAAAGTGCTTTGGTGGACCATGGTACAGTGGTTTTGTCAGATGGTATTACCTTGGTAATTTGATATGGTTATGCACACAATTTTACCTTTGCAGAATGTGAATATGTTTTTATGTAAAGTCATAACATTTAAAAATGTATTTATTTTATTTAAAACGTATAATTTTTTAATTATTACTTATTTTATATTATATTTGTATTTATATGATTATTATATGATGATGATTTTACACAAATTTAGACATGCACAACAAAGAAATATAGTTTAATTTATTGTGGGTTATGTAAAGTCTATTATGTCGCTTTTTCAGTATAGTATTAAATAACCAGTTTCTCTTTTTTTATATATTTTTTTTATATTTCGATTCTGGATGGGGTTTGTGAATGTATGAGAAAAGAGGGACAATGTATGAGCACCAATTTATAAGCTTGATTCTTGATTTTCTATTCTATAAAAATGATAACTAGATTCATTACTATAATTGCCTATCCATGGAATGGTATTAAAAAGTAAAATAAATATTGCAATGTCAAATAATTATTACGGTTTCCATCTGCTTTTAAAGTTGAGTAAATTATGAGATTAATCTAAATAATTTCATTCACTGGACCCAATTAAATTCTTAATAGGAACAAAATATATTTCCCAGAAAATATTTTATATTTATAATGCTTTCCAAAGTATAATTATGTCTTTATTCATGAAAATGTATAGCTGCATTTACATTTTAGGAAGGAGATTTACTGTCCAAAAAAAAAAGTCAAACCCCTTGCTTTAAGAAATCGTACATATCCAAATATAAAATGGTATTGGACTTGTAACATAACACATTGTTCACAAAGCATGTAGCACCCGGTTGTTGGTTTTGGCTGTAGAAAATATGTGAAATCATAAAACTGCTGGATTCTTTAGCTTTATTGTACAAATCCGCTGTTTAACTGTATTTGGTGATTGGTCTTTGTACTTAATATAAAAAAATAAAGTCAAATACGGCAGTAAATTAAAGAAGTATTGTTTAGACGCAGTTGATGCTGCTTTATCCTTCATAACAGCCAATAACAGAAATAATTTTGTACTTGCGTTTAAAATTATTGTGTATTTCCCCCCCTCAAAGGTCAAACATAAAAATCGACTCAACGTCATTACGGAAAATTCATAATGCACTCAGCCTTTGACACAATCTTCACTTTCTTGCGTTTGAAATGTGCCCCTTATCACGAGTTAAAAACAAAACTGTCTCCAGAACACTAATAACTGGCAGTTAATTATACTCTTGAATAAACAAGCAGTAACCAGATGCTATTAATTTTCGTTTTTGTGCCTGATTGGCATGCAGTGGAGCCTTGCAGCGTGGCAAAGTGACCCTCTACATCATTTGAAACCCCACTACATCATTACTGTAGTGTTTAGGAGGCCGTTCTCACTAGCAAGGCAATGCAATCTCTATGTAAATGGTGCATAAGCAACAATAATGATGAAAAATGACAGCAATATATAATTTGCTGCTCCAGATAAAATAGCGCTTTTATGGAAGGGGAAAACAAACACGCGCTTTCCTTTGGGAACAACCACTCGCCCATTCATGTTTGGTTTGCCGTCATGAGTTATTTAAAACGGTACAATCTGTCTCTCTGAGATGTCTCATCAGTCTGGGTGATCTTGTTACATGATTGGAGAAACTGAGACTGCGTGTGTGACTTTCTCCTTCTGTTCATCTGGTGTACAGTATACAGAAGACTAATAGTGACCAGTGTTGTGCTGTTTGACTTTGTTAATATTTCCTGTTTGGAAAACCTTCAAATGTTCGTGAGCATCCATTTAGCAGGCGTGGTTTGTCCAAATCAGCAGAGTATTCATGGTCATTTTTGGGATAGTTTGCTTGTCTTCTTGTTTATGGGCATCCCCTCCTGTGAGAGAATTTAAAATGAGAAATTCCAATGGATTTGAAAGAAAGCAAAATTGTATTCGTTCATTTGAATTGAATATAAATTGAAGACAATGCAGAATTGTAAATTTTTTATTATTTATTTTATATTTATTTATTTATTTATTTAACATTTTCCTCTAACAACATTCCTATCAAGCAATCATCAACCCTAAAATCTGAGGCAGGGATTGGTTGATATACACTCTAAAAAATGCTGGGGTGTTTCAACCCAATTTTGGGTCAAATATGGACAAACCCAGTCGTTGGGTTAAATTTTTTAATTACATTTTTAACCCAACGTTTGGGTTTGTCCATATTTGACCCAAAATTGGGTTGAAACAACCCAGCATTTTTTAGAGTGTAGGAATACCCTGAACTTAAAGGGTTAGTTAGTAAGACTTTCGTTCATCTTCGGAACACAAATGAAGATATTTTTGATGAAATCTGAGAGCATTCTGTCCCTCCGTTGACAGCTACGCAAATACCACTTTGACACTTCAAAAAGTTCATAAAGAGATCGTAAAACGAACCAATATGAATCGAGTGGTTTAGTCCAGCATTTTCTGAAAAGTCACGATCGCTTTATATGATTAACAGATTGAATTTAGGCTTTCAGTCACATATAAACATTCATCAACTCACACATCAGTTGTGGTAAACGGAAGCTCGAGCTTGTTCGCTTGACGTGCGAGAACCAATGAGGTTCATTAGAAAATTTGGACTAAACTGCTCAATTCATATGGATTAGTTTTACGATCTCTTTATGAACGCTTTGAAGCTTCAAAGTGGTAGTTGCGTAGCTGTCAACGGAGGGTCAGAATGCTCTCAGACTTCATTAAAAAGATCTTCATTTGTGTTCAGAAGATGAACGAAAGTCTTATGGGTTTGGAACGACATAAGGGTGAGGAATTAATGACAGAATTTAAATTTTTGGACGAATTATCCCTTTAAAGCGATAGTTTGGAAGTTTGGAACTACAAGAATGTGATTATGATGTAAATCATGACACTAGAATAGAATAGAATGAGGCATTTATAGCATTATCATTAATATAATATCATTATATACTGTACACTACCCCTTTAAAGTCGACATGAAATCAAAATTGACTCTATTTACTTTGTTTGCGCACATTACTAGTCTTGTGGTGAACAATTAATCAGTGCAAGTCAATACACAGAAAAAAATTGTTTGTCGTGGTAATCTTTAATCAAAATCAGAAAATTTGCTTCCGCTCTGGAATGGCGTTCCTTCTTTGATGGTGTCAGTTTGACGGCTTGGGTTGAATATCCTTAACAGCTTTCCTTCAACAGTCAGTCTGCTATGAGCGAGGGATGGAGGAGCGCTAAAATAAAACTTGGTTCACTTGGAAATATGTCACAACACTGAAGTAAAGTAGTTGCAACTTCTGGCTCATGGGGACTTTAAAGGTGAAGTGCTCTCCACTAACTCTCCATCTGCCACTGGTTACAGCAACAAATAGCTCCGCCCAGACTCACACCATTGGTTGAACTACTGTTGCTATGCCAGGCAGGTCAGGAAGCTCAAACAAACAGAGCAATGTTTTGAAAAGTCATACTTGTTTGCATTTTTTAACTATTTAGCTGTCCCAGCATATTAAGCTTGGATATGAGAATTTTTTTACCCCCAACTACATATAACTTTTTACATAGTATTGTTTCACATTTGAGCTCAAAATTTAAAGCTAGCCAAGCTAAGATTGCTCAACCCAAGTCACCTCACGTGAACCGGAGAATTTCAGTAAGAGACAGTCTTAAGATTAAACAGTATTTCAAACATACAAGCACATCATGTTCTGGTTTCCTTCATATCCTGTCTCTCCCATACTGCGTCTGAAGCAATGCGCTACTGTTCCCATTATGCTCACTGGGTTGTCCCAAGATGATCAAAAGTACATAGCTGGATGTCTCCCTCCTCTTTGCTGAGCTTGCTATTGTGAAATGCCGGTCTTATAATCAGTTATCCACACCTGCCGTATCACCACAGGTAACAGAGGCTGGAGCCTGTTATTCAAAATCCCCCCTACAGATTCTGAGCAGACGTCTTTTCCCTCATGTTAAAGATGCTTAATGAGCCCGTAACAACAGTAGGAACCCAAGATATAATGTAGATTCTCTCTGCGTGTCAGCTTTTATAGTGCAAATCTTCACCCGGGATGCAAAGTCACTGACCTCATTGGCTGGGATAAGCCGTCATGGATTAAGAAGGAATTTACATAATGTTAAAGTGAGATGAAATTCAGCCCTACCCAGAACCACCTCGGCTGAACCTTCCATTCTCTGAAAATTACTAACAGCCATTTAGTGAGGATGTCATTGCATTAATGATTTCCGGAGTCTGGTGATCTCATTAGTTTAGATTAATCTCTTCAACTTCTCTCATTCTTTTTCACCTTTGAAGATTCAGAGAAGTTTTATGCGTCTGTTCGTCCTATCGGTCTCCCATAAAACAGATTGATGAGCCAACTAGCGCCATCTGCCTAACCTAATGAACTCTTCGCCTCTTAAAGAGATAGTTCTCACGATTTTTTTATTTATTCTGTCATCATTTACTCACCCTCGTGTTGTTCCAAGTTTTCTGAAACACAGCGATAGCTTTGTGTGAGGAACGGATCAAAACTTTGAAATTATTCACTGAAAATTCATGAATAAATAAATCATTTACTTTGATTCGGATATCTTTTCAATTAATCAGTTGATCTAGTTCACAAAACCGGTCTAAAGGCCAATTAACACAGAGAATGATATCTATAATGATAACTATAGCATTCACACCAACAGACAATAACGTTGTGTTTATAAGTGTGCGCTGCAGTTTTGCCGTCTGCCACTTTAAATGCTCACTCACGTGCTTTAAAGCAGAATGGATTCTGATTGGCTGTCAAAAAAGTTATTCTGAAAAAGATTCCAGTGATCTCGTTCCTCTGTGTCGTTGTTGTTATAGTTGTGGTGGGGACTTTCCATATTCTCATAGAATTAAAATGATTATTAAAACTTTAGTTATAGTTTTCATCCTTGGTGTGAACAAGCCTTAAATTATTTATTGACTAATTCCAATCCGAATTCAGTCACTGACTTAATTTGACTCACTGAGTCAAATTTACATGATTCTCAATGGAAGTTGAGATGTATTGACTACTTTTATTATGATACATTTCTCTCTTTGTGTTCCACTGAAGAAATAAAGGTTTGGAACGACATGAGTTTGAGTAAATGATGTCACAATTTTCATTTCTGCTTTTCATTCCATCCACAGAGGGCAGCAGAGTGCCAAAATGAGATTGTCTAGCAGTGATCAGATTTCAGACAATTGGTTCGTAAACCATTTTGCTTGGAAGTTCTTCCAAATCTGAAATCTGCTGTTTCTTCTTGACAGTTTATTCCATTACTGTGAAAATGCACTGCCAGAAAGAAGTGCCAGAACCATGGCTACAAAAGATGAGGCAAAGTCTCAAATCTGTGTCTTCACAGGAATAAAAAGTTGCCCAGCTTGAGTTATGATCACAAACCTTCATCTCATGCTCTCATTTCTTATCTAATAGTTCATTTGGCTTGTCTTTTTGAACTTCTGCTGCTTTTTGTTGACAGCAAAAAAAGCAGGCTGGAAATTATTGTGAAGAATGGAATCATAATATAATGCAGGCTAGATTCAAACCTTTATTTCCTAGATGAGCACCAGAGCACTAACCACTAAACCACAGCTCCAACCTTGGGTTTCAATTCTAAAAGCACTGTGTGTTTGAAGGTATCAATATAGATGAAACTGCTACACTTTTATATTGTTCTTGGCTCTAGAGTCCCAAGATTTTAAACAAGGAATTAGTTGGAAAATGCATCAAGCTCTGAAACATTTTAACTGTGAAGAATTCTGACCTTGTCTTTTGGATTAATTCAAATCGATAGTATTGACTGACTGACACATTGCACACTCCAGTGTAACAAATTTAAGATCTTAAAATTGCTACCCTTATCTAGGGAGCTTGAAGTAAAAGAGTTTCGTGTTATGTTCTTCTGAATGATTTATTGGTATTGATCAGTAAACTCAGGGGCCGACATAATGAGATTATGTGTCAATACAGGTGTTTTTTGTCATTCATCTTGCTGTGTACTTGCAGCACATAAAGCCTTGTAGGAAACACTATGATCTGAGGAACATTTACATACCGGGGTCATTGAATATTAATTGAGCGGTTAATATGCAATGACCTCAACACTCCATAATATCATGCAGTTCATTTAATCTACATCTGAGGGGCCTGAATCCACTTACAATTGTTTCCCAAATGACACATTTATGAAACTGCAGAGGTTTGAATATTTGAGGAATGCATGATTTCTTATCTGCGATGCCTTGAAATCAAACACAAACAAAAACATTTCATTAGCATATTTCCACAAACTGCTCGTCGTCAGCCCATCTGGATCTCACTATTCACATTTAAGAAATGGATGAAAACCTACTTTTCCAGCACACACACTTAAAGCAGGTCCCCTGAGCTGCTGTTCCACTTCAGTGGCTTTAGTCATGGCAGACAGTTGGGGCCAAGGAGCCTGGGAATGGGGTCAAAATATCATGGCTGAGGTAAATTGCAAAAACAAATGCAGGTTTTACTGTGAGATAAGGGACTGCGCTGGGATTCACATTTCTAGACTTCACTGGCTTACAGTTGAGGGAAATCAACTGTTCGTTCAACATATGTGGACACTGTGAGTTTCAAAGAACATGTTCAGTGATCCTGTTTCCAAAAACCCCACAAAGTTTGACTCCGAAGCAATGAACCCCTAACTACACATTAAAAATAAAGGTTCCAAAAGTTTTTTTTTTACAGTGATGCCACAGAAGAACCATTTTAGGTTCCCAGTGAACAGTTCTTAAAATATATTTTTTTCTTAGTGTAAAGAACATTTTAGACATCTAAAGAACCCTTTTTTCAACTATGTTTTCACTATCTTCGTGTACCATATACAAATATCCTCAAAAATGCATTTGAAACCGATAACAAAGAATCCACCTCAGGTTTGATGCTTTCATGACACCACAGTTTGTTAGTTTGTGCTCAATTCTTCCATTTGCATTGGAGAAATCTGGTTATGTTTGGATGTGGTCAGTGCATGAGTGAAAGAGACTTTTCTTTGCTTTTACGCCTCAGGTTTTTGTGTGAAACGAAATAACTCAATGTTCACATTCAGGTTGATATTTGCCATTAATGCAACACAAGCTTGTGATATACTGAGTGTTTGTGTACTTGCATGATGTGATAGTGATATTTGAGAGATTCGGTTGTTGATTTAAAAGATTGGTCTATAGGTACCATATAGTGAATGCTTCTTTAGTGTCATACTGAATTATATATTACATAATGTGTGGGTAATATATTATGGTCGATTTTTTTTTAATGAAATGAATACTTTTATTCAGCAAGGATGCATTTTTAAAAGTATTGTTTCAAGTTCCAAGTTTATTTATAACTATTAAAACAGCAACAGCTGACCAATGTGCTTTACAACATCAGATGCAATATAATAAAAGGCAAAGGAAATAAATAAATAAATTAACAAGTGAAATCAAAGAAAATTATATCAAAATTTCAGAAAAATCAAAAGAAAGAAATTAGACAAATCAGGGACAAAGTATAGCAAAAATGATATAAAGACATTTGTAATGTTACAAAATATTTTTTTGAACTTTGTAATCCTTAAAGAATCTTAAAAATGTACAGGTATTTCAAAAATATTAAGCAGGACAACTGTTTTCAACGTTGATAATAATAATAAATGTTTCCTGAGCAGCAAATCATATTAGAATGATTTCTGAAGGGTCATCTGACACCTGAAGACTGGAGTAATGATGCTGAAAATTCAGGTAGAAAACAGTTGTTTTAAATTGTAAAAAAAAAGTCACAATATTACAGTTCAAACTATAGTTTTGATTTAATAAATTCAACTTTAGTGAGCATAAGAAGCTGCTTTCATAAAAAAAAAAAAAAAAAAATTCTGCCCCAAATTTTGCACTGTACTGTAACGCATAGACACACACAAACACACAGAATAAGTATGTATAATACTGTGTATACATATAGTTCATTGTGACTGCAAATATAGATGATAAAATCTGAATAGTTTAAAGGTTGTTGTATTTATATTATACTAATTCATTGCACATAATCAATGTAAGCAAACATACACTGCCTAACTTTGCTTCATATGAGCCAAAGTGCACTTCAATCAGGTGAGCAGAATAAGTAAAGCCTCCACAGACAGTATCTATCAAGCATTCATGATTCTGTCATTCCCATAGTCACAATCTGATGAAATAGCCCTCGCTTTGGGATTGGGATTGAAGTGTTTTAGTCTACCTGCATATACGGCTTGAGGTGACTCCTGTGAGGTAGAAATTGAATTCCATACCCCCCCCCCCCCCCCCCCCAAACACACACCCACCCTGCATTGAATCCCATTGTCTGAGTGAGATAAAATAACCAGATTTGCAGCCCTGCAGTCTTGAGTTGTTTTTTTTCCCCTATAGAAGATAGCAGGCTTTGGAAATCTGCAGTGCTTGTTACTGTGGGTCTTCAGGGCATTTGTGGTTTTGCATCAGATTCTCAATGACTTTGTGAGGGTCTCGAGTTTGTGGTAATTACCGGCAGCTGCTCATTATAGTTTTAGGTTATGGTGAACATAATTAGACTTTTATATATGATCTGTAGATCTCCGTTGAACACTGTGATTACGTAATGCTCGGAAACAAGAAATGCGCAGGAAGTACAAAAAAAAAAATGCAGGGAATTCCAGAGCGAACATGAAGGGAGGGGGACAGTGAGGAAGGACGGAGTAAGAAAGGAATAGTGATCCAAAAATGAAAATTCATTATTTATTCACATTAGCGCTAGCTCTATGAAACCTGATGAAACCTTCCGTTCGCCTGCAGGAAACTATGTAGATGAGCTTTGTATAAATACAGTAGAAGTCGGAGTAAATGATACACTTCTGAGACCTGCGGCGTCATAATGGCCTCAGCAGAGGTTGATTGAGCTCGCGAGGTTCTCCTCGCCGCTCGCGGTACAGTGTCGCGGCACCGAGGGATCTTTTAATAAGCCATTCATAGGTTCTGGAGCCTCACGGTGCTGCTACAGCTCTTGCCTCACAAAAGGACCATTCATCTCCCACGTCAAATGAGCTGGGAGAGATCGCGCTGGTCCATTTGCAATATCGTATTTATAGGTTCTAAAAGGAGCCCCCTTTGGGGTTGACATTCTCACTTCAGGGCTGCAATCATGAGGCAAAACTTTTTAACCTTTTTACAAAACTTGTGCAAAAGGCACTGAAATCGTGACACCTTGTATTGCTCATATGAAACCTGGGATTTTTATTTGCCTGAAGAAAAGAGTATGGATGGAGCTGTGGCTTAGCGGCTTTTTTTTCATACTGTACATTGGGCCATGGTGTTCATTTGGGAGGAATTGCCTTGAATTATTATTATTATAATAAATTTTTTTTGATACATTGTGATCATTTGGGAGAAATTTGTTTGAATTTTTAGTCTGCCTTTTTTTTTTTGCATGTTATTTATTTAATTTTATATCATTACATTTTGATACATTTGGCCATGGTGCTAATTTGAGAGAAAAGGCTTACATTTGTGGTTTACATCTTTATGTATGTATGTATGTGTGCGTGTGTACGTATGTATTTATGTATGTATGTATGTGTTTTTTGTGTGTGTTTTTTTAAGTGTCCACTTTCACTATCACTAAAGTTGAACTAAAATTTAAAAAAAAGATGGCGGACTAGTGAAAAAAGTGTAGGTGAGACTAACTGCTATTTGAAAACTCATTATACTGACTATTATACTCACTCCAAATCATTATTGCATTTCAAGAGCTTACAAAACCATTGCAGAGTCTCTGAATCTGAAAGACATTATCCTGATGGGCAAGGCATGTGTGTTCAACACAGAAACAATTACTTTAATCTGTGTTGGTGTTTCTAAGCTAAAGCTCAATATGCTTGTCAAATGAGTTGTCTGTAGCATTGAAGGGTCTTTCATTATTGACATCAATCTTCCACCGCAACTCTAATACACATTCTCCTGACTTTTAATTAAGACTTTAATTTCAGCAATAAACCCAATCATAAAACTCAAAATTGGTTTTATAGCCCTGGAGATGAATTGGAAAGCTGGGGAAGAATGAGCTCTTGGAGGCTTTTTATCATGACGGGAGTGCAGACAATCTTAGTTATGATTTGACAGGATAGTTGTGACGAGCATTCAAAATACTTGCGGCCGTCCCGAAACACCACTAAAGCTGCAATAATTAGATGCTGTGTGTCATGCAGTGTTCTGAATATTTTAGCATTTGAGGTTGCAGCGATTTTTGGAAATGTTATTTTTGGAAATATGTTAATAGGGTTTGTATTTTAAAGAGGACTACTATATACGCATTCCATTCACAGTTTGCGAGGAGAAATAACTGTGAATATGAAAAAATATTTAGCCACGATAACAAATGACACCTGAACTATTCTATGAGACTATTACAAAATATACAACATACAAATGCAGCTTGCAAAATGAGCAAAATGACTCACCGGTCATGAATATTAATTAGGGTCATTAATATGAATTTCCGACTAACTTATTTATTAACTTAATTTGAGAGTCTACTCTAGACACATTGAGGGCCCTATCTTGCACCCAGCGCAAATGACTTTGTACGCCGACGCATGCATCATTCTTATTTTGCATCCGACGCACAGCATACTTTCCCCTCCACAGACGCACGCCGGTAAATTAGGGAATGAACGGTTCAGCAAAAAGAGGAGGCGTGTTCCGGCGCAAACGTTCCCTGGTGCTATTTTGCAGTTTCACAAAACAGTTCCGTCACAGACCAGGAAAAACCTAGTCTAAAGTCAGTGGCGCGTTAGTCATATGCTATTTTAAGGGCGCATGCTTGGCCATAATGTAGCGTGTGCACAACGCGCATACACTTTGATTCTCTCATCTACACAGACGCAGCAGTTCATATTTTTGCAAACCATACATAATTACAAGGAAAAATATTACCACACGAGGGAAATCATCGTGGTGTCCATGAAGATGTGAAAAAATAAGCATAAATCTAGCTTACATTTACCCAAATTATTCAGGCTAATTGTAGTAATGACGGATCAAACCTGTTTGATCAATAGTGGCAAGACACATCGGTATATAAGGACATCTGACAAAGTGGGTTGTCCGTCAAGAACCAGGAAACAAAATTCTGAAGACTGCAAAATCACCTTTACCATCATGTTAGATGCGTGCGCCTGGCAAACCCGCCGTTATAATAGCAATCCGCCATGGAACAAGCGCATCTGCTGTTAAAGGGAATGTGAGATGACGCTCTGATTGGTTTACTGCACGTTACGCCCAAACCACACCTAGCTACTTCAGACCAACCCATTTAGATCCGCACACGAAGTTACTTGCGTTTCGCGTTTGATTCTTGCGTTACAGATCGTTAAAATAGGGCCCTGAGACTTGCTAGGATGTTACTATGGTGTGTTCTGAATGGTTGCTTAGTTGTTTGATGGTTGCTAGGGTGTTCTGGCTGGTTGCTATAGGTGGTTGCTTATTAGCCCAAGTCTTATTGAAATAGCTCAGATACTTCCTTAAATGCAGTCATCATTTTAAGTTTGATTGCTTATGAACTAAATAGCACACCTTTATCAATCTATACATCAAAAGATACAGTATACATGCGTGTTCAGATTCTGATATTGTCCATGCGTTTGAGTCTGTTGAACAGGACATCTATGTATCTAGGTATTGCAGTGGGTGTAAACAGCTGGTTTCCGACCATATTGAATGTAACTCATCACATCAAGTACAGTGTCACAGTGATGTGGAGAGATTCTCCAATCCAATGTGCGTGAGTCGCATACCTCCATGTCTCCCAGACTCTAATAAGCCCGTATCAAGAGGTAAATGGAGCATTTGGCCAGTTGCCCTCGGTCCAAATGTGTAATTTTGCTTCAGATTACAACTCATCAGCGACTGAGAATTACTCTCCCGACGAGTTTTACTGTGAACCCGGACACGTAATTCCCATTTTAAAGTAACTACCTCAAGGCAGGAGATGAGAGGAGCGCTCAACATTGCCTCACAAAATGTTTTGTGATGTGATGCTGTATGGTCCAGGGACCATGTTTCATAAAACGAGTTCAAAGCAGCTCGAACGCTGTAGCCAGCAGCATGCTTTCGTTTCCTCTCGCCGACACGCATCAGATTTCTTCCCGAACAATTTCATGTTAACAAAAGCTTATCGTACATCCTATACATGGCGAATTTCAAAAGACCCCGCGGAGGGTGACAGGCAGCCACTGAAATTACTCACAGACATTTTCTGTGCCAGGCAAGCAACATCTTTTTTTTCCTCCTCCCCCCCCCCCCCGAGGGGAAGCATGAATACTTGTGCAAACCCCTGAATCTAAATCATAGATGCCCAGAAAGGTATTAAATATTAATCACACAAAGGTGGTCAGAGGACAGAGTGAATAGGGGTAAATATTAGAGGAAGATGGATTACTTCATCTCTCCCTTAGCTAGAGGAAGGATTTTATAAAAAATAAATGAAATAAATTGCTGTGAAATAAATTGTAGTTATCACATTCAGTTGTTTACAAGGAAAGAAAACAAAAATCATAATGAGATGACAAATTATACAAATTTAAATAAAATGATAAATACTATTAAATATTACATTTCACTTGCAAATTAAATTAACAATTTAGATTACTTTGTGAACTTAATCTCACATTTGCAGCATCGTGCTCTTATTTCTTTCTAGAATTTTAAATACAAATATACAGATTTTATATTATAATATATTATATTATATATATTTAAATATAGGAAATTATCATTAAAAAGTAAGTTAAATAGCAATTTTCCTATATTTTAGGGACTTATTTATAAAATGATCTGATTTCTTTCTCATTCATAAAGTAAAAAAATATTAAATAGGATTTTAAATAAATACAGATTATATTTTATCATTTATTTTATAATATATATTTAAATATAGGAAATTATAAATAAGAAGTAAAAAAAAATATTTAAAAAATCCTACGCTTTATGGACTTACTGTCACATACTGTATGTAGCAACATGTTCTAATTAATTTCTTCTAATTAAAATAGAAAATTATAATACAATATATAATTAAAAAAATTCCTGCACTTTATGGAATTCATTTGTAGCATCATGGTCTAATTCCTTTCTTGTTCATAAAGTAAAAATGATAACATTCAGAAGATTAAATAAACAATTTAATAGGCCTATCTAAATATAGAGAATATAAAAAAATGATAAGTTTCCTGCACTTTATGGACTTTAATGCCCTTCATACCCTTCAATCATGTTTTTTAGATGACAGTGTATATTGCTCATGGGTGATATTTTTGGGTTTGATGTTAATCGAAGGTGCTGGAAAAGCACAAAATGTTCCTACCTGACATATACTAAAAGGTGTCCAGAGAAATCACACGTGTCACAGAGTCCTGAGCTCTTTAAAAACAGCAAAAATAAGAGATAAAAACCCCTCTGATATTAAATAAAAAGTATGTGCCACTCCCTTGTCAATCAGTGCATTGGGAGTCCAACAATCAGAGACCACTAGAGAAAACGGTAGCACTTTATTTTGCATCCCTGTTCCCCATGTACATATTACAGTACGCAACTATTATACTAATTACAATAACTGGGTAAAAACTAGGTACTAACCCTGAACCTACCCCTAAACCTAACCTTAACCCATAGTTACCTTATATTACCTAGTTTCTTAGGTATGTGCACGTACTGTAAAATAAAGTGCAACCATCAAAACGCTTTTATGGGTCATCTTTCTGAAATTTCCTTTAGTATTTTTTGGATACACTTTATTTCAAGGTGACATAGTTACATACCAGTACTTACTCAAATAAGTTTTGAAAATGTTTAATTAACTACATGTTACTATAGAGTTGAGGTTAGGGTTTGGTTTAGTTACTTATAATTATGCATAATTTACTGTTATTACTAAGTACATGTAGTAACGTGTAACTACGTCACCTTAAGGCGAGACACGGCAGGCAAAAACATTTTTTTCACTGGTCAATTTTGAGATTTTGGGCTATTTGTCTTCAATAACATGTCTTCTTTCAGACTTTAGGTCTTTATTTTACTACACTTTGTCTGTTTGCGTCTGTAGATTTCTCAGAAATTCAACAAAAATTGGCGTTCTGAATCAACACGCTGCTCTGCGATCTCTCTCTGCTTCCTTTAATCTCACACACTGCTGGGACAACGCATTCTCATCCTAGGGCGTCATATACTGACACTTTTGACATTTCGTCTACATCCAACGCACATGGCACCCTTTAGCGTCAATATGAGACGCACAGAGCTTTGTTCGGTTATGGTTGGGTTTAGGTCTGGGGTAGGTTGAGGGTTAGACCGCTAGGAGGCGCCTTCTGGCCCATATCTATCTGCGTCTCATATTGACGCTAAAGGGTGCCATGTGCGTTGGATGTAGACGATATGTCAAAAGCGTCAGTATATGACGCCTTGGGAAGAGCTCGGGCTGGCTGGGAAGCTCTCTCTCTCTCCTGTACAATGCTGTCGGATCCAAATATGGTAATTTCCTTTTTATCAGCAACCAATCGTGAAAGTACAATGGGCATTTAACTCTAAAAGCGAAATCTCATTGGCTGATGTCAATTTCTGACAACCTGATTCGTTCAGATGCATCACGTGACGTGATCTGACATTTAGATGTGTGTGTTTGACTGTTTTTCTGCTCAGTTGAAGGCCATAAATGCTGTTTATAAGTTTTGATGTGATTTAGGTGGTTTGTATTGTTGTTGCTAATGATCTGATGAGATATTCTGTCTGTAAATAGTTGTTTCCACTAAAAAAGTATGAATTTTTACATTACAAATCTTTTACAAAAGAATCATTACAAAAGAATTTTGCACCTGGCTTTATCATATGTTCAGATCTATCTACATAAAATATATGCAAAATTGTGCATAATTATTTAATGAAAAAAAAATCAGTTTTTTCAAATTTCAAAAACTTGTAATACATTTTTTATGAACTTGTGTAAGTGATCAACTGAGGAAGTTGCATGGTGATATCTATTATTTTAAAATTGTACCCTATTCACCTGTCGTGTCTCGCCTTAAAATAAAATAATAATATTTCTTTTTTTTTGGACCCCTCTCATCTCAAACAGTTTCATTAAAACCGTCCGGTCTCAGAGTGTTCCCGTATGTTTGTGATTTCCTTTCATCTTCCTTTTCAATTTGTTTAGTCAACTTCAGAGAGTGGGAGACAGATAAGGAGAAGGCGGGGAAAGGGGAACATAGAAGAGGGGAAGAAAAAAATCGCCCATTAATTTCTCAGCAGATTCATTGACAATGAGCCTGATGTGATGAAAAAGCAAGATGTTTCTCATAGTTTGATAATGCATGCGGAGCTGAGCTGAAATTGACTCGCTCAGCAATTGGCACCTCCCACGCCTGCGTGACGGATTAACTAGACTTGATAAGACTGAGGCAGCGCTGGGATTCCTGCTCCGATGTCGGCACACTGCAGCTATCAGATGCAATTCCGCACTGCCGCCAACAATGAGAGGACTCGGGAGCTTTTGTTTAAAATTCTTCCTTCATGGGATTTTTAGCCTTTCTATTTATAGAGGAAAGAGACAAAAAATGAGGGAGAAGAGGAGGAATTGGATGGGTACATATTGAACCAACTGTTTTTTTTATAGCATGTGCTCTAGTCAAGTCACCTTTATTTATAGCGCTTTATACAATACAGATTGTTTCAAAGCAGCTTTACAGTGCTAACAGGAAAATAATGCATTTCGGCTGTTGTTCAGATGAAGTCAGTTCGGTGTTGACTCAATTCCGTTGCAAAGATCATCAATTATTAAATTAGTTTATTGCATCTATAAAGCAGCTCAGTTCAGTTCTCCTAGGGTCAGTAGTCAAATCAATAATATTGTTGAATATTAAGTGTCCCCAATAAGCAAGTCAGAGACGACAGTGGCAAGGAAAATTCTATCAGGTGACAGAATGGAGAGGGGAAAAAAAACTTGATAGAAACCAGGCTCAGTCGAGGGGCCAGTTCTCCTCCGGCCAACGAACGAACGAACACAGTGTCATTAGGATTCAGGCTGCATTACTAGTCAGAACAGGATCGGTAGCATTCAAATATTCATCCAGTTCCTGGATGCAGGTATGGAGCCAAACCTGGCCATAGGGTCTGTGTGGAGGATCCCTATATCGGCTCTGATTGTTCTTAAAGGAATAGTTCACTTAAAAATGAAAATTCTGTCATCATTTACTCACCCTCAAGTTGTTTCAAACCTGTATGAGTTTCTTTCATCTGTTGAACACAAAGGAAGATATTTTGAAGAATGTCGGTAACCAAACAGTTGATGGACCCCATTGACTTCCGTAGTAGGAAAAAAAAAATGGAAGTCACTATGGAACTTCTATGGAAGTCAATGGGGTCCAAACAACCGGCATTTGGTTCACTTTGTAGGCTTTACCTTCTTTTGCCGCATTTAGAAGGCCAAGGTGACATGCAACTTTTGGACAAAAGCATCAGCTAAATGACGACTTAGTACTATTGATTTTAGTACAACGATCCCAAACTCAGCACAGGTTTGGTATCGTTGTAAAGCGTAGCCTTCCAACTTTGTGAATATTCATAGCGAATTCTCGATAGCATGAACCGGAACCAATGAAATGTGATTTCCAAACTCATGCTGATGAGCTTGGAAATCACATTTGTGTGATGTCTGATGTAAACAAAACGATTTTACTGGCGCTGACTGACACAAAGCATGCTCACATAGACGCCTCAGACAGCGCACGATCCCGATACACATAAACAGAATTAAAGCATTCAATATATGTTTTGACGGGTATTCAAGCTAACATTATATTTCATGTCTTATGTGAACGTTTGGTAAACTGTAGGGGAAAGACAAATTCTATAATATTAATGTCAGTCTTTGGATTTTGGACTGGAATTGGTGAAATTTTCCCATATAACATAGTGATATCAAAGGCTCAAGCTTAAAGGTTAAGTGTGTAAATGTAACTAGTGTGACCAAAAGGAATTGGAAAACAATTATGGTTACATGTGATATTCACAGCTGTCGCAGTAACAGAGAAGGGGCTTGACATCAGATATTGATTCATTAAAAAAGGTTGAAATCTCCTATGGAAGCCGTTATATGAACACAGACGGAGAGTCACACCTGTTATTAACACTGACTGTGTGAGTTGTCTCTGCATGTAGGTTATTTTATTTAGTCAAGTCATGAAAGTTGTAGTGACTGCCAGAACACTAACCTTGCTTCAATAAAGTGCTTTAAAATGTTCCAGTTGTTATGAACAGCATTAAATCCTCACAATACTTTGCGAAAATATGCATGGCATTAATGTTAACAATTACGGGATTTTGGACCCTCTTAAACTTTTTTGAACAGTAGATATTGTAGAGCCTTCAGGGGAATAGTCCACTATAAATGCTTTTCTCTCCTTCTACCGGACTCCAGAGGTTTAATTGGGGACCGTTGCAATGTAATCCTCTTCTCTATGCTCTTCACTCTAAACCCCTGCATCCTGCTGCGCCTTTTCATCCACAGCTTCTGCCGTAAAGTTACCAGAAATAACTTTTTTATATTTGAATATATACTTTACTGCTGGCAAAATGGGCTTTCAATAAAACTTGGCTGCCTATTTAGTAGAAAAGTGAATATAAATATTTTTTTGAAATCTGTGATTTAAAAAAAAGACTGTTGTCTTCCCTTTTGCCAAATAGGTAGGACACATTCAACTCCCATAATGCACTGGGCACGTCGCCATTCAAAGCCACTCACACCAGTCAACAATACAGTTTTCAGTAATAAACATACCCTTACTATAACTGTTTTGTTAATAACCCTCTGTTGATCCGACTGTCCTTGCGCGGGGATACAAAAATGTGTATCTGTAGTTTACATGAAAGCTCTGGAGCCGCTGACAAATAAATGGCAATTTCTCAGTCCAGGTAACACGGAAAACGGGTAAACAGTGTTCATTTACACATACATTGTAACAATTCAAAGCTGGTTGAAAATTGGTGAAGTTACACTTTAAGTGAGAATTAGTGTTAGTGGCAAAGGTTACATAATGTAAAAATGGTGGAAATTAGCATAAACTACTATATATCCAATATCTACAGATAAAATATAATTCAATATCTTGTAGCGGCCAATATAGTACTGATATATCTTACATCTTTATTTATTTAGTTGGTAGGAATGTTGTTCCAGGGCCAATACAAGACAGTTTATCCAAGAACACATCCTGATTGATTCAGGGACACCTTGCTCGTCGTAATTGGCTAAATCACATTGTCCCGCTGTAAACATATCATGTAACGTTTGTCATCACAACCAGCATTGCTCTGTATGGTTGCTTTCAGCCATGACAGTTGAAGACGAATAATGGCCTTTTTGATCTCATTAAGCTTGGATTGTTGATTGTCCAGAGGCACAAAGCATGTCGGATGAACGCTACTTTCATTCTATTGATTTTGAGGGAAAGGCCAATAAAAATGAGTGTTTTTCCACTTAACAACCATAGTCGTTTTACCTCGGCAGAATGAAAAAGGGTTCAATATTTTTCTTTGCCACAACAATTTTCACTTTCACAAACCCTTTTCTGTTAGATTCTGCATTTGCCTCTAATGAGGGTGGAAAGTGCTGAGATGGCTGAAATACAGTGACATTTCTCTGTTCCAGAAAAGTTTAAGACATCAGGTCTCTGAGAAGCGATCAAATATTCATTTATATGTAATATATGCGGTAATGTCATCTTAAGTGTGTGCTGAACTTGGTCCCTAATAAGGGTGAAAAGAGGAATTCAGTATGGTATAATAGACTTATCTAAAGGGCTACTCTGCAGGGGCTTTTATAATTAATAATCCATTTCAATAAAAAGAGATCAGTAGATATGTACAGTGTTCTGAAAAATACAATCGGTTAACAGTGTGGATATAATATGGTTATCTGCTTTATATGTGAAATGGTCATTATAGTATTAAATTAGACTGTAGCTATTGAAATCCCTCATGTTATATTTCTGTCATTACAACTCTCGAAGAGATTGGCTTATTGGGTTATTACAGAGATTACATGAAATAACCCCCGTAGCAGATCTATACAGGTGGAGCTGGGGAAGGAGGAGGGTCTCTGAAAGCGTGCTGCAGACTGTTAACAGCAAACAATGCCAAGTATTTGAAATGTTGAACAGCAAGCTCATTGGCTGCTGATGCCACCACAACCAATCAGCTGTGCTGTTTAGATAACGATTTGATCGCTAACAAATTGAGTTAAGGTGAGACACGGCAGGCTAAAACATAGTTTTTTTTTCACTGGTCCATTTTGAGATTTTAGGCTATTTGTCTTCAATAACATGTCTTCTTTCAGACTTGTGGTGAAAAAAAGTCCAATACACATTTAGGTCTTTATTTTACTACACTTTGTCTATTTGCGTCTGTAGATTTCTCCGAAATTCAACAAAAGTTGGCGTTCTAAATCAACGCGCTGCTCCGCGATCTCTGTCTGCTCCCTTTAATCTCCTTTTTAATTTCCTTTTTATCAGCAACCAATCGTGAAAGTACAATGGGTATTTAACTCTAAAAGCGAAATCTCATTGGCTGATGTCAATTTCTGACAACCTGATTGGTTCAGATGCATCACGTGACTTGCTCTGACATTTAGATGTGTGTTTTTGACTGTTTTTCTGTTCATTTGCAGGCCAAAATAAAGTTTTGATATGATTTAGCTGGTTTGTATTGTTGTTGCTAATGATTTGATGAGATATTGTGTCTGTAAATAGTTGTTTCCACTAAAAAAATATGAATTTTTACATTACAAATCTTTCAATTTAATGTAAATCTGTAGCACCTATGTACACCAAACTTTCCAGTTACCGGTATACACTTAGCAGTATTCTGAAGATATGTTCAGAGGGATTTGTTAATAAATCATTCCTGGCCTGATTTATGTGACATTTTAATCAAAAAAATATGGCGAAAATCTATTTTTTTAAGGCTATCGACAGTATATTTTGATTTCCTAGGTAATGAAAGCATATATCCTGAAATCCCTCTGAACATTTTTTTTCATCTGTAATCAAACTGAAAAAAGAATTTTGCACCTGGCTTTATCATGTTCAGATCTATCTACTGAAAATATATGCAAAATTGCGTATATTTAATGAGATAATGCCTAATTTGCGTAATTAAACATACAAATTTAAAAAAAAAACTAATACATTTTTTTTATGAACTTGTGTAAGTAATCAACTTAGGGAGTTTCATGGTGATATCTATTATTTTAAAATGTTACCCTATTCACCTGTAGTGTCTTGCCTTAAGGACATATCAGCCTGTGCCACATATATATATATATATATATATAATCAAAAGCTCAAATTATTACCAAAATTATTAATTTTAATATGCCACAGCTCTATTTTAGTGCATTTAGTGCGTGAATAAGTAATTGGTTTTGGGGCTGAAATACTACATGTAAAACTGGCCCTATAGATAGAACAACTTTAAATAGACCACACTTTTTTTGTCTTGACCTCTATGAAACCAATTGTGATACTTGGAGGAATGCTCTTCTTCTGTGAGTGTCTGCTGATTGCGTTGAATATTTCATAGTTGTAAGTGTTGTTTGCCAGCCAGTTGAATAAATGTGTCCATAGACACATGCTCCAAAGTATCGCTCTGCCCTAATTGATCGCATTCGCATGCCTGCTTGGATGCCGTTCAAAAGGAATGCGACAAGCGATGGCAAATCTGGGGCATATTAACAGGCAAATACATCTTCACTCAAGACACCCCCTCAGTATTCTCCCACTCTCTGTAACCAATCCTTTTTTATTCCAAAGATCTCTGATTCACAAAGGATTTGCAATGTTACTTTTGGTTTGATGATGTCTTTAATGTAGCATCCAAGGACGTTAAGGTGATAAAAATAAAACGGCAACCGCGGTGTGGGGAAAACATAATAGACAATCAGGGCATTCAGTGTTCCAGTTGTTGATTTAATCTCATGCTGTTTTCACACTTAGCGTGTTTGCTGGAGTCTGAATCTGAATCTGATTGCCGAACGTCCCACCACCCCCGGTGATATGCTTTCACTTATATTGTTTGCAAAATGCGGCGAGGACCACGAGAAGTTGTTTAGCAGTGCTGTCAGGCCACAAAACATGAAAAATAAAATTTGAATTTGTTTCGTTTTTTTGCTGTTACTTCGAAATATGTAAGTATACTTGTGGCCAGTAATTCTGTCTGAATATTCAATTCTGATTGGCTGGGACTTCGGTGTGCAATAAAATCGTTTAACACAGAAACAGAAGCACATGGAAACATTCAGGAGAACAGAAACTTCATCAAGGCTCCAGACTTTTATTAATAAATTAACTTTGCTGCTACTGAATCACTACATTATTACTCAGGTGTAACGTCGCTGTTTTTGAAGTAAATCAACTCAAAGCTTCATTGCCTAAAAAGTAAATGCAGAAATGCCTTGAATAGGCTTAAATGTTATTGGATCGAAGTTATGCCTGTTCCACGAAAATAGCGCATTTTAGCCCGTTTCACTTTGGCTTTATTAAAAAAAGATTCCATAACTAAGCGATCAAGATCTGTTGGCTAGTTTAAAACCTGTAATTTTATCATTAGTTCAGTTTGTTGTTTTGTAAAATTATGTCTGTTCAGTCTAGCTAGCTAGCTAGTTTCTTAGAAGATGAGTTATTAGCCTGTTTTCTTTGCTTCTGTCGGCAGCTTTTAAGTTTACAAGGATTGTTTAACTGGGCTTTATTATCTCCATTACCGGAGCCATGAAAGGTTGTCAATGTTCTCTTAAGGATGAAGTCGGAAATGAGCAGCTAATTTTCACAGTTTGACTTGTGTGTCTTTAATAAGGCAGGCTTAAAAACGCATCTGTTGTTCAATTAAAGGCAGAATTCAAAGGGCTTTTTTGAAGTGAGAAAGCTTAGTAATTCATTTATGTTCCCTGTTATTAAGTATTTACTTTCTTGTGTTTAAATTGTGTATTACAGCATCATTCAGATTCCCTCAGACATCAACTCTTTGTTCATTTTAGAGGAGCTGGAAACGTCAAAGCCAACTCTCAGAGCTGTTAAGCTTCGTTTAAGAACGCTTGAGATTTTTCTGACATCTCTCATCCTCACGTTCAGCCCTGGATCTTTCTGGATTGGTGTCCTGCTGAACTCAGAGGGGCTCTGATGATATTTGGCAGTCTGTAGTTCTTCAAGTTTGTGAGGGTGACAGCAAGACATTTTAAGTAAAATAATCTGCACAGATACAAGATCGGGGCTTAATTCAGGCATTAACCTAATGCCGAAAGCATCCCACTTGAGACCCAATAGATGTACGGTCTTATTTTGTGTTCATAAAATCTGGGCAGATTTCCATATTGTTTTCATCCCGCTTTTTGTTTTTAAGCCCAGCTCTGGGCATAAGAAAAGAGGAGATATTGGGCTAGTGAATTCAAATGAATCCAGTCGTGTCAAATGTGCGCAGTACTCATGACTCACAGCAGGTGGTTTGCTGAGAAAGAGTTGAGATGTCTTTGATTAAGGGATCTTGGTGACAGGGTGAAGAAAATTGTGACCCAATCTATCAAATTAGATATTGAAGTCACATAATATCAAGGTAAGGTAAACTACCATTCAAATGTTCGGGGTCGGTAAGATTTTTATCCTGAAATAAATTGATCACGGTTTCCACAAACATATTAAGCAGCACAACTGTTTTCAACATTGATAATAATCAGCATATTAAAATGAGTTCTGAAGGATCATGTGACACTGAAGACTGGAGTAATGATTGCTGAAAAATCTAAATCATTAGACTACATTTTAATATACAAATAGAAAACGTCTCAGGTCATCTGTTCCTTTTTGATAAAGAGACTCCCATGAGTTTCTGAAGTTTTAGTTTCCTGTGTTTAAGTCCTGTTATCTTGGTTTCTAAGTATGTTATCATTTGTTTCCATGGTTACTGATTTAGTCCACCTGTGTCTTGTTTAGTTCCTCATTTACCATGTATACATCCAGGTGCGCTACAGTTGTCGGTTTTTGCCAGAGCTGTTACGTTTGAATTGGTCTTACTCTGTTGGATTGTAAATAAACACAGGAAACTAGAACTCGTATATAACCAAAACTTCAAAATAAGAGTCTCAATACGGGAAGGACAAATGACAAAACAGTTATTTTAAATTGTAACAATAATCCACATTATTACTGTTTTACTGTATTTTTGATCAAATAAAAACAATAATCCACATTATTACTGTTTTACTGTATTTTTGATCAAATAAATATTTAGAGTATAAAGTATAACTAACTTTAATAATTATGTTTACCCAACAAAGCCTGTCTTCATATTTAAAATAATATTCTATAAAATGAATGAATCTTACTGTATGAGTCAATTATTTTTTGTCAATAGAAAAACCATAAGCTTGACCAGTCCAGTTCCTGAATGAATGATTCGTATGACTCTATGAATCAAACGATATGGCGTAACTGCTGCAGTAAAACTGATCCCTGAACAAATGACTCTTATGAGCTTGTTCTTTAAAATTATACTTAAAGGGATAGTTCACCCAAAAATGAAAATTCTCTCATCGCTTACTCACCCTCATGTTGATCTGTGGAACATAAAAAGGGAAATTTTGAGGAATGTCTAACCAACATATCTTGTTTTGTGTTCAGCAGGTAAAAAAAATAAGTCACCTATCATTTGTCTATGGATTTACCTTTTTCCTAAAATATTTATTAATCAGAAGTACTGAAATAATCTTGTGTAATCATTCAGAGCATTCAGATCTGTTAAATAACTTACAATTCTTATCCTTAGTGACCTGATATCTAAATAGCAGTACATAGAGAATGAAAATAACTTTTATTCATTTCCAGTGAAGGTCAGATATCTATTCTTACCCTCTCTCCTTGTCAAAAAGTAATTTAGAATTTCCTAAACTTTTCTTTTGTGGCTGACATTAATTATTTAGAGGGAAAGTTTCAATATTACTTTTAAAGGGAATGAATAGTTATTCACATCCTGCGGTGGAGATATGACAGTCTGTCTTACTCTCTCTCCTTCTGTTGGTGCGGTTTGTGTCAGTTTGACTGTGTACACACGCATATGAGATTGTGCTGGATGTATCCATGTAATATTTAAAACCGTTTCCACAATATCCAACGAAAGATACATTATCACTCTGCTCTGGAAACAAACAGCTTCATCTCTCACTGCCACAAAGCACATCTCATGAAATTTTGCACTATCCTCAGCTTGTCTCACTGCAATAAAGCCCTTTGCTTAGACCTTCCATGAATACTGCATTCCTGTCATCTCTCAAGCATCCAAAATGAGATTGAGTCAATGATGAGATTCATCATTAGCATTTTCATAAGGAGTAAAAGGCTACGCTTCCCCCAGGGCCCTGTTGCACATGGAAAAGTACAACGCTGCCAACCTGACAGTGACAACCGCACCTATCACGCGATCGCTCTGATCAGAACATGCAAATAAACCTGTTCTTTCATAATTAACTACTCCGAATAAGCTTTTCCAGATGTCCTATGAAATATTTAGTAGCTTGAGAAGTTATAAGAGAATTCAGTATATTTCCAACCTGAGTGGAGATGTTCCTGTTGGCACAAATAGTTTTCCATGACCTGGATCGGTTTACGAGGTTAAATGGTGAATTGAGTGAATCTTTCTAATATGAAAATGAGCCTGACACACTTCCATTCTGCTAGTCTTAGATATACTAAATAAAATTTGAATGGAAAAATTAGACAAACTAAAATGACTAACTGGTGGTCCCAGGATACTTTTTATTTTTTTTATTTTTTTTTAGCAATAACTCTTTGTAGAAATGGCATGTTACATAAATGCATGATTTTACAGTGTAAATCTTTCTAAGTTTGTTAAATTATGGGTGTTTCTCTTTGTTTGGACCAGGAAGTTAACATAGAATTATTTATTTTTATATATATTTAATATTGCTCTTTTCTATTTTCTCTTTATTGAGTGTGTGTGTGTATATTTTTGGTCCCCATGAGGAAAATAAAGAAGATATTTGGTAACCAAACAGTTGTTGGTAGCCATTGACTTTTTTTTTCAAATTCCTTTAAGACAAGTCATTTCACTCGGCGGCCATCTTGGAAACGCCTCTCCTGCATGCTAGTGCAACTCCTATCTTTTTGAATGGGGAAACATCAAACTCTCCAAAACTGTTCGCCAAGCTTACAATTAAATTTCATATTTGAAATCACCAATGAAATCTGACAACACCTGTCTCATAAATCTTGTTTTTAAATGCTCAAATCATGACAAAAAAAAAAAAAAATTCAGGCTGAAGCGCTGAACCGAGCTAATGTGCATGCGCAGTCCTAAGTATGCATCTCACAAAACTGACTGTTTCTATAGGAACCGGAGCATTTAACGGTAGCTTCAGTGATGCGTTACCAATCGGCGATTGTCTTTTCTTTAGAAGGCGGGACATATTCCACCATATTGCGCGTTGCACTTTCTCCCATCTATAGTAATACGAGTGCACTGTCTTTCTGTATGTAAAGTCTTTGATTTTTTTCCTACTATGGAAGTCAATGGCTACCATCAACTGTTTGGTTACCAACATTCTTTGAAATATCATTTTTTTGTGTTCAACAGAAAGAAACTTATACAGGTTTGGAACAACATGGGGTGAGTAAATGATGACAGAATTTTCATTTTTGGATGAACTATCCCTTTAAGTGTAAAATGTGTTAAAAAGAAAAATGTGCTTTTACCCAATATTAAACAAAATAAATCATATTTATATGTTTTAGGAGTGTCCTTTATCTATCAATAAACATGTTGATGGTTGAGAAAATAATATTATTGGTGAAATACTTTTTTGTTTTATATATTTTTGTCCTTGCTTAGTACCACTATCAAATAATTTGTCATTAATAGTTTCTCAATGCTTAATCTATATTTGCAGCTCTTTGTATACAATATATCACTGCCTTGAGCATAATTGCAGGTATGACTGATGATTGGTCTTATTAAGCTGTTTTAGCAGTCACGGTTTGTTCACTATGATAGGTGGAGAATCGTTTCGTTGTGGTAAATGGTTGTTGCTTCCAATTTTTAGTTGAACTGAAGCCAGATTGAAGAATGAGATGCAATAAAACAAACACTGAGAACAGCAAAGCATAATGACATGCTAGATATCAGTTTAATAGCAGCATGCTACTTAATCAATAATTGTTGTTTCTTCAATTGTGCAGCCTCAGATGTTTACACGACTAATTGATTCTGGCAAAGGGTTGTCACACAATGGATGACCTTATTTTAAGTCTGTAGATTGTATTGCAAAAGTTGTACTGGACAGATTACGTACATGGTTGGGATATATGGATGCATTTTATCCATTAATAACCCAAACTTGTGGGGTCAATGGCATGGCACACTCTGTTTTCTGTCCTATATTTGCTCTTTCCCTGCAATAGAATCTTCCATCATTTATGGCACAACGCTTCCCTGCCATTGACAGAATTTTCAGGTAATCCAAGTTTTCACTTTTTAAATGGTAAGGGGCGCTGTTACCCATTTTCTGAAATGGTATATCAAAATACCGGATCAAAATACAGGCGAAGAAGAAACAAGCTATAGAAGCATTGCTTACGCACATAACGTGATCATCAAACATTAAACAGCATTAATTCATGAATTAATTTTATTTATTTATTTGTAATACTAAATAATGAATAAACATTGAAACATTTATTTAAATACATTTTTGAAAATAAAAATAATAAAGATGTGTACACTCGCATGTATTAAAGATTACTTTATGGTACTTTACAGCATCGCATGACTTTTTAGATACAGTATTGAATGTAATACTTTCTTAAAAATGGTATTAACATTTTTTAAAACCATGTAACCAACATGAATACAAAGAGTACATAGATAACAAGTTATTATGGGAAGATTTAGTTAACAATAACAACACTGATTACCAACCAGGAAACCCTAGCAACTACATAGCAAAACAAACAATCGTTCTGAAGTCTATACTTATACGTAGCAATATATAATGATTGATTGTTCAATACAGAATTGAATAGGCCTCTGAAAGAAACACCGTTTCGTGTTTTTCAGCCCATGTTAACGATCAATCCTTCATGTTTATGTGTTACCTGAATATGCAATTAGAGAACTTGAAAGACCTGCGCAAGTTTTATCGTCAGGTTCAGAGCAGACAAACAAGAGAAGCATTTCTGTCAGGCAACACATAAAATGCAGCCTCAGGTGACTGACATCTAGAGCTAATGTTCCTCGCCTGTATGAAATGTGCCTCCATTCAGCTACACAAACCCCCTCCAGCGGCATATAAGGCTCCAGTATGCATCATTGTTCTTAGATGACAGTTTTAATCAAGGTGACAAGTCTTTGTGTGGTTTCATTAATGGCTGACAGCCGCAGTGCTGTGGCAGATGAGGGAGAACGCAATGTGCTTCATGGACTATTTCCTTTGCCCCAAAAGCAGAGCGCCATCTGAGGATTACAACCTGTCACACAAAGACAATTACACTTCAAAAACACTTTATGAGCTCAACCGCTAAAGACGAACGGAGGAGCGGCACTTAAGGTACCCGAAACCCACTGATACCGCCTGTGCGGTACACCAGAGTGTTTAAGTCTTAGTGTTAGAAGCGTCTAGAAGGGGTTTATCTCAAAATAGTATATTTTATGTCATGACAGGGAGTGAAGATACAGCACAATCCCTCTGGGACACGGTGTGAAAAGGTGTGAAACAAAAGCACTATTGCAAATAGAATAAAAACACACACATATATATATATTCCCAGAATTATTCAGATTATTCCCTCTGAGGCCAGGGAGTACGATTATTGGGGGCTCGTCCGGTATCGTAATTTGAAATATTTTTGGATTAAAATATCCAAAAACTACTAAAACAATGTTATATATTTTGTTGACTTGTGTACTTACATTATCCAAAATGTTTTTAACCTCTTAAATCTAGAGTTTTAATCTGTGTCATGTCCCATGTCATTGTGTCACCTGTTAATGTCATATTACTCTCGATTTTCGCCGTAGAAACCATGGAAACTCCAAAGGCGCTTTAATATTTTATGCGTTTTATTAGACAGGTGACCAAGCGTTTGGATACCTTTATCAACAGAAACGAATCATTGTTGTACAGCTCAACACTGTCTTATTGTTTGAATCTCTCGTTTTCTTGATTTACCGCGAGTAACATATTTGTGCCCAAAAAGTAAATCAGACAACACAATTTTGTCAAGTGGCTGGCATGGTATAATCAGAAAGATATTTTTGTACTAACAGTAATTCAGTATTTTCTCTGCCATATAATATATTTAAAAATGAATTGCATGCCATTTAGCAACAGAAGTCACCCAGCTTTTATTAATATATTCTAATATTGATCTAGCTTACTGCAATGAATATGAACATGATTTCAGCTGGAGTCCCGTTGTATTGCTTTCCATCGCCTGTGGAGGTGAAGACGACAGCTCCCATGATTCCACACTCACGGTGTCATCAAGCTACGCCTTTGTTATTGATTTGAATGGGCGACCCCTAGAGGCGAAACTTACATACTGTGCCTTTAATGATTGCATAAAACTTGTAACAATTTAATTCATCTTTGAACATGTAATCAAATGAAAATGTAACAATTCCTTTCATTTTTTGGCAAACAAAGTGCTGCAACCCAGATGTTTACGGTTTAAACACGGACATCCACAAAACATGGACAAAAAAGTTATATTTTGTTTAAAAAATATTGCTTAAAATGTGCTTGAATATAGTGTATTATTTTATTATTCTCTATTATTTTGAGAAGTACATTCAACTGTACAATAGTACAATTTTTGTTAAGTTAAACCAAACTTTTATTTAGGCAGGTCGTGGTGAAAACCTTTGAGTTTCTTTTTGTATATAATATGACTAGTTTTTAATCAAATTAAATAGTGAATTGTTGATTCTCAGAGCAGTTCGGGAGTTAGTTCATTTGGTCATGTCCTTGAATAGAGAGAAAACAGACTGAAAACCCCTCGAGCAAATAGTTTAGCAATTTTCAATTAGTTTTTATTAGTAGTGTGATGAAACTGCCATTCATTCAGAAACACACACACAGAATATGCAGAATTCATATTTTGATAGCAGTCTTTTTGCTCTTTAATATTCACAGAAACGCAGTTTGATTAAGTGAGCGGCCCTACTTTTAATTTATTTATCCAAATTCCATGACATTATACAGTAAATTCCATTTTTATGACTGGATTCCTCAGTCCTGTCCACGTGTTCCGCACTGTAGAAATCAAAAGGCCCTAATTGTGTAATAAATGTTAGGTTTTGCTGAGAGGAAGGTTGGTACACAGTCTGTTGAGTCACAGATGCTAGTGGTCATCATTTTAGTGGAGTCCTGGCTGGGCTACACAACACCTGGACCTCAAGGACAAATGGTGCACAGGTTGCATCAAGGTACGAGCTCAGCAAAGGTGCTAGATTTATGGCTGGATAATGAAGATTATTAAAAAAATTGTAATAATGAATTGTGCACAATCAGGGCAGAACATAAAACATAATTAGGTCAACATTTTTTTTACAGAATAGTTCATGTTCATTTCAACATTTACATTATTAAAATCAAAAGATGTATTTTTTAAACATTCGTTAATGCAATGTGAACTAACATGAAGAACTGTATTTTTTATTATGTAACATTAACAAAGATTAATAAATACTGTAACAAATGTATTGCTCGTTAGTTTATGCTAGTAAATAATACATTAACCAATGTTAACAAATGAGACCTTATTGTAAAGTGTCCCCAAAAAATATTGATAAAGTAATTGATGTGATTGATTAATTAATCAGCACATCATGTTATTAAATGTATTACAATTTTTAATTGACTGACAGACCTCAAAACATTATATATTTGTGTATTAAGCATACGCTTTGCTCACTGCTCCTCTCTTTGGTCCCTTTGAAATAAGAAATGACTTGATTACTAGTTGACGTGTCCTTGCCTTGGTTGAAATTACATTTTTGCTTTTGGCATAAAAGATTTGCCACCAATTTTCATAGAGAACAGAATTTTTATCTTAAGAACCCAACGCAATTATAACACAAATACCGCTTACAAGGTTGCTTTGGTCCGTCTTTTCAGCGTATAGAAAAATATTTTCAATTCAGCTAAAGGCAGCCGCTTCTGACCTTGTAGAAACTGATTTCCTTTTTGACACATGTTTCTTGATGTTTCTGTTTCTGTACTATCATATAAATGCTTTAGCAAAAGGTTCGACAGCAGTGCTTCTTTCAAATCACTGTCTACACCTCTTTTCCCATTTTTTTCCCTTCAAGTTAGGTAATCAAATTTGAATGCAAATGTGCCAGCAGTAGGCGAGAAGGAACGCGCCTTTAAAATATCAATATTTATTGCATCTATTAAAACCGCTGGGTTGGTATAACGTTAAAATGCGTCCATGGCATCTGTTTGAATTGTAACCGCGGATTATATTAAATGCACTAGTTACGTATTCAAACTCTCAAAGCCTTCAAAAAAGACATTAACACCACCAGTCAAGAGCAGATCGTTGTGTATTAACCACATGAAAGCATTTTCTGTCGTTCTAATGCTATGCAAACACCCTGTCCTGGGTGAAAATTGTCTCTGCACCCACTCGTGTCCTCCGGGGCGTGTAATGGGAACGAATTGTGTCCTCTTATTTTTCCCTAATGTAAAGAAAGCCGTGCGCGGCTCTCAAAGGAGAATCCCAAACGTGGTTATCTGATCCTTAAGGCAATTCTGAACCTCAATCTCAGTGTTTGGCATCTGGAAGGTTTATGATTTACCAATACTTGTTTGTCAGAGAATGTATGTACATAATAGCAGAATGACAACCATTAATGTACTGTATTATTCTCTGTGTTGAGTCGTGTATGCATTACTGTAATGGGCTATACATATTAAACATACTAATCCACATTTTATGCAGAATGCAAGGTAAGACGGTTATCTTTTTATTTTGATTAGGTGTCATTGAGATTACAGAATATTCACTTTGAATGGCAGTTTAAAATAATGTGCTTTATAAAAATTGATTGATTAACTTTAGTGTGTAAGATTTGAAATCTCAATCAGTTGTTGCTAAAATGACAGAAATATCACTCTTGAACAACAATTGATTGTAAAGTGTCATGGATTTTGAAGATTGAGCAACACATTTCTATTTACATACTAGTTTACTATAGCATACATAGTGACAGTTCACTTGAAGTATTTTTCACTGAAATGAAAAGTATAATACTAAACTTACTTTGTTGTAAAAGAAAGTGTGCTGTATAAATATTAATAAACAAGCATGTTACTATTTCACCTGCAAGCTCCATATGACCAACATTTTACTATTTATATAGTTAATTAAAAATTTCAAGCATCCACTTTAAATTGCAGTTCGACGTATTGAGCTATATAAATATTACTGTACTATTTAGAGACTATTTTATTAGAAATCTCAATCAGTTGTTGCTCAAATGACAGAAATACTACTTTTGAACAACGTACAGTAAACACATAAAGTGTCCAAAACTTTATTATTTACTAGTTAATTTTAAAAAAATTTGTACTGAAATTAAAACTACAGAAATACTACTTTTACTTAGTAAATAAAAGTGTGCTGTATGAATATTACTGTACTATTTAGAGACTACTTTAGTAGAAATCTCAATCATTTATTGCTCTTTTTGAACAATGTATAGTTGTGTCCAAAACTTTTTACTTAACTAGTTAATTTTTTTTTAACTGAAATTAAAGTACAGAAATACTACTTTTACTTAGTAAATAAAAGAATGTGCTATATGAATATCAATAAACAAACTTGTTACTATTTCACTTCAAAGTTACTTATCAATTGCCGATTATCAAGTACATTTGATAAACAGCATTTTACTCTTTATAAAGTAGAGAGCTCATTTACATTCCCATTCATTTGTTGCTGAAATCTTTTGTACTGTTTATACTAATGAATACTTTTTTATAGCAACATTTTACTGTAATATTTCAGATTACATTTAAGATTCAAGTAAAATCTCAATGCATTGTTGCTGAAATTAAACTGGCAAAGATCCTTGAACCGTTATTTCACATGTCTTTGAACTGATCGCTGTGGCATTTTCAGGCCTGGTACAAATGAATACTGTCAGCATGCTCTGCTTAATGCAGTATGATGTGGCAGAGATACATTTATAGCACGGAAGCCCCTCTCCTCCGGTCCAAACGTGTCTTTCTACAGCAATTAACCGCGGAAAGGTTGATCTTAGACGTGAGCTGGCAGAGATATGTCTTTGTCTACGGTACAAACCCACTGCTCTTGTCTTCAAAGGAAGGAGGCATCCTCCCCCAGGCAAACACTGCAAGTTATATGCTGATAAACTTTCTAACTTCCTACCTGCACAAATTTTAAATGGAGTTTTACTGTAATTACTGCTCCAGTGATTTTGGTTGCTAGAAATGAGCTCTAGATTCATTGCCTAGGCTCTGATTCCCATTAAAGAGGAAACTTTAACCTTTCATCGCTCATTTCCATAATTCATATTGACCTTTTATGTAACAAGAAGGGATTCAAACCTAGCCTTGCTTTCTAAGGAAGCATCATAAATGTAGCTTATAAGTGATTGGATGCACTCTACAATTGATTCATACAAGTAATATGAGAAGAAAAGGCAAAACTTTATTATGGACAACGGATAGTTACGGTCAGAGCTTGACATTAACTTTTTTTGCTCACCAGCCACTGTGCCCAGTGGTTTTCCAAAGTTACGAGCCACTCAGAATTTTCACTGGCCACACTTTTGACATCGATACCATAGGGAAAACTGTCATATAGATATTTTTAAAATCTCATAATTTGGCAGCAGGTATATTAGGCTGCTGTCACTTTAAGATCGGACGCACGGATCCAATTTACTGTTACACATGCGTTTTCTTTCTCAACTGTTTACATTCACTTAAAACATAATTGACTGTGTTTCCGAGAATACTCGCCAAGATTGACATTTTGACATTATTTTGTGTGCATTTGACTGTTTACGTGCAATAAGCAGCGAAAAACAACTCAATTTAGTACTGAGAGGCGGCTTTATGTTCGCGCACTTTGAGTTCTTCCGCGCACTATATGCGCAATCCCACGTTGAAATTCAAGCCCTGTAACAGCAACAATATTCATCCGAAGCAAATGAAATGAGTAAGTAAGGGGAGGAGAGTTTGTGTGTCAACCCGCTGTCGGAGAGATGAGAGAGCGAGAAAGCACAGCTGATATCGTGTATCTATTCTGCGTAAAATGAGTATTGGAAGCGTTTCAGAATCAGATATTTCAGAATTGATATGTACCGAAAAATCTATATTTTCGACAACACTTCATTGCACTGTTTAGAGGGATTTGTTGATATATCATTCTTCGCCTGATTAATATGACATTTTATGTCTTATTTAACATTTATTATTTTTAAGGCTATTGGTAGTATTTTCTGATTTACATGGTAACAAAAGCAGATATTCATAATCGCCTCTGGTAATGTCTTTTCATTGAATATATCAACAAAATGCAAAAATCATTTTGAACCTAGTTATTTTCAATGGTCAGATTCGTCACTTCAAAATATATGCATATTAGTGCATATTTAATTAGATATAGCTTGATTAGCATATTTAAAGGGGTCATGACATGAGAAACCAAATTTGCCTTGATCTTTTGGTATATAAGAGGTCTTTGTACCATTAAAACGTCCTGCAAGTTTCATAGCTTAAGACGTCCTCCCCATTATAAACGGATCATTTATTTAATCAAGCTCTAAATACAGCTCGTTCTGGATCCATGGTAAGAAGTGACGTCACGGTACGAAGTGACGTACCAGCGTTTGCATATGACCGCCTCCAGCACAAGACAACTACGCTTTAAGCGCAAGACAACTACGCTCATTTCGTATCGTTGTCGCGCCCGCGCGCTGCGCGCCTCACAAGTGTTCAGTCGACGGACAGCGAGTGGGTCTGTGTACAGGGAAATTACGACGCCGCAGATGTGCTGTTCCTGCTGTGGACAAACAACATCTGTGAATACGCTGCGAAAGATCCAGTCGTCAGGGAAAAATGGATGCACTTTATATTTTGCGGACGACCCAGTCACGGCAGTGTTAATGTAAGTGTTTGTTCTATACATTATAAGGATGACTGTTTTGAGAAAAAATCCCAATATGATGCTGGCTTTGCTAGAAAACTGTTGCTCAAAGATAAGTCTGTGTCGACTATTCTGGGCTCAACAACGACGACGCAAACTTACTTTGTATCACTGGCTAATATAAACACATGTATAAGAGAATCTTGAAAATATGTCGCCTGTCTAGGCCTATGTACATGTGATAGAAAATTAAAAATGTTGCCTTTATCAATGCTTCATCTTCAAATATGGCCTGTGCATGCATTTTTGTCCGTGGTACACCCTATCATGTCATTGAAATTAGTTAAATAATGTTAAACTGTTAGCAAATTAAGCTATAGGATAATTATGCAACAATAATCCGTTTTCAAGTGTCTCGGGTTACAACTTTTTTATTAATTCAAAATAGTTTCACTTTCCATGTGGACACTGGCTGATCCAGTCTTCGTTGTTGTGGTCATGATTCATTTTCCTCTGATTCCGGCTCAAACATAATAAGGTTTTATCATTGCAAGAGCCATCGCTTCGCATGCATCACCCGCTAATAAACAGTTGCTCCAAATCCGCAAATGTTCTGGCTGGGGGCGTTAATAATTGATGCATAGGCACTGACGTTAGCCAATCATAACAGTGGGCGTTAACACTGAACTCTTAAAGGGGAAACACCCCCAAAACAGACTGTTTGAATCAGAGGATGAGAAACAGGGTGGGAAAAGGTCATAAATCACTACATTTTAAAAGTTTTTTGTAAAAAAAACTATAGTAATACTATAATTGCACCTAAGGGAACATAATAATAAAATAAAAAAAACCATGTCATGACCCCTTTAAAGGTACAATATGTAATCATTTTGTATTAAAATATCCCAAAATCACTTGCTCAGTGTGATATATTTCCTGCAGTTGTGTACTTACAATATCCCAAAAGTCGCCAAAGATTTTTTATTTCAGAGAAATTCCAATTTTAAATAATGGCCCGTCCCGGAAAAAAATGTCGCCTGTCAATGACGCAATATCCGCGCTATCCTCGGTTTCCGCTCGTACTGCCATAGCCATGACGTAACCATGGCGACAGATGTGGACATTTGCGTAGTGCATAACGTTTAGCGGCACGCTGTTCTTATTTCGTTCAGACACCGCTCTTGCAC
This sequence comes from Phoxinus phoxinus, assembly GCF_949152265.1. Taxonomy (NCBI): domain Eukaryota; kingdom Metazoa; phylum Chordata; class Actinopteri; order Cypriniformes; family Leuciscidae; genus Phoxinus; species Phoxinus phoxinus. The sequence continues at coordinate 19,400,319 of NC_136900.1, read as the reverse complement.
ATACTTATTAGACCAGCCCGGTCTCACCCCAAAACGTCATATACTGACGGGTCTTGACCATACGTCAACATACGACGAAAAGGGTACCCCTATGACGTCAATATGAGACGCAGACATAAGCGCACCAGCAGCGCCTCCTAGCGGTACCCTAACGCATACCTAAACCCAACCATACCCGAATCGTCACACATGGACGTTAAAGGGTACCCTTTACTAGTAAGCTGCTAGTTTCATACACCAAACGAACTAACACATAGAATAACATTATAACTTTCAACACACTCAAATGCTGTTTAGTATGATAGTGTAACGTTAGACCAAGTGAAACAGCGCTGCGTTACCTCACAAGTTTAATTTGTCAAATAAATTGACCTGTGAGAGTAGTAATTCAGCACTTGCGAGTAGTTCGGTAGGATTAAATATCCTTTATAACTCGCGTGTGATATCTGTCTATTATTAGCAATCGTGACTTGCTTCATACCACTGTAATGTTAAAAAACATGAATGTTTTCACTCATCCAGTAACATTATTAGACCCATCAGCTTGACAGCAAGTCAAAAAAATTACTTATTGTAGCTTTAAACATAAAATTACAGAAAACTTGCAATACATTTTTTTCTCCTATTCATGTGAGTAATCAACTGGTAAAGTTTCATGGTGATATCTGTAAGTTAACATTTTTACCCTATTCACCTGTAGTGTCTCGCATTAATTACATTATAATTAACTGTCATTAAATTTAAACTTGAATACATCATGCATGCAAACTGAATACAACTGAAACTATCATGAATATCGGAGCCCCTAAAGGGACATAGAGATAAATAAATCAAAATGAAATGGGAGGAAAAAATATATTTAAATGCTTTTACGTCCCAAGAATCATCCCCAGTTTCTCTGGGGAATTTGCAAGAGAACGCAAAAGCATTGACATATTTTTGTTCCTCCCATCTCATATTTTTTTCCATCACCATGTCTCTTTTGTGGCTCTGTACATTTATAAGATCTAGACACATTTTTAAATAGATTTTTAAAAGATTTTTTCCTTTATCTTTGATATTTTTATTTGTCATTTGCACATGCATTAGCCTACCATTAATCTACATTAATAGTTTGTCAAGTTCGCATTAACTAACATTTACGAATTAAACCTCATTGCCTACCTTTTGAAACAGTGTTTATGGTATTTACAGATGCGGCTCACTGGATTTAGGAACTGAGCACAATGACAAAGCGGAAAACCTTGTTAACTGACTTTTATACGTATTAGCATAGAACTTTTTTGTGCTAATTATCTCGACTCTGACTGAAGTCGTTTGGTATAACATACACATACACTGTTTTGTACAGATGTGAGTGTATCTCTTCCCACAGATGCTTTTGTTCCGGTTTCAAACCTTTCATCGCATGCACAGTGTGGTATGCATTTGTGTCGGCTTATGCACGTCGCACCGCTAATGGCTGCCACGGTTTGCGTGTGAAGCACAAAAGCCCTCTTCTCCCACGCTCAGCACACTTTTTGTGCGACACTGGCTGTGCTCGTGTCTGAGGGAAAAGGTGAGATTGTTCTGCCGTGTGATAGCAAACCGAGGCTTACTTCTGCCAAAATATTGAAAGGCTGTATAAAACGAACCGTAAACAGTGGAAAAGAAAATTTGGCTTCAATGTGGGATTCATTTTCAAAATTAACTTGGCACTGATTGCATTAATATTTTAAATACTGCCTAATGTCTTTTAACTGCATTATGTGTCACATGAAGGGAAACTTTAGCTCATTAAAAAAAGTTCTTTAGCAGATTTTTCAGTCGAAAAATCTGAGCCTAATTAAACTTTGCATTTAGAGGTTTCATTAATTCTCATTTTGAATTTGAATAGTTCCAGTTTTAAGATTTCTCAGAAATTTGGATTGTACAAAAACTAGGCCAATGGTCAAGCTGATAACCTCTGGATTCGGAAGCTTTTACTTGTGGTTTACGTAAACTTGACCTTTGGAGTTTCTATAAGAACACAATTTTGTGTTAGTACACTTGTACTGGTCATCACACTGTAAAAAAATCATATGATCAATAAGTTATGACAACATATGTTGTTTTTACATTACTTTAACTCAAGTTGAGCCATTTTCATCTTTTTTTAAAGTTATACAAGATTCAACTATTTTTTTTAAGTCAGTTTGATTTGTCATTTAAGTTGAAATGACTGAAATACCCAAGTTGATTGTACTTCCAAATTTAAGGCAGCAACTTATTTTTTACAGTGTGGTTCATTCATTGTATGACTTTCTACTGAACTGAAATTGTTTTTGTAGTGTGCAAACTACAGCTGCTGAATTAAATGTCAGCACTGAGCTCACAGCTGGCACAATCTGCTAATTTATGTTGCCTTTTAAGCTTGATGGGAAAATGATCAAAAATTGTAATATTAATCATCCAGAATGCTTCTCAGCTCCTGCCATTAAAGGGAAGCACAACCATTTTACTTTTTAATTACTATAAACCATGAAACATAAAATCTGTCATTTTAGTTACTTCACCGTCTTATTTTGAATTCGAAAACAGGCTTAAAGAAACACCGTCATCTTAAACTCGATTTCATAAGCTCCTCCACTGTTGAGATATGGATCGTGTTGTTGTCTGATTATTTTATCGAACAAGTGACATTCCTGCTGACAATAGACAAGACGCCACAGGCGCTGATAAATTGTTTAAGATTGTGATTGTTGTACTACCTCTGTCGCACACAACGGTGTGACTAATGCGACCGCAAACTCCTAATGCCTCGGGCAGATTTGACACAGGGAGCTTTAAATGAGCTTCCTTACCAGACGTGGCCGCTGACCTATACAGAGTTCTATGATTCTGGTGTCACGGCCTGTCTGAATATTTTATGAGAGGCAGGACGCCTGGAGTGTAGCAGATTCAGAGGTGAGTTACATGGCGACGATAATGCGTGTTTGTTTATGAACCTCAGATGAACTAGTTGACTCATCACCTTCACAAAAATATAAGTGCTGTTACAAAACTTATTGCCTAAATAGTGAGCTGCCTTTTAACCTCACATCAAGAATGAGAACTGTAATGATAATGATAACTATATTAGCGTCCACACCAACAGATGATAATATTCTGTTTATTTAAGTGCAGTTAGATTGTTTGCCACTTTAAATGCTTGAGCTCTTTACCGGTGGAATCTGATTCGCTGTCAATGTCTTGTTCATCAGCTGGGGGGAAAAAAGTGATTCCAACAATATCATTCTTCTGTGTCATTATTGTTATAGCTGCGGTGTGGGCTTTGCTATTCTCATAGAATTAATTAGAATGATTATTAAAACGTTATAGTTATCGTTCTTGGTGTGAACAGGCTATAAGTCAGCATCCTAAAGCTTGTGGGTTTCTCATAAATTATTTGTGTTGAAAGTTTTAACCAGCAAAATATGATTTCACTGCTGAATCTAGTAAAGTTTAGTGTTAGCATGTTGCTAAGCTAATGATGCAATACTTATGCAAGCACAAAAATATATAGCACACACAAACATTGGATGGATGTTAAAAAAATATTTTATATGTACTTTTAAGGCGAGACACTACAGGTGAATAGAGTAATTTTTTTAAATAATAGATATCACCATGAAACTTCCTCAGTTAATTACTTACAAGTTCATAAAAAAAATGTATTACAAGTTTTTGAAATGTGTTTGTTTAATTATGCAAATTTGGAAAACAGTCAAACACACACATCTAAATGTCAGATCACGTCACACGTTTTTTTCACCACAAGTCTGAAAGAAGACATGTTATTGAAGACAAATAACCCAAAATCTCAAAATTGACCAGTGAGAAAAAAAACTTTGATTTTGCCTGCCGTGTCTCGCCTTAAAGGCGTTTTGAAGATTTTTTTGAATGTTAAAAACACTAAACTGAGAGTAAGCCATTCTTTGGTTGATTTTATTGAAAAGTGTAAACACTGTGTTTTAGTAGCGTTTTCGAAACATCGCTGTATTTGTTTGAGTAGCCTGACCAGGCCAGCATAGCAACATTAACTCAACCAATGGTGTGATATTGGGGTGGAGCTATCTGTTTGCTGGCCAATGGCAGTTAGGGGGAGTGTTTTGAGAAGTCTTAAGGAGATGCTATTGTGTGTATTGTAGAATTTGAAGAAAATAATATAATAAAAAAAATTGCAAATTATTATTATTAATAGTAATTATGATGATAGAGAGTTGAATCACTTTAAGACTTTTAAGTGCATGTTTAAAAATATATTGCGTAGTATTTAGCAAACCTGCAAATCAACCTAAATCAGCGATGAAACGACCATTTTCAGCAATTTCAGGTCATTTATTATAGAAATATAGCATTTATAGTCTTTTTAATTGTTATAGCATCTGTTCTTCCAAAAAGTTTGCACGCTTCTTTAGATTCATGTCACTTGTGCTTGCCTAATTTTGGAATTTCGGAGGTTTTCTTAAGGAATTATAGACTTTTGGTTACACTTGGTCACGCCCATATTTTATGAAAATGATAAATGGCCAATGTTATCTTTTTTTCCACGCAGTATAGATAGGCTTTCTATATATCATATTATATTTGGGGCCTAGTGCCCGGTAGTGTTCTTTTAAACCCCTTTTCCAGTGTTTTGGGAACATGGCTCAGTGGTTAGCATTGTCGCCTCAAAGCCAGAATGTCCCTGGTTCGAGTCTAGACTGAGCCAGAATGCCTTTCTGTTTGGAGTTTGTATGTTCTCCCACATGACGTTGGTTTCCTCTGGGTGCTCCGGTTTCTCCTACGATCCAAAAACATAGGTTAATTGGACCATCTGTCCAGGGTGCCTACACTCTGAGAAAAAAAAAGGTACAAAAGCATACACTGGGGCTGTATCCTTTCAAAAACTACACATCCTTATTTCCCTTTTAAAGGGTGCATATTAAAAGTGATATTGTGAGGTTGCATCTTTTTTTTTTCCCGTGAGAAGCCTCACTCTGACGTCTTGAAGTGTGCCCCATGGAGACGCCCCACCAGCAGACATTATCGCTGCACAGCATCTCAATCACATGATGTTGACGGAATTGATAACATAGGAAAACAGCCACCATTAAGGAAAGCATGACGATGACGCTTATCCTTGAAAGGACACCCGTTCGGCATAATCACTGGGTGTCTTCGGGTGAATTGGGCATCATGATGGCTTCCACAGCTGGTCTCGGGATGAGGCCACCATAGCTGTTCATTAAATGGACTGTAGTGGTGAGAGCACATATTTGGAGGGGTACTGGAGTGTTTAACTCGGGCCGTGAAGTGCTAATGCTGTAATTGAGGGCTTAGAGGCAAGATGGAGGGTTATTATAGCCACACTTTACGCCAAGCAGTGGCCCGTTTCCATATCAAATGCTCCTTGCTGAAAATTCCCTGACAACATGATATTGCCTGTGAGGATTTAAATCGACCTGGAGAGCAGATGGTTTGTTTTGGAGGAGGAGACAGCGAGCACGAATCCTCCATTAGTGTGACTGTTAGAGTGTCTGAGATGTATTAAGGACATGATCAGATCTTGACGACATGGCTTGTCACAATTTTTCTTGCCGCATCTCTGAATACAGAAACCGAATTGCTATTGTGTACATGCCGGTGGATATGACACCGTGGCCGCAGGTTTTCAAGTGCACTGTGTGAATTGCATTAGACCGAGTAAATAAGCCGGGACGTGTTTGACATCACCTTGTGTTCCCGCAGGCACCTTGGGCAAGGTGACACTATCAGATATCATTTGAATCTAAACACGCTCTCCTCACTCCACTGAGAGAAACACTGAATCTGTTTGTTGTTCTCTGGTCCCTTTGTATCTAATCTATGTGCGTCCCTGTCCATCTTATAATGGAATAAGTTTCCGCTGCCGCTCCGGTGTTTTCATCCTTCCTTCCGTGCTTTCTGACCTTCTGATGTCCTCTTTCTCTCTTTTTCTCTCTTTGTCGCTCTCTTCTGCTTTCATACTCAATTGTCATCCTCCTTTTCCATATTTATCTTTCTTTTGTCTCAATTATCATGTTTTATTTCATCCCATCCCTTCCTTTCATTTATTTTCCTCATATCCAATTGCTCTTATCCTTTCCTTTTCATTTTCTTTTTTCCCTGTTTTCTTTCCTTTCAATCATTTATTTCACTTCCTCTCATCCAATTTCCTTTTTCCAATTCTTATCCAATTATACTTTCCTTTACTATTCCTTTTATTTCCTTTACACTTCCCCTTTCATTTCCTTTTATCCCTTCCCTCCCTTTCTATATTTCCTTGCCTCTTATCCAATTAATTTTTTCTTTAAATTTTCTTTTCCTCTTATTCCTTTCCTCCTTCCATTTGTTTCCCTCTTATCCAATTTTTTTCAAAATCTTATCCAATCATCTTTTCCCTTTTATTTTCCTTTCTTTCCACATTCTCCTTTCTTTTACTTTATCTTTGTTTATTCCATCCATTCCTTTCATTTCGTTTCCTTTACTTTTATCCAATTATCCTTTTCTTTTATCCTCCATTCCTTCCATTTCATTTCCTCTTATCCTTTCATTTTCTTTTAATTCTTTCCTTTTAACCAATTCCTTTCTTTTTCATCCCATCCCATCGCTTTCTTCCATTCCATTTCCTCTTATACAACTTTTCCTAATTTCTAACTTTACTTTTTCTCCAATTCCTTCCCTTCCCTTCCCTTCCCTTCCCTTCCCTTCCCTTCCCTTCCCTTCCCTTCCCTTCCCTTCCCTTCCCTTCCCTTCCCTTCCCTTCCCTTCCCTTCCCTTCCCCATCAATTCCTTTCATTTCAATTAAAATCTTTCCTCTTATCCAATTCCTTTCCATTAATTTTCCTTTCCTCACTCTCTATCTCTCCATCATTCATTCTCCATCCCCATATTCTCTCTCTCTCTCTCTCTCTCTCTCTCTCTCTCTCTCTCTCTCTCTCTCTCTCTCTCTCTCTCTCTCTCTCTCTCTATCACTTCCTCATCTTCTTTCTCTCAGGCGGTGTGTGTATTGCTCAGTCTCTGAAGATCCCCAGAGAGCCCAGACCGGGAGAGTTCGACAAGATCATCCTGCGGCTACTGGAGACACCCAATGCTCGTGCCATCGTCATGTTTGCGAATGAAGATGACATCAGGTGTCTTTATCTATTGCAATTTTCTTTCCGTCATATTCATTGATGTACAGATATTAAATAATAATAGTAATCTGTCCTTGTAATATGCTGAAAAAAGAATAGGCCTAAGAAGTCTTTTACACTGAAATTGGTTTTGTTCTGATTTTTTTTGTATGGATTATTCTTACTGAGAAATAAGAGTAATGGCCCTGGTAAAAGACTTCTTCAAAAATATTTATTTTTTAAAAACTTACCAACCTTACTAATCTTTTGAAGGCTAGTGTATTTGGTCCTTTTACAGAGAATGCACTAAAAGCCATAAAAAGTAAAATGTTGAGTTCATAGGGTCTTTATGTCAAATCAGCTGAAAAGCTACAAATTTTGGACGAACCACAGATACTTAACTGTGACTTTCGTAGAGTTAAATTGAAGATGATGCAGTCGAGCTGTAAGTATAGCTCTGAGGTGTAAACCTCAAGAACAGGTGAAGTCAGCTATTTCCTATAATGTGCCGTCTAAGGCCTGGAGAACTCATTTTAACATAATGCACTTGTCAGTCATTTTTGCCATGGAATTTCATGTACCTGTAGCACACGACCAAATCACATCCCCATATTCCAGAGAGCCACTGCCCTTCTAAGCTTATTACATGATGTCCTTTGGAATCTTTCCCATTACGCTGATGACTTTATTCTAAGTGGTCTAACAGAACACTGTTGACCTCAGAAAATCAGAACGAATCAGGTCTGTTTGAAGGACATTTTCAAGGTTTATAGTTTTTAGGATACTTCACTGCCTCACATGTGAATGTGTATTTTGTTTGCTCATCTTTCAGACGTGTATTGGATGCTGCAATGCGCAATAACCAAACAGGTCACTTCCTGTGGGTGGGATCAGACAGCTGGGGCTCAAAGATATCTCCTGTCGTCCAGCAGGAAAGTGTGGCAGAAGGTGCTATTACCATCCTCCCGAAAAGAGCATCCATAGAAGGTAAAATGGTAATTGTCCAGTGGACAAATTCTGATGTAATATTTCTCTTGCAATTCCAGTCCAATTCCAATGCTTTCATACTTATTTTCAGCCTTTGACAGATACTTCAAAAGCCGCTCCTTGTCCAACAACCGACGGAACGTTTGGTTTGCAGAGTTCTGGGAGGAGAATTTCGGATGCAAGTTAGGGATGCATGGGAAGCGTCCAGGCAGCCCGAAGAAATGCACTGGTATGAGAAGGTTTTGCATTACTGTCTTTTAACCTGGATTAGAAATTACACTGTTACTGTTAGAGTTCTCTTCTGCCTGGGAGGCAAAACAGTCCATCACGCTGACATCGGATTGGATCTCTTTGAGGATTCAGTGTTTCTAGTGGTTGAGAAGATCAATGGGGACATCAGGAACAAGAGATTCTGTTTAGATAGGAACTGATAAAGCCTTAAATAAACAGCAGAGTCTTACTGATGTCCATTTGCGCACAATGGAGGTCAAAATTGTTCCGTCTTTACAATCTGACAGTCCTTCTAAGCTCTGATTGATTTAGTCAAAGGCTAGCTGTATTATTTAAGCAGAAGCTTAGTCTTTATGGAATCAGCTCTACGTTTATGGCTGCTTTGCGATGTCATATAGCAAAAAAAAAAAACTTTCGTTTGGTGACCTAACGTTTAGCACTTGTACTCATAAAAAAGTAAAGCATTCACAACCCATTTTGCTTCTGTTATGTGATCTATTTCGAATAGAACAAAATTTGGAAGTGGAAACGGCTTGGTAATGTCATTTCAGAGGCTGAACAAGTTCTACATTTTGATGAAAGATTACACTAACACTTTTTCTTTTTTCTTTGGAATGCGCACTAAAAATTGTTATAGCAGTAAGACCAGGAACATTAAGAACTTAAATAATAGAATAGTGACATTCATGTCATAGCATATAACTTTACACAGAAAATCCTATTTTCATGCTAAAATCATGTTAATCATATTTTAATATTTTAATGTTTACGGATTGGCCCCATTCACTTCCATTGTAACTGCCAGTAATAGAAACCTAATTGTTTTCCTTTTGAAATAAAAATCTTAACTGAGCCTGAAATATTCAATTAAAGCAGTAAGACTGTTTTTTTTTTTTAGTTTATCTTAATTTAAGCAATTGACTGCCCCAAGTTCACCACGGCGACAATTGTCTCTTGTTGTTGCTCTTGTCTCCTCTTGTCACTTAATTCTCCTTCTCTCCTGTATGAAACTCATGTGTACAGCTACATAGAGCAGATGGACATTTGGGGTCCTTTTATGAAAGCACAGTTATTGTTCTGGCACGGTGATTTGACATAATGAGAATAATTACATAGCTGTGGATGCGCACATCGCTCTCTCTCTCTCTCTCTTGCTCTGTCGCTCTTGCTCTCTCGCTCTCTCTTTCTGAATGATCTGTAAAGAGATGCTCAGACTACGCTTCACTGCAAATGGATGCCTCTGTCAACAGCACGCTGGCAGAAATGCTGATTACGATCATCTATTCCTTAAAGAAGTAAGAAGAGGGAGAGCTATTAAGCCATGACAAAAAGATGCTCTTTTAGTCAAATAACAAAAACAGACGCTGAGAGATCCCAGCTGTCAGGGGCCGTGCAGCGCTGGGCCTAGAAAATTTGAATAGAAGCACCGAAAGATGCCTGAAGACACATGCACACAAGGACGCAAATACACCATTACATCAAGTATTCAAATACTGCAAAACAACAATTATGTGGAACTAGCAATGCATTTAACTCCTCAAATGTAACATTTGTGAGTGGAACAAAATATTTGGTAAGAAATAATGTAGGATGGAACTTTATTTTATCTATCAGCATGTAACTCACACTGCACTCTTTTTTTTTTACATGAATAATACCTCACATAATGTTTATATATAATGTTACATCAAATGCTTGCACTTCTAGAAAAGAGATTCTAGTTTGCCAACTTTGATTTTTTATTCCAGTACAGCATATTTTCTTTTTGAACTGAATGCTTGGACAGTTTATGACGTCTAAATTGAGTTGCTAGACAGTTACTATTTTGTTTTGAATTGTTGCTTATTAGTCCAAGTAAAGAGCTCCAACTAAATTTCTATGTGGTTGCTAGGGTGTTCTGGTTGGTTTCTATGGAATTGTTAGGGTGTTCTAAGTGGTTGTTAAGGAGTTGCTAGGATGCTCTGGGTTGTGTCTAGGGAGTTGCTAGACAGTTCCCTATAGTGTTCTGTTTTGCTCACTAGTCCATGTCAAGAGTTTCAAACTAAATTTCTATGTGGTTGCTAGGGTGTTCTTGGTGGTTTCTAGGGAGTTGCTAGATGGGTACTAATGCATTCTGGGAGGTTGCTTTCTAGTACAAGTCAAGAGCCATCAAACATAATATTGAACTGTTACGCTGAACATGTTTATCTTTGCACTCTGGTCAAGCATCAAATACTTGCACTAGAAAAGAGATGCTAGTTTGTGCACTTTGATTTTTTTATTCCTGTACAGCCTATTTTCTTTCTGAACTGAATGCATGGAGAGTTTATGAAGTCTAAATCGGCTATAGCTTAAGTGAATGCCATGACAGAGATCCCCTAAAGTGAACTGATGCATTCTCACGGCTTGCTACCTCCGCTAACAGCCCAGACAGGAAAGCATCACTGCTCTACTAAATATAACACTGCGTTGAGTGCTCTGATTCACAATTGCTTGTCTACGAGGCTGCCTGGAGATGTGCTGAAATAAAATCAGCAGTGCATCACCGATCATGTGACTTGAATTGGCCCTTTTGACCCCCTTGCAGACACACACACAAAAAAAGCTAGAGCTACTGGTAGATACAGATGTATCTCGAAGGCAACATGCAATTAAAATAGACCAGGTGACTTTAGTGCACATTATTATAAAGATTTTTTAGATTCTGAAACAGCTTTTCTATACAGTTGCTAGGAAGTTGTTAGGTGGTTGCTAGGATGTTCTAAGTGGTTACTAAGGAGATTATATGGTGTTCTAGGGGGTTTATGGGTAGCTTCTCAGTGGTAACTATAGGTTGTTCTAGGTGGTTACTAAAAATATGATAGGGTGTTCTTTGTGGTAGCTATACAGTAGCTAGTAATTTGCTAAATGGTTTCTAAAGTTTTCTGGATTGTTGCTTACTGTACTAGCCCAAGTAAAACGAGCCATAAATAATGTTGTTATATGTTTTTTAGAGAGTTCTAGGTAGTTTCTATAGAGCTGGTATGTTTTATGGGGTTTTACTAGCTCAAGTAAAAGAGGCTTTTGAAACAACATTTATATAATGGTTGCTTTGTGGGTGCTTGCTAGGAAGCTGCTATGTAGTTGCTAGGGTGTTCTAAGTGATTGTTAAGGAGTTGCTAGGATACTCTGAGTGGTTTCTATGGAGTTGCAAGACAGTTAATATAGTGTTCTGTGTTGTTGCTTACTAGTCCAAGTCAAAATGCTCAAACAAAATTGCTATGTGGTTGCTATGAGATTTTCTGGGTGGTTTCTAGGGAGTTGCTAGATGGTTACTAGAATTCTGGATTGTTGCTTACTAGTCCAAGTCAAGAGCCTAAAATTACATTTCTATGTGGTTGCAAGGCTGTTCTTGGTGGTTGCTAGGAAGTTGCTAGATAGTTGCTAGGGTGTTCTGGGGAGTTGCTAGGGAGCTGTTATGTGGTAGCTAGGGTGTTCTGAGTGGATGTTAAGGAGTTGCTAGGGTGTTCTGGGTGGTTTTTAGTGAGTTGCTAGAATGGTTACTATAGCATTCTGGATTGTTGCTTACTAGTCAAAGGCAAGAGAATCAAACAACGTTTATATGTGGTTGTTAGGGTGTCCTGGGTGGTTGCTAGGGAGTTGCTAGACAGTTACTATAGCATTCTGGGTTGTTGCTTGATAGTCAATATCAAGAGCCTAAAATACAATTTCTTTGTGGTTGCTACACTCTAAAAAGTGCTGGGTTGTTTCAACCCAAATTTGGGTCAAATATGGACAAACCCAGCCGTTGGATTCAATTTTTTAATAAAAAATGTTAACCCAATGGTTGGGTTCGTCCATATTTGACCCAAATTTTGGTTAAAGGGCACCTATTATGGAATTTTGAAATTTACCTTTCATGTAGTGTGTAACATAGATCTAAGTGAACAAAAACATCCTGCAAAGTTTGAAATATGAAAGTGCACCGTATATAAAGTTATTGTCTTTCAAAAGTAAGAGTCGACTCTGAGTAATTTTTATGAATCGTTAGAAGACCGAAGCTTTTTCTCTGACTAGATGACGTCAACTTGTCAAGTTATTTGAATATGATACGCCCACTTATTGCGCTCCAAGGCCAGGGAAAATATCAGGGCGACGAGACGCTGTGTTCTGAAGTGCGACTCAAAAGCAAACTTTTTTCATCTGCCCAAGGAGGAGCACTCCCAAAGGAGGGGTTTGGAAAAATGAGTCGTTGAACGAATCATTTGGGAGTCGGTGAGCAAATCAGGTAAAAATAAATGCATATTATACGAAAACAAAAGTGTTTTTTGACATTGCATGCATGTAAAACTGTTGTTGGGGACTCCCTAAACAACATTAGGAACATTTTAAATGTCATAATAGGTGCCCTTTAAAACAACCCAGCATTTTTTAGAGTGTAGGGTGTTCTGTTTGAATGCTTAGAAGTTGCTAGATAGTTGCTAGGGTGTTCTGAGTTGTTTGTTCTAGCTCATCCCAAGTCTCTGGATATATACATACTTCCCTACTATATAGTAGGCAAAGAACAGTATGTGACAAAATATCTATATCCGAATTCACAGTACTCATGAAAGAGTAGGCAAAAAGTACCCAGATGACCTACTTCTTCCAGGGAGATTCTGTAGTGTGTGTTTAAGAGAGTATGCGATTTCGGACGCAGCCAATGTCAGTTTTTAGGATTGCCAGCTGCATTTACTTACAGGTGTGAGTCTCAAAATGTCCCATTCCCACAGCAACTTATAGTATAGCGTCTTGCAACCACCCACAACCTACCATTGCATCAGTGACTTTTGCATGGGCAAGCACACCTTACACTTCAGTGAGAAAATGTAAAAATCTACTTTTCAAGGCACATTTATAGTCACTGAATCCTGTTCCAATTGAATCGAACGCTCCAATTAGCAATACACATCCAGAATGTTTTGCTCTGAGATGTTGTCATTATGCTGACTACAACATGTTCCAGACAGAAACAGTCAAGAAGAGAGCGATCTTTCGTTTATTCTGACTGTTCTTAAGACAAGCACTTTGGACTGAATCCCATGGAAAAGATGTCAGGCAAATGAAACTGGATTTACAAAATGTGCCGCGATGGGTTTTGCTGGAGGAAAGCGAATGAGGGAAATCTCCAGACTCAGCTTGCCTGCTGAAGAAGGCGTATTTTGACTAGTAAGGAATTGAGTTTGAAAGCGGCCTATGTGTGTAAGACTTATCTGTGGGATTGAGGCAGGCAGCAGCGGTCTGAATTGATTTTATGATCACCCAGAGATTGAGGTTTGGTGAAGCTTTTATCAGAGTGGCTCTGTGGAGTAATCATACACAATGACAAACAGCTGACTCAGCAACACGTGTGGTCAGCATTCACCTGTGTGTATGAAGAGCAAAGAGAGGTCTATGAATATAAGATTAACCCTCTGGCACAGTCTGCAAAAGTGCTGATATCACAGGGTTTGCTTTCACGTGTTGCAGTATGTCTGTAAGGCAGGCGCGTCTCCGTGTATTGATGTCCTCGGTTGTGGGATACATCTTATGTGTCCTACATGTTGCATCAGACCTGGCAGGGAAGCTAATGGAGTTTGATTTTGTATTCTGTTACATTTGCTTCTTACGTGTAGTGTGCGTGTGCGTGTGTGTGTGTGCGTGTGTGTGTGTGTGTGTGTGTGTGTGTGTGTGTGTGCGTGTGCGCGCGCGCGCGTGTGTGTGTGAATATTTATGACTAGGATTACTGTGTAAGGATCGATCGTATGGGATTTGCCTTTGTAAAGAAATATTCTTGGGTTTTCTTGTGACAAATTTACCCCATTTACTTTCTTAAAGGGAAAAATAACAAATCTTTATTCACCCTCATGTCATGAACACAATCAAAGATATTTTGAAAAATTGTATCACTGAATGATGACAGATTTATAATTTTGGGGGGTAAATCCTTTAATAAATGTTCCTAGTGTTATTGTACAGTACATGATTTATCCATGCATGTTATTCCAAAAGAATTTATCTAAATGGCTCTGAAACAAATACAAAGTTATGTCATGGAATTCAACATGGCACAGTTATGAGTTATGTCCTTAACTCAATCTGCTTGCAGTCACATTGTTCTCTATAGGGCATAGCTGATTGGTCCCTGCTGTGTCAGTAGCCAATGAGCTCACTGCTCAACCCTCAAATACTTAGTACAACCCTCCACCTTCCCCAGCTCCACATTTATGGATCTCCTTATAGACCAGATCAATTCTGTCAAGAACACTTTATGATGCTTTCTAGAGTCTCTTAATAGATTTGTAGGGGCACAAATGGTAAGGGATACTATTTGATTTGGTTGTGAACAACTTGATTAATGAATCGTTTGAGTAAATGACTCATAGTAAACAAAATCATACTCGGGTTTATTCACTGGCATCCTGCAGAAGTACAGTAGTCTTAAAATAAATCTTTAGTTAATTGATTCAGAAGATTCAAAAGAATCACTGGGATTCACCAAAGGTGCTTAAAGACGGGTGTCTTTTGCAGTTTAACTTATTGGTATGGAAACCTTGGCCATTTAAAAAAAAAATGTTAAACAAAATCTGGACACGTACATCACATTACAGAAGTGAAATGAGTTGCGAATGTCATTTCATGTTGACTCTACCTGGATTCAATATTTCTGATAAAGATTACCACATAAGAACAAGACATATAGAATAGGTTCAGTGAAATTTAAAAAAAGGGTCTATTGCCAATTGTGTAGATATATGAAGCACAGCTCAGAAGTCACTTTCAAACAAAGCATTTTTCTGAATTTTTAAATCTTTTGTCTTCACATGAAATTGATTTTGTCACGTGATACATTAGCCTGGCTCCGCCCTACTACATACTTCCGCTCAATTTTCATTTTCCTTCAGTACGTCCTCTGGGTTTGCAGTTATTTCGTGGGTTTTCTCCGGTCAATTTTTTACCCGGTCCAATCAGTGAACAGAGGGAGTGGCTGAGAACGATGACGTTGAGGTTGTGCGCTAGTTTAAGTTGAAGTTTCGTCACAACCAAACGTCAGCGATTGGTTATGGTGCAGATCCAATAGTGTTAAACTTCAACAGAGTACCCGCCTTCAAGGAAGTTAACGCTTGTCAATGGAGAGTGGCCAGACTCTCTGTACAAATTAAATGTACGAGATTCTGGTAGGACCAGGCTAGTAATACATAGCTAGTCCTTTAAAAAAACTAACCCTGAATATTCCTTTAATGGATGCTAAGCCACATGAAATTTCACTAGCGCTCACATCAGTAAAGTCTGATGAACTTTGCAAATTCTCTTTTGTAGATCGCTGCTCTCTTCACAGACTTGGTGCAGCTATTGATTTATTGTAAATGGCAGGTGAGACTCCAGAGGGCATGTAGGTGCAAAGAGTTTGGATTGTAGGAGCAGGTACACCCACATCCTTTCTTTTTCAGGTGCTCTGATGCTAATAACACAACAGTGGTACAAGTAGCCTGAGGTGATCAGCTGCATGGACCCTCACTGGGCCCTGAGTAGGCGCACACTTACATATGCAGGGCTGGAACTCAAAGTTAATAGCACTCACATCCCCTCACCAATACCCCAGCCACGGAGCGGGCGACTTTTTACAACTAACTTATGCGCTAAGGTAGGAGTGATTATACAGGAGTGTCAACAAAACATTCACAGTATGTTCCTTTTCAGATGAAGTGGGAAATCTGCTCGGATTAAAGTTGTGAAAATGGATTCAGAGGTCAATCAAAGTCACAAACTTTCTGGCCGAATGCTAATGCAAGAACTCCACGGGCGAAAAATACAGCGTCTGATGTTCGAATGTGTCTGATGGTTGGGCACAAGGTGGGCAGAGGGTGGACGCCCTTGATACTAACATTGTTCTCCTGTTCGGAATACCATGTAATTTGCTCGCACTGTCATTTAGGTATATTCGCGAGGGTTTTTGTGCGTGTGTGTACGTGCGCCGCGAATGCTTCGCTGAGGTAAGAATCTGTGTGATAATTAGTGTTTAGTGCAAACTTCCACTCAAGCGAGGATAAGAGGACACCATGATCATTGTCAGACAATTTATTGGAGAGAACACTTTTGATAATGACTTTGAATTACCTGTGTGCTCTCGCTGTGAGTGGACGCCGTGACTTTCGGAAAACGAGGCCACGTGGAGATCCATGTTAAAGTGCTCTTCTGTATATCAGTCTTACACGTCCACATCAATTGTTTCTCATTTCATGTCCCGTGAAGAAAATAAGAAAAAAATGTATTATCCCTATTTCATTATTTATAAGAAATTATTAAAAAAATATATATATGTAGTATATTTTATTCATAGAAATAATAATTATGAATTATTAATGAGGTTTTACATATATTACCAATTTCTTCTCATGACTTCTCATCACTCCTGTGGCTTGATATTATTGATATTTATACATATAGCTGGCTTGAAATATATATATGGGCTGCACAATATTTTAAAAAAAGCAATAACTTTAAATAATACAATATTTTATATTCTGTATTGTTTATTCTGTTTACACTTTGGTATATAAACAACAGTAATATTGTGAAATAGTATTACAGTTCAAAATAACTTTTCTATTTTAATATATTTTAAATAGTGCTGTCAAGCATTTAAAAATGTGATTCTCATTAATTACGTGATGTGCCGATTAATTAATCTTATAAGCAAATTAATTGCACATCAAATTTGGCTGAGAAATGACCCCCAAAAGTCATTATTGTGATATGAATTTAAAGTATCGAATAGACATTACAAAAAGTACCTTTAGAAAGAAATATTTTACTGGATTCAACATATAATTACACATACACTTTTAGGCTACAACGGCCATGTTTTTGTTTCAGAAGCTGCATTTGAATTGGTATTTAGATTTACAGACTCAGTATGTATGGTGTGAATGCATTTACACTGCAATTTCAATTGCATACATATGGCATGAGATTATTAAATAGGTAAATGGTTATTAAAGGGATAGTTAACCTTAAAAATGAAAATTCTGTCATCATTTACTCTCACTCGTGTTGTTTTTAATCCTGTATGACTTTCTTATGTGGAACATAAAAGAAGATATGAGACAAAAACTCATACAGGGGCATCTTTGCCCCAATATTTAACATTTTAGGGGCATCTGCATTCTATAGCCTTCATCACACAGTTACATCGCCCTGCTTCATGTTCACCACCAATCCACTGTATGAAATGAAAGATGACCTACATAGGTCTGGGGTGGGGTGGGTGCGTTAAAATAATTAACACATTTTTTTCCATAACTAATTAATTAAATTAATCCATTAAATCGACAGCCCAAATTTTAAATTTAATTTATTCCTCTGATGCAAAGCGGAATTTTCCGCATCATTACTCCAGTCTTCAGTGTCACATGATCCCTGTTCTGTAACAGTGGCTGTTTCAGAGGATCCAGAGTAGGATCCAGTTGCAGCAAACACTTTATATACAAGAAAACAAGGGGCTGATGAGGGACAGGTTAAGGTGAATTGTAGTCAACGAAACAAAGGCTAACTATGGAGACAATCAAGGGTGGCTATGGGAACAAACATGGGTTAAATCCGAAATCGCCCCCTATACCCTCAAATAGGGCCTATTTGAGGGGACAGCCATTTGTAGTGGTGTCTGAAACTATAGTGGATGCACCGCAATAACGAGTGTACAGCCGATGTACGCTCAACGGCTGTCCGAATTCGCTCACTCGTTTTCATTCACTCATTCAAGTGAACCGTATTAGTGGACTAACGTATGGAATAGTGAATGAGGGTTTAGGGGGCGATTTTGGATTCAGCCATGGTAACAAGCCAAACAGGAACTGAACACAGGAACAATGGTAACAGAAAACAATTCAACATAAAAGTCCTAACACAAAAAAAGGAAACTTAAGCTGGGGTTGCTTATTTTTATCAATGTTTGTGCAAACTTTTTTTTTTTCAGGATGCAAAACATTTATTTGTAATATTTAATAAATGTCTTTACTGTCACTTTTGTTCAATTGAATGCAACTTTGCTGAGCAATTAATTTCTTGATTTTTTTAATGTGGTAAGTGTATGTACCGGTATGCGGGGATTTGAAAATGTACTGCATAATAGGAATGACCCATTAACATTCTCTTGTCTCAATGCTAAGAAAAAGCCTCTAAAATAAATTCCCTGAAATGTTTGGAATTCACATGACAGCGTCTGGTGTGGGCACCGTGTTTAATAGCGCATTTTTCTTGCCCTCTCGTGCACCTGCATCCCAGCCTTTCGTATGAAAGGGAATGTAAACGCAAAGTGTCTGTGTTGGGTCTGAGTTCCACTCATGGTGCTCGTCACTTACCTCGACTCTAATAGCTCTGAGCCCTTCATGCTAGCGCAAATGGGTGTCCACGAGAAGAATGAAAGCAAGTCAAAGATGCCTGTTAAGTGGAGGGCACTTGAAGACATTTCATAAAGTACACCTTTGTCCGTGTTTTCTTGGAAGTATCAAAATTGCATGCTTTTTGCCAAATGTCTCCTGTGAGTCACGGCAGAATTGAACGGCTAACTCATTCTGTTCTTTTTTGGCCGTTGTACGATGAGGCGAATGTGAACCGTATTGTTGAAGTGTGCTGTCAAATCAAGTACTTTTGATTCTGAACGATGTAACCTGTGGAACGCATCCATATATGGATAGAATATTTTTGAACCACTCTTGAGAGCTTGTTACCTCGACTATATAGCATTTATGCAAATCCTGGCACTACTTCTGTAGCGCATGAACGCTTTCATTATTTTGCCAGACAAGATACAGTATGTGATTGCAAAAAATGTCCTTTACTATGTTATTAGTGTTTTTCAGCTATATGAAAAATATAATTATTATAATCTGTTATACGCAAGGCAGCCAAATATGTAGATTTTGTATAATAACGTAAAATATAAATGTTGGCAGAATAGAATGTTATATATGTGACAAAACCCATATTATATTGCTCAAAGTTTGCTCTTTTATCAACTTTAAAATTAATTTGGAGAACACAATGAGACACACATGAGACTACAGTCTGCATAAAAGTACAGGGTGTAAAATGAATGTGGACATCATAGCTCAAATAATTTGGAGATAAATCTTCATATAGAAATCTTTGACTTTTGTTTCAGAATAAACATGAAAAGCAGAAGACTTGGGCAAAAGTCTCCATTTGATCTCTATATAAGCTCATTCCTGTCTAGGAGAAACAAATGAGACATCTTGTGTACTTTATTTAAAACGTGTATAGTAGTAGCTTGAAGGACTGTAAAAAATGATATGATCAATAAGTTATGACAACATATGTTTTGACATTGCTTTAACTTATTAAAAAAAAGTTTGTAATTTAAGTTGAAATTACATTTTTAAGTACAATCAATTTGGATGTTTAAGGCAGCAACTTATTTTTACAGTGAGATTTAAATAACTGAGTTGGAGTTCACTTGTGTTTATTCACACACATCCCGCCCAGCTCCAAGTGTCCTGTGTCTCCAGAGATCCCACCAGGCCTCCCATTCCAAAGTCAGCCAGTTCCTCGGCCCCGCCTCCTTGACTCCTCTGAAACCATTCTCTTGTGTGGATTTGCCTTGGGTCTTCCGGTCTCCAACTCCACCTAGTAAAGAGGATCCCCTGGCTCTGCCTCCAGCCGCTGATCCCGTCACTCCAACTCGGTCCGTCGACCTGTCGGCTCCACCTTGGCTCCTCCCTCCCTTGGCACCACCAGAAACCATCATCCATACGGCTCCACTGGGCTCCCTTGTCCCTCCAGCTCCGCCTTGGTCAGACGTCACCCTGCCTGAGCCGCGCACTTACGGGATGTCCGCTGCACTCCGTCTCCACCCATTTTGCATCGTCTGGCTCCGCCTTCCCTTCGGCTCCACCGCGGTCCTCAGTCCCTCTGGCTCCACCTCGGTCCTCAGTCCCTCTGGCTCCACCTCGGTCTTCAGTCCCTCTGGCTCCACCTTGGTCTTCAGTCCCTCTGGCTCCACCTTGGTTCTCCAGAGCCCACACCCTCCCTCCTCAGTTTGACTGTTTACTGACTGTTATGCGCCTTCCCGGGGGTTATTCTCCGTGTTCATTAAAGACTGTGTTATCTGTGCGTCCTGCGTTTTAGATTTAATACTACATAACATGACAGCAGGAGGCTTGATTCTCCTGAAAAGTGTGATTTATTGGAAGGTTATTTTGTAAGTCTAAATAATTGAGTTGGGGTGGTAAGATTTTGGGTGTACATCAGGACCTCCATATCCCATCATGCCCTTAAGCAAGGCACAAGAAAGTACGGTTGCTTCAGAGGGCTGTGCCTGCAATAATGGAACTGCGGATAAGAAGTTGTCGCTTGACGACAGGAAAATATATAAAATTCTCATTATGCAGCACACTAATTTCACAAAAGGCTCTCATTTTAATGATTAATGTTTAAGATTATCCCAAAAAATTGTGCCTGTGCAAAACTTTACGTCACTAGCTATTTCATAAAAATCGGCAAAGGGTTTTCAGATGCAGTTGAAGGCAATATCGCAGCTTCAGATGTCGGCATCCCTCACGCTAAAGCTTTATTGAATTGATGATCATTAAAATGTAACTGCTGCAAATTATAAGTGCCATTTGTATAGAGCGAGGTCTGATGATTTACTCTAGTCAGGTAGCCATCACTGCTGTCTTCAACAAAATGTCTTCACGCAAGATTTTCATTAAAACTCCCAAGATTTAGAATACCATTTTTTTGCCTTCCCTCATCTGCCTTCTCGATCCTGTCAAAAAAACAGGGTAATATTACCATCCTATGCAAATGCGTGGCCTGATTTACATCCCTTTTTAATTGGAGAAGAAAAAAAGGTACATACTGTATGTGGAAAAAGGTATGGTGCATCTGACTCCACTTCGGTAGAAACCGCAGTTATTCTGTCATTGAGACAACAACATTAGCACCGGCTCATATAACACATGCCCATTTGCTGATGTTCACTTCAAATTGTCATTTTTTATAAGGGAAATGAGCACATAATGAATGAAAGTGCTCTGGCTACGTGAAGCTTTAGTTCCACTTCCTCGTTACTGTGAAATGTTCTATAGATTGACATTGACAGGATTCCCAAAAAGTATATTGGATTGTTAATTGGGGGATATCTGTCACACTTCGGCCCCAGTGCAGTTACAAGTTACTTCTTTATAATGTCTTTGTCAGTTGTATTGAAGCTGTGTTTTTTCTTAATTTTTTTCTCCTTCCCTTCACTCTTGTGGCTTAGGGTTGATTGAAAGGAATGAGCCAAAATGACACTGTGGAATTTATAGTTTATAGTTTAAATATAATTTATTCCTGTGATGCAAAGCTGAATTTTCAGCATCATTACTCCAGTCTTCAGTGTAATCCTCCAGAAATGATTCTAATGCTGATCTGCTGCTTTCATTGTATTTTCAATGTTAGAAACAGTTGTGTTGCTTAATATGTTTTTTTGTGGAAAACAAAACTTTTTTCTGGATTCTTGGAAATCAAGGAAACTGGTTATTTATTGGCACTTCTTTTTTCTTAATGCTAGGTCAAATTAAGTTAAATGCATTGTGGGATGTATCTCTCACACAGAATTAGCCCAGCAGATGTCAGTCAAATTCTGGACTTTTTATCTTGAATCTTTCCATCATGAAGCTTTAGAACATGATGAACAACCGCAGCTGTAATGTCGCTGTTATGGAAATGTATTTGAGGCTGTCAGAAGCAAAAAACATTTTTTTCCTTTATTAATCTCATGATTAAAGAAAATCTCTGTAATTAATTTGTCATTTATCTAATTTTCTCATCTAACCACAGCAGAGGGGTGTTCATCTGCCGCGAAACTGTGTTGGTCTTGTTCGGGGCAAATTGAATTAGCCCACATAAATGAAGTTTAATTAAGATACTGGTTTTAATGATTGGGCTCTGTGTCCTCTGCATTGCCACTCATCACTCATTTAGACAAAAGAACCTTCCCTCTCATGCCTCCAGACTTTCTCAGCTTTCAGATCTAGGACTGATTAGGAGACCAATGTGTGTTTTCCGCACAGAATGGCTTGGATGCATCAATATTCGCCACTTTGCCTTCTAAGAGACCACTTTTAAAAAATCTATGGTTTGAGTTTCACAGTGGATTTTTATGGTGTTGCTAGCCTGTACAAAAATCACATATTCCATGGGTGGTTATATTATATTATACTCCTCTGTGTCAGTCTGTGAATTAGTGGTGAGTTTTTTCACTGACTCTTTCTGCGAGTTACATTGTTACACCAGCAGGTCCCGTGTCCCGAGTGAATGATTAACTTAATCTTTCATCACAATTCGTTCAAGTACATTGATTCATTCTGAAACAAAACAATGCCTCTTTGAGTGAATCATTCACTCAACGGATTTGTTCAACAACACATTTATTCAGGAACTAAACAAGTGACTGTCGTTTTGAGCGCATCATTGAATCATTTACTCAGCTGACTAGTTCAAAAACACAGATTCATTCCAGAAAGAAAACAAGTCAGTTATTATAAATGAGTCACTGAATAATTCACTCAAGTGATACGTTCAAAAGGGGGGTTATTTCACGAAAGCCACCACTGTGTGTTGCTCTGATGGTTCTGCTGTGGCTTCGTGAATGCTTTCGTTGACAGAGCAAAAATAGACAAAGTAACTGTAATAGTGTATTTAAAATGTAAGTTGCTTAATATTAACATTGTTTAATGGACTGTTGAATAAAAGCAGTCTCACTCACGATTATGTGACTGGTTACATGATTAATCAAAATTAGTGTTTTAATCTATTCAATTTGATTGATTGATTGATTGATTGATTGATTGATTGATTGATTGATTGATTGATTGGATTGAATTGAACAAGGCAAAATCTTTCAAGTACCTTGATTGATTGATTGATTGATTGATTGATTGATTGATTGATTGATTGATTGATTGATTGATTGATTGATTGATTGATTGATTTGAACAAGGCAACATCTTTCAAGTACCACCTGGAATCCCCTGGGGTTACATGACACTGCTTCATTTCTGCAGTGTAGTTGAACCTTATTTCAAGTTCATGGTCCAGTCTTTGCTTGAGATTAAGTGGTTTAGTTTGCGGCATTCTCCTAAGATACTGTGTCCAAGATCTCTTTAATGTGGCTGAACCCAAGTGATTCATTAAACCAACAAGACGAGTAAGTGCTCCCTCTGGTGAGGTAAAAGCTTCCCATTCAGTTGAGTTGTAGACCTCGGTCCACTACAGAGACGCATTGTATTTCATTCTCTGTAAACGAGTCCCTGTAAATTCTAGCCTGACAAGTGCAATGATTGAGCGCTCCGTTTAGACCTGTTAATTTGCTCTTTGCTACTGACCATTTTAAAGCTCTCCTTTGTTGCTTTATGCAGTATTTAACATAAATGGGGAAATGCAAGTATCAACACTCCACAATTAACCTCAGGTATTACAGAGAGTCACGGCAGGTGTGTGTATGGGTAATAGGTTTGCATTGTGTTGGAGGTGTGTTGTGACTGATCAACTGCTTTAAGTGTGTTTGGGAAATGTCAGGCCCTTTTATCCTAACTGCGAGTTTTAACACACTACAAACGCAACTCACCCCTTTTTTGTATAACTTGGGCAGTAATTGTGGGATATTGTGACGTGTACGTCCCCAGAAGAAGAAAAAAAAACAGGGAGTTTCAGGGAGTTCAGAAACCTTAGGGTTTAGCTAGTGGAGTCTTTGCAGAGGATTCACACTAATATTGTTGTTGGTGTTGTTTGTCTTTTTGTTATTTTCTCTTGCTAACCTCATTGGAAAGGTCACTCCCGCCGGCGCTAATAAACTAATTATCGCAGAGCACGGCATGAATTCATCATCAGGCATTGAGGCATTGTGTGAATTAGTTTGGCATGCTTTGGAAAGAAGAAATTACATTGGAAATCCTTTGAAAATAAATTAAACTTGCAAATAAATGAATGCTTTTCCCCATAGCTGGCCAGGAACTGAGGAGTTGCACCAAGCCTGTCACTTGGGCATGTTTAGAAAAAAATTATAAATGGGCTCAGATTTTACCATTTGAAAGTTTTGCATTAGACTCATGTCTTCTTGTATTGCAGGCTTGGAGAAGGTTGGCAGGGACTCCACTTACGAGCAAGAGGGGAAGGTGCAGTTTGTGATGGACG
Organism: Phoxinus phoxinus; assembly: GCF_949152265.1. Lineage (NCBI taxonomy): Eukaryota > Metazoa > Chordata > Actinopteri > Cypriniformes > Leuciscidae > Phoxinus > Phoxinus phoxinus. The sequence continues at coordinate 19,375,813 of NC_136900.1, read as the reverse complement.
CGGTGTACGCCATGGCCCACGCGCTGCACCGCATGCATAGGGACCTCTGTCTGGGATATCCAGGCCTTTGCCCCCGCATGAGCAGCATAGATGGCAAGGAGCTCCTGGGATACATCAGAAACGTCAGCTTTAATGGTGAGAAACATCCGCTATTCTAACAAATTATTCTCCTCCTCAGTTTAATTGGATCGTTTGAAAGCACACTTGAACTTCAACCCCGATTGAAGTTCGAATTAATTTGCATAATTTTTTTAAAAGACACCTTTGTTCATTATCAGAAATGTTTGTACTTTGAAAATGCATAGCTCTTGTGCATTTAGAAAAATTAGTTTTTTACAAGTTCCTAATCATTTCTTTTTCTACATTGATATCATTTAGCCCTCATTGTGTATTAAAAAAAATAATGTTTGACAATAATTGATATATTAACTTGTATAATGGATGTTTAATGAATTGATGTTTATGTAATTTCAGCCTAACTTTAAGATCTCTGGGACTCTAAGAATTAACCAAATATATATAAAAAATGTTTTGTTGTTGTTTCCATTAAGTTCTGGAATGTCTGCAGTTTATCCGCCAGTGCATAACAATTTACTATATAGTTATTTTCAATAATCCAATTTATTTCTGATTTCTGTTGATATCTGAAATGAAGTCAAATTTTGACAATGGTTTCTGAGGATAGCAAGTGCAATTGGAACTCTTTTTAAGTAGTGGTCATTCTTTCTTTCTCAAAATGGCTTAGAAAATGCACATAATCTTTAAGGAACCAGAATCATTCAGTTCCTTACTGTACAATTCCCTCCCTACTGTCTGTCCACGCTCCTCTTCCTCAGTTCTGCATTCTGCAACTTTGTGTCATGAACTCCTCACCTCATCTACGCACTCGCATCTCTTTATAGAAAACGTTTATGCTGCTAATTTTTTTTTTCCTGCGTGCGGTGCATTGAAAATTCCTCGGAGCAGGGTTCCCTTTTCTTGCTACATCATTTGAGTGATCTTCTCCAGAAATCTCACACATTTGAAAGTAAAAAAAAATTTCTCTGTTTAAAGGGTAGGGACACACCAAAGTGACGCCAAAGAACTAGCGCTGATGAAAGCCGACTGTGTTATCGCCTACTTCAGGGGAAAAAGCTGTGCTTGAACACACCAAAAGTACTACAGCCGACTGTCGGCTAGCGTGTGCGTTCTGCGCCTGCGTGTAAAAGAGATAACTGTCAATTTAAGCAGATATATTCGTCTATATTAGTCAGTCAAAAAGGTAAAGCGAAACTAAGACTGCAGGTTTACAAACCATAAACCATAACCGTTTTGAATATCAATCATGCTGATCATGTTCTTTATTCCACTCCGCTCATGTTATTATGAAAATATGTGTGCACTGGAATGCTCAGGTAAGATGAGGTAAAATTAAAACAGCCTTCTATCTGTGCTCGCTTTCATCACTTTTGCTCTCGTCGCTAAACTGAACAGCCAATCAGAGTTCTCTCTCTCTCTCTCACCGACCGCCCTACAGCGATTCTACATGTTGAATCGGCCCAAAACAACCCGACGGCGTCCGACTAGAGCCGACAGTGCGCAACACACCAAAGTCGGCGACGCTCAAAAACATCGGCCGACCGTCTGCTTGGTGTGTCTCTGGCTTAACAAATCTTTTTAGCTTTTTTTTTTCTTCTTTTAAGTAGGGGTTTATGCGGTAATGCAGATGGTCACATGCCCCCTTCCTCTTCTTTCTCATACAGTCTTGCTCCTCTAACTTCTCAAAGCATTTGAGTCAATCTGATATATGTGAATAACACATAAACTTTTACAACATGTAACGTCATTTAACCATTTTTCTTCTGCAACGTGACACACTTCTATGTGATGAAGCATATTTGAGGGGAAAATGTCAGACGGGACTATTGTTGTATGGGACTTATGTGAAAAGGGGTCTCTAAATGAATGTTTGACTTCTTCCAGGCATGAAAGAACGAATGATTCCCACCATAGGCTACATGTGTTGTTGTTTTTATGTGGTTGAGTCATTTGGTCAAACATTTATGCTACTCCATTCTGCATTATGTACATTTCAGTGGATAAAAATGAATAAATGAATAGCTTGGTCTGGCCAGTTTCATATTTGCTTTTGGTACTGGATTCATTTGTACATTTGATGACGCCATAAGATCTTTGAAATAAGATCCACAGATATTTGACAGACTGGTTAGATATGATTTCAACAAAACGAATATCTGTTTTGCCCTGCTAGCCGGAGATTTACCATCACATGACACCAGAAAAATTTAAGTTAACCAATTAATTCAATAAAATCTACAGTTATTTTTGTATCCTTGATATACAGTGTGACTATAATTTTTGTTAAAGGGGTCATGACATATATGCATATATACTTTACTTAGCAAGTTTCTTAGCTTAAAACGCCCTCCTTGTTATAAACAAAGCATTTATTATGATATTTGCGGATCTATGACATCACATGGACAAATAAATTTGCATATGACTGCCTCCAGAGCAAGACATTGACGAATAGTTATACATCATCGCACCATAGGCCCCGCCCTCTGGCATTTAGTTGCGTAACGGCTGACATTTAGCTATACTGGATGTGAGTGTCGCGTCAAAAAGCTACTATAACATTATAATCACTGACGCTGTCTACACTGGCGATACAGATGCGTGTCCGTTTTGAGTCTGTCGACAACAGGACAGAAGTAAGAGCGAAAGACCGCTCGCTTTGACGTGCCCAGTTTAAACCGCTAGTTTGCATCTTTGTTCGGACTTCAGAAGGATCCCAGCATCGGAAACAAACGTCGGTTTATTTTTAATGGCATCCTGGATCGCATCGGATAATTCTATGTTTGTTCTGAGCATTTTGTTTTGTAAACAAGGCAGAGTTTAATGGAGAGTTTGTAAAAAAAACTTTTGTTGACAGATGAAGCACTCATCTGTATTGGATCTGACAGCAGCTGCATCACAAACCGTAAGTAAATGATTTCATAATGCTTTGACTGTAAATTAGGGTTTTATATGGATAATGTTAGCCAATCATAACTGTGGCCGTTTACTGACAAGCTTTAAATGAGCCGTCCCTTAAAAACGGATCATTTCAGACACAGGGTCAGTATGAGGGTTGAAAATAATAGTTTTTCCGCATATATATTTCAGTTGTGTGCAAAAAAAATTACATTATAAGGGATCCTCAATGAACATGTTAAAAAAATCCATGTCATGACCCCTTTTAATATTTTTTTATTCGATTCTTTTTAATTTTTTAATTTTTTGTTTTCATTGTAAAAGTTTTAGTAATTTTTTGTATTAAAAAAAAACAGTTTTATAAAAAAATAAATCAAAGTTTTATTTTATTTTTAATATTTAACTTAAACTAAAAGAAAATCAGTAATTTTGCCATTCCATCTAGCGGAAATAAAATGTTTCTATATTTTAAAAAAAATTTTTTTTTTTTTTTAATGTTAAGGAATGCAAATGTTTTTTAATGGTTTTAATTATAGTTTTATTTAAATATAATAACTCTGCAAATTGCTTGATCTAATTATATCACATTTATTATTATAATTCTGAATAATCAATCAAACTAATCATAATACAGTTTTTTCCAACTGCTTACACACAAAATCTTTTCATGTCACGCTTTTTGAAACCTCTCACTCAAAGTGCAAAACTACACACCAAATCTCCAAAAACCATAAGCTATTTCTCAGCCTTTGACTCAGTTTTAATTGCATAAAACACTTCAAAACACTACTCACAATTCTCAACTCAAAAAACACAAAAATATAACAGGAAGTGACTTGCTTTCCTTTTCCAAACACAACCAGTCAAAATGCTATACTTATTCACTAGGTCACACACACACACACGCACACACACACACACTCCTCACATGAGCAAACACTAATTGATCACTAACCAATCACTACTTTATTGTAGTATAGGCCTATAAATAAGTCAAATGTCAGATTCCCTGTTTTGAACAATGGATGCCAACAATGGACAGAGACCCCACACACAGTTGTGTCCTTTACTGTATTCTAAAGAATATACTTTTGGTTCACATGTTTATGGTTTTGTTGTATGCTACTATACAACAGTAATGTTTGGCATTCTGACATGTTTATGGCATTTTGAATGCTAAGATATAATGAGATCATTTAAAGGTTCAGGAGGTATGGTATGTTTAAATGAGTTGTTTTTAAGACATTTTGAAGATTTGGAGGATGTAGAAGTTTGCAGACAGGATTTCATGACTTTTAGGTTGAAGCATGGCCAGTTCGCTCCTCAGCGTAATGAATGCAAAAGTGTGGCTTGAAGGGTTTACGCCTTTGCACAAACAACGGCGTTAGGGATGGATGTGACCGTAAGCGCACGCTAGTTTGGCTGTGCTCAATCATGTGACCATAAATTGTTGATGTTTACGTTCAGTCGGCTCCCTGAGTCAAATGTAATTAAATGTTTAATTCGTTTGACAAAATTCGTTTGACAAAATGCATTTCAATTGCTGTGTTTGTGTTTTGCATTCATTAACGCGTGTGTGCGTGTGTGTGTGTGCGTGCGTGCGTGCGTGCGTGTGTGTGTGTGCGTGTGTGTGTGCGTGTGTGTGTGTGTGTGTGTGTGAGAGTTGAGCCATCATATGTGTTTAGGATCACATGATGCACAACTGACATTTCATTTCTGTTTTCTTACATGGAACGCTTGATTGAGTCAGTAAGGGATGTTTTTTTACAAACAGCAAGAGGACCATTTTAATCAAGTCACTGATAAAAGCAGCAGATCTGAGGAGTCGAGCATCAAACCCAGAACCTTTATCCCAGAGCTATGACAGCTACTATCGCCAGCAGGCAATTGCCAAGTCAACTGCAATCAGATGCACTTCAGTGGCTTCATACATATGCTTATTTTTAGATGTGTGTTAGACCTCTGAAGGGAGAGCAGAGCAAAGAAATGAACATGTCTGTCATCATGATCACACCAAATGTCTTGTAGTTGTTGTTGTTTTTTACACGTGCTTGCACACTTGTGGTGTAGTGGCCAACATATATCCAAGCTTAAACCTCAGTACTATGTTTCTTTCTTTTATGCCAAAAATAAATAAGGATATTAAGTAAATATCATGTTCCATGAAGATATATTGTAAATTTCCAACCATAAATATATAAAAAAATTATATTTTTGTGAGTGAATACACCATAATTGCAAACATAAATGGACAACTTTAAAGGAGATTTTCTCAATGTTTTTTTTTTCACCCTCAGATTCCAGATTTTCTAATTGTTGTATCTCAGCCAAATATTGTCCTATCCCTCAAACCAATGGAAAGCTTATTTATTCAGCTTTCATATTATGTATAACTCTCAATTTACAAAAATTGACCCATGTGACTGGTTTTATGGTCCAGGGTCACATTTGTCCATGTCGTTTGTTTTGTTTTCCATACTGAAGTGAACTCAAGTCCCACCCTACAACACAGTTTTGCGAATAGGTGCTGTTTTTAAAGTATATAGTAAATGGTTGTACAGTAGTAGCATAGCATTCAGCATTTAAGAAGAAGAACTCTCACATGCCAGTCAGAGTGTCTTAATAGTGAGCGATTGATTACAGTGCTGACCTGGAATGTTTTCATTGTGTTTTCATCTCTATTATCGATTTTCTCTTAGTTTCTCTTAGTGAAAACAGATTATTAAGTATCTGGATAATGGCTGAATAAATGGAGGACGGGGAAAGGACGTTGAATGCTTCTGCTGTGAGCATGACGGCAACTAATTGTCTTTATAAACAGCGGGAGAATCAATACAGTGAGACGGGTTCAATAAACAGGGGATTTTAGGTATCTTATGTTTCTTTAATACGAGACGCGTTATCTCAGTCTTGGAAAAGGGCATCATCACTTCACATCGGACAGCTGAATTAATTGACGAATTAACCTTTTGACACGTTCATTTGTTGCTGACATGTAGGTTTGCCATCAAACTCTGGCATGAGATCAAGTATAATATTTGGCCTGATTCATGAGGCCTATTTTGTTTGAGCAACTTATGTGTCCAAAGGTCAAGCCTCAGGTAGTCCTTCTGCATTTTGCTTTGGCATAAAGCTCTCAGAAGACGCATAAAACATTCGAATCCAATAGAATGAACCAGCTTAGGGCTCGCAACTCTTCACTTTTGCCAAAAACGCAATGCCAGTGGTCGCGGTTCTCAATGATGTGGTTACACAGTTGGCTGTGTTTCAAGCCTGGTGGATGAGTGTAGAGACGCACCCTACAGAGATGATCTTTCATGCCCTCTACATGACTGAACGCCCTCCTTAAAGCAAAAACTGCCTTATTTATCATTTACTCGGGCTGTGTTTCAAGGGCGTGAGCGTCTCGAGCATTCAACTTCTGTTGATTAGGTTAGCACTTCCCATAAGAGAGCTGGCAAACACACCACTTGAACATGAGCTCCATCAAATAGCTATTAGTATGAATCTCCCTCGAGTTCGCAAGGTTGTTGAAGGCATTTCACTCATAGGAAATTAAGTAAGATGTAGCGGTTCTAAAGTAGCCCACAACATAAGGGAATTGAGTATGGCTGTATAATAATCAAAGCAGAGACCATGGTTTATTTGTTTAATTTTTTAATTTTTTCGATTGTTAACATTTGATTTCCATGCCATTTATTATTATTTTTTTCTAATTAATTTTCTTTTATTTCATATTTTATTTATTTTATTTTCAATGTTTTTTTTTCTTTAATTTAATTTTATAGACTTGGATCTGAAAAATCTTTTAAAATGCTCTAAGTCTCCACAAAGTATCTTCTTTGCTTTCTCTCTTAGCTCACTTCATCAATTAGATTTGGTTTCCTCAACAAGACTTTGTGAACTTGGAATTAATCTTAGTATGAATCTCCCTACAGTTCTGTTTCCCTCACAGCAAATGAACACTGTAAAAAATAATTGTTGGTTTAACTTAAAAAAGTGAATAACCTAGTTGCCTTAAAATTTTGAGTTTGTTTTAACCGAATTTGAGTTAATACAATAAAGAAGATTGGTTTAATCAACAGAAACTCAAATCAGTATGTTATCTGAACCACATTAATTATTTTAAGTTGATTTGACTAAAGAAAAAAAATTGTGATTACTAAGCATTAAAATAAATGTTTTCATCGGTTCAGAAGTATCCCTTTTACTCAGAAAGCATGCAGGTGAAACTCGAAAAATTAGAATATGGTGCAAAAGTTCATTTATTTCACCTTTTAAGTTGAATTACTGAAATAAATGAACTTTTGCACCATATTCTAATTTTTCGAGTTTCATCTGTCATTTTTCTAACATTTGGAAATTGTATTTGGCCCTAATAATTGAGACTTGAGTTTCCAGGATTTTTTGGAGCTGTCGCACACTCATAAACCCGTTTTGTTCGCCTTTGTTCTTTTTAAATTCAGCACACTTGAGCTGATTCATTGTTGATGCTGAATATTAGCCATAGAGTGTTATAATGAGATACATCTTCAGGCAGTGCACAAGAGTGATTCACTCCACTGCGGATGATATCTGCAGTGCATATACTGTGAAAAGTAATGCCGAGATCAAGCCCGAAACTTGTGCCTACACGCCGCGCATAAATTACAGTAGAATGGCTCGCTGGTTTTAGGCACGTTCCCTCTCCGTGTTGTTCTTTCCGCAGACCACTTTGAATTACCTCTGTCTAATTGCAAGTCTTGAAAATGAGGTCTAACCTGTGATTAAACCAAGACTTGGCTTAATCAAAACATCTCATCCACCCTCTAATCATTCCTTCTGTATTGTCACAGTCTTCGCGCGAGGGGTTTGGATTGCAATAGCAAAAGGCCACAATCAAGTCGTTGATTAGAGAACGGTCAGTGTCCTGCATCAAGATCAAGAGGCTTATACCAAATTTGTGCTGAATTTTTTTTAAGCAAAAACAGACGCATTGCGCTAGACAATTTATGTGAGGGACAGTGCGTGATCCGTCTTCTGTCTTTGTCTCGTTATAACTGATTGACTCCATTAGTCATATTTTATATCGTTATACCTTCTTTTAATAATTATGTTAATTATCTATTACTTGCTTTGTTATATTTCATGTTATGTTTTTTTTTTTTTCTGTTTTGAGGCAGTTTGTTTTGTTGGGTTGTGTTTTTATGTGGTGGGTTTTGATGGTTACCTTTCAAGGGAACTCGACGCTGCGTCAATTGATAACGCTATGGAAATTACTTCGGATCAAGTTTCTGAACCACATGTAAAAACACGGCAATCATTGGCTAAGGCAGCGATGTGATGTCACTCATCGGGCCGGCATGACTACAAAAACTTTTTCACTGTGGCGTAGTGGGTATTAACGTTCCTATAGCGTTAGCAATTGATGCAGTGTTGAATTCCCTCGAAAGGGATCGACTTAGGGTTACGTGTGTAACCCCGGTTCCCTGAGAAGGGAACGAGACGCTGCGTGATGCTGTCATACTTCAGGCATGCATGCCTTCCTTCAGACAAATCGAATTTGATGACGTCTATCTCAGGCGTTTCTTTAGTCATGCCAGCAGAGTGATGTCACATGACTGCCTCGGCCAATGATTAGTGTGTTTTTACACGTGCTTCAGACACCGGCACAAACAAAAGGAAATATCATAGCAGCAAGAACTAAAGCAGCATCTCATTCACTTTTCAGGGAACTGGGTTATTTATGTAACCCTAAAGGTCCTTGCTCTCTGAGTCCGAAATTTTCGCATGCGTTTTTTCATATCCATCATTCGGTGGCTCTGAATTGTCAAAGCACCATTCAAATGCTTGGTTCGGATGCAAAAAATGCAGAAAATCTAACCCGTCCTGAATTTTTTTTATGACGGACGAATGTTTCAGAGGCAGTGTGTAAGCGTTATTGATACAACATGAGGTCGTATTTATTTTTTAACGTGCAAAAATTTCAGGACTCTTTTTTTTTGGTGCGTTTTTTGTTGCATTTTGAGTTTTGTTTAGCGTTTTGCTTTTATTTTTTAATTTTGTTTGGTTTAGTGTTTTTTGTGTTGTAATTTGCTTTGTACTGTTTGTGTCTGTATTTGTTTTGTGTTTTATTGTGTGGTTTTTTTTTTTGTTTAGTTTTATAAACAGGATGCAGGTTTTTGTAGTTTTTGTTTTGCTGTGTTGTTCGATTACTTTTTTTTATGGTGTTTGTTTTGTTGTTTTATTGTGTGAAAAATGGTTGTGATTTTAACAGACTGTAAAAATGCGACAATAAAACCCTTTTAATCGGTTCATTGAATAACTGTATTAGATCAAACCTTGCATTATTTTAGTGTCATCTCTGTTACCATGATGGTGTGTGAATGACCCTCCAGTTCTTTTTTACAGTATTGTTTTGCTTTACACATTTACATTTACACATTTATTCAGTTTACACAATTTTTCTCTTTGGCAATACAAATGTACAGTTTTTGTCACACCAATACAGTGAACAAGATTATCAAAATTGACCATCATCATGCCACAGTCCCCAATAAGGTCACCTACATCAGCTTTTCACTTTATTAGTAAGCTCTAACCTCATCAATAATAGATCATGTATGTGAGACTCTGGGTAATCGGATTATTTTGTTGCTCGAGGTGTGTCATACAGTAGCAGCAAACAGCATTTCCCGGTGAATCCTCCAGCTGACTGTATGCAGGTGTTTTAATAATGCATGATTCCCCATCTCGAGAGATGCTCATTTGATACAAACTCTCCCTCCTCACGAGCTGCTCTGTATCCTGCTGAAATTGCTCATCTGAGACGACTCCTGTAGGCCCGAGAAAACCTCACCGGGGCTTTATAATGATGGAATGATTTTGTATAATAACAGACAACAAACGACAAAGATCCTCTCATGCTTTGTTAGCAGTTTAGTAAATTGTTTTGTTCCGAATATGACCCTGATTTCATATTTAGCTTATCATTGATTGTAATTTATTCGCTTTGTTGGTTGAATGGAACTGGAGCATTATGCGTACTTTGTTTATGCAGAAACCCTGATGTTTTTATGTCTCAAGTAATGTCTAATGTGTTTACTGATTCATCTTGGCCACGGGAGATGAGAGCGTCTGATTCAGCATTGCACGTGATAGAGAAGTGTTATGACAATCATAATTTTAGTTTTATCTTTTTGGACAGGAAGTGCCAAGACCCTTGTTGTGTTTAATGAAAATGGAGATGCCCCCGGACGCTATGACATCTATCAGTATCAGATAACAAACAAGTCGGCTGAGTACAGAATCATCGGCCACTGGACGGATCAGCTGCATTTAAATGTAAGTTCGTCTGCATTCATTTTAAAGTGTGCTTAAATTTTCAGAGGCCGCCAATAAAATAGTTATTTACTTTGATAATGATGATTGTGGTGCAGATGACTGTCATTATGATTATGGCAATTACACTGTACAATTAGTGGTGTTGGATTAACACAAGTAATTCAGAAGTCATTTTTGTTGCATACTGTAGATATAGGGCCCTATCTTGCACCCAGCGCAATTGACTTTGAACACCGACGCATGTATCATTCCTATTTTGCACCCGCGCACAGCGGACTTTTCCCTCCACAGACGCACGTCGGTAAATTAGGAAATGAACTTGCGCTCGCGGGGGCGGTTCAGCGCAAAGAGAAGGCGTGTTCCGGCGCAAAACTTCCATGGTGCTATTTTCCAGTTTTAGAAAGCAATTGCGCCATTGACCAGGAAAAAAACAGTCTAAAGACAGTGGCGCGTTGCGCGTTAGTGATATGGTATTTTAAGGGCGCGTGCTTGACCATAATAGTAACGCGCATCTACTTTGATTCTCTAATATAAAAAGATGCAGCAGTTTTCATTTTTGCAAATCATACATTATTACAAGGAAAAATATTAACACACGAGGGAAATCATTGTTGTGTCCGTGAAGATGTGAAAAAGATATAGATAAAAAAAAAAAAAAAAAAAAAATTCTAGATTAGGCTACACATTTACTACCCAAATTATACGCCTGTTTAACCGAAGCTAATTTGGGTGGGTTTCTCCCATCATCCCCAATGTCACTTCTCTGTGTTTTACAGCCCTGACGAGAACGTCGGTTTCCTCGGCTGTGAATCGCTCCTGGCGCGCGCTGGCAAATCCGCCGTTATAATAGCAATCCGCCACGAAACAAGCGCGCCTGCTCTTAAAGGGAATGTGAGAGGACGCTCTGATTCGTTTATTTCACGTTACGCCCAAACCACACCTATGAATAATGAAGCTACTTTAGACCAACCCCTTTTAGATTTGCGTCGGGCGCAAGAGTCATTTATCGCGCTGGGAAAATAGCAACAGCGCCGGGATCCGCCCACAAAGTTACTTGCGCTTTGCACTTTGACACTTGCGTTTCAGATCGTTAAAATAGGGCCCGTTAAGTTAACTGTGAAAGCGTTGATACATAGATGCTGATTTACACTACCATTATAAAGGTTGTGGTCAGTATGATTTATTTTGTTATTTTTTTAAAGAAAGAAATTATTAATTTTATTCAGCAAGGATGTATTAAATTGATCAAAAGTGACAGTGAAGACAAAAGGTCGAAAAAAGATGTTACCAAAAAAATGCTTTTCTTTTGAACTTTCAATTCATCAAAGAATCCTGAAAAAAGTTTATCATGGTTTTCACTGAAATATGAAGCAGCAACTGAAGGATCATGTGACACTGAAGACTGGAGTAATGGCTATTGAAAATTCAGTTTTGCAACCACAAAAAAAACGGAGTTTATTATTAAATAAAAACATTTTAAAATGAATTAGAATTTAAAACGGTTATCTTTAAATTGTAATATTATTTCACAATATTACTGTTTTTACTGTATTTCTGATCATAGAAACGCAGTTTTTTTTAGACTTCTTTCAAAAACATTTAAATTATATTATATTATATTTTAAATATTTTATTTTTATAGATGTACAATAACTGTAGGTGTTAACTTATGTTCTGATTTTGTTTTACTTTAACAGGCCATTGTAGCTATTGTTGATTAATTTAGTCAAATTTCCCATCTTTATCTTTTTAGTGTCTCTTAATTAGTAATATATTCCTTTGTTAAATATGTATTTCATTTATTTGTTTATTTTTATTTCCCATACAAGGTCTTATCTCTTAAACAGCAAAAATGCACCACAAGATGCATACTCTTTAGTCTCTTGTAATCAGGAGAAATCATTTTTCACCCAATACTGTTATCATTATCATAGTTGAGTTTGTGAGTCATATGTCTTGGTTCTAATTTTCTGTGCTCGTTTTGTCAGTCTGACCTAAAACCAATACGTCTGCCCATGGGGTTGAACATTCTGACTTTTTTCAGGAAGTAGTTTATATATTAATATATATATTATATATTATATTATATAATTATTAATATATATATATATATATATATATATATATATATATATATATTAATCTTACTATATAACTATAAGCAATATAGCTGCTAATATTAATTGTGAACACCTTCGTAAGATGCTGAAGAAGACAATTTAGTCATATGTTGTTCATGCTGTTATTAAACCAAAGTTCAAACCAGGATTGCTTGAAAATTAAATGTTTTGTCATAAATTACATTATATAAACCCCCTGAGCATCTTTATTATTGTATGACCTCTGAACTTGACATGAAGGGTCTGGTTTATAAATTTGTTGAATGCTTAAATGACTCCAGAGTTCTTCCTACACAATATTTAAAGATGTCCTGGGAAAAAAAGACTTGGGTATAGATATTTCAGAAGACTCCTGGGCCGAGGCCCTCCGGGGTATTAGGTCTTGCTCCATCAGTTTTAATTTTCAACTGATACAATACAAAGTTGTGCATAGATTGCACTACTCTCTTACAAAATGACATTCTATATATCCCTCTGTCTCACCTTTGTGTGTTAAATGCAAGTCCAATGAGGGTACATTGGCTCATTTATTCTGTTTCTGCCCAAAAAATATGTAAATTCTGTCTTTTGTTTTTACTCAAAGGTACTTAAGACTGACTTTTCCTCATGATCCCCGTGTTGCAATATTAGGCTTGGCCCCTTCCTTAGAGACCTATAACCATAATCAAATCCAGACGATACAATATGGGATGACAATAGCGAAGAAGGCAATTTTGTTGATGTGGAACAAAGAGTTTGTACCTATATTTGAGATGTGGCTTGCAGAGGTTAGCAGTGTGCTACATATGGAAAAGATCAGATATGAAGTTGCTGGTAAACCGAAGAAATTCTTACAGATTTGGAAGTCCTTTATGGAATTTCTGGAAGGGGATCATGGAATTGAGCATATTGGACATATGTTCTAAGAGGTGTGGTACTGTAGACTAGTGTCTTGCAGGGTGCAATAACTCACCTTTTTCCATAATTGGGTAATCATTGGTATTGGCATTTTATTTTAAGTATACCGCGCCTAGGCAAAAGAAACCGAAAGGAGGGAAACCTCTTGTCGACCTCTAGCCCAGCTCGACTGATGATGATTTGCTGGCATGGGGTGGGGGGTTGTTCTGTAAAAATGTGAAAAGCTTTAAATAAAATATATATATTTTTAAATGTTTAAAAAAATGACATTATATAGCTACTTGATTAGGGATTATATGGATTGTATGCATTATATAGATTAAATGGAACTTGGAGCATTATATGGACATTGGAGCTAGATTTGCCCACATCTGAGGTTGAGTCTCAAGAAGCACATCAGTAACATTTCTTTTATTTATTTTTCTACGGCATGTTTATAAAAGCTACTTAAATGTCCTAATTGAACTAAGACCAAATCCTGATTTAACCTAAGCTCTGTCTGTGAAACCAGGCCTAAATGTTTTATTTGCTGATCATTTTCCACTCTTACCTGTTTAAGGGTTAATCCTATAAAATATGAAAATAATGAGGTCCTATTTTAATGTTTTACATTTTCAACTTTCTTAAATGTTGCTGTTTTAGCATAAAACATGCAAAGTTACAAAGCACGAAGTCACTCCAAAGGGAGATATTCTCTATATCACGGTTTCTGAACTCCCTGAAACGCCTCCATTGTAGTCTCAAGTTTTCTTCCATGAACTTCCTGACCCACCAAGATTTCCCACATTTAGGTGTTTTTTGAACATTCAAGCTTCAAAACCAATTCTAGTAGACCCTAAAAACAAAACCAAGACTTTGTAAAAGGGCATAATAGTTCATGTTTAAATGCTTTTGGAAAGTTACGGGAATAACTGTGATGTTTCTCTTCAGATGAATGCCATGCAGTGGGCGAGCGGGGACGCAGTGGTGCCCGTGTCTGTGTGCAGCCTGCCCTGCCAGACCGGCGAGCGGAAGAAAGTCGTGAAGGGGGTTCCCTGCTGCTGGCACTGCGAGCGCTGCGAGGGCTACCATTTCCAGGCTAGCGAGTTCACGTGCCAGCTTTGCCCGTACGAGCAACGGCCAGATCAAAACCGCACCGGCTGCCAGCCGATCCCCATCATTAAGCTGGAGTGGCACTCGCCGTGGGCCGTGGTGCCCGTCTTCATCGCCATCTTGGGAATCCTCGCCACCACCTTTGTCGTGGTGACCTTCGTACGCTACAACGACACGCCAATCGTACGTGCCTCTGGCAGGGAAATGAGTTACGTGCTGCTAACGGGAATTTTCCTTTGCTACGTCATTACGTTCCCCATGATAGCTGCGCCCGGAGTGGCCGTCTGCTCCTTCCGCAGGATCTTCCTGGGTCTCGGCATGTGTTTCAGCTACGCCGCCTTGCTCACCAAGACCAACCGCATCCATCGGATCTTTGAGCAGGGAAAGTGCTCGGTCGCGGCGCCGCGGTTCATAAGCCCCGCTTCCCAGCTAGTCATCACCTTCAGTCTCATCTCGGTTCAGTTAATGGGGGTGTTTGTGTGGTTTGTGGCGGACCCGCCGCACACCGTTGTGGATTACGGCGAGCAACGCACGCAGGACCCTGAAAACGCCCGAGGCGTGCTCAAGTGTGACATCTCGGACCTGTCACTCATCTGCTCGCTGGGCTATAGCATCCTTTTGATGGTCACGTGCACTGTTTACGCTATCAAAACCAGGGGAGTGCCGGAGACCTTCAATGAGGCCAAGCCCATTGGATTTACCATGTACACCACCTGCATCATCTGGCTGGCCTTCATACCCATCTTCTTTGGGACCGCACAATCTGCAGAGAGGGTGAGTCTATGATGAAGTGATAATTAAGTGCGGTTTTATAAATGTATCACAAATTATGTACAAGTGACCCTTCGCTAAGCCACGCCCGAAAACCACCACAGGCCAATCGTGGCTTAGCAACCGTAACTACGCGCGGGAGGTCTGGCAAGCTTTCGAGCGAGGGAAACATGCCGAAGCGCTGTGCGTATGAATTGTGCAAATCTGATACCCGGTATCCTAAAAGTTTGGACGGTGGGTGGAATTTTTTTCCTTCCCGAAACCTAAAAGCCGAGGGGAGAAATGCCGGGCATGGATCAAGCAACCCTTTCACAACTAAATGTCAACCGGATTAACAAAAATAGTCTACCTATTATTGCTTGGAAATAATGACGGTTCTTTGTTCACAATGCATATATTTGAACGTAAAATAAGACGATAAAAGGCAAGACGGAGGCTCACTGACATACTTTAAAATATATTAAAGCACTTTCTTAATCGACGGCTTACTACCCCGGAGTAACTTTAAGGTTACGTTACCCCAATCCGATCGCGGCTTTCCCGGTGTTAGTGTTATTCCACTAGATTTATGGATAAGCGGTTTGATTTATAATTATTAGATTATACTTAATTTTCACATTTCACTTACCCTGCTGTGCATGAACATAGCTGTTCCTCATAGCTGTTCCTTTGTGTGTTTCCCATTTGAATGGTCGGCGAATGAGGCGGCTGCTGCTTGCGCTGGGACTAAGCCTATTGGTTTTAGCTTCAATTTTGATGAAATTATTCTCTAATCGGTTGCATATTATGTCGTGGATATATCCCTCGAATGCATACTGCAGTCCCTTTTGTCTTGCTCTCTCAGATATTTCACCTGTTCGCCAAAAATGACCAATTATCTCCTTGGGAATGTCTGACACCGGTGCATACACACTGTAAAAGATGTGCCAGGCGCGAAAGCTTGCCAGGCGTAGCAACAGTAACTAAGGAGGGTGGGGCTTAGCAATGGTCAATTATGAGGTGAAGACTCGAAAAAGGAGGCCCGCAGTGCATCCTGTCGTGTGATGTGACACCCTTACAGGCAAAATGTTTCTGATTTCCCCATTGCATTGCTGTTTTGGAGACTGGTTACCAGAATACTGTATATAACGTCGTTCTAAAGTTTAGGGTCGTAAGATTTTATGTTTTTGAAAGAAGCACCTTCTTTTTGCTCTTACGCTCACCAATGCTGCACTTATTTGATCATAAATACAATGAAAGCAGTAATATTGTGATATTACAATTTTAAAATGTTCCATTATATTATATTTTAAAATGTAATTTATTCCTGTGATCAAAGCTGAATTTTGTGTCACATGATCCTTCAGAAATCATTCTAATATGATGAGTTGCTCCTCAAGAAACATTTCTTATTATTGTTGACAATGGTTGTGCAGCTTAATATTTTTGTGTAAACTTTTTTCAGGATTCTTTGATGAATACAATTTTCAAAAGAACAGCTTTTATTTGAAAAAGAAATCTTTTGCAACATTATAAATGTCTTTCCTGTCACTTTTGATCAATTGAATTCATCCTTGCTGAATAAAAATATTTCTTTAAAAATATATATCTATTTTTAAAAAACATAATGCTGCAAACTTTCCTGTATTTTTCAATAGTTTGAAAGAAGCAGTGACGAAACGCTACATCATTGTTTTTAAAGTTGCAATGTTTGTGCATGCAGTATAATGTAAATTATTTAAAACTAAAATATTATATTAGACTAAAAAATAAATATATAAAATAATATAATATTAATGAGATTAATATTAATATAATATATTTGTACTATATTATTTTTTTAAATAATTTAATACAATTATATGTTATATCATTTTTTTTATTAGACTGAAAAAAAATTATTATAAAAATATTATATTATAATGAACTTTTTTTTTAAAGGCGATTCCCTAATTTGAGTCTCTGTGTGGCCTTTTAAATCATCTTTTTTGATATCACCACTAATTGTGATCAATTATGTTTACATAATGTGTGTATGGAATTGTTATATGCTTTAGTATTAGGTAATAGTATTTTGTTGTTTTCAGTCATATTTTCAGTTCTGTTAATTACTGTAGGTTATGTTACAACTTAATATGAATCATCCCTCAATCGTTGCACAAACATCAATATACATATTGTTAGTTATTACTGTCTTTATCTATCTTTACGTAAATCTCTTGTTATTGTGGCAACATGATGAAGTGAACAGTTGAGGATCATCTATATATCATCTCCTCACTGGCAGCTCCATCGGTATACAGTCCTTGTTAGTCTTTAGGTCTTTGCATCAAAAACAAGCTCTCATCTAAGAGATGCTCATTATCAGATATATGGAGATGATCAAACATGACCTGGAGGAATAGTGCTGCTGTTAATGGGCCATAAATAGAGCGTGCAGCCTCTGTCGGTCTGGGCCAATGTGGGTCTCGTAATGTTGATGACTTCAGTGGTGGACTGCAGACTGTAGGCTGTACCCTCTGTTCTTTCATGCACCGGGGTGTATTTCTGTCCAGTGCTCATTAGTGCTGCCGAGAGAAGCCAGGATTAAAAACACAGCGTCTTCTCTGCTGCATGTCTAACGTCTGTGGCATGTGTTGCTAAGATTTGCTGTCAGATATTGATGTCAAGTGTTATGTTATGGGACAATTTGTGGAAAAACTGAAAATTGAAAGCAATGCTCATTAAGAATTAGTCTCCAAGAGTTTGACACCACGATTTTCTCAAGATGTAACAGTTATAGATGGAGTTGAACTTGCTGACCTAACTGCTTTCCGTTCGCATAGATGGTTTCATATGTATTTATATATTTTTTGCACTGACGGCACTCTGGAATACTTGATTCTGGTTGTTTTTTATTTTTACTTTTTATAGATGATGTGGACGTCGAACATCTCGAAAATGAAGTTTATTACAGTATAGCGGTGGCAAAGTGCACGAAGCACCTTGGGTTCACCGGCGTCAGAACGAACCCAGAACATCCAAATCTTAAACCTTTTATCCTGTTACAGTTTACCAGTAATGTAAATGAGGTTCTGTCTTAAATGTAAATTGAGGATAACAATGAAAGTGATAGCCTTCTGTTCCCACATCTTCAATATTCTTTCAAATAAGAACAGCCAAATCTTAAGGTGATAGTATTGTTTGAAGTCCCTGTATTCAGGATGGTTCTTGGTTGCCCGCAGCTGCTCCCACGCTATAAGTGATCATATATCACTCCGGTGATACCATTTACATATTACTGAGATCGGAAGGAATTGTCTCCATGATAAATAAGCTCTTTTTAGGGAAGGAGCATATTTAAATGTATATGGAGTGGAAGATGGATCGGAGCAGACTATAATACCTAACAATGTATAGAATAGTAAGTGTTAGTATAAATGGGCCAAGTGTTGACTAAAATTATGCATCTTCTGCCCTTTCTTGAAAACGGCTAAAGACTAGGAGCTCGGGTTGAGTTAGGCAGCTCATTCCACTAGGGAACAGTCAAGGTAAAGTCCTGTGATAGTGGTTTTCTGCCTCTGAGATGGCACCACAAGACGCCGTTCACTTGCAGAACGCAAGCTTAGGTCTGAAGTGGTGAGTTTGGGTATAGGGGTGCAGAGCCAGTGGTTGTTCTGTAGGCAAACATCAGTGCCTTGAATTTGATGCGATTGCCAATTGGCAACCAGTGCAAATGAATGAGGAGAGGCTTGTTAAAGTGTGTGTGCGTGCGTGTGTGTGTGCGTGTGCATTTGCGATTTTTGCGATAATGACTGCTAACTGTTTGTTATCCACAATGCATATTTTAATAATTTCCTTGCATTCCTTCATTTTGTGATTGTGTGTGTACAACATTTAGCAACATTACACTTTTAGCAACCTGTATTTTTGAGACCAGTGGTGTGCTACACTCTTCTACTGCTGAGCAGTGACATTTTGAAGGCAACACACCTGTGAAAAGCCTGACATGGTGTCGAATCCAGTTGTGCATGCAACCCAGAATTAGCTCATGGAGCGATCCAACATAGTAATTAGCAAAGGGGATTTTAAGCTCATTGACATTGATCGAGTTTTCCCACTTACAATGTTCCCGGCATGTGACGTGCCTGAGGCTCATTACAATAGATTATCCCTTGGAATGTTTCCCTTGCAGACATAATATCTGCCAATCAGCTAAATGGTTTGTAATCCATTGTGCCAACCTATTGAACATGATGGGGCAAGCAGCTCCATATTCACCTCAGCATGTGCTTTAGAAAATGCTGCCCCTCGAGATAAAAGCTTGAAAATGTGATGCCGTCACATGCCTACACAGCATCCCACCACCAACGAGACTTTACATTTAAATTAAGCCACAAATATTAAGGTGTTCTCATGTTTACCATTGTTCAGTGCATTTGTATGTGCAAAATCCGGTCATTTCAATAGAAATCCATGCTAATAGGAAATTAGCATGCAGATTTCGCAACAAGTTCAAGTTGGTCACTTTGATTTGCCACGTTGACCATTAGAAAACTGCTTGGTTTAAAAGTTACTTTCTTAGTGATGGCAAACAAGGTTAAGCATCTAAATTTTTCAAAACCACACACTCTTAAGGAGCGATCACATTTACTGTTGTTCAGCAACTTTTTACAGGCGAAATTCCGTAATTACCAAAGGAATCAATGCATTTAGGAAAAAATTCCCAGTGCAAAGTTGACCAACAGAAAGCTGCTTGCTTTAAAACTGGAGTAGGCTTATGCTTATACGAAAATTTCGCTGACATTTCGCTAAAGTGGTCAAACATTAATGGCCAAAAATCTTACATTAGATCTGCGAGCAATACAAAATCAGCTTCACAAGTTCAGAAATATGTCAGAACGTAGTTATCCAACATGTAAGCGCTGCATTTTCATCTTAGCCACAGGGGGTGCTAAAACGCAACTTGTCTTCTTCTACAGTCAAGAAACACTTCTTGTTTCAGGTTTGTTAGCATCACATCTATCAGTTGTGTTGGTCTAGCATGTGTGTCTCTGATTGCATACAGTATGTTACTGGCTAAAAATGCAATGCAATTATAGTCATACTCATTTAATTATATTTTCATTGAGCCTGATTTTACCTACATTTTTTGACAAGCAAACTATCGTGCTTTTTATATATAGTACAAAATAGTCAAAATCTTCCTCTCAGGTTTTCTAACGTTTAATTGTCATCTGTTAGATTGCATATCTCATTTAGATTAGCATAAGTGAGTTATGATAGGCTATTTTTACTCAGTGATATGGCTCCACATACACGAGGGATTACCGAAACAGCACATTTTAACATAAAAGCACTCTAGCATTCATTTTGAGAAACAAACACTATGAAAACAAACGTGGTAAACAGCTGGCCCTCGGGGTGGAATTAAATTAAAAGTTACGTAAAAGAGGAAATTGTTTCCCTCAAATCAGACCGTTTTTTCATTCCTCCGCATGACAAAAGACTGAGTCCAAATGGCAAGAAATCTGCCGAGCGTATTTCCCGTTTCCCTTATCTCTCACAGGCTTATTTCTTTCGCCCTCACTGATGTTAAAAAGATTATTGCAATAAGCCACTGCAATATGAGGACACAGATATGAGTATTTTATTGAGGCATGTCTCTCTTATTCACATCTCCTCACTATGTGCTCATTAAAACTTCCAAGTTTCTATACATCTATGCATGGCTTGTAATTTGAACCTCGTTCTCCACGTTTCTGCTTATTTTCTGCATTAACGGTCTCATTTCTTCAGCATGCTTGTGCATTTGCTCATTGATGGGGACCGATTGTACATTTAGTGGGATTGCTTGTGTAAGAAGGAACTATATCCGTTGGTTTCTGTCGGTTCCCTCACTTTGCACCACAGTACGTTTGAATTGAGGGGAACAGATGAAAAGATGAGGAAAGGATGCCTGCCGGGGGTAATCAGAGTTAGATGAGTCATCCGCAGTTTTTACAGACATTTTGAATGAGTTCCAGTTTATATATAGTTGGTTGTGTTTATCCGTTCACCAGTCGCATGCTGTGGCATTGATTTTTAAACCACTTAAGCTCCCCAAAGATCTTTAGTTAAATGGAGTTTACTTCTTCGTATGGCTTTTTAAGAGTGTGTTTTCTTTTTTACCCCTGCTGTTTTGGTGCTACTGACTGGCGCTGTGAATTACAATAGGCACATAAAAATATACACAAGTGATTTTCAGGATACACTATAGGGATATGTGATGCATTGACGTATTTGAGCTAATTTTGCTGCAGATATCAAATTAAAGCGACATTCATTGGATTTTAATGTTTGTCTGTGGAGATTGCATGGCCTGTGCTTGATTTTCTGCACCTGTTATTAATGGATATATCTGAAACACATTTACATTTTTTCACTTAGCAGACGCTTTTATCCACAGCGACATACAAATGAGGAATGCTATGACAAAAGCATTTCATCATAGTGGTACAAGACACTGGGAAATACTGGAAAGAAAACTTTTAGATTTCACATTGACAAGCATGTGAATGTAACAGGTCCTACTCAAACCACTCCCAGCGGGATTTGATCCATGGTCTCCAATGTGGGAAGCGAGCGTGCTAAAAAGAACGCTAAGGAGCCTCTTGAGGCCAGAGGAGGTTTACACGCACAGCCCTTACTGGCCTATGACCGTTACACTCACCCCTCTAAACCTCACTCCCATCCGGGTCACGGCACCAAATGTAACGTCCTAATCGACCCGCTCTGAGCGGGATTCGAACCATGGTCTCCGCCGTGGGAAGCGGTTGGGCTAACAAGGATGCTAGAGACTGCAGCCTTTTGAGGCCATGCGAGTGAGGTTTACACACACAGCTCTTACTGGCCAACGTCCGTAACACACACACACCTCTAAACCTCACCCCCATCCAGGTCACAGCACCAAACTGGAGTGAGACAAAAAAAAATTGAGTAACCCTAACCCTAATTTAAAAAATGTCAGCCCTTGTTTACTTAGTATAAACCCTGATTTATGCAACAACAAAAAAAAAATGATGATTTATGCAACAAAAACAAATAGAATGGGAACGCTTTTTCAAAATGTACAATTGATTGCACTGTATGATTGCACTATAAAAAAATTAAGATAGAGGTGATTAAATAACAAACATGTAAAACAACAAGATCAAAACAATTAGAAATCTCAAAACAAAAGGGACACATAATAGTTACTCCACCTCCCTAGAAAAACACAATTTCACAAATTAGGCCTGTTTTGTGCCACAGTGGCAGTTTGGCCTGCTTCACTACCTCTGCAGGAGGTTCTTATCTGAAGCAGGGTTCAAGGCTGCTCATTTTCATTGTCATGATTGATGACATGGTGCCATCTAGTCTGTTTCTGGTGTCAGTCTGGTTTAGGCCAATAACTGAAAAGGTTCGCTCAGCATCCGCATTTAAGTGTGGCAGGCTCAACACAATCTGGGCAACCTTTGATCATTTGGGGAATTAAAAAATGCCACTTTTTGGCCCGATTTGGCAAAACGTAATTTGTACCATGAGCCTATTTTTATTGAGCTAGCCCACATAACGCACTTCAGACAACGTTTGCAACTGTTGAAGTCTGTACTCTCGGCACAGACGGATTAGGCAAGGCTACGACTGTAGTGACAACTGACAAGGTAAATCTGCTTACCTTGATTGTCATCCAAACTTTCAAACGCGCATCAGGGGCTCCGACTCCGAACCTATGCTCTGAACTTTTCACACGCAACTGACGTATCAGGTGCAAGGTTTTCAGTGAATCAACGATCAGAGAATACTGCAGTGAGAACATTGTAGGCAGATGTTACAGCTGCTGGACTTAAACTCTCCTGTCATTAATACGCTGTGGTCTAGTCTCGTCATCAACAGAAAAGTAACGGATTGAGAGGGGAGAAATATGGATTTTGGCGTGAAATTTATTGTGTGTGCGTGAGAGCGTGAGATTAATGCTGAAAGCGTGAGTGTCACGGCAGATGTGTGAGAGTTGACAACCCTGCATAAAACTGCAGCCGCAACATCAGTCGCTAGCGCGCTTCTTGAGGCCAGGGGAGTGAGGTTTGCAACTACATGTCAACTAACTCTCTTTAGATTATTAGTAGACTGTTGGGTTAGGGTTAGTAGAATAAATGTTACAACCCTAACCTAACAGTGTACTAATAATCTAACTAGAGTTAGTTAGCATGTAGGCCCTAGTTGCAAAGTTACTTATGGTCAGTAGAATATCTGTTGTGGGACCATCAAAATAGCCTATTATTTATTTTTATTTCCGCTTCCCTTTTATTAAAAAAGAGACGGAACTATTTGCACTGTATTTATGAATTGGAAATACATCATGCTAATAATCTGTCATGGCTTATGAGAGAGCCCGCCCACACGCTGTTCTGATTGGCTGTGGGTTTTAATTGATTTTGAAGCATCTCGCAGTCGTGTCGCGTCTAGTGTGGTGGACAGACAAATTATTTGTCCCTGGATCTTATCGCATCGCATCGCGTCTAGTTAGGACACGGTGTTAGTTTAAATCAGACAGTATTTTACATGGTTGGCCCTGTTGAAATGGCACAAACTTAAGCTACTTTGCTGGTGTTAGCTGTTTTAGGGCCTGTTCATATATCGCGTCTTTTGCGCGCTCAAGTTCGTTATTTCAAATGTAGGCGCGCGGTATAGTCTTGGCTAATCTGGTCTAGCTGGTGTTCAGCCAATTTAGCTCGCCAAAACCCCTTTAAAACCAGCAGCTCTATCAGCTTAACCAGGGGTGTGTTTCCCATACTCGCTGAATAACTCTCATACTGTAGTACGATGCATTGTTGGAGAAACTAATCTACTACGGTAGTCTCCCGTATACACGTGGCTCATTCACTCAGCAGCTTTTTCCACAACGTTATTTCTCTGAGATGCTGCTGTATAGCGAACATGGCACCTGAAGACTACTTCACTGTTTTTAGTTTCCATGTCTTTTTGTTTTTTATTTGATGATTGATTAATCCTGTGTTCCCTCTTATATCTTTCTCCAGAGTCCCTTACGCACTTATGCACATGCACTCTCTTCAAAAACAGCGCTGATTGTTGATCTGACATCCAGATATGGATTTAAATTTGTATATATATATAACACTGCATGTTATCTTGCTTCTTTTGCCCAAGAGCAAGATCTACAGTATATGTCCACGTCATTTTAACAAGAATCTATGCTTCGAATCACAGGTCGAGAGCTGTAGAACCACCCACACAAGTTTGCAAATGTTCATTTGAACTATGGTTTCAGGAAATGCTAAATTGTTGAACTATGTTGCTAACGACGGAACTTGCGACCATATTTGCCTAACAATGCTTTTTGGAAACGCACCCCAGGCTTTAGTGACCAGCAAGCAGTTTAGCCCATTTTTCCCAGCTGGGGGTCCAGCTAAAATACATTACCATTCTAGAAGAAAAGCTGAATTGCTTCTTTGATTTAAAATGCAGTACATTGCCACAGCCGCTACATTATGTTGGTAGTTTCTCCCATTTATTTTTCAGCGAGAGGCCTTCCTCATACTGTCCGGCAGTGTGGAGACTTACACAAAAGAGTGGTACTGGGGTCACAAGGTTAGACTTGAATAAAATTACAATTCAAAAGGAGATTCAGTGAGTATTGTGCGCAGTCACATTTCCTTGACAGGATGGCAGTGCTCTGTTGCCTCGGAGAGACTACATGAAATCCTCTTCTGATGTGTTTACCTCTTTGCCCACGTCAGTACTAAGCAATACAGTTAATTTGATTTCAGTCTCAACTAGGAGTAGTATGGAATGACGCCTTCCTGCGGTGCTCTAGATTCTCCACTCCTGACCTAAAAACCTTGGCTCATTCATTCTCAGCACCTTAATATAAACGTTAAGAGCTTTATCATCTGCTTCACCCACAGCAGGCATATGTTATCATTTACTGCTCGTTAGCTTACTGATCACTCGCACCCAAGGTAAGGAAAGTAGTAATAAATTTGTTACCAAAGGTAGCCATTTATCAAACTCTTAGACATGGCCAAGGATAAATCAACATTTTAACTTGTCTTGCTCTGGGCGTATGGTTGCATCTGCGGTTTGTGGATTTGTAAACATTAGCATTATTGAAATTGCTTAGATATTTGAAAAAAATGTTGGATGTGATTTGACTGGATTGTGAAAAGTGGACCAAAATGAAGTCATACCTGATCCTGAGGTTGCATTAACTAAATAATCCACTAATATAACAATATTATTCGTTGCGCAACTCATCCCGCACAAGTGCTACGGAATGATACATCAAATTGTGTGGGTTGTTGAGGAGAGGTTTGCCATTTGAAATGTCATTTTCATCTTGTGGACAATAAAACAAAAGACAAAAACTCACATAGACTTACATTGAAGGAGGATCCTGGTTCAGTCCTAGAAACAAGGGGCTAAATTTATGAAAAAATTTACGAAAGTTAATAAATGTCTTAAGATAAACTCAAAGAAGTAAATAAGAATGTTCCTAAATTCCTAACTTTCTTTTTTTTTTAGAAATTGTCGCCTAAAGGGCGGCGCACTTTTGTTGCCGTACTGTAACCGTTGTTATAACCCTCTTCTTTCCTCACTCTAGATGTACATTCAGACAGCCACACTGACCGTCTCTCTGAGCCTGAGTGCGTCTGTGTCTCTGGGGATGCTTTACATGCCCAAAGTCTACATCATTATCCTGCACCCGGAGCAGAACGTGCCCAAGCGCAAGCGTAGCTTCAAGGCCATCGTCACCGCTGCCACCATGACAAACAAGCTCAGCCAGCTGGCCAGTGAACGGCCCAATGGAGAGGTGAAAACCGAACTCTGTGAGAGTGTGGACAATAGTAGTGAGTACAGTCTTTTCTAACATGCACACTTTGTTATAATGTTAATGTGGAACATAGGTCAATGACATGATGCTATTCTATTCATTTATTTAAAAATACATAAAAAATGCAAATCACGCACTGTAAAAAGTGATCAGTGGCTACGCCACTCTCACGCCACACCATGTTCTCACGCAGTGAAAAATACATCGCGGAGCAGAGAGGACACTGACAACGCGCTGACAGACCAGGTTACTTTACGGTTACTTTTGATATTAAACGAATTAAACAAGGTCTCACCTTTCAAATTTGCTCATTTTTTAAAAGAAATTTAAACAATAAATACTGTTTTGTGGCTCTTTAATGTGTCTGTCAGATCGCTGTAGAGCATCAGTTAAAGCTGCTCGTGAACCGATCATCACTTCCTTCTACTTCCTTTTATTTATAGCATCAAATAAACATGAATGAACATAAGAAGGAATGTTGTTTTAACCGCAGAAAGGCGTCAGTACACTCCGTTTCTCAAGTTCAAATTCTCCCATGTTAATCTACTAACTCTCCTGACTGCTTTGTCCGACAAAATGGTGGATGGCGAAGTATGATTGGTCAGATCACCTGTCAATCAAGCTCCCTGCGCAGGGTCAATTTCTACCTGATAAAACATTTTAGAGATTGTGATGTCATGTCATGTGGTGCACATAAATATAGAAACTTTTATATTTATTAATGAATAATTCAACATTTCAATATATTTTAAAAAAAATTATTCAAATGTGTAAGGAAAATATTGTATTACTTTTTACTTTGTGGTTGCACCACATGACATTTTTAGTCCTCTAAACAATTATTGTTGAAAAAACTAGTTTTTTTTTTAAACTAGATATAAAAAATATATATTTTTTTTTCTTTATCATGCATACTCAATGTCATTGACCCATATACATTACATTCATATATTTAACAAAGTAAATATACAGTATGCTACGGAAAGGTCACTATTTCTTTAATGGTGGCTAAGCTGTGCATGATCTTTGCTAATGAACTGATAACTTCAATGCTGCTAAAATGTTCGCATTGGTTTACTCTCTTTGGCATTTATCTTGTCATCTGAAGCTTTTTATTATGAGGAAATGAAGCAGATAAGGATGCATTCACTAGAGGATCATTGCTAATTCATTAGCTATGCTGCCTGCATTGTCTGATGCTAACACTAGATCTCTTATAAAAATCTGAATTTCTGACTGCAAACTCGTGGAAACAGACTGTACTTCAGCAGCCAGTGTGGTGTTACCTTTTACATGAAGGATCCGATCATTAACCAGGGCAAGGGCAGCATACACGGGCCCACAGCACTGTGTAAAAGTTAATGCAAATGTTCAGACCCTCACTAATGTGCCATGACCCCTCGGCTAAAGGGCTCTAACACTGGGCCAGTTCATAATGAGAGTCAAATGTACCATGTAATGAATGTAGAGAATACCATTTAGAGGACAAACAGGTTTTGGTGTTTCTCGTTGCAGTTTTACTATGTCTGTTTTAGTGAACAACATTCAAATATGCTAATCGGTGTTGTTGTGAGTTAGTTCTGTACAGGTATTAGTCATTATAGCAATATGGGCCCATTAATAGGACAATATTTGAAGTGTAAATGTGTGCTCACATTAGCTATGGACTATGAAGCACCGCTCGTTCGCACAGAAGGTGCTTTTCCCTCTTAATTATATGGTGGTTATGAACCTGAATGAGATTAAACCTAAAGAGATTATTGGCTATTATTGAGAAATAGTTGAAAATTCTGACCCTGATGTCATTCTAACACAAAGGAGAAATTTTGAATAATTTGTGCAGTTTCAAAGAATTGGCACTGGAGATTTCAAGCTTCAAAAAATGCTACAAAAGCACCATAAAAGAGGTCCATATGACTATAGTATATTTCAAATCCTCTATAGACACAGCAAGACTGAAACTCAAGTCGTTTTTCACTCAAAATCTTCCTCTTTAGTAAACACTTAACTGCTGTGACCGGATCAATATAAATGAATCATTCCAACCAAAAGAATGATTTGTCTTCAAAGTTTCAGTCTGTTTGTCATAAAGCTATCAAAAGACTTAGAATATATTGCATATGGGCCATTTTTATGATTTTCTTTGGTGCTTTTTGATCATTTTAGAGCCTGACAGTCCCAGTTCTCATTCGCTTTCATGACATTGAGTGGCCAAAATTCACCTTTTGAAAAGAGAAACTCGAATGGGTTTCATGAAGGTTGAGTGAGCATATTTTCTGTTTGAGTGAATGTCTAAAATAAGGGTTCGTTTTGATTTTAATTTAATTACGAAGCATGCCATGAATTCCTTTTTGAATGACTTTTCACAACTCAAACCTTTTCCGCAAAAAGGGCACAAGACAAAGGCATCACAAAAGAGTGTTATTACTTTCTCAAATTTTTTTCTTCCTACTTTTAAATGAAAGGAAGCAGCAAAATCATTTTTAATCTATGAAACAAAGTGAGAATTGTATCCTGATGGTTGCAGAGCTCCGTTCAGAATCTTTAAGTTCCCCCAACTTACTCTACAATTCTCCCATTAGACTTGCTGTGACATTTGTGTCTTCCGATACACAGCAGTCTTCTTTAACTGGCTATTTTCATTTTCAGCACCGTCCACAAAAACAACCTACGTCAGCTACACCAATCATGCCATATGACTGCACATCCTGAAAATGGTTTGGCATGGATCCGGCAGGCTCCGACAGAACAGGATCCAATGACTGAAACCCAAGCATGAGACATCAGTGTTGTTTGTGGACAAGAGGATGGACTCTTGGACTTTTTTTTTCCCCTTGGATATTTTATAAGAAAGCCTAGGCGGACATCCAAAAAATGGAGACAAAAGCTGCCGTTTACGTGGGCAGCCAATAAAACGGGACACTGGCAAATGGGTTAGAAAAAAAAATACAAAAGTTTAAAGAAACAGAACAAATATTGGAGTCGACCATGTTACATGTTATTCTAATTGTAAGTATTTTGTGGTTGTGAAAATTTTTTCATTCTTGTCCCACAGTGTCAGACCTGCATTTGAAAAATGCGTTTGTCTCTTGTATTGGCTACTCTGGTCTATAACCTTGGGTTGTGAGTGTGCAAATGCCATGTTGGAAGCATGCCAATTCAACTTTTTATACAAATAATTTATTTATAATAAAGGAATGTTTTTGAAATGTGGTGGGTGTTTGGACATTTATGTTTTTGGGGATGAAACATGTAATACTTAATTCACAATAGAGCTTCAACTAACAATTATTTTGATAATCGATGAATCTGTTGATTACGTTTTTTACTATAATAATTTAAAAGCTAAATGTAATGTCCAACAACTAATATTTTATCAAAATTAATATTTTAGTCAATGTTATTGTGCTTCATTTCTTTGTTGCACTGTCAGGAACCAATAATGAAATATGTTGTTGATTATTCTTGTTTTGTTTTATAATAGTTTTTCATTGACATCAGAGACATCAAACAAGTGCCTCTAAAATCTTGTTTGCATATGCGCATTTTCAAATTCGGCACGTCCTGACGTAATGTAAAAGACACAGCATTGTTCTTCATGTCTAACAGTGCTTTTTTTGTTATGATTCTCCCATAAATCTTTAGTAGAACTTCAGTATACTTGTAAATATTGTGTTTCACAGTATTTACAATTATTTTAGCTATATAGTCCCTGGTCACTTTATGCTTATATTGGAAAAGAGCAGCATGGACATTCTGTGAAATATGTTTTTTTATGTTCTACGGTAAAAAGAAAGACGGATGAGTTTGGAACAACAAGAGGGTGAGTAAATGATTACAGAATTTTCTTTCTTTCGTTTGTTTTAGTGAATTAATCATACTGTTTGTAAAACTAAGCGTGTAATAGTGCTGAAGAATGTGTGTCATGCGTGTATTTTCTGTTCAGGTGAGTCTAGACATTTCCAGGTGAGTCTAGCATATATAAAATGCCAAGCTGGCAAGTTGGTATAATTTATGAGCTGAATCTGAGCAGGTGTACCGCGTTCCAAATATAGCAAGCATTCATTATCTTTCCATGGCAATACAATGTGTGTTATTTATTGCCGTGCATAAAGCTTTCCTTAGATCTTAAAGGAGCTTCAAAATGGTCCAACGTACCTTATCCTCAGAAAAGTGGAGAGCGCCTAGTGTTGCACACAGCATTTTAAAAAGCCTTACTGTCCACATACTTAAACTTCTGTCAAAATGACCTTTGACTTCCTCTACGTACGCCTTCCTTTACCTGACCTCAATATATTTTTAAGCATAAATGCAACTCATTTACACACTTACCTCGCAGCAGTTTTTACAAAGGATGTTTCGGATCCAGTCGGATGCCGTTAATTGGCTCTCTGACTGACAGAAGATTCCTGCAACTAAACTACTTCCTTGTAACTATGTCTACCAAACCCAATTATCTCTCCTTAGAGCCTTTTCTCGCTAATTACTGCCTCTCAGTTGCTATTTAAGACTCATGAGATATGAAAAAAACCCCGCATTGATAACAAAAATAAACAGGCCGTTAAATATTTCTGGCACTTCAGATGTTTCCGCAGTGCACAGCTTGGCGGATGGCATCCTTCTCTTTGACAAACACACTGCGAATGGCTGGAGTACAAGAAAATAATGGAGAAAATTGACCACGTGTCGTCGGTGATCAATATTTGTACTGTGGGGGAAGACGGCGACAGACAACTTACACCTGTGGGAGGAACATCAATACAGCAATAATAATGGCAACTTAAATTGTTTATGGAGAATTCAAACAGCATTCGGAGCATTTAACAGCTTTTATTCCATTGTTATCACTTTACCATACCTCAAGACAGTGTTTAGATGTTTTATTTCAAGACATTTGTCAGGTTTTTGTCCTTAAAACACTGTGTGCAGGACTGATTTCTCACACATCTCATACCAAGCCTCCATTGCTAATTCCAAAATGTCATTTTAGAGCTATAGAGGCTTGCGCCAATGATATGCAGACTAATGCAGTTATTGGTGAGAGATTGATAGATTGCTTAAGCGTGTGTGAATTACTTGAGTCTGCTCGTCTCTCAACAGTGTTCGTCAACTAATAGCGAGGCTGTGAGTTTAACGCTTCAATAACAGTGACGTTACTGTCTCGATGCTGAGAAATGTCATGTAGTTTTGCAGATGCTGAACTATTTTGTTTCTGTGCGCGTTTCCGTCTGTGTCTGTACTGTATGTGTGTGCGTTGTACGGGAGAGAGAGAGCTTTGCATAGATAATGAAACATAATTTTGTGGGTAAAACATGGAAGTAGTTTGTCCTCTTTATCATATTGTGTGTTATATATATTTACTTGGTCAATGTCTTATGGGTTTTGGTTATTTTGATGTTGTAGGCTGTAAGGACCTTTGAAATAACTGAAATCATTTGGCTAAGGGATATGGAGCAGTAATGCGGCCAAGTACTGCCTAGAACTACTTTAGCTGTGCCCGTCGTCAGTTATTCTTAACAGATACTTTTGATTTTGAAATTAACATTCCTGAGTTTAATGAATGCTTTGGAACTAGAAGTATTGCTCACTGTTGGTTCATGTTAACAAATGGAATTGGTAAAGTTTTACCAATCCAAGCAGAAGTGAGATAAGGGAAGTATTTTCTCCTCTATTTGAAAAGTTTCTAAGCAGTTTTATTTTGCTATCCTAACTATTGAAGTATTACATGTTATTATATTATTAGTTGCATTTAATTATTAGCATATTTGATTATTTTGCTGCCTGTGACCCTATAAGAACAAGCCTGCAGTCCATATTTCTTCCCTTTCCTCTCTATCCTTCCCTCCCTCTCTCTCTTTTTCATTCCTTCATCCCCTTCCTTCCTTCCCTCCATCTATCTTTCCTTCCTTTATTCCCTCCCTCCCTGTCTCTTTATTGCCTTCCTTCCCTCTCTTCTTCTTCCTTTCTCTTCTATCATTCCTCCCCTGACTCCCTCCCTCTCTCTTTCATTCCTTTAACCCCTTCCTTCCCTCCATCTCTCTCTTTCATTCACTCCTTCCTTCCTCTCTCTTTCATTCCTTCCCTCCCTATTTTCTTCCTTTCCTCCTTCCCTCCCTCTCTCTTTCATTCCCTCCCTCCCTCCCTCTTTCCTTTCTTCCCTCCCTCCCTCTTTCCTTTCTTCCTTCCCTCCCTCTCTCTTCCCTTCCTTCCCTCCCTCCCTCCCTCTTTCCTTTCTTCCCCTCCCTTTCCTTACTTTCTCCCTTCCTTCCCTCCTTCATTCCCCTCTCCCTCTCTCTCTTTCATTCAATCTATCATTTCCTCCCCCTCTCTTTCCTTCCTTCCTTCCTTCCCTCCCACCATCTCTTTCCTTCCTTCTTTTTCTTAGTCACGACTCACCAGTTTGAGAACAACTGCAATGGTAAGTGTCACTATCATTTTTCATGATAAGGCTCGTTCACACCAGAGACCAGCTATAATGATAACTATAATTGTTTTAATAATCATTCTAAGTCTACAATACAACTATAATGATAATAACACAGAGGAACAATATCATTGAAATCACTCTCAGAGGGATTTTTCCAGCGGATGAATGATAAAACATTGACAGCTAATTCACCCAAATTTAAAGCTTGAGCATTTAAAGCAGCAATTGATCATGCTTACAATAAACATAACATTATCATTCGTTGGTGTGGACGCTAATACAGTTATCATTATGGTTATCTTTTTAGTTATTTTTTGTGTAATCATGCCTCTAATCATATGTAGGGAAGAATGATGAATCTCATGTCTTAGGACACTAGATTTAGGGCTGCATCAGAGAATGCTGTGAATCTATTGATTTCAGTGGGGAATGTGTCTTATGGGACTTAGAGGAAAAATTTAAAAGTCATAAAGTGTAAAAAACAGAAGCCCTGCCCTCATCTCATCATTAGAAATGTAATCTGCTGTTATTGAGTCAGCTTTTTTGAACTATGCCAGCCCTAATTGATTCAAATACGATGCGGGGGGCTAATTGATCACAGGATCGGATTCTTTCAAGCCCGAGAGCCAAGCATGAGGGAGAATCTGGGTAAAGCTGTTTTTTTTAATCTGCAGACTTTCTATGGGATCAATTTGCCTGGCATTGACCTAGACACAGATGTCCCAGAAGGCCTTTACTTTCTGCAGCAACTATAAGGGCTTTGCTCTGGTAAGGATATCTCATTTGTACAACTTTCCTTCCTTCCTTCCTAAGCAACCTTTCCTTTTTAATTTATTCAGCTCCGTTCTCTAAACAAGGATGAAGTAATATGCTTTATTCAGCATTAATGAGCTGCTGTGCTCCTTTTTTCAGGCTTGTAATTAAAGTAAGTATAGACATTATAGACACCATGCTATTTCAATTTGCCTCTTATAGAGACTCCTGGTACCATTTTGTGACAGTGCAGACAACAAACAAACAAAACAGATATGTGTCATCAATAATTTAAATTAAAGTAAATTTATAATTTAATTATAATTTAATTTAAAGTAAAACTACATATGATGCAATGTTAAACAATTTACATGTATCACATTGTATGGTAAGAGAACTTGCAGTTAAACAAATAACAGGTTTTTACTGTAATTGTTATGTATTCCCTGGCTTTGTGTTTCATGTGTTTTGTTAACTGTTTCTGTTCCTGTTCCCTGTCCAGTGTTCCATTTTTGTAGTACTTTTTAGTTGATTAGTTCTGTGATCATTCCCAGGTGTGTCTCTTTTGCCTATTACTCCTCTAGTATTTAAACCCCAGTATTTCTTGTGTTCCTTGTTGAGTCTTATCCAACAAATATCATACATCCTTGTAGGATATCGCCTACCTCCCAGACTTCCCAGACTTTGCCCTTATCGACTTTTACTGCCAATAACCATTACCATCACATACTCATCCGTGATGGTCCTCGGGGGTCACTGAGTGAGTTTCTGATCTATGCACTTTTGTTAAGTGGTTCTTCCTTTACTGAGGGGGTCAAGGAGGACCCTTCCCTTAAAAAATGTTTGGGAGTAATGCTTCATACATAGTTAATTCAGTCATAAAGACAACTATTTTGCTCCATTCTTTTCAAAAAGCTTTTATTGTTGGTTGGGTTGGTTCATAGTTTAAAAAAAATTGTACTTAAAAAAATAATAAAAATTAATGTCATTGGAGAGAAAAAAAAGGGAAACACACTTCCAGAGCCAAGGCCACTGTTGAGATCTGTTGTTAATCGTTCGATGCAATACTGCTCAACCCTTACCGTACAGACTCCTATCAAAACAAACCTGGGAGGATGCATTTTGAAATAACCTTTCCTGTTGTGGTTGCATGAACCTGAATGTCTTTCTGAAGTTTTCAGAACCAAATCTCTTTATATCACATCACATCGCTGACTCCATTAGTGGATTTTGCATTGAATTTTAAATGCGTCAGCATGTCACTTTAGGGTCAGATTTCAAGTTTACAGATATTTCTGTAATTGCAGTTCAAAACTAAACCTTTTGAAAACAAAAACAAGAGAATTAGGAGGTTTGAGCAACTCTACAGAATGTGATACAAAAAACTTTAGAGAAATATTTAGAGAAATAAAAAGAGAAACCTTGAGAAATATTCTTCATTCAGGAATAGCATTGGGCCATTTTATGCAACACCACTTGAACTCTGTACTTTAATAAAAAAATAAAAATAATAGCTGTAATTTGTAAAAAAAAAAACGTGTTTTTCATAAAAGGTTATTCGAGACTTACAGAAACAGCTTCTAGTTACATTCAGGCACTTAAAGCTCATCAATTATGACTTGATTATTTAGACAATGACAAGGAGAGTTTACTGAATGGAATTTATAACAGGATGGAAATAAATGTCAAATTGGACATTGCTCTTTAAGTGAAAAGCTTACACAACAGTGTCAGTTTGAATTTTACTTTGATATTTGTAACAAACACATTTTAAATGTTTTAATTTCTGTAGTTTTTTTATTTATTTATCACTTAGTGTGATGTTTTTGTAAAAAATAATAACTAACACCACAAAACATGAGCATTTAGCAAATCCACTGCTATATTTCACTGATATTTTTGCTGGGGTTTTTTTCCACCACAATAATGTCACTCTCATGGATGATATAACTGAATACCTTTTTTTAGTTAATGGAATATTACTAAATATTAACAGATGAAAAGTGATTCTGAGGACAGGATTCTATGAAATGACAAATATTGAAAATATTTAGAAATATTAAGAAAATATGCTTTATTTAAATATTTTAAATTTTACGGCAAATGAAAAAGAAACTCCTGAAATGTTTCTTAATAAATATATATAGTTTTACATTTTAGAAGTTTGCCCAAACGTGAACACAAATAATCTATGAAATTTCTGGAAAATTTAGATTACGCCTCAGAGAACAAAAACTACTTGAAACTCTTTTGATGAGATCAAATAAATAAATTAAAAGATCCCTGGACAGACTTTTGTTTTGTTAATTTTATACATAATAACGCTGCGAGTTCACTGACTTCTGTCACATTGCTTAGAACACAGTGTTTGACATTTAGTTTAGCACAAAACATGGCCTAAAGGTGTGTGTACTCATAAATATATTCTTGCAAAAATTATAAATTGTATGCTCCCTATAGGGAAAATACCTTTTAGTCTTTTAAAGGTTGCTAACAGTTTTTGAGGTCGTCGTAATTAATTGAGGTTTGTTCTGTTTTACAGACATGCCTTCAGTACGTAATTCGTAATGAGCTAAAGGTTACAGGGCGTACTGCCATGGTATAATGGGGGAGATGATGCGTGCTTAGTGAAGTTTATGTAGAAAAGACACAATGTTAGTACACACGTCAGCAAGCTTCCACTTTACAACATAAATTAAACTATTGAGCACACGCATCCTATTAGTGTAAGTGCACACAATGAATTTTACAATTTAATAACATTCACTGTGATTGACTAAATGCTTCCTTGGAGAGAAAAAAATATAATTTTTTCAGTCTATTCGTGAATGCATTATACTTTGTTTGTGGTGGAGAATGTGGGCACTAATATGTAGCAGCATGCACGTTTTTCTCATATTGCGATATGCAAGTTTATGCAGGATTCAAGTTTAACAACATACTGGAGACTTGACGCCGTTTAAAAGAAGTGAAATGTCTCATGTCTATGTGATACAATACTCAGAGACAGGTAGGTCCTTTGAGGTTTTTGTGGCCATAGAGGATAGTGCCGACATATGGCGGCCCAATCCTGCTTGTCTGCTCTGGATACTTAGTACTCTAGAGCTCCTGCCATCTTTTAAGAATCCGTTTGGCTTTGATATATAATGGATTGTGTTCTGTGCAAGCTAATGTGTGTGTGTTTGTCTTCACAATCTCTGTAATCTGACATTGACTAAATAGAATTTGTGTCCTGTGGTTGTAACTGCCTGAGAGAGTTATTCTCTGTATCTCTGCTTCAAATAGTGCGCTGCCTACCTAGATGGTATTTTAAGGCATCCTAGGTGCAAACATTTTTTAGACATCACATGAATTCTTTGCAGATAAGGCAATCGCAAAATGCATCGCAATGAGCTCAGTGATAAATCCAAGATGATGGGCAGAATATTTGGGCTGAAGGTTGCAGTTTGTGTGTAAATGTATGTTTTTGACCAATGTTTTTCTCTTTTGATGTCATTTCCAATGGAAAATTTCTATTGTAGTAATTAAATATTTGCTAGCCTTCACCAAAACGCTCTCTGTTTTTGTAGATCATTAACCGTTATTATGTAACCTCAGGAGTCTGTCCGTTTATTGAGGTACCTTTGTGCGCAAATGCTGCTTGCAAAGTCATTGCCTGATAGTGCAGGGAGTCAACAAGTAAGCTGTCTAAGACAGACACCGCCATTTTTAGGTTAGCAACATGCTAAGCTAAACTCCATGAGAAGTATTAGAATCCCAGCCAAAATTTCATGGCGGGCCAATATAGGTGTAATATGGGCGTGAGTTATGGGTCCTAAATTGGTTTAACCATGGGTTCAATGTCGGCCCTATCAGAATTAGCCTAAGTATGGGCCCTACCTGGGTTTTTCCATGGGTTCAATGTTGGCCCTATTGAACCCATGAAAAAAAAAAAAAAAAACATGTAAGGCCCATACTGGGGTTAATTCAGATAGGGCTGACATTGAACCCATGGACAAACCCATGTAGGGCCCATACTGGTGCTATTTCAGATAGAGCTGACATTGTAACCCATGGTAAAAGCCAAGCCCATTTTATGCCTGCATTGGCCCCACAATGAAATGTTGTTTGGGAGATGAGTAGGGTGATGCCTTAGAAGACAGCTGCCTATAGACAGTGCTAACATGAGCTAGTGTGTACAGTTGTTTTTACAAAGGGGTGTTTTGAATGAAAGTGACCCAATGATGGGCTGTCATCTTTTTCCTGTTGTGGGCAGTATATCATCATTATGCTCGGGAGACATGGTCTGCACTTTCATCTTTTTTTACTGGCCCAAGAATCCATCAATCAAGGCCTAAAGATACTAATTGGACCATAAGTCACAAATGTAGGGCACAGAGTGTCATGCACCTCATATGGGCCAACAGTCCCATTGTGAATTGGGCTGTAGAAGTTGCAAATGTAATCTCTGTTGTTCTAATTACCTTGAATGCTGACTGATTGCTGTATTGTTTTTTTTCTTCTTCTTAGATTTAGATGGATTAATCCATTTTTGAAGGAATAAATGACCTAAAATAATTTTTTTGTCAGTTATTCACCATGTTGTTCCAACCATATAACCCATATGAAACACAAAAAGAAGCAGTTTAGCACAATCCTAGATAATACCACAAACTATAATATTATTTAATGTTATAATGAAATGAATGTAGCGACAGATATTTTCTTCTGTATTGTGATGCCCATCCGAGTGTAATAGATAATCAAAAAAGAAAAGATGTAGAGTGAGAATTTGATCCTGTCCATTGGTTGTTAATTAGATTTTGAGATGTGGATGTTACACTCAAAAATGGAGGCAGATTTTTTACAGAGAGGTCCAGTTATGACATATTGATTAAACATTATGTTTTTCAAATAAATAAATAAACAAATATATGCACGGGTGAATTATTCACAATACGATATAACATGCATTTAGATGAAGAAAAAATATTGGCGGATTTTTTTTATTTCATGTAGATAGTTAGCCTGACAGCTCCTGGTCACCATTCACTTTCTGAAAAAGAGCAGTGTGAACATGCCACTAAACATCTTATTTTGAC
Source organism: Phoxinus phoxinus (assembly GCF_949152265.1). Lineage (NCBI taxonomy): Eukaryota > Metazoa > Chordata > Actinopteri > Cypriniformes > Leuciscidae > Phoxinus > Phoxinus phoxinus. The sequence continues at coordinate 19,337,542 of NC_136900.1, read as the reverse complement.
TACCACAAAAAGAAAGTAATTAAAAGTCTGGAATGACCCTGAGGGTGACTAAATCCTAACATCATTTTAATTTTGAGCAAATTACTTTTTTCACCTATACACTTTTCCCTGATTTATGAGTTAATACAAATATGCGATGTATATGCACACGCATGTACAAGATGCAAACAATTCATGGAGAAACACACGCAGGCTATTGTATTTTCCCCGTGTGAGGAAGGACCGCAATTATCCCTGTGTAGTCCCTGTAAATGGACAGTAACAGCGGCCTGGAGTGAACTGTCTATGCTTGAATTCATTATTCTCAATGCGGTGTCGTGATATCAGTTTTCAGCTTTATCTTGGAGTCCTAAAGAAATGTCCTTTGAAATTCTGGCTCACTTTGGAATGCTGATGTGTTACGACTTTAAAACTTTAGTTTTTGGATGCCCAATAATGTGGAGTTTATCAGTTTCCCAACCTGCACACGCACTTATCTCAAATAGCCATGACAAAATGATCCTTGCAGTTTATAGACTCTAAATTGCCACATGGGACACATTCAAGGCCAGGATTTTTTTTGTCCGCAAATTTCTCTACATCGCCATAGAGCTGGCACCGTGATGTCCTCCTGGAGCAACATAGGGTTAAGTGGCTTGCTCAAGCACACAATAGTGATATGTTATGGAATAGGTGATAGGTTATTTCAGTCCTTATGGGATTGAAACGTTCCACCTTTTCTTACCAACCCAAATTTTTTCGACCACTAGGCTACATCATTTGTTTCTTGAAAATCGTTGATTTTTCTCATTTAAAGCTCAACACAAAGGTAGTATTTAAGACTATAATCATACACTTTCTGCTGTTTTTTTTTTTGTGGTAAGCTTGGCTTTGGATATTTTCATACAAATTGTGGATACAGTATACAAAATGATTTTTACAAGTTCAAAAATGATTGCTCCCTCAAATCTCTGTGTAACGAAGCATGAAAAAAGTAAATCAATTAAAAAACCCAGTGTGCTATTGAAATTGTAATTTAAACGATTTCTGATTATGTTAATGTTTACATTTATGTTTTGACTTCGAAATGAGCAAATACTGATCTCTGGCTCAGTACATAATAGACTAAGTAAATAATCATTTTAAAGCATAAACTAATTAATATTCATTAGCTAAAACTGGAGTAGAGCTGGAATGGATTGACAACTAGACTATTCAGTAGTTTTTCAGTTCTTGTTTCTGACCAGAGAAAGCCATGTCACCTCAGAGCAGAGCAGTGACACTGGAAGGATTTTTTCTCTCTCTCAATAATATAAGTTTTTTTGCATCATTGAACATTCCTTTTGCAATACCATGGGTCGCTATTTTGTCTCTTGTATTTAACCCCAAGGATATCCACAGACTCCACCTGACGGTGCATCTATTTTGTGAGAAGCACAAATGGCCTGAGCACTGTCGGAATAACAGGAGACATTCAGTTTTCATCCATGGGTTTATTTTACATGTCCAAATGTTGCAAAACAACATTGGGCTGCTTCCCTGTGATGGCATTGTACCTTATGGTCTTCAGTTTTTGACACTATTTGAAATTTCTGATTCATTACTCCTGGCGTAGTATTGAATGTTTGTAACTTGAGATACCAGGTTGTCGAGTTTCTCGGTGGCCTGTCAATTTCAACGATGGAAAATGTCCATCAAATGGGAATTGCTATTGATGTAAATCCTTCAGCCGTGCTAAAGCGTAAGCATCTGTCTCTAATTTTCAATTCTCGAAATGTAAAAACCAATTTTCCAATCTGACAGTTTGGAGGTTTTATCAATTTTGTCAGGATAAGGAAAATCCCCTAATGTCCTGCACATGCTAATTTACAATCAAAATAAATCAGACATAGAGCGCCAAACAGGTGCATCATTTGGACGCTGAGACTCTTAGAGCGCATTACAAATGTAGTGGCTGATGCAACTTAGTGAGCTGAGACTGTGACATCCACAAGCTGCTGACCAGGCCTTCATCGATTCTGACAGGTCTGTGAAGAAAATGCTATCTCAAGATCACGCCAGGGGGACGGCTAGATCATTTATTGATTAAGATGACCTTGGTCACAACCTCTTGAAAGTGCATGTGTTTTTACAAAACAAGCCACAGCTAAATCGATCCGATTGGAGCTGGGGAGTTTCCTTCAAGAGATTTGCGAAAGATAGCTAGTCCATGAAAAGAAAGTGCAAACAACTGGCTTGAAGTTAATTACTTTCTGCAAGGTGATAATTGAGACAAGGCCTGAAATAACCAAACCATGTGCTGAATGAAGATAACGGCATGCATTCAGAATAGCCTGTTTGTGCCCTGGAACTAATTTTTTAATTGGAAGAATGGACTAGTGCAAAAGTGATAGGATGATCAGTTGACTGCAAATAGTCTGTAACAAAAGGTCAAAAGCTAAAGCATTTACCTGTTCACTAGAATCACTGTATGTCTGTGATCTCATGGTTAATGTATATATTTGTAAGTAGTCAAACCTGTGAGAATGTATGAACACACACATTTTTGTACATTTGCACAGACTCTGAAGCATACATACTGACAACATCACAAACTTAAAGTCGGCATGATACAGAAATAGCGATAGCAGGCTAAAGTTAGCATTTCCCAGATCACCTAATGCAACTTTAACTTGAATTACTTTCAATTACATTTTATTCAACACACTTATAACATATATTTATATAGTAGAACAAACCTAACACTATGTCTATGTGTGTGTTATTGAAAGATTCGTTTTGTGCAGGATGATAGGAGTCATTCAGAGGCCTAAAGAGACAGCTGAGAGCCAACACCACACAAGCTATCATTTAGACACTCACCTGGATCTGGATCACCTGAAGAAGCTCCTGCTGTTGAGTAAAAATCTCAAGGACAAGATGTATAAACAAACCACTTCAGGGAGTTGAGTGTCCCATGTGAGTCCCAGTGGTCTTTGCAAAGTGGGAAATCTGAAATCGTTATCACTTTATAATCACGACGTGAGAGGAACTTAAGCAATATAAAGCTGACTTTAAACGCCAGTTAAATCAACAAAAACATCATAGATTAACTTACATTTTAGACACAATATTGTCAGTTACAATATTGTCCCCACAGTACACAAGGGGGACACCCAAACCCAAGTCCTTTATGATTATACCAAAAAAAAAGTATGTAAACGTTATGTGTTTTTATTTGTGCACAGTAACTATTATCCATCAATATCTCAAAGCATTCCCTTGAGTCACACCTCCTTTCTTTGTATTTTGGTTTCAAGCTCTACCTATTGCTCTGAGAAATGCAGAAAAGCATACTCGCTTCTCTTCCTTTAGCTACTATATGCAGCACAATGCACATCGACGTTTTGGGGGGAACAGAATGATTGTCCCTTGAGTCTAACTGGAAACAGAGTGAGGTGATATGAATAACAAAGCAGCACAGATATCTTTTTATCTCCCGCTGTGCGACGTACAGACCTGGGAGATCAGGATTATATCATAGCTGTGGGCCGTCGCTGCTGAGTTTGCACAATCCTCTATAAGTTTGTTTTAGTCTACTATTACCTGCTGCCTCCTTTAAGTCGAGGGCTCTGTTCCAGAATCTAATGAGCTGCCACTATAGGCAGCGTTTTAAGGCATCACAGTTGCGCTTCTGACACAAAGGCATTTTTAAAAGGTGGGCAACTTAATTATGCTCCCTCCTCAGAAACCTTATTTCAGCCACATTAACAGCATCATCTTTGTGGAGAAAGTAATCCCAGAATGCTCTGCGACAATCTCTGTCTAAGAATAGCTCACAAACCGTTTACTGATTACATTTTTTTTAAATAGTAGTGATCTGGCATTATTCCACAATACACATGTTTCAAATCCATCCATCCATCCATCCATCCATCCATCCATCCATCCATCCATCCATCCATCCATCCATTCATTGGTGACTAGTGACTTTCAGGATATATTAACCAAGAGTGCAGTCTACTCTGTTTTACTTGTTAGTGAACTTTTTCCTGTTCAATCACACTGAGAGCAAACTTCTTGATTGCTTACCTCTATTTTCAGTCGGCATGATTCTTTTAATCAAAGCACAAGTCTTACTACGTTGGGGGAGGTTTTGAACTGAAGGAGGTTGGACATAAAAGCACCGTGCAAGAGAATGAAATGAAGATTCAGGCTTTGAAGAACGTATATTATGTCCAATATACTCCCTGCTAGGATAAGATCAGCAGAGGTAAAAAATATTTGCATGTTAATTTTTTTTACCTCAGTTTCTTTTCAGTGACATGTTCACTTCAGCTACACACCTAAGGTGTTTGCATCTCGCTTTGATGTGTATATGAACATGCTACTGATCCATAAATGTAAAAGCAGGAGACTTTGGATAAGCAATCTAGGTTATGCATAAGAAGCTGATGCAGCAAGTGGACCTGGTTCATGGTATAACTAGGTCATTATTCACTTTCCTCTGGATTTGATTTCATCTTTTGCATAGCTTCAGTTTAGCTTTCTATTTAATTTTCGGAGATCATGACCTCTTTTGCTGGAGAATGAAACATTTTCACTTGGAATTATGTTCATGGCAGATGCCGGTTTTGAACATGGTTATTTCAAGTGGTTGCGTAAGAAGTGCCAATGAGAACTGAATGCCAATGATCTTGTACAGCTTGGAAAAGACAAGGCAATTTGGTGGTCGTTGGATTTTGTCAGTAAGCGTGGTAAGAAGTGAGCCTTTGTACTTTTTTCCAACAATTTTTCAACTGAATCCAGATAGTTACGGACAACAGGGGCAAATAGACCTTATTCACAGCAGCGCCATCTTTGATTTTTAACAGGAAATGAAAGCGAGGCTGTGAGGGATAGATACTGTATCACTTCAGTGGGTTGTCCTGTTATTTAATGTGTTTTTTTGGATTGTTCTCCTGACAAAACACTGCAAAAATATTTCCAAGAAATTTCAGTGGACAAAAAAATCAAGAAAACATGAGCTGTGGAAAATGTGGAAGTGATCCAGAAGCTTTATATAACTTTTTACAGCGGATACAAATAAAGATTGTTTATTAGCACTGATGGTTCCATGAAGAACCTTTTAACATCAGTGGAACATTTCCATCTTTATTGTGGAAATATTTTTTAGATTATGAAAATAATGCTGTTCACTAAAAGGTCCTTTGGGTAACCCAAAATATTTATTCTTCAATATTTCTGGCATCACTGCAAAAATCCTCTTTTGGAACCTCTATTTTGTAAGAGTGTACCATTGAAAACACGGTAAGTCTATCCCTCAAAGCCATGCTCATACATGTCATGGCTTTGCTCTGAATTAGGTCTATAGGGCCATGCTAACCAGTCAGAGCTTGACCCATTGGTGCCATCCAAGTTAAGACAGGGAGGTTGTGATCAATACTTCGATCTCACATGCAAAGACAGAAGCAGGATCTGTAGCCTCCGAGGGCCTGCAACAGTAAACACAAAGTCCTTGTCTTCAACATGGACTCTTTTATAAATATTCTGAGCCAACTTTGTCTTCGGAGTGCTCAAATTATACCAAACCTTCAGGGGGTTCAGTATTTGAAGGCAAGTTGATTTTCGAAAATGCCTGGATGGCAAAGCCAAGTTAGTACTTAATTTGAAGGTGGAGTTGGAATTGGAGATTTTTTTCTATTCATTTTGAGACCATCTATAGTAAAATCCTAACCAGACATGATGCGATGACATACGATTAGAAGTACCTTTTACTTTTAGTAGTTTAATAGTTTTTCCTACCAAGCAACAATGCCAATATGCGACAAGCAATGGGATTCTATTTTTAAAATGTCTATTTCTGTTTTATTTTCTGCATCATGGCTGGAACAACAACATACAATGTATTTGAATTAAAATTTTAGGAACTGATTATGCGCTTTATACAGTGGTGTAAATGATTTGAGTATATGTAATTGGTTACTGTACTTAAGTATCTTTTTGACAACTTTATAGTTTCACTGAGTATCAAAGATAGTAGCAACTTTTATTCTCTTGACAATTTTTTAAAAATAAGTATATGTAGTCTTTACTCCAATACATTTGTGATGAGTATTGCAATTTTTTTCTGCTACAAAAGAAGTGATACCGCCATCTTGTGCGTTTTGCCCTTACTCACTCAAACTTGTCAATAAGGCTACTTTACATAAATGTGTTACAAGTAATGCGCATAACATGAGATTACTTTTGTACTTTAACAAGTAAAGTAACAAGTTAGAAGTATCATGCATTATGTAATCAGATTACTTTTTTGCCATAACTACGAGTTACAATCTAATTACACAAATACATTTATTTACAGCCAGAAAAGTGACTGCAGATTAATTATTTTCAAGAACAACAATCACGGTAATAGTATGAATTGTGGCTGAAATATAGCTAATGATGCATGATTAATCAGAATTTAAAATCAATACTTGGAAAATGTAACAATGACTCCTTAGATGTTACTTGATGTTACAACATTTTATTAATTTATTTTTTACCTGCAAGAGTCTCCTAGGATAGAAGGAATAGACGGATATTCTGGATCAACTTGGCATTTCTGACTGGCCATTGGCCATCTTGGTTTGGAGAAAACAACACATTCCACATGCAAAGGCTTGCCACTTTGTGGCAGTGTATAGGATGATGCACAAGTGTCCACTGTAGTGGTTGATGTGCAACTATGCCTTCAAAACCCATGCATACACAAGAAAATGGCTTTTTAAGTAGCTGTCCATTGACCTCTATGCGTGAAAGGGTTAAATTTGATTAGGTTATATACACCTCCCCTAAACAAGGTGCATGATTTAAGGTATCATTAATGTCAAAAGTGAGGGCCAAAATGTAGTAAGAGATTTGTTCAAATCCCTAACTTTTAGCAAACACCACTAACAGTACAGCTGCACTTTAAGCTTATAAATACTGATGGATACATCATGCTACAATAAATAAATACATAAAATGAAAAGATCATGTCATAAGAAAGAACATGGACCGTCTTGTCCTTATGTTCTAAAATAACTGAATAAATAACAAAACACTAAATGCATCTGTCGCCATCTAATCACTGATTACTCAATGACAAGTTCAGATAAGCACAAAGCCACAATTCAAACATTTCCCTTGAGGTGTTCCTATCAGCGGAGAACTGATTGCTGATCTATACTGCTGTATGGTGCATTAATGCATACTGACATTGATGCAACTGAACAGCACATGTGGATGTTAGGCGTTATTTGCCAAAAGCTGTGCATGAGATAAACAACAGATGGCCACGTTTGTATGCAGTCGCGCCTCGCTTGTTTTATTTACCATTGAACACACCCCTGATCATCAGGCTTTGCTTCCATGAAGTATTTATTCTCTACTGAATGTTAGAGACGCATAACAAATTGTCCTCTAAAGACAGTGAGTTGGCATGTGGCGGCTCAAATGACACCTTGTTTATCTGTCTGCGCTTGCGAGTGTGAAGCTCAGTGCTTCGCGGAGGGACAGCACTGCTCTGATAAGCCGCTGAGGATAAAAGCAATCGGATGGTGCAGGTTTGGGATAGTTATCAAAGATAACATGAAATGGCTTGACAAGCCAGTTTTTTTTTACTGCGTCGACATTTTCTATTGAAATAGAATGTTGGAGTGAAATTTTGATGTCTCGTCAAATCCATGAACTATGATTTGCTGCTTGCTAATTCTAGCGATAGGCAGGTGATATAAGGAGAGGGGACATTCTCATTGTAGAGAGCGTTTGATTGGTCATAAATGTTAACACGCCCCTGAGTGTAGTATGAGTCATCACATTTTTGGTTTGTTTATATCAGAAGAGAAAGACTGTTTTAAAGTACGTCTGAACCAAAATTATCCAATAAACAAATTAAAATATCTGACCATGGAAAAAAATACTCAAAAATCTATGCAGGAGGGATATTCAATCTATATCTGTTATATCTAGGCCTATCATAATAAAAATCTAGGCTAAACATATTAGCAAACTTATAACAACATGCTAGCCTAGAAATCTAGACGCACCCTAGCGGCAGCAAAATGTATGCAGCCAGGGCAGTCTAGCAACTCTCCATAGACCTTCTAGCTGCAAAAACCTAAATTGGGTCAGGCCAATCACGTCGTGTATAGAGTAGGCGGGGGCGGGCTTAACATATGACGACAGAGTTGCAACGGCTGCCACTTGAAAACAAAAAATGGCGGCTGCGGATGGAAAACAGCGGTCTTTCAAATCGGCTTTGGCCGCGACTCTGGAGGACTTGGAGTTAAGTTTTCCTTTAAGAAAAGAGCAAAGAACGGCACTTAAGTCATTCTTAAAAAAGGAAGAAGTGTTCGGAGTTTTGCTGGACCGGATCTTTGCCGCTCTGACTACGTCACCTTCTTCGTTGCTCTGGTTGGTTGTAGCGCTATCCTATTGCGTGCAGAGGGATTTTGAGAGACAACCGTTTATCCCGCCCCTCGGATTAAGCCGCGTCTATGGAGAGTTGCCAGACTAAACATCTTGATGTAAGTCTGGCTTGGCAGGCTAACAACATGTTACAATCTACTCCAAACACAACTATAATATAAACCGGTTTAAATCTAAACTGAACACGTTAGTAATCATAGCAACCTGTTAAACTCTACTCTATACACATTAGCAACCGCATAGCAACATGCTATAATCTACTCCAAACACATAAACAACTTCATAGCAACGTGCTAATATCTACTCTCAGCAACCTCATAGCAATATGCTAAAATATACACTAGTAACCTTATAATATGCTCAAATCTAGGCTACTCCAAACACACTAGCAAAATAACAACATGCTAAAATCTAAACACAGAACCTGTACGCAACCTTATAATAAAATGCTAAAAATGAATCTCAACATGCAACCTCATAGCAATGTGCTAAAATATACTTTGAACATGTTAGCAACCTCGTAGCCACATGTTAAAATCTAAATTGAACGTATTTAGCAACAGTTACTTTTTGTTCTACACTTGAATTAATTTCTTCGCTGGTCATTAGAGCTGGTCAAAAACCGCAGTTACATTTTTCATTCTTGTCATGTCTGTGATCGCAGGAGGTCTCAGAAACAGCATCGGGCTGGATAATCTTTCAAAACCGTGCTCACTTACTGCCAGACGAGAGGGTAACGAGGCCCAAAACAGTGGCAGAGAGACAAATTGGACAAACAGCTGGGCTTCAAGAGAGCAGGATGTTTGTGTGGAGGACAGGACAGCTGGGGAAGCACACATGAAATTGGCAGCAGGAATGTCATGAGTGATCATTTCTTCTTTCATGCCATAACCTCCTGAATTCACATAAGAAACATGCAACAAATATAAACCCCAACATTTCTTTATAAATAGCCATTTTTATACACATACTGTATAACCCAACAAGTAATTTCAGATGATTTGTGCAAATTTAGTTTGCACACTAGTTCTAGTGAGCATTTTAACAAGAGGATGAGTTCAGCTGAATGTGGGACCACCTCAAAACAGCTTCTAAAGACCTGGATGAGACCTCCAACCTCCAAATTCATCTTGAGCTATAAGCCAATGGCTCTAAGAAGCTGGATTGAGAGGTTGTGTACCAGTAAAGAAACCATTTATTAGTTCTCTCAACTGAAAAAAGACACCTTGCATTTGCCAAAGAAGATAAAGACTGGAGTATGAAAGATTAAAGCCGTGTTCTGCAGTCCGACAAAGTACAAATTTAACAACCTAGCATTGGATGGACGACTGGAGTGTTTTAATGCCAAATGCATACGTGACGCCATTAATCACGACAGAGGAAACAATGGTATTTGGGATGCATGTCTGCAGGAGGTGTTGGATGGATCCACAAAGTTGCTGGCCAATGGACCAATACTTGGGACTCCTGCTTATGTAGCCAATTATGGAGGATCTGTTTGGAGATCAAATGTGCATTTTCCAACATGATAACAATCCCACAACGCAAATGCAACAAAGATGTGCACAATACAAGTGTTCATGCTCACCATTTTGAAGTCTTCAAGTAGCCTCCTCCGTCCCCTATGACCTTAAACCCATTGAAAACATTTGGGAAATTATAAACCTCTTATAATTATAATTTAGTTTTTTTTATAAAATTATTAAAAAAAAGTCATGCAGGTCTTCCAATGAAGCTCAACTTTGGGGAAAACTAAAGGAGGATTGGAAAACCCATATCCCATGGTATGCCTTTTTCGCCAAATAATATTGTCATTTGAAAACTTTTTTTTAAAACCAAACTTAGTATATTCTTCATTCCTAATATAACATACTCCTCATATTTTGCTTGTTTATTGAACCTGAAGGGTCATTAAAAGCAATTATTGTGCAAATATCACAAAGGACATCACCTTTACTGCTTCACCCCGAAATGACAAATGTTTACTCTCATGTTATTTCAAACCCTCACACTGTTTATCAGGAGACATTCTCAAGCAGAAACTGCAACAGTGTTCCCGTGAAGGACTAAACTAAAATATGGAATTCTGAAACAGTGAATCTGTTCTGCCATATTTAGAAGATCCCAGAGCACGAGGGCTCATTAACCAGACTGTGAAGAAATCTTGATGTGCATGCTGCGTCCGTCTCATATTGGCCAGAGAGAGTCCTATGAACCAGTAAGTATGATGTTAAAAGTAGTTTATGGAGGAGAGATGAAAACTGTTTATGTGAAGAGCACTTTGCCTCTGAGGAGTAAGATAACTACTCATGTGAGAAGCACAAGAACATGTCTTTCCCTTCTTTTTCCTTCTAAAAAATTATCTTTATAACCTTCATGGAATTTGAAAACTAGCCAGCATAATTTAATCAATTTGCATCTATAATGGCGGAAAGCAGCTTTGATCTTAAAGTGAGCAAGTTATGAGGTGCTCAGGGTTATTGTTGCTTGACTGATGAAGTGTGAGTCTAGAAACCTGATATTAAAGAGGCCCTATTATTCCCTTGTGCTAAGTCTTTGTTTTTTGGGGTTTACTAGAATAGGTTATCATGCTTAAAAGTTCAAGTAGCATAGTTTACATTGTTGCAGCACCTCTCTTCCCATTTTCAACACACTATTAACATGACTCAACGGCCTCACCCCCTTTTTTCCCTATCAATTCAATAACAGCACCACCTATTGGTTAAAGTTTATAATAAATTATACTGTGCTGTACTTGAAGGTCTTCAAAATGAAAGCCTTTTTAACCCTGCAATCTAAAATGTTTTTTTTTTTTTTGTCATATGAGCACTGGTTACCACTTTTTTAGGCAGTGATAAAACAATTCCAATAATGCAATATTCAATGTTGCAATACGAGTTTGAAAGAATTTTTAAAGTAAAATGGCCAAGTTTTGGGACTGTTTTTTTTATATATGAGCACTACTGAGAGGCAGCTGTGTGAATATAGTAACCTGTTATATGGGCCTAAAAGGACATGGCAAATGTGTGAAATGGACAACAGATGTAAAATCAACATGTGTCTTTTCATTTAAAGACTTTTATTTTATAACCATTGCATAAGTCACTCATGCAGAGCTTATTCACGTAAATGTATGGCAGTGTATTGCATTCACAACTCTCCATCCATGTTGTTTCTGAATGCTAATGAATCCTAAAGTTTGTTTGAAATATTTGCACCCTTTTGATTGGGTGAACATCATCCATGACGCATCATTCATTTTTAATAGGCCTACCGCTTATCTTTCGCTGATGTATCAGGCTTTCATAAACTGTTTAAGATAATTATGTTATTTATGTTAAGAATTCAGTTTAGATTAATTCAATATATATCAGGAAATAAGCTTTTTTTTAAAATTATTGTACAGCTGATGCCTTCAGTTTTAGGACTGTCAATGTTGGCTTTTTTCTTTTGAAAGACGTTGGCCTTGATATAACTTTTTTGTGCTTCTCTATCTGTCATTCAAACCCCTGTAACCTTTTACCACAAAGCTCTCAGAATTATTGGAGAAATGAAGACCCATGGACCTTTCGAGCCCTTGAGTGCTATAGACTACAGATGATCTTTACATTAAAAACGGGGCTTGAAAGAGCTCATGTATTTCAATACCATAGAGAGGAAGAAAGACAGAATTGCAGAAGAGATAAAGAGGTCAATTCTCACCTAAGGTAAGACAAATGGGAGCTGTTTTAAAGTTTGATATGTTCTTATATAACTCTTTAATGGACCCCATATGGAATTTTAGAGCACTGTTTTCCTGCCTGCAATGGATTCTCAAAGAAAAACAACACTCATTCCTAGAACTGCATGAGTTTATAGAGAATGTTATTTCACTGAGTCATGTGCCATCCTGATGTTACATAATTTTTGAAACAAATGAAAGATGTTCCCAAATTGAGAAACTCTTAATTATAAACATGTGGTCCATAACCAGAGAAAATTGGTGTTTTTATTCTGTTTTTTTTATACTGACTTAGTTCGGAGGATTCTCTGTGATCCATGAAGAGATCACCTCAGGCATCCCCAAAACCAAGAAAAACATTACTCTGAATGGGATGAAACCAGTTTTAGTCTCTTTTTTCATCAACTTTTTTTCCTTAAAGGGACACTTCACCCATTTGCATTAAGCTTTGTATTGTTAGAAACCCAGTCATATTTTTGAATGGTCATGCATTATTCCCTCATTTTCCCCATAGAAGGGAGAAAAAAGGATTTCAGTGTTGCAGTTCCTGCTTATAATGATGTAAAAATCGTAATTTTGCGTCATTCTAAGCAGGAAGTCGGACTGGGGCGGACTGGTGGTGCCTGTGCGCATACAGACACAGAGATAGAGTCGGTCTGCTGATGCCAAAACGATGCCAATTTCTCCTGGACGAAATCTCTGAATCAGATGAGGACACGGACGTTTGTGTTGTGAAAAATAAATAAAAAATAAATAGTAACATGACAGTGACAACATGGCAGATATATTACTTTCGATTTCATTCCTACTACACACATACTATATGTGACCCTAGACCATAAAATCAGTCACATGGCTCAATTTTTTAAATTGAGATTTATACATTATTGAATAATATTAAGCTGAATAAATAAGCTTTCCGTTGATGTATGGTTTCAGTTTGTTATGATATATGACAATATTTGGCAGAGATACAACTATTTGAAAATCTGGAATCTGATGGTGCAAAAAAATCAAAACATTGAGAAAATTGCCTTGAAAGTTGTCCATTTATGTTCATGATTGTGCTGCATTCCCTCACACAAATAAATGTTCTATATATTTATGGTAGGAAATTTTCTAAATATAAGGAACATCTTTACTGAATATCCTAATGATTTTTGGCATAAAAGAGAAATCATAAAATGTATTGTTGGCTATTGCCACAAATACCCGTGCTACTTGTGTGACTGGTTTTGTGATCCAGGGTCACATACTGTATAGCCTACAGTATGGAAGCTTGTTTCCGCTACTATATAGGCTATAAAAAAAAAAAAAAAAGTAAGTTTGCATCTTGCAATTCTGCAAAATAAAGTCACAATTCTGAGAAATTAAGTCACTATTCTGAGATATAAACTTGCAATTGCAAGAAAATGCTATCAGATCTAGTTTTCTATTAAATTTACTTTATAACTCGCAATAGTTTATTTCTCGCAATTATCACTTTTCATCTTAACTGTGACTTTATATCTCAGATTTGTGCGTTTATGTTTCACAATTTTGGCATTAGCAACAACTCGCAAGTTAGAATTGCGAGAAAAAAATGTCTGAATTGTCATAAGAAGTTGCAATTAGGCTACCTTTTGTATTTTTTTTTACTCCCTAGCTGGCAGAAACCAGCTTCCATAATATAACTGACATATTTTAAATGGACGCAATTTACTGTAGGACGCAGCAACAGTGTTTACACTTCTTAAGGAACTGAACATACTTATAGTTGTCTCAGCATATTACACTGGCAAATATTGTCATTAAAAAAATACATACTTTTGTGGTAAAAAAAAGACAGATGAGTGCTAATGTTCATTAGTGCAGTTTGCTTGCGCACTTGTTTTCGTTTTCGCATCAGTCTTCACATTAATCAGAATCACACACCAAACTTCATAAGTTTTGATTCAAATAAATGAGTTCTTGTCTTCGCTTTGTGTTGGATCTAACTGTGCAGTGGTACAGATCTCTTGCGCTTGTCTGCCTTGTACTGCACCAAGAACCATTGTGAGCATGAGGAGAATACATTTGCATGAAATTAAACAATTGGAGGACAGATCAAAACATTACACTGCTAGCGGTTAGTGTGAGGTAATTACTTTCAAGAGGGATGGTTATGCTTTTAATTTAAATGAGACTGATTAAGTTTCCATAACTTAAATTAAATGGCTTGGTTAGTCATCTGTGCAGACAGAATGTATGATATATCCCATTCACAATTTCACAGTAATAATTAAGTTGCTGCACTTTTTCACATGACCCTTTGCTTATGGTGCATAAAGTCACGAACCACTTTCCGAGACCAAGGATATCAATAATATTTGGGGAAAACAACCCAGACTAACTGAAAAAAGGTACATGTGGCAACATTTCTGCAAAATGATATTAGCTTTCCTTTTTGCATTTTAGATTTATCCAAAGCAAATGAACGTGAATTGGATCATCGTACAGTATAGCCTACTATCAATGAGTGACACATTTTCGTCTGTGGTGTGTGCATGAATGTTTGTGAAATTTACTGGTATGTTGCTTATTCCGATCACTTATATTGGGCACTTTTTGCACTTAAATTGGCATATTCTTACCGTTGACCCTTAAAAGCTGTCAGTGATTCAAATATTGATTTTGAAGATATTGAAAATTATAGTTTTGAGAAAGTTTGTGAATGTACTGGGAAATGAGCTCTGATGAGGACAGTGATGATGGTATAAAACATCTGCTCAAACTGAACCCTTCCAAGCTCCAAAAGTCAACAAAACTGCTTTATTTTATTCTTCTGTAATTGTTACTCTAATATCAGGAGAGTTTTTTATTGTTGCGACAGAGATCCATCCGTGCTAGGTATAGATCCATCCGGGTCGATAGACCCAAATATGTAATAATGCAAAACATTCATGCATTTAAGGGTTAAAAATTATGCATGGGTTTTCAAAATTCTATCACATTATTTTGGCAGTTAATGGCGGGTTTTGGGCTAGAAATTGTGGACCCAATCGGGCGAGCAATACTGATGGTGATGTCACCTGAAAAGATCAGCCGTTTTAGAGGCAAAGCAAGTGATTCGATTTTAATAAAAGATTGTGAAGACAGATCTTAGAAATTCACAGTAAGACCAAGAATGTGTGTATATTGATTTCTGCAGACCATACTGCAGAACTCATATCCATGATTACTATAGTCAAATATCTTAATGATGTCTTCAACATATTGTGATAAAACTGAACACTGAATGCCATTAAAGCCCGACAACATCTCACATTGAAAATGTGAGTTAATTTTCCTTGTAAAGTGTGGAATAATGAACTAGTCAGAGATCTTATGTCCCTGTGAGTGATGCTTCATATTGTGTCTGTCTAATGGGCTCCTGTTGCTGTGGAAACAACATTCTTTTTATCTGGATGAATGGAGTTCCATTATATACGGGCCCTTGGTTAGTAAGTCCACCAACACCAAGAGAGAGGTTTTACAAAAAATAACAATAATAACAAAAGATAGATATGAAAAAGGAATTGCAAGGTTGAGTTCTTTTCTGCCCCACTAGCTAAGGCCAATGAAATATGTCAAAACAGGACTATAAAGCAAAAGCTACAAAGTGAAAAAGACAAGGACAAAGAAAACGAGAAAAACAAGAACCTTTTGAGCCATCAACATCAAACTAAATATAAGGCACTGTTTCTGTACATTTTCCAGATTCACTTTGGCGTGGGAGCAAAGGTGAGTGAACGCGTGCTCGGGGGCATTCTGTGAAACGGATTTCCTTTTGGAAATGAGAGGATAAATGAGTATTTCCCTTTCTTTTTGTTCAGTGTACACTCGTTTGAAGTTTCTCAATCCTATGACTAATAAGGGTGAACGGCAGTAGATCAGTATCAGTCTACACTGTGGTCATTTAATTGTATCTCAAATAGGTTAGAGCAAAAGAAAGATGGGTTGTGAGTCATGTGAAGTGCATGCATTAAGAATAACTGATGTATTATTGACAAATAATGCACACCTGAAGTGGTAACCCAGCTTAAAATGTTTTGTAGAAAGAGAGAGAAGGAGAGATGAACCGTGTGAAGTTTAAATGCTTAAAAACAGTGACGTTACCACCTTGCTACTTAGAAATGTCATGTAGCTTTTTATTTGCAGTGAATGTGGGACTTGCTGCCGGCTACCCAAAGCAGAGTCAGAGTGCAGTTCACAGAGGGCTATCCAGCACCACCGCCAAGCATTGCAGAGGAGTTCACCCAGTTGGTGGAGGACCGGAAGTCACAAATTCTGAGGGAGGATCAGAGGCAGAATAAGAAAGGGGTGTTATGACAAAGTAACAGCACAAGATGGGTGAGGTAGGAACACAGTCCAAACAACAGGGCAGGGCACACAGCTGGAGAACAGGTTGGTCGTGTCACAGTGTCTGGTGGTTTCCTGGGTTTAACATTAGAGGTCTCAGTTTTCACGGTGTCTAGGCATTTTCACTACATTTCCCATAATCCTGTCTGTCACTGATTGTTCATTTCCTTCAGCTGTTTCTCGTCACCTTGTTTGCACTTGTGTATATATACCCTGTCTGTTTCAGTGTTTGTCAGGGAGTCCTTGTTTAATGTCCCCACACTTCCGTTCCTGTTGTTCGTGTCTATCTTGTATTATTTGGATTGCCTTTGATTTCGACCCTTGCCTCTACTGCGGCCTCCACGGGTCCCGCGAAACTTGGCCAAACGGGTCCCCTCAAAAAACTGTCTTCTCTCCCGCTCGGTGGCTGGGGAAGAGACATGGACAAACATACCGCTGGATCTTGAGTTTGACGGAGCCCTTCTGTCACGATCCACACTCAAGGAGACAAGGGAGATCCAATCGCAGTAAGTATTTATTAAGGGGTAATCCGTACTCACAATCCAGTCCAGGCAGAGGTCAAAACCATATAAGCAATCCAAAGACACAAGACAGGGACAAGAAACGGGCAGCAACAGGAACGGAAGTGTGGGGACATTAAACAAGGACTCCCTGACAAACACTGAAACAGACAGGGTATATATACACAAGTGCAAACAAGGTGACAAGAAACAGCTGAAGGAAATGAACAATCAGTGACAGACAGGATTATGGGAAATGTAGTGAAAATGCCTAGACACCGTGAAAACTCAGACCTCTAATGTTAAACCCAGGAAACCACCAGACACTGTGACAGGTCGGGGATGAGACCGCAAAGATGTGACGGCCAAAGATGGAGACAAGGCAGCGGCTCAGGGAACCAAAGGCTTAACAGTTGGTGATGAGACTAGATGGCTACATCCTGGCATCCACACTGAGCAAAGAAGTCCAAGGAGGTACCAACTGGGAGGACGGCGGGGAACAAAACTGGGAGTTCCAGGGCATCCAGGAAACACAGGGGGCGGGACTAGGAGGGAGAACATAATCCAGGGGAGTAGTTTGGGGCTGACCAGGAAGATGCCGGCCTTGGAAACACGTAATGACCAGGTAACACAGTGGCCGGGATGGGAGGGGTAGGGACAAAATTAGTGGTCTTCCTAGGAACATGGGCTTGCTCCAATGGTCAGGGCTTGAAAATGGCCATGGTGTCAGAAACAGTCTTTGGGATAAATTCTTGATTGGGGAAGAACTTGGGGATGAACTCAAGGGCCATGACTGACCTGGCAGGAAGGGTGTTTGTCAGGGGAAAGGGTTCATGAGTTATATGAACAGTCCTAGACACTGGCTCAGAAACTTCCTCCATAGCTACAAGGATATACACCGGACTTAACTCTGGGGTGGCCTCGGGGGCTGCTGAGACGCCCTCCAGGCCTGCAGAGACAGGCGCTGGACATGGCTCAGGAGTGCCCTCCTAGGCTGCACTGGAGGGCTCGGGGACTGACTCAGGAGTGCCAACACTAAACTCTGGTCAGGGGCTGTCGAGCACAGTCTTGTGGGTATTCCCCGGCCTGCGATTGGGGTATGTGGCAAGCAGGATGAGGCAGAGGCGCAAGGCCGATTGAGGGAGGGCACATCGCCTTGTATCTCTCACGGAGGAGCTACAGAAGCATAAAAGGAGGTGCGACAACAGTGAAGGACAAGAGAGGACCAGACCTGGACTTTTACATTATGTTTTATTTATGTGTGTGCAGTAGTCGTCCATGAGTGGCTGCCGTTTTTATATTCGTTTTGTGTTTTGTGATTATTAAAGTGTTTAAACGTTCGTCGGTTCCCACTTCCTTCACTGAACAACAAACCGTGTTACAAATTCAATAAGTGTAGGTTTTATGCTTTGGTTCTGTGTAAATGAAATACTCATATATAGTAGTCGTGATGTGAGTTTTAAGCCAACCTGTCCTGGAAGGCCAATTCGCCATGTTAAGAGGCTCAGGCTAATTGATTGACTATGTTTAATGCTTGCGGTTTGGGGTCTTGAACAAACTTTAACCAGAGCGTTTGAAGAATATCCTGACATTGTTGACTTGCAAGTGCTGTAAAGATAAATGGCTGACTGCTTTGCCTGCTTTGTTTAAATATGTTTAAAAATATCTCAATGGATTGATTATAGTGTTCTTAGAAAACCAGGTTACGATGTGAAGGGCATAACAACAGTATACATTGTTGCAGAGTCAATGTGATGATGCGTTTGCCTGCAGGCTTAAGTAACATCAATAATTCATTTGAACGGGGTGAAGAGTTATACATTTTGCAGTGGTTAAACTTTTAGCTTGAATAAAATATGAATGAAGTTGTATTTTAGGGCTTGGCTTATAAAGGATTTTTGGAGATCTCTTGAGTGCCTCTGGTAAGGGGATGCCTATCAATAACACTTATGACAGAAGGACTGGGGAATCATTTCTGTAGCCTGTAGAACTTTATATAGTACAACAGCATTAACAGAAATTACAGTATATAATGATTCACACGTACCAGTTGTGCTTGTGAAGCTCATGGGGGTTTAGTCTTGATAGATAGATAGATAGATAGATAGATAGATAGATAGATAGATAGATAGATAGATAGATAGATAGATAGATAGATAGATAGATAGATAGATAGATAGACAGATAGATAGACAGATAGACAGATAGATAAAGATGGACTGTTTGATTGATTGATTGATTGATTGATTGATTGATTGATTGATTGATTGATTGATTGATTGATTGATTTTAGTTTCCTAGTCCAAACTGTATCTGAAAATATTTGAATATCAACAGTTTTATGAACTCTATCAATTTGAAAGTTAATTTTAAAATAATTTATGATCTGTTAATATAAATCCGCATAGTTTAAGAGTAAAAAAAAAAAATAAAAAAAAATCAATAAGATCCACTGCACATTAAAGCATTTGTTTCCTGTTCCATCTCTCTAACACTGATTCTGATATAAAGGTGAATAAAAGTTAATGTTTTTAATGCTATTTTCTTTACCTGTTCACTAACTTTGTTAACTTTTTAAATATGTTTCATAGCCTTGTTTGGGAATGAAGTATTCCTGAAATATACGAGGTGATGTCTTCATGTAATAATATCAGTAATTATCATAATCAAACATTTTCTCGTTCTGCTCTCTTTTTAGTGCATTGTACTTGAGATAATGATGGATTTAATTATTCTCTGCCTAATTGTATATAATTATCAATGAACTGAACACAAGAACTATGTGGACTTCACATGCTCTCAATGACAGCAAACCATTCAAATGAGTTCTTCCACCTTTCTCAACCACGTTTGTGTGCAAGTGTGGCTGATCAAACACCCTCAAACTTCATTGTTTAACTAAAGTTCACTACATTTTATTTCTAATTAATCCTTGCAAATTAGCATGCATCATATGGAAGCAGGTCAGAATGACTGAATTAACATATTGTTACTAGTCCCGTTTGCATTCTTTTTTTTTTTTGTGAACCTAAACATTTCCCAAATATCTTGTAAGTTACACAAATTATATGTTTAACAAAAACAGCTGTGGGGTATAAAAACAGCCAAGGGAAATAATTCCCTGGTTGATATGTCTAAAAATACTGCAGCCACACAAAAGTCTAGTCTGTCTGAAATGGGTCATTGTCACACCTTCTTCCCAAAATTGCTCTGACGCAGTAATAACACATTGATAAAAATAAATTTGACGAACCAAATAAATATTACATATGCAACTCTCTGCTTTCATTGTGCCATTAAATAGGAAGGTCTAATTAGTGCCATGGCCATGGGGAACAAACCATGAGCAGAACATGTAATTTCATAGTTTAATTATGGTTTCACAGGGATTTGATTTTGCACTGTGAAGCCCATTTTTATACATATCGGACATGGGGACAATTTCGTTTTAAACAAAAGGTGTGTGTGTGTGTGTGTGTGTGTGTGTGTGTGTGTGTGTGTGTGTGTGTGTGTGTGTGTGTGTGTGTGTGTGTGTGTGTGTGTGTGTGTGTGTGTGTGTGTGTGTGTGTGTGTGTGTGTGTGTGTGTGTGTGTGTGTGTGTGTGTGTGTGTGTGTGTGTGTGTGTGTGTGTGTGTGTGTGTGTGTGTGTGTGTGTGTGTGTGTCAATTTTCATTTTGGGTGAACTGTCCCTTTAAATGTAGGCAAAATATCACTCATTTTACTTTCATCACCGTCTCCAGCACGTCTGCCCTGGGAATCCTCCAGGTCAGCCACTTACAGTAGGGACTAAGGGATTGATCTGTAGAGCTTACAGCCTTATTGGTTATGTACTTATCCATTTCATTGTGAGTGCAATGCTCTTCTGATTGGCAGTGATTTGTGATTGATATTTTTGTCTCTAGAATCCCATCTTAGGACACGTTGTAAGAAGCCACTTACATCACCGACATAACAAAGAATTTTAAAAACAATAAAAACACCTTAGCAATCACATATTGATGCACTACTGTAAGTTTCACAGTTTCACGTAGGCCTATATGTTTTTAGGAAAATGTATAATACCTTTTTCTCTTTTAAAGTTTTCATAAATGCTTCGTATCAGACTTTAAACCTTCAAGAGGTTGAAGGTTGTTTCCGTCACAGAATGAAAAATAAAAAAGGTAATTTTAGACTTTTTATCTCAGAATTCTGATTGTTTTTCTCGCAACTGAGTTATAAAGTCAGAATTGTATTGTATTGACTCGCAATTGTGAGTTATAAAGTCAGAATTGCATGATAAATTCGCAATTGCGTACTATAAACGTGTAGAGGTAAAATCTTTGCGTGGCAGGGGGAGCTGCCACTCGACCAGTCACGGAAATATGCGTGGCAGGGGGAGCTGCCACTCGACCAGTCACGGAAATATGCGCCGGCCACTCGATCAGATGCGCCTGCCACCCGAACTTACACAATATGTAAGGTTTTTTTTAACCAAATGCAGCAAGTGTCAGCCACTACCAGCCACACAATCTCTCACTGTTTACATCTTTCAGACACTCCTATTGATACACAAGAGCACACAGACAGTGCAATACAGATCTTATTTACCTATAGCCTATTTCTCATATTATGTGATTTTTTTATTCGCTCTTTTTACCCATATATGGGAGTGCGCTCGTGGCTGTAAGCGTAGCCAGCCACTACCAGCCACACGATCTCTCACCGTTTATATCTTTCAGATTCTCCTATTGATATGCGAGAGCACACAGACAGTGCAATACAGATATTATTTACCTATTTCTCATCTTATCTGATTTTTTATTCACTCTTTTTACCCTTATAGGCTATGGGAGCGCGCTCGTGGCTGTAAGCGTCGCCAGCCACTACCAGCCACTACCAGCCACACGATCTCTCTCCGTTTACATCTTTCAGACTCTCCTATTGATACGCGAGAGCACACAGACAGTGCAATACAGATATTATTTACCTATTTCTCATTTTATCTGATTTTTTTATTCGCTCTTTTTACTCGTATATGGGAGCGCGCTCGTGGCTGTAAGCGTCGCCAGCCACTACCAGCCACACGATCTCTCACTGTTTACATCTTTCAGACTCTCCTATTGATATGCGAGAGCACACAGACAGTGCAATACAGATATTATTTACCTATTTCTCATCTTATCTGATTTTTTATTCGCTCTTTTTACCCCTATAGGCTATGGGAGTGCGCTCGTGGCTGTAAGCGTCGCCAGCCACTACCAGCCACACGATCTCTCACTGTTTACATCTTTCAGACTCTCCTATTGATATGCGAGAGCACACAGACAGTGCAATACAGATCTTATTTACCTATTTCTCATCTTATCTGATTTTTTTATTCGCTCTTTTTACCCGTATAGGCTATAGGAGCGCGCTCGTGGCTGTAAGCGTCGCCAGCCACTACCAGCCACTACCAGCCACACGATCTCTCTCCGTTTACATCTTTCAGACTCTCCTATTGATACGCGAGAGCACACAGACAGTGCAATACAGATATTATTTACCTATTTCTCATTTTATCTGATTTTTTTATTCGCTCTTTTTACCCGTATATGGGAGCGCGGTCGTGGCTGTAAGCGTCGCCAGCCACTACCAGCCACTACCAGCCACACGATCTCTCTCCGTTTACATCTTTCAGACTCTCCTATTGATACGCGAGAGCACACAGACAGTGCAATACAGATATTATTTACCTATTTCTCATTTTATCTGATTTTTTTATTCGCTCTTTTTACCCGTATATGGGAGCGCGGTCGTGGCTGTAAGCGTCGCCAGCCACTACCAGCCACTACCAGCCACACGATCTCTCTCCGTTTACATCTTTCAGACTCTCCTATTGATACGCGAGAGCACACAGACAGTGCAATACAGATATTATTTACCTATTTCTCATTTTATCTGATTTTTTTATTCGCTCTTTTTACCCGTATATGGGAGCGCGGTCGTGGCTGTAAGCGTCGCCAGCCACTACCAGCCACTACCAGCCACACGATCTCTCTCCGTTTACATCTTTCAGACTCTCCTATTGATACGCGACAGCACACAGACAGTGCAATACAGATATTATTTACCTATTTCTCATCTTATCTGATTTTTTTATTCGCTCTTAACTACCCGTGGAAACTACTCGGTTTTTAAACTTTGTTTATACTCTTTAGCACTTTGGGATTGTTTTTAACTATGAAAAGTGCTTTACAAATAAAATATATTATTATTATTATTAACCGTATGGGAGCGCGCTCGTGGCTATAGCGTCGCCAGCCACTGCAGCCACACGATCTCTCACGTTTACATCTTTCAGACACGCGAGAGCACACAGACAGTGCAATACAGATCTTCCAGATAATACAGATAATATGAGAATAGCCTATTTCTTTTCGTTTTAAAATGTTTCGTTCAAAAGTATACTAGGCTAGACATTTCTAGCTTGCATTGTGAGGAACATACAATGCAAGTGATCGCACAGAAACCATATGCCACGATTTTATAGGCTATTTTCTTATTCGCTTCTTATTTATTAAATCCAGCCAGGGAATTGTTTGATCAAACATTGATTAAAATTAATATACAATTTATACAAAACGAATTTTACTTTAAAAAGGGCTTTATACAAAACAAAACTTAATGGAGTGGTCAATCATTCTTCAGAATGTCTATCTGAGTATATCAGGCAGCTGCAACAGAGAGATAGTGGCTGGCGCGCCACAAGACGCGCTACATTACAGGTCAAAATAGCTAATAAAAATATAAGATAAGATGAGAAAAGGGTAAATACGAGCAGGATTGCACTGTCTGTGTGCTATCGTGTATCAATAGGAGTGTCTGAAAGATGTAAACAGTGAGAGATTGTGTGGCTGGTAGTGGCTGGCGACGCTTACAGCCACGAGCGCGCTCCCATATACGAGTAAAAAGAGCGAATAAAAAAATCAGATAAGATGAGAAATAGGTAAATAAGATCTGTATTGCACTGTCTGTGTGCTCTCGCATATCAATAGGAGAGTCTGAAAGATGTAAACGGTGAGAGATCGTGTGGCTGGTAGTGGCTGGCGACGCTTACAGCCACGAGCGCGCTCCCATAGCCTATACGGATAAAAAGAGCGAATAAAAAAATCAGATAAGATGAGAAATAGGTAAATAAGATCTGTATTGCACTGTCTGTGTGCTCTCGCATATCAATAGGAGAGTCTGAAAGATGTAAACGGTGAGAGATCGTGTGGCTGGTAGTGGCTGGCGACGCTTACAGCCACGAGCGCGCTCCCATATACGAGTAAAAAGAGCGAATAAAAAAATCAGATAAAATGAGAAATAGGTAAATAATATCTGTATTGCACTGTCTGTGTGCTCTCGCATATCAATAGGAGAGTCTGAAAGATGTAAACGGTGAGAGATCGTGTGGTTGGTAGTGGCTGGCGACGCTTACAGCCACGACCGCGCTCCCATATACGAGTAAAAAGAGCGAATAAAAAAATCAGATAAAATGAGAAATAGGTAAATAATATCTGTATTGCACTGTCTGTGTGCTCTCGCGTATCAATAGGAGAGTCTGAAAGATGTAAACGGAGAGAGATCGTGTGGCTGGTAGTGGCTGGCGACGCTTACAGCCACGAGCGCGCTCCCATAGCCTATACGGATAAAAAGAGCGAATAAAAAAATCAGATAAGATGAGAAATAGGTAAATAAGATCTGTATTGCACTGTCTGTGTGCTCTCGCGTATCAATAGGAGAGTCTGAAAGATGTAAACGGAGAGAGATCGTGTGGCTGGTAGTGGCTGGTAGTGGCTGGCGACGCTTACAGCCACGAGCGCACTCCCATAGCCTATACGGGTAAAAAGAGCGAATAAAAAATCAGATAAGATGAGAAATAGGTAAATAATATCTGTATTGCACTGTCTGTGTGCTCTCGCATATCAATAGGAGAATCTGAAAGATATAAACGGTGAGAGATCGTGTGGCTGGTAGTGGCTGGCAACGCTTACAGCCACGAGCGCACTCCCATATATGGGTAAAAAGAGCGAATAAAAAAATCACATAATATGAGAAATAGGCTAGGTAAATAAGATCTGTATTGCACTGTCTGTGTGCTCTTGTGTATCAATAGGAGTGTCTGAAAGATGTAAACAGTGAGAGATCGTGTGGCTGGTAGTGGCTGACATGGCTGAAACTTGCTGCATTTGGTTAAAAAAAACCTATATTGTGTAAGTTCGGGTGGCAGGCGCATCTGATCGAGTGGCCGGCGCATATTTCCGTGACTGGTCGAGTGGCCGGCGCATATAACGCAGTGGCAGGCGCATATTTCCGTGACTGGTCGAGTGGCAGCTCCCCCTGCCACGCATATTTCCGTGACTGGTCGAGTGGCAGCTCCCCCTGCCACGCAAAGATTTTACCCCCTCTCCTATAAAGTCAGAATTGCGATAGCCTAAACTCACAATTGTTATAAAGTCAGAATTGCGATATATAAACTAGCAATTGCGTGTTAAAGTCATGCGATGTATAGGCTAAACTCGCAATTGCGTGTTATAAAGTCAGAATTGTGTGATATAAAGTCGCCATTGCGAGAACATTAAATTTCGAGTTTAAATCTCGCAATTCTGACTTTATAACATGCAATTGCGACTGTCACGCAATTCTAACTTTATATCTCGTAATTGCGACTGTATATCACACGATTCTGACTTTATATCTCGCATTTCGGAAAAATAAAGTCAGAATTGCGAGATGTAAACTCGCAATTGTGAGATAAAAGTCCCAATTATTTTTACTTTTTTTTTTTTCTGTGATGGAAACAAGCTTCCGTAACAAACATGGGAGTACGATCAGCATATTATTTTTTCTCAAAGCCAAGAATTTCCCTATAGGTGTAATGTGTGTCCATTTGACTGTTGAATTTGCTGTCCACAGGAGTCTCTTGGTCTCTTGGAATGTCTCATTCAGTCTCCCTCTCTTTAGTCTCTCTTTCATATTTGTCACATATGGACACACACACAAGCCCAGCGCTGACAGATGCCTGTGTTCTCCATGGGCTCATTATGACCCTGTCCACCACAGAGTTACTACCCATAAAACATGCGGCATTTCATCAGGAAAGTGCTGGAAGCAAAGCCTCTGTCCAGGGCCTGCTCATAATAGGTCTCCGAGGCTCTGGTGTTGATGCTCTGAGGAACCCCAAGACCTGCATGCAGTCATGTGATGACCCCAAAATAACAAACTCTTCATTTGTATTGATTTCGACTAGGACCCAAGGTCTATCAGGTAATGTAAGTGGCAAGTCACTGCTTTGGAGTGTTTCAGCCTGTGAGAGATTCTTCCTTATGCTAATTGACTCCACAAAAACCTACAGGTTGATTCCTTATCTGAAAATGGACCCTCAACACCCCATCATCAACATTCACCGGACAATTGCTATTGAATCAAAAATCGCTTGCATGGGAATTCCTTGTAAATGGATCTTCTTGCGGTCTCCATTCTGCACGCCTCAAATAGCGCTAAGGATTCATCTTCATCTTCTGTACATCACTGGGATTGAAAGCATGTTTGCAACAAAATCAGACGAGATGAAATGCTGACATCTGTTGAAAGCAAAGCCAGTTTCCCGTACGGCGTTTTCGTATTGCACTGCATGCTTTTTAATTGTTTTTATGTAAACGTGCTAGATGGACATCTTTGACCATTCAGCAATTCGCACATGAGTACTGCGTTTTTGGGTAAAGTTAAAGTCAGCATGAAAATGAATTGCGATAGTCTTTTCTTTCATATTGTTACGCATATCCAAGTGAAACGGCTTCTCAAAACAAGAAAAAATGTAGGGCGGGACTTGATTTTATCCATGGGGAATTGATTGGATGGTTTGATGGTTGTGGTTTACGCCAGTAAACACATCATCAGAGAAGAGAAGAGATGTCACTGCAAAATGGAGGGGACGTTATTTTGATTAAAGATTATGAGGGTACATGAATTAAAAAAATTAAAAAGAATGATGTGCATGAATAAATAAGTACTGCAATATTCCATAAAAATAAGAATTGTCAATGCAGTTTTTAAAACCGTGGACCAATCAGAAGAAGCTGCAAGCATTTACAGTAGGTATAGCAACTGTCAATCATAATTTTTTTTCCATTTAATAAAAAACAATAGTGTTTAATTAATCTATGATCTATCATAGCATATTATCTTTGCTATGCTGTTTTACTAGTCTTCTTTATACTTTTTTCACTGATGTGCACAGATAACTTTTGAACTCACGGGTCTCATTTTACATAACCAAAGAAGAACCAAAAATCGAAAGCAAGACTTCCGAGAGAATGCGGCATCACCTAATTGGCCAGCTTGAAGCCTTACAATTGGCTGTCATCTTCAGTATACTTTTTGACCTGGAAAAGTTTGTCTAGGAGAGACAAATAAAATAATCAAACACAGTCATATCCCCAGTGTCTCAGCTCGGGGATTGTGAGAATGTGTGAATAGGTTCTACAAGACTACTGTAAAAGTGTGAAATGAGCCAAACCTGTCTTCACTCGTTTGTCACGAACTAAACACAGCACAAACTTCAGACGGATACACTTAGTATTTCTCTCATCACAGTGTGCTTTATGGTTTACTTAGTCAATAAGGTTTTTTTTTTTTATATTACAAAGAAAGATCTAGAAACGATGCATTGCCATAAGATTTATTTTGCTCCAAAATTGTCATAAGTCAAACCACGAACCATCCAAACAATTACCGATAGACAAAATCAAGTCCTGCCCTACATTTGTTCTTGTTATATTGTATATTGTATGATACAATATGGAAGAAAAGACTATTGCAACTTCCGTTTCATGCCGATTTTAGAGATTAGATAACATTGTCTTGCTAATGCCACTGCAAATGACCAATATACAAACTTTTTTTTCTTTTCTTTTTTCTTTCTTTTTTTCATTTAACATGCCTGATCACGAAAAGGTGCAAATTACAAACACATCTTATGGAAAAATCGGATTAGTGCTATGGAAAAAGTGTCTGGTTTACACATGATTTGTGCCTCATTAATGGCGGCCCCTTGTGTCCAAAATCTGATCATGGTCTTGACTCTTGACTGAGTCAGCCAAGAATCTTATAGCATGTGCTTGCATAATCTTAATTTAGTATTGAGCAGGCAGACATCCTGGAGTAAGATCTTTGAGAATCTTGGCTCACTCACACAGGGATCCTGTCATAGAATCCTATGGGATACAGAGAGGAACCTGATTCAGTATCAAGCAGGTGGGACGCTGGAGGGCAGGCGCATCCTGGCTGACATTTTATATGATTTCACAGTGTCTTTGAGTTTCAATGCAGCAATGCCAGGAAAGTAGCCAGAGGCGACATCATATCAGACAGAGACCAGCTTAGCACAGGACTCAATTCTCCACGGTGATGTGCCAAAAATGCATTGAAACATGGTTAAATGGTGAACAGATGGACCTTATATAATAAATTCCAAATAATCAAACATTTTCAGGAGCAATATAGCATATACATGTCATCCTTATTAATCTAAAGCATTGGAGCTAGATAAGTAGATAAGAAAGAAAAAAAACTTTACATACAGTGGGCTATGTAAGCAAAAGACAACAAAAAAGATATATGCAGCTACACATAAAATATTAATACCACTGTAAAAATGACATGATCAATAAGATATGACAACATATGCTTTAGATTACATTCGATAACTCATCAAAATAATTGAAGCAATTTTCGACTTTTTTTAATAAGTTAAATACAAGATAAAAATGTTTTACAGTCAGTCTAATGTAATTCAAGTTGAAATTAAATCCATGTTTAAAATATATTTTAAAAAATTAAGACAGAAACCTTTTTTTACAGTGAAATATAGGCTATCCAAAAGAAGAAGAAAAAATAATTCATCATGGACATTTGCTTATAATAAATAATAACTCTCATCTTTACTGTGCTACCAAACCCTGGTTAATTTCTTAACATAATCACGTATGTTCCAAATTAATTATTTATAAATTCGTTATTCACCATATCTGTTGGCCAAATCCAATGTTTGCTTTTTATGTGAACTTTTCCATTTTAAGATTTCACAATTGTTTCAAAGTTTATATTAGCCCACACAAAAACAACATAGCCTACATTTTAAACATAACCCATGTTGTGGAATAATGTTTTGCTTTCGTATTTCATACGTTAGCAAAAGTACTCAGTGTCAATAAATACCATATCAAATATTCACGTAGGCTATTATAATTTTTTTTTTTTTTGCTACCAAGCGATATGATTTCCGCGGGGTTTTAATGCACGGTTTAGTGACGTAATATCCGGTACATTAAGCGCCCGCCGGCCATTCAAACCTTCAGGAGGAGGAGGAAGCCGAAACACCGTGTGGTGCATGAGAACACAGTGAGTTTGACATTTCAGCTGTATGCAATAGTTTTCAGCTGTCAGAAAGAATATATATATAATATATGTGGAATTAATATGTCAGACAGCTTGCTTTGAGTAAACGAAGCAGCAGAAAGTTAGCTAGAGCAGAAGCTAACTTTGTTGTTAAGTGCAAGTGTTTTAACTTACACTTTTGCTGCTTCTACAGCGGCTCCATTTGCTTGGCATTAAGAAATGCATACTGTTCATTGCAATTCATACTGCAATGAAACGTCTATTTGTGAAACGGAAGATGCATTAAATACTCTTGCAGTCTAGAAAGTCCTCATATAAAGATTTTAGATTTTAATCAGAGACGTATTTAAGTGATTAACGTAATGTTTACTGAAGTTAAACGCGAGCGATATTGTTTCATGTTGATGGCTCGTGTAATATCGCTAACATTACCAGTGACCGTTACGTAATGGCAGCCGCTCTTCTGCATAAACGTCAATGTATAAACTCAATTACATAAAGGCCAGCAGTTATTGCAGCTAAACAACATTTACCTCGCCAGATTCGGAAAAAATAAAGTGGACCACATCTCTTTCTCCTCCATTTTCATTATCGTTTAGTGTGTGTCTGTGGTAAATGTGCCTGAGGAGCGGTTTCCTCTAACATTATCTGTTGTAATGTTGGCATTATTACTGAAGCGTTTTGTTAAAAGCTCATAAGGTCCATGTTCCTGAAGTGCGCTGCTGTTTTTACACTGGGATATATCCATTTAAACACAGCACCTCCACGGGGTCATGAATGTGTGAAAGGTTTGCTTGTCCAGTCTAAGCATATTATAGTTATGCAGTGCCCATATCTGTAAATTGGGCATTGGGTACAAGTCTACAACCATTTTTTTAAATATCACACATAAAAGTCCTTTTTGTACAAGACTGAATTATATGGAAGCCCTTTTCTAAACCGTAAGAAAAAATGTGTTATTAAATCTTATTTATGACATGAAAAGTCTAAACTATGACATAAAAAGTTGAAATTATGACAAACTAACATAATTATGAGACAAATGGCAAAATTATTGAGGTGCTACTATGTTAGAATCTTCTTAGCCACAACTGCAAACATACTGCTGTTCTCCACTAATTCGGCATCTAGTCAACAAATGCATTACTTTATAATGTTATGAAAACATGTTTGGTAGTGTACTACTGACATACCGTTTAATTGTCTGTTTTAAATCTGTGTCTGTGCAGCACATTCAATTCGATTCAAATTTATTTGTATAGCGCTTTTCACAATACATATTGTTTCAAAGCAGCTTTACAGAAAATGCATTTCAAAAATGTACAAACAAAAATACAGTTAGTTAATCATAAATTTAGGGCATAACATATCGCCGGCGTTGGGTCGAGTCGTCTCATCACAGGCGTTGACACATCACATGTGTCAATACAAACTCCACGAGGCATCAGTGATAGTTTTTATTTCGCCGGAGTACTGTATAATGACCTCTCTCAGCCGTTCCAGCAACGGACGCAACCCGTAAAAACAATCGGTATGGATTTTTGTCGATAATCGATTGTTCCAGCAATCCGTTATCGGTGCCGATCAATCGGTCAACCTTTAAAATGAACTACAGTTTGTTGCTTTGCATGTTGGTCAGATGGCCCTGCCTAACTTAAAGGGTTAGTTCACCCAAAAATGAAAATAATGTCATTAATGACTCACCCTCATGTCGTTCTAAGCCCGTAAGACCTCCGTTCATCTTCGGAACACCAGTTTAAGATATTTTAGATTTAGTCCGAGAGATTTCTGTCCCTCCATTGAAGCTGTATATACAGTATACTGTCCATGTCCATAAAGGTAATAAAAACATCATCACAGTAGTCCATGTGACATCAGTGGGTTAGTTAGAAGTTTTTGAAGCATCGAAAATACTTTTTGGTCCAAAAATAACACAAAATAAGACTTTATTCAGCATTGTATTCTCTCCCGGGTCTGTTGTGAATCTGCGTTCAGGACTCCGCAGTGACGCTGATGACGTGTTATCTGGTGCGCCCGAGCTTCGTTTACAGTCTGAGGAAGACGCACGCTAGGGCTGGGCGATAAAACGATAACGATAATTATCGCGATATAATTTTTCTCGATAAAACGATATCAAGAGTTCGATAAATGTTCGATAATGTTTTGCGCCAAAAGCGGAACGAATCTCATTTGAACCGCGCGCGCCACACGGACCGTTTATCCGCTCGGCTCAAACTAAGTCCAAACGGCAGCGCGAGCGCGAGCTGAGCTCACTCGAGCAGACGCGTTTACTCTGATCGGTCTCGGTCACTAACGTTAGATCCAGTGAGAGCGCTTGAATTCAGCGAGGAACACAAATGTCTCAGTGATTTAAATCAGTTTAAAGGCAGATGAGACCGCGCTGACGAACAGGAGAAGCACTGAGCGCAACGATACAGTCAGAAGGCTTTTCCGTCTAAGTTACACATTCCCATCATTTACCACGGATTTAACGTTACTGTAACGTTAGCCTAGAAACCATGAAATGTGGGATATATATATATATATATTGAATTGTATAATATTATTAATGTATACAATGTATTAAAGGACTAATGGAATATAATTCGTTTTTAATAATGTATTTAGGCTACTGGTTTTCATAAATACCATAGAAACCATGAAGTTACATTTTATCTGTGGTTATCATGATCTAAATGCATGATGCTGGATGACCAATGGTTAATTTTAATAAAACTAAAGAATATTACATTTTACCAAATAAAAATAATGTTGTTACTTTTTTTTAACAGATGTTACTGTTTTTGTTAATGAACTTAAATTTTATAAAGTAAATCTGCATCCTAACTCAAGCTAATACTACTGAAATAATTTGTGAAATGTTCACCTGTTTGGCAAGTGTTTGTCATGATATGTTCTGACAATAAAGAGTCGTTTAAAAACACAACGCTCTGGTTTCTACAGCTTTCATTTAGGAGTACAAATCTGTCTTTAAACTTGAAATAAATAAAGATTTGACATTTATCGATAATTATCGATATCGACTGATATAAAAAAAAATATCGTGATATTTTTTTTGGCCATATCGCCCAGCCCTAACGCACGCTATATTCAAGCTATTCTACATTGTTTGCGTGGATATCATTTTTTAATGGTGCGTAAATGTGCATGTGGCGGATGAGACACTTTTACAGCGTGCGTTTCCCTCAGTCTATAAATGAAGCTCGGGCGCACCAGATAACACGTCATCAGCGTCTTACGCCATCAGCGTAACTGTGAAGGATTGACAACAGACCCGGGAGAGAATACAATGCTGAATAAAGTCTTATTTTGTGTTATTTTTGGACCAAAAAGTATTTTCGATGCTTCAAAAACTTCTAACTAACCCACTGATGTCACATGGACTACTTTGATGATGTTTTTATTACCTTTATGGACATGGACAGTATACTGTATATACATTTTCAATGGAGGGACAGAAAGCTCTCGGACTAAATCTAAAATATCTTAAACTGTGTTCCGAAGATGAACGGAGGTCTTATGGGCTTAGAACGACATGAGGGTGAGTCATTAATGACATTATTTTCATTTTTGGGTGAACTAACCCTTTAAGACCCTTTTCACACTGAAAGCGAAATGATTGATTGCCTCTAGCTAATTCACACTTTCATGATTGGTGGCGCTGACCGAGAATACATTTTTCTTCATGTATGCATTTCGTAGGTTTTCCCATTTGGCTTTAACCGCAGCATAAAACAGTATATTAAGATAAATATTGGGAATTAAATAAATGGGCATACATGCGCGCGCACGACAGAGGAATTCTTGCTGTTTTTTGACTCCTTTAAACGTTTAATTTGAGTTCTCAGCTGTTAAAAATACCACCATACGTATGCATACAAATGCGCATTTAGCCCAGCACAGCGTTGTTTATATGTAAGTTCCATCTCAAATATGCGTCATAAAATCTGTCCAATCAGGTTGTGACCTTATCCTTATTTGTTATGTTTCGTATCTTTAGGTCTGGTCTGGTGTTAAAATTTACAATGTGAATGCTAAGCGAACCAGGACTAAATGTATAATTCTCTTTTGGTCAAATGAACCAAGAGAACTGAACTACAAGTGCGTACACCCTAAAAAAAAAAATTTGTTTGTCCAGCAAACATGATTTTTCTACTGTTGTCCATCAAGCATGTTCAGATTGTTCAGGATGCAACTGGTTGTGTGTTGCTGTGATGTTTGTGGTGTAAAATGGTGTATTAGGTCATGATTTTGGAAAAGGGAGGGAAAAAAAAATCTTGTCTAGGTTAATTAATTCTTGTTTGGAGTTGAGAAATCACTTCAGGAATTAATTAGACACCCAATGTATTGATTTTTCTGTCTTTTCCTGAATTCTGTACTTTTAACAGTAAAGCCTAATTCACTTTGTGCAGGCTTAGTTCCTTTCCGTTCCACTTCGGAGGTTTCAATTTCCTTTTTGGAGTGCCTGGGAGAAATGCGTAGGAATATTCATAAGCGCTAACAACATCACTGCGGTTCATCCTGATGCCCTGTGTAATGATGTCTTCTGTACGTCGTCTTGGGGCGAATGGCACAACTGGAACAAAATGTACAGTGTAATATATCTGCAGTGCCAAGACATCTAAATACGTTTTTTTCAGGGACATGTTTGAAACCGGGAATGCAAACATTAGTTCTGTCACTGTTTATTGTCATGGTTCTTCAGTTCTGAAATTGAGGTGAGGAGACACATGATTAATTCCAACCCTTTTAAACAACTCTAAGAATCATTCAGTGTGCTTTCAGTGAAGTGTAAATTGTTGGATTTATCGGCTTTTCGATCTGAAGAGATGTCCTGTCAGAGGTGGACTTTCTATCACCCGTAAGCTTTATTTTGGGTGTGTTTAAAAACACTCTTCAAGGTCAGTGAAGATGGAGACACTCTTACCCATAAGCCCACTCAGTTTAACACACTCTTACACAGGGGCCTCTAACTCAAATTAACAGGGGGCCACCAGTCAGGTGGTGTTTTCAACAGATTCATCCAAATCGAGTCCCGAATTACTCAAGTGTTGCCAAGAGAGTGGAGGCTTAGCCGGCAGGTTTGAAGTCCTTTGGTTCCACTTCCAGCTTGCTCTGTTGCTCTTCATGGTCTGTTTAGAGGTGTAAATATTTGTGATTTTGGTTGCAATCGTACTATGCCATGCATTGTGAAATCAGAAATTGGGCCAAAATCCGATCAGTTTTGATTGATTCATAATTACCGAAAATGCACACACTTAAAAAGTGCTCTTTGTAATAATGTCAAATTAAAAGTTTTACTTTAAAGTATATATATATATATATATTTTTTTTTGGTGCACTAAAATGAAAATTCTGGGACAAAACTTAAAATTCAGGATGCACATTCCATAGCCTACAAGCAGTTTTATTGACGTATTTTCCTGATTGAGAGGCTGGGAAAGGCCGTTTTTGTAAATTTAGTATTTAGGGAATGCTATATTTCATTCATATGTTATGCTATGTACACTCTAGTGGATACCAGGACTCAAAAAATGACATGTAATGTAGGCAAAAACAACGGGATGTTTTTTTGTTTTTATTCAATAAATTAAGTTTTAAGATTTTTTTTTTAACCAAACTTTGTGTAAAAATGTTATGAAAAATATAATGAAATGAATTGATATACCATTTTACTTTATGCAATATGCGTGGCCATGAATTCCATTCCCCTTAAATACAATGTATCTATACACTGTATCTAATTTGCATATTAATGTGTTCTTGGGGCATAGAAAAAGAAGTGTAATAATGTGAATAATAATTTTTCTACATTTTCATAATAATATCTAATATTTCATGGGAATATTAATGTATAATATATTTCCCTATTCACTTGTTGTGTCTCCCAAAATGCCTGATAAACATGTTTTAAGTCCTGCAGCTTTAATTTAAACAATTGAAAATATTTTGATCAGAAACCCAATAACGTTTTCCTGAGATGTTGAATTATGACAAACAATTTGAAAATGAGCCCAATTTAAATGATTATCCCAAAATATTATCATTTCCCATAAGAGTGCTACATTTGATCACTAAATGAATGTCGGTTCATGTGCGCTTGATCTGTGCTGCCATTTTGCTTGAAATAAAGCGGCTACAGAGATCTGTCAAGCAATATAGCACCAAAACAACATTCATTGTTTGAATTTCATAATAAAATCAACTACATTTTAAAGTTGAGGCTTTGCTTCATATACAAATGTATACAAAAGACATATTCAAAAGTAACAAAGCACAAAGCTTTTTGCAATTAATGGATGGCAGGCGAGCTGGAAATGTTTTGTCAACGCATTAACAGAAAACGGAACAAACTAAAAGATTTTAGACTTAAGAAAACATGGCGTTACCGATTAAAATCAAGAAATTAATATTGTCAATCCAGAGCTAGTGTCCACAAAACTGACATGTTTAACTGTTGTAGCTTATCCACATTGTCTGCACGAAATTGACCCTGAGCACAGTCGAAACATGCTATCCGAGAAGCGCTAATTAAACGTCTGATTTCAGCTCGAAACCGAAGATTTTCGGTTGCTGATATTTCGGTACATCTCTAATTTTTTTATATTTTAAAGAAGTACATTTTGATGTATTGACCTACATACTAAAGCACATTGTCACCTTCCTAAAATAATTGCCTAAGTCATTTTCAAATGACTTAGGCAATTATTTTAGGAAGGTGACGACATGTAAAGTACTTGATTATAATTTTAACTATATTGTTATACGATATTGCGTTTAAAGTTAATATATTTCAAATGAACTAAAATTGCAACTATACTTTATTACTAATGTGTAATATGTTTAAAATCGTGACCTATACGTTTCAGTAGTAATGACATGATAGTATTTTTTTAAACTATATTTTAGTTTACCATAAATGCTTCTCGTTACATTTGACAGTAAACTTGAATCATATTTCAAAGACGATCGAATTATGAAGTATGACCGACTTACTAAGTACATTTTTATGAGCTTAAATTTAAACTATAATGATTATGAATGAACTCTGATTAAACTATATAATTTAGTTGCAATTCAACATGAAATTAAGTATCTGAAAGCATAACATTCAGTTTGCACTAAAGTATATTCCTTTAAAATGTTTAAAGTATGTTTTACGAAGTCGCTATAAGGACATGGTGGTGGAAAAAATGAGATGGGAGAAAAAAAAAAAAATTCCTCCCGAGAATCTTTGCTTTTGCTCCTAAAGAACTCAAATGTTTTGCAATCAAACGGAAAGTTTCTCATAGGAACACAAAACATTAGCGAATAGCGATAGAACGCAAAATTATTTTTTTGTCTCATTACGGTCTCTGT
The DNA here is from genome assembly GCF_949152265.1 of Phoxinus phoxinus. Lineage (NCBI taxonomy): Eukaryota > Metazoa > Chordata > Actinopteri > Cypriniformes > Leuciscidae > Phoxinus > Phoxinus phoxinus. The sequence continues at coordinate 19,300,771 of NC_136900.1, read as the reverse complement.
AGTTTGTAGGCTAAAATAGTCTTTTTTTTCATAAGGGTTGTTGTGCACTATAGTGAGACATTGACAAAATAATCAGGCTTTATATTAACAAAAAAAATAATTTTGAATAAGAAATGAATATAAATGATTATTGTATTATATTATTGATATAATAAAAATTATTTAATATTGGCAAACTAACAACAAAACACAACTAACTCAAACTAAATAAACATCAAGTAAACGGTTAAATATGCATTATAGATTTGTATTATATAGGCTAACAAAAAAATTCCTGAATTATTATATAGGTCACAAAGGCCATCTTTAAATCAAGCTGATTCATTGAATCTAAGATTGCATGATAATCAATGATACAATTCTGTGATTAATGCTTGATTGAACACTTTTTCTATTACATCAATGAATTTTTACACCTCTAGTCCTGTTTTATGATTTGATTCATCAAATCCTTTTGCACGTGCATCCAGCAGATGTTGTTTACGAGGGTCGAGATTCGAGACTCTACAGCGCTCAAGGACGGTAAGGGCCAGAAGGTCTATAAAAGATCAAGACCCTCGATGGAACGCTCTCCCAGATGTTCAGGTCTTCAAGAAGCTCATCCAGTCCATAGAATGAAACTCCATTTCCTCTGGATAGGCTGCTGTACATGCTCGTGTCTCTATGGTGCCGCTTGAGAGGTTTTTCACTTCAGGTTTGCTTCTTCTGATTGAAGGCGAGCAGCACCGGTAGTCTTTTCAGAATTAATTAGTATAATTTGTGATCCACACCATTTTCTCAAGATGCTTTTAGGTAGATGTGTATCAGTTCAAACACATGGACACACGCGTGCACATGCAATTCTTCATTCTCAATTATTCACACGTCTATTTTTGTGGCTCGATGCCACACGGGCTTAATTGTTTCTGAGAGGTTTGCCATGTGACTTTGGCACAGTATGTTGCTTTAGTTCTCATGACGCATTTTTTCTTTTGCTTGGAAACACACACAGTTATTTTTCTTATTGTTACAGACATGCCAGTACAAAAAGTCAATGATTCATCCGACCTAGACGCCAAGGTCCCTGCTCATCTCCAGCGCACGGCTATAACAGGCCTCACAGTGACCTCTGACCCCTCGCACAGATGTGTTAAGGTGTGATGCTGCTCTTTCAGTGTTTTCTGTTTTAACAACCGCAGACATCCTCTGAACTTTATACACTGAATTACAACAAAACTTAGTATCTAATGACTTTCTGCACCTACTGTTTTCTAAAAAATGGCATACGGTATGTGCATTCATTTTGATTCATTTGATAATTTGTACTTTTAATCCATGTTACTTTATGACTGCATATAATAATAATCTGCATTGTCATCAGTTAAATAACTTATTAAATGAATGAGGAAATTGTAATGATGGTGTTTACTTTTTTTACAATAATGTAAATAATTTACAATAATGACAACAAATGATCATTAGATTACAACTATAAAAAACAATGTACTATTTATATATATATATATATATATTTTTTTATTAATAACAATAACAATCTGTTATTAGGCATTTAATAACAACAGTATTAAATTATAACAGTATTAAATTATATGTATTATATATCAGTTATATGAGTTATAAGGAAATCTATAAACAATGCATTATTTTTATTATATATATTTTTTAATTATTATTATTAACTAATAAACAAGAATGGATTTCTATTAATTATTATTATTTAAAATATAATAATAATAATAATGATTTACCATATTGTTTTGAGATCTGAATGGTCACAAAAGTATTACATGTATATCAAATGTTCATTTGTTTTGGGCACTTTCTAATTGTTAGGCTGCTTGTCTAGTTTATATTTTAAAAAAAGTAACATGTCTACATGATGTGGGGTTAGTCTGGGTCACCGATGGCACAGATGTCCCGGGAATACAGAGATAGCGTATCGCTAGAGTGGCCAACTTCGGAAAGCGCCTTTCATTTGCTTGTGGATGTTTGCTTCGCAAGTGATAGCCTATTACATTGTACTTGCACTACTGCTTTATTTTAACACCGCGTAGCATATTTTGCAAGTAACTTCGTCGCTCTTTCTGTCGAAATGGTCCCACACAGTAGGCTACTACTTTTCGCTTGCTTCATTTTGCTTGCTCAGCGAAATATGTCTTTAGGCGCGTGCGGTTGCGCATGCCGACGCACACCGTGAGTTAACAAATATAGGCTATATACTATTTTTTTTAAGCATGCAGCAAACAAACAACTACAAAAAAATCTAAAAATATATGTTTATTTTTTTACTTTTAAACCGTTTAAGGCGAGACACGGCAGGCAAAAACATCGTTTTTTTTTCACTGGTCAATTTTGAGATTTTGGGCTATTTGTCTTCAATAACATGTTTTCTTTCAGACTTGTGCTGAAAAAAAGTCCAAAATACACATTTAGGTCTTTATTTTACTACACTTTGTCTATTTGCGTCAGTAGATTTCTCTGAAATTCAACAAAAGTTGCCGTTCTAAATCAACGCGCTGCTCCGTGATCTCTGTGTTCTTCCTTTAATCACGCACATGTCTGGAAAGCTCTCTCTCTTCTGTACAATGCTGTCGGATCCAAATATGGTCATTTCCTTTTAATCAGTAACCAATCGTGAAAGTAAAATGGGCATTTAACCCTAAAAGCGAAATCTCATTGGCTGATGTCAATTTCTGACAACCTGATTGGTTCAGAAGCATCACGTGACGCGCTCTGACACTCAGATGTGTGTTTTTGACTGTTTTTCTGCTCAGTTAAAGGCCATAAATGCTGTGTTTATAAGTTTTGATGTGATTTAGGTCGTTTGTATTGTTGTTGCTAATGATTTGATAAGATATTGTGTCAGTAAATAGTTGTTTCCACTAAAAAAGTATGATTTTTTACATTACAAATCTTTAAATGCCTTTTTCTCAAAATGACTTTTCTCTCATACTCCAAGTCCGAAATCTCCTCTTCAGTAGCACCTATACACACCAAACTTTCCAGTCTTGTACCTAGTTATATTATGAAGACAATTACAGAGGGATTTGTAAATATATTATTCCTAGCCTGATTTATATAACATTTTATTCCAAAAAACATGGCGAAAATACATTTTTTAAGGCTATTGACAGTATATTCTGTTTTACAGGATAACAAAAGTAGATATCCATAAATCCCTCTGTAATTTTTTCCCCATCTAATATGTGAACACAATGAAAAAATAATTTTGAACCTGGCTTTATCCAATTCTGAGATTTCGTTTTTTTAAATATAGACAAATTAGCGCATATTTAATTAGATAATGCCTAATTTGCATATTTAAACAATAAATTACAGAAAACTTGTAATACATTTTTTTCTCATCTTAATGTAGGTAATCAACTGGGAAAGTTTCATGGTGATATCTGCTAGTTACAAATATTTCCCTATTCACCTGTAGTGTCTCGCCTTAACTGATAGTATTAATCGGTCAAAATTTTTACTGTCGGTTAACGGTTAAATGGTCAATATGAGCATCCCTAAGACCCACCAAATGGTGTGACTAAAAACTGCTGTAATATCAGTAAGAGAAATGTTGGTTAAACCAATTATTGGATGCCTCTATTGTCTGGTCTGTATTGATGGTCTGCCAATGTTCACGTGTGCAACTGCTTTTGCATGAACTACTAGTGCATCATTCATTTGACACAACTTATCTAGCCTCCCAGATCTTTAATAGAAATGTAATTTAGAATAGTCTTTGATGTGCATTTGATTTAAGGTTATATGGTGAGAAAGTGGCTTAATACTTCATAACTATTGCTATTCAGTTCTTCAAGTGCTTATAGGAGTTATTTCCTCTGAATAGGCTAGAGTGGTTCACAAAGGTCCTGTGATATCCTGCGCACAGAAAGATGGCATCGAAATGCTTAGAGCTGAGATCAGAGGTGAGTTTCCCCATTTGAATTTCAATTCAAAGACAAAGATCATGAACAAGCTTGAGATGTATCAAGCTGATCTGTTTTGTCAGCAGCGACACTCAATCTGTCTGGCATTCACACCTCGCATCCTGTTTAAAGCTGCTCTGGCGCTTTGGGTTTTAAAAGATTTGTATAGAAAAATCTGCCGTCCAGACTGCATGGCTTTGCTCCATTAAAATGTTAACTAATAAACTGCCACTGGTTTCTATGCTGTGATGTATCTAGAGAAAAGAGGCACAATATGAGGCCAATTTGATTGCCTGGAGTGGCTTCTTCAAAGCGTGCTTCAGACTTACTAAAGTCTATGATTTTTAGCTCTCAGCCCTGCAGATTTTGAGTCTTGAAATGAAAGCGTAGCCAGTCTCACTCTGTCCTTGCTGTTTTCTCTCTCTTTCTCAGAGGAGGACCTCCCTCAGAGTACCACTGAACATACATCAATCAACGTCATTTTCTTTGGCACGTTGGCCAAGGACTTCTCCCAGTCTGTCAGACAAGGGGTAGGCTTCTATAAAACTTTAAAATATTCATGTGAGTATTTTGAAAATATATGGAAATGTACATATTTTTCAGGCTGCCAGGATATAAAAAGGAAGGAGGAGGACTGGGTCATATAGCTAAAGTAGATCTTGATGTTTTTCATCTCAGTGTTTGTGTATTTGCTCTATAATGGCTCACTTGTGATTTTTATTTTATTTTTATCCCCAAAAGATTCAGAATGCTTAATGGAAGAAGCAAAATTCAGTAAAAAATAGCAAGGCATAGTTTCATGATCTTTATTCATGTCAGTATTTATCTATATTTTGAGCATTTTAATGCATGACAAATGCCACAAAAAGACTCCTACTCAAAGAGTTTTGAGTCGGGATTATAAAAATAAATCACTGTCCTAATGCCCTCAAGACAAAGATTGCTAATAAAACTCAATAGCCAAATAAAAAGTGCATTAAAATCATTATAATCATGAATACAACCTTTAGTTAACTACATTTTAACTGACTGTCTCATGAATCGAGGAAGAAAATAATTGACAATGAATTTGATTATCGATTAATCGTTTGTGCACTGAAACATCTGCCATTCACTTAAAGGGTTAAGTTCACCCAAAATTTTTAATTCTGTCATTAATTACTCACTCTCGTGTTGTTTAAAACCCGTAAGACTTTCGTTCATCTTCATAACACAAAGTAAAATCCTTTTGATGAAATCTGAGAGCTTTCTGTCCCTCCATTGGTAGCTACGCAACTGGCAACTTCAAAAAGTTAATAAAGAGATCGTAAAACTATATGAATTGAGCAGTTTTGCACGAGAATGAACCTCATTGGTTCTTGCTGAAGTTCAAATGTGCTGCGTAACATGAGAATGAACCGCTTTGGTTCTTCCAAGCCAAACAAACAAGCTTGAGCTTCCGTTTCCCAAAACTGATGTGGATGTTGATGAAAGTTTATATGTGGTGAAAAGCCTAAATTCAATCTGTTCATCATCAAAGCTCTCAGATTTCATCAAAAAGATCTTCATTTGTGTTCCAATGATGAACGAAAGTCTTAAGGGTTTGGAACGACGTGTGAGTAATTAAGGACAGATTTTTCATTTCTTGGTGAACTAACCCTTTAACGTTACAGTATGAATAACGCATTTCTATGGACAAAAATGCATCAGAAAAATAGCAGAGGACAAAGGAGTTTTCTAAAACATAAAAAAACAAAAACAAAGCACTTTTAATTTGTCTTTTTTTCAATCCGATTAATTGTTTAATCCAAGACATAATCAACAGATTTATCAATAATCAAAATAATTGATAGTTGCACCCCTCGTGAATTAAAGATCTGCACTTTAACTTTTTTGTCCAAGTCTGGTGTGGCAAATCACATCTCATCTGTTTTAATGGGAGATTTTGTCCTAACAAGTGTGGGAACTGTGACAATTGATGCATGACAACAAGACAATTTGTCAGTTGTTTGGTTTCTATTTTTGTCATATCGCATTGAGTAGCCCTACCTACAGTAAAGTATTGTTGGTCTATAATCTTATGAAATCTTATGTTGCGCCTGGTTAAGATACAATGCAAATAGTTTGTGTCCCAGAAGGGCCAATTCAAGAACAACAATCGTGCACTTGGGCAAATCACTAGAAGCATCTTCTAAATGAATAAACAGTTTAAATGTAATTTATGGTAAAAAATATTAAATGTTTATGTTGAGAATGTCAATGTTTCTAGAAGTAGATTAGTTTGAAAGCTATCGAAGAAGCAATATAAAGAGAATCTAACTACCGGTACATGAAAGCCCTGCCATATCTATGTGGCAAATTTTTCTGCCGGAGTTCACTTACTTTGAAAACAGATCATCTGATGTAACCTCATTTGTGTGAAGATGGTTTGAGATAGCGAGTTTTTTTTTTGCCATTCTCCTCCAGCAACACAATGGTCACTGCTCAGATCAGCTCCCCACTGACAGACAATGGCTTTGAGAGAGAAAATCGGCCTTGAGAGACATGCCTTCAGTCAAAACTCTGCCGTTTGCTCCCCAAAGATCCTCCTTTGTGTCACTCTCAAAATTATCTGTTAGTTACTGGAAAAAAACACGCCGTGTCACCACTCATATTTCCCAGAAGGGTCTAAACTTTGGCTCTGTAACTTCCTATTCTCGAAGTTGGAGGTTGAACATTGTGATATGCAATGGTTAGTCGTCATGAGCGTTTCATTGTATGACAGCAACAACAACAACGTAATTTTTTTATGAAGTGCAGTGTAGAAAACAAGTTTTTGACAAACAACCTGCACTTTTTTTTGTTGTTGCCAGGAGCTTTTTGGAAGACCGATTATAAAACTGCCATTTGGCATGGGTAACAGCGATTCTTAAAACAGTGGCATAAGATAAAGCTTTGAATTGATGAGCTATCATGATACTTGGCAGCTCCTATAATGATAGAGCTAAACATTATCGGTCTAATCTTAGAATACCTGTGAGCAAGGATTAAACTCTTAGATGGAAGTCAGCTTAATTTATCCAGATGCTGAAGTCTAAAAATAATCACAAGTTTGAATTTGATCCTAAAGATTAAGGGATGAGACGCCATTTGTTTGGTAGTCCTTTCCACTCAAGGTCATTGTTAGTGGTGTTTGCCAAAGCAAGAATCTCTATTATTGCTCATACTTGGCTTTGGGGACTTGAATAAACCCGTTTGAGCTGCTATACACATGAATGATAGCTCAAATCATGTGGCTTGTTGTGCAGATGTTGTTTCTAAGCCATCGAATTTATGATTTTTGCCTGTTGGGTGATAAAGCAGGCATAGAAAATCCCATTTACAGGACAAGGAACAAATAAGGAAATGTAATAGCCAGAAATATCTTTAGACAAAATAGGAGAAAATAAATCCTTGCTTTTTATTTCACATGTTACAACAGACTTTTTTCTTCTTCTTCTTCTTCTTCTTTTTCTTGTTGTTCTTTGAAACTCTTGTTTTCGACTACCAAAGGAAGCAGGTTATTAATCATATTTTATATTTATTTATATTTATACACACAGTATATAATGAAGTTTAAATAAATAAATAAATGATATAGCAGTCTGCATATTTAAAAACTGCATATGAATATCCAGCCTGATCTCAAGGCAATTCGGACGTATTTTACGAGGTGGCTAATTCGTACGAATGCGTACGATTTTTGCTAAATCGTACTTATTTTCCGAGTTGCCCAATTCATATGAATTCGTACGAATGACCCGCCCCTTAACCTATCTTTCACTGGGGTTTTGAAAATGTTTATGAAATCGGCATAATACATCATGAAATGCATTAAAACAATGATTTATTTATTTTTATTTTTAGGATGTTGTCCTATTGGCAGACTTCACTATCAAAAAGTCTCCATCTTTTCTCAGAGACAAACGACATCCTTGTCAGCTAGAGATGGATGGCAATGATGCCTGTGTCTATGTGAGTGTTATGTGCTTGCATTTTTTAAATCCCTACCATCTTATTCTTAACCATCATGAAAACCATATTTCTTACTAGAACAACTTTTTCTAATATTTTTAGCTTGTTTTGTGATGTTTGATAGGTATGTCCCTCGGCTGCCCCCTCCCAAGGTCCCTCCTGTTCAGAGGTGCAGTATGCATTTCTTTTCATGTAGATAAAAATCCTTTCCAATTTGTCCTAATACCATATGCAGTTTATCCGCCAGAGATCAAGGAGATTCTTTATCTAAATTGGCTTGTCTACTGTCTCTCTCAGCTTGTCTCTGTATGATTGTGTGATTGGCTGTTTCTTCACTTGAGTACAGCGTCCCTTTTAATTTGCCAACCTCTTTTACTTTTGCTTGAGCCAGATCAAGTGGTTTAACACTACATGCCTCCAGGCACATTCAGTCTAGACTAAATGAAGGAATTCGGGGAAACTTGCTCAGTTTTCATTTTCTTGCCTCCATTGGATTTGTTGACATTGACAATTGATATCTGATATAATTATTGTGTATTATTGTAACCATGTTATATAGTGGTAAACTTTTTATGCCATAAATGAGATTATAGAGCTTAGCTTGTATTGAAGCCAGAACATTCCTTTAATGGCAATATTTCCTGTTTCTGTGAAGGCCAAATACACTTATGTTCCTCTAAACAATTTGAAGCACAAGACAGTGGTGAACGTCTATGGCGTGGTGACCTTCTTCAAACAGCCTTTCCCCTCTAAAGGCTCAGGTCAGTAAATTTCCTTCATCCCAGCCAGGCTGTAATAGGCTCTCCCATTGTTATTTGAGCTCTCTGGAGAGTCAAAGGAAAAATGGCTTTCTAAATGACTTTTATGTCCACTTATGAAATATCCGTCAAAACAGAGAAAATAAACTTGGTTAGACTTTATTTAATGTATCCATGTAACAGTGTAATTATACTTTTAAGTTCAGAGTAATAATAACTAGGGGTGGGAATCTTTTACCATCTCACGATTCGATTCGATTCCGATTCTTGAGGCCACGATTCGATTCAAAATCGATTTTCGATTCAAAAAGATTTTCGATTCAAAACGATTCGATTCGATTTTATCCATAATGATTTCTAATCGGGTTTCTGATCATGATCTACTCTCATCTGCTTTGCTATACAGAATGACAAACGGAGACTTTAAAGTGTCTTTTTCACATTTATTAAGTTCAATTCTCAGGGAAGTGCCTTTTATCAAAAACATTGTCTGGTTCTCAATTGCTACTCATTAGTAGCTAGCTATAAAATAAGTTGGAACAAAAAGTGCTTCTTCATAATACAAAATGGTTGAAAATAGATGCAGTTTACCACAAATATCATGTAGAACACAACCGGTGAAGACAAAAAAAACATCTATATTTCTCAGTCAGACACAGTAACTTAAAGAATAACAAGTTATGAAAATAAAGTGCTTCTTTCAAAATGAATAATAGTCCTACCCCTAAGCTACCTGGCGATGAAGCAGCGATAGACCGAGTTTTTTTTTTTTTTTTTTTTTGCCCTCTCGGAGTTGGCAGGGAGTTTCGTGAAGCACTGCAGTGTGCGTTGGTCTGCAGCTGGCGGCTGACTGTACGTTCACACCGCCGCCGACTTGAGCTGCAAAAAAGCTATGGCCGGCCTGTCAAGGACGCTTGTCAAAAAGTACGGGGAATCTTGTTGACGCTTTGGCCGCTCTGACGTAGCAGCATTCACAATGAAATGTAAACAGAAAAAACAAGCAATGCATTCGGCAGTTTAGGATATCGCACAAGATTTGTCAACACAGAAACCATTTCATCACTGGAGAGTTTTTTTCCCGACACCATCGTATTAATTGATTTTGATTCATATGCGCGAGGGAGAGAGAGAGCAGACAGCGCTCGGGTGAGTGCGCGCGCGCGGCCGGGGCTCTCTCTCTGCTCGTTCTTATGCCCTGTTAAACTGACAGGACTTAAAACACATGCAAATGGTAGGAACGAAAGATCTCCCTCTCATCCATTTGCTTCCTTTTTGTTTTAGTGATTTGCCGCTCACGTCCCGTATAGGCTAGTTACAAAAATGGAGGCGAATAGCCAGCTGATTTTATTTATTTATTAAATCGATTCTTGGACATTTCAGATGGATTCTGAATCGTTGCCAATGAGAATCTAGATTCTTCTGTGAATCGATTTTTTTGGCACACCCCTAATAATAACTACATGTACTTACTATAGGGTTAGGATTAGTGTTTGGTTTAAGGTTAGTCACATGTAATTATGTATAATTTATATTTATTACTACATTAACTACATGTAAAGTGTAACAAGGACACTGTAAAATAAAGTGTTACCGAAAACAAATTCGTATTTAGTTTGTACATTATTCTTTGCACTCCAGTGATCATATAATGTTTCAAAGACAGCTAAAACAAAACCGCGACCTTGGCTTGTACTGCTGATCGTGAACAATGAGGTTTGCTCTCTGCAGTGTTTGAATGAGATATACCATCAAGTTGCAGACTACATTTCAAGAAAAGCTGATGCAAACCATTTTTTGTCAAACCAATTTCTCTTGGTGCATAATAATACTACCTTCATGCCATTTTCATAATCAATACATTTTTGTTCATTGATCATGGCTTGGATTGTAACATGTACGCTGTGGAAAAATACCAGAAATCAGTCTGTCGCATTCAATTGGCTTGTTGAAGTAACAATGTTTTGATAAGTGAAGAGAATGTATGCATCCATTCAGTGTAATCAGTGGAGGGAATTGTGTATCATGTCCAAAAGGTAACCAATTAATCCTGGATCAATGCATATTCTCAGTTTTGAAATGCTTGGGCAAACGCAGAAGTGATGTTTGTGCAAGCAAAATCATCATCAAATTAAAGAAAATTGCTAAATGTTGTAAACTGTTTTTATTCATTTGATGTATTATGTAAATGTTGATGCATAGGTGTGGCTACTTATGTCATTAACAGTACAAACGATACTTTAAGCCTTAACTACATTTGGCATAAACGTTAAGCTAGAGTTTTTTTAGTCCGTACCTCATTATTTGTCACTAGATTACTGCTCTACACTAAAGATCACAGATCAATCAGATGTTAAAGTGAGCTGCAGCATCTTCTCTAAAAAACTGGAGGATCACCCAGTCATCTTCAGAGTTGGGGACATTATCCGACTCCACAGATTCAAGGTGAGGAGGTTTGACCTGTTTATTCATTCTTCAGAAAATTGGGCCTAAACCACTTATGTGCTTTAAGTAGAGTTGTCCAGTTCTGGTCTTGGAGGGCTACCTTTGCTGTAATTCAACACACCTGACTACTAGGAACTTCCAGACAGTTGCATTGGAGCAAGTTGCATGTAAACTCTGCTGGAGTGCAGCCCTCCAATAGCAGAAATTAACACCCAGACTTAAAGCAATCTAGCAGTACCACATATTCCCTGTAATCACACATACATCGCCAAGATATTTGTGAAAGAGTCTCTCGAAAGCATCACGTTTTATGTGAAGCATCTCATTTGTGTAGAGCTGAAAACTCTGTCCTACATGAACTGCAGTTGCATAGGAACTGCTACTAGCGTGCAATAACGCAGTAGTTTGCCGACCTCCCAACAACTAAAGATCTGTCCGTGTAAATTCACCCTAAATCTTAAAAACATTGATCAAATGTAGTTCTAATACCCAAATAAATGTCTTGGCGACTTGTATCAAGATGAGTTTCTGGAGTATCACTACTTTCAAGTCATTCAGACTTTAAGGCTAAGTGTATCTTCTCCCATTTCCTCCCAGACAGAAATATTCAATGACTCCATGACACTCTTGAACACTTATGGTTGGTCTGCAGTCACATTCGATGGAATAATTGACAGCCCAGTAGACCCTCGGACCTCCAGCAAATCATTTCACTTTGGAGAATCTGATAAAAATACAGTGCAGGAGCTTCGCCAATGGGCTGCCAGCCAGTCTCTGATATCCAATGACCCCACTGTCTCGCTGTCCTCGGTACATCCCGGGATGTACTTTGATCTGACCTGCCAGTTGCTGGCCAAGGCTGTCATGGATAGTCGTTGTATCCTACTGAAGGTGCTTTCTGCTATTTTACCTTGAATCTGAATCTTCAAAATCATTAAATACAATTTGTAAAACTAACAGTTTCCCCAATTTGATCAGGTGTGGGATGGGACCAAGTGTGAACACCCCCTATTGAACGTTGCAGTTGCATCTGACGCATTAGAAGGAGAATCCACTGTTGCTAAAGACAGGATGAACCTGACAGCCAATGTTCTGGTCTATGACAATCACATGGAGGCAGCTCAAGACTTGAAGGTGGGTTTTGCCATTGATCTTGCAGTGGTTCGAGAGCAGGAGTGACAACATGTTGAATGTAGTACATCCGGATTACATTCATACTACACACAGTCATACTAGAAGCAACGTACTTATTCATAAGTACCTCGACATTTTGAGATTTCAGACGCAACTCTAGAAACTTTCTGAGCAGGTGTGTTGGAGCTAACCTTTGTAGAAAGGTCTTCCAGAAGCAGAATTCGACACCCTTGTTCTATAGATATTCAAGATTATGTTGTCTTTTGGTTTGAAAAAATGTTTATAAGGACAAATGTTGTCAAGCTTCAATGGGGAACAACTTGGGTCCACTTCCTGCAAGAAAGCCTATACTACAGAAGTTGTAATCTCATTTGAATAGCCTACAACCTCTACCACATGAGCGTCCCTTATGATGCGGTTACTGTTAATGCCTGTTTGAACCATCCATCGCCGGAGACCAACGCACCTACTCCAACACTTTTAATGATGAATTAGGTGTCAGGTAGGACACTTGTGGGCACATCTTCTCATGGTTTATTTGGGAGGAGTTCATTCCGCTTCAGTCTACCGATTGTGTTTGCTGCTCTCACTTCAATCCTGCCCTGCCTGCTTCCATTGTAAAAACCCATCAAAATGTCCTCTCCAGTTGATTGTCTTATAATGGCTTTTGAAACACGTAGTCTCCAGAACTACTGGCTACATTTTTGTCTTCCTTTCTATAAATATTTAAACAGCAGCAGGGCTGTAAATGCTACTTTTTGGAGCCCCAGATAGTTACTTTTCTTTTTGTTATTGTACATGTTTGGTTCATTATTGCAATATTTCGAAGAGGATGGTGATTTGTGTTTTTGTTTTAAGCAGTACTGCATTTTCTTTTGGCTCTCAGCATAGTAGTTCTTTTGAATATGCACTGTGTGAGTTATGAACAAAGGTGGGTGGAGTGAACCGAGTGTTCAAAAGAAGAAACAGCGAGTTTCTGACTATTCAAGTCCTTGATGTTAGAGCTTCTATTCAGCCATGACCCCTGCTGAATTCCTTCATTATTAGAATACATATTTAATTGATCTAATTACTTCCTCAACTGTTGTAGTCCACTGTCTGAGCCTGTATTAATGCAGGCTTTGCAAAAGGCCGCAGAGGGACACCCTATGTGTTGTTTTGTACAGTCCCTGTAAGACCACTTGCATGTCATCATGAACAGTGCCATATTACAGTGTTTCCCCTAGAATTTTTTTCAGCAGCGGTGCTGTTGCGTGCCGGAAGTTGTTACCAAGCCGCACGGGTCCGGGGGCATGCACCTCCGGAAGATTTTTATTTATTATTATTACCCCTTAAACCATGAGTTCTGACAAGTTTTGTGGATAGAAATGGACATTTTGAGACATACAAATATGACATACCATTTAACATTTAATATGACATGACGATTTAAGGTCTGATTGTTTGTTTTAAACCCAAATAAGTTTCTGTCGTCTGTTGAAAATAAAAGTTATTTGGAAGAATCTGGGTAACCAAACAGTTGATGTACAAATGTGACTTCCATAGTATATATTTTTTTCTACTATGGAAGTCAATGGGGACCAGCAACTATTTGGTTAGCCACATTCTTCAGAATATCTTCTTTTATGTTCAGCACAAGAAATAAATTAATACAGGTTTGGAACAACATTAGAGTGAGTAAATAATGACATAATTTTTATTTTTGGGTAAACTATCACTTTAAGGACAAGCGGCAGCATGTTTACTATTACCGGTATATGCTACTGTCTCTTTAAGACCTGAACAAGATGCGTCTAATATACACGCATTTAACGAGCAGTTTTCTCTACATTTTCTGTTTTCTTTCACTTTAGACATAACCAACTTTGTTAATGTAAACCTTGTGTGTATTTGACAGTATATTAGCGCAATAAGACGCGAAAGATAACTTATCCCAGTAACCAGGCGCTGTTTGACAGGCTTTTAGTGCATGTGCGCGTCGGGTGTTTGCGCTCAGAAAAGCGTGTGAATGACATGTTTAACCGGCAAAGCTTGAAATCACATGCAAATAATGAACTTTTGTGAACTGTAGTGTCCAGTTCCTCTGCGTTAACATTTGATGTGAATATACATCGCAACGGTCGCGTGTTGAGACGGAGGCGTCTACTTTTACTGTTATTCTTTTACAGTGTGTAAGTGAATGTTGTAATATTACTGATCATGTGAAGATTTTGCACCGGCGCTGGAAATCCAGCGGCGGCGCTGCACCGCTACTGAATACATTGTAGGGGAAACACTGTATTACATTATGGTCAGTCTTGCTTGAGCTTTGCTTTTTGGGATGGTTCATAGTTCATGTTTAGCCTAATGTCTGGTCCACTTTGCAATTTAAAGTGTGATCATATTAGCAAAATTTCACGTGCAAAAACAGGTCCATTGTCAGTGTTGAGATGTATGAAGCTCTGCTCACACAGAAGTCACTTTCTGTTGGTCAGTGCCACAAATTCACGTGATCAACGTGAACGTGAAGGAAATCTGCATGGGGAACTTTTTCGCCCTCACACAAAAATCCCAATTATGCTTATTCCTATTGTAATGACTGGATTTCGCAGCAAAATGTCTCTGAGCAATGGTAAATGTGACAGCAGCTTTTATTCTTGCTAAGAACCACTGGCACATGTCTGAGCAACATGCAAAGCATCAAACAGGTCGTTTCAAATCGGAAATTGATGAACGATGCATTAGGGTATTTAATAATATCAGTAAAATACACTGATGACAATGTTAAAGGACTTTTTTTTTTTTTGGTAACTTAATCCCCAATGATCCAAAATGCAATTTAACCACTAAAGATTGCATTGAGTCAGAATATTTCCCCACCATTATCAATATCCTGGGCGAAATCGTCTCTAATATTGTGTGAAATTGCTTGAGCTCAGTGTTGAGGAGGGAGAAAAGGCGAATAAAGCCAGCCATTAGGATTAAGTGGTCTGAGAGAGATAGCTTTATGAGAGAGGAGAGAGAAGGCCAAATCAATACGGCTGTCATGGTGAACGGGGGCCTTCATTGTGGGGGTTTGCGCACACACACACTTTCTTGACTTCGACTTAGAACATATATCATTCACCCTCCACATATCATATAGGTCTAGTGTGGCACACATTAAAGGAGACATCCAGTATATTATTCTGTTTTATTACAAATCACCTGGAATGGTCTGCTTTAATGGCAATACATTTCTACTATTTTGACTTTTTGTTCATCATTCTTTGTGGCATCAAGCATGTAAAGTCCTATTTTAGTCAGAGTTAGAATTACTATTGTGAGTTTTTTTCCCCCCACTGGATCTTCTTGAGAAATCTCTGAGGACACACCAGATCTTTCACCTAATGGTTTTCCCTGTCTGTCTTGTGAAATTGTGTGTTGCATGCTTTTTGTTCCATTTGCATCATCTGAGTCCCAGGCCAGTTGCCAAATGCCCTTGTCATCGCTCTTATAAACTGGGAATGGATGCCTCATACAATAATAATAGAGATTAAAGTAGTGCCAGACGCCTGCATGTGCACAATATGAAGGGCAAGAAACACTTTTACTACTACTTTTACTTCAGATTTGTTCAACTCCCCTAATCCTAAGTATTAAAATTCAGGGCATACAGGCATGCATGATACCTCAAATTGTGTGGCTTGTTGAGGAGAGGTGAGATTTTACATTTCTAAGAGATGTTAACATATTATAAAATAATAATGGATAAATCACAGAATTACATTGGAGGAGAGACCTGAGCCATGGGACCAGATTATCATAGGCTCCCATGATAGCCTGGTATTAAGATTTTGTATTTTGGTGAGGCAAGACACGTTGCTGTTTATACCAGGTTGTAATATGCATCTCAAATGCAACTCCTCTGGCCACTTGGATTTCAAGGAAAGAGTGTCCGATCTGCTTAAAACATCTTAAATGAATACGAGCACCTGCAGCATGGCTAGCGCTGATGCAGTATACGGTGACATCCTGCCTCTATACACATGTGACTATCAATTATTCATAGTGTGAGAGAGAAATCAAGCACCTGGGTTAACTTAACACCCAGACGGCCCCTGCCTGTAATCGCTTCAGACAGCCTGCATATGACACTTATCCATTGAGAGAGAGAGTGTGTGTGTGTGTGTGCCGTTTCATGGCTTTTTTTGGCATCATAGGACATTTGTATTACTGCAATAATCGGACATCTTTAAAAATACAGATGTGCACAAATATATACATATGACCAATCAATCAAAATCCTTTTTTTCATTTTTTTTTCATTGGCAGTGATGATTCCAGAAAGAATTTTTAAGTGAAGGTCCTCATTTCTCTTATTCTTACAGATAGATTACATTTGCTTTCATCTCATACTCATTTAGAGTTAATTTTTAAAACACTATTAATTTACACTGTTTAATCTTTTGCTAATCTAAAAATGAATATTCTTTTTTTCTACTGTACATTATAAAGGTATCAATAAATTCATTTGTAGCATTTAAAATTAGTAATTTTAATTTAGTGTTTTTGTTGTTGTTTTTTATACAAAATAGCTTTATTTAAATTTTGGTTATTTATTGATTACCTATCAAAACATTAAAATAATTATTGTTTATGGGCCATAATTTTAATATTAGTGTATCCCTATTTTTAACTGTTGACCATCATGACCCATCCCCATTCTAAATAATTAATTCTCGCACACGTCTTGAAATAATACAAAAACAATTTAAATGTGTGTCAATTACCATATAAAACTATTTTTAATAAAAGAAAAATTAAGTATATATTTCATACCATGTTGACTTATATTGTAAATTCATAACTCATACTGAAGTTTAAAATGATTGTATTTGGTACATGCTGTCCATAGAGCTTAACTTATATTGAACCTGGAATTTCCTGTAAGTTTGTGGGTTTTGCATTGGCCGTTTTGTAATTTATTGTGTGCGATGTCATACACTTGGATCATTAATCAATATGGATATGTTCTTCTGGTCATGAAACACTTCATTATGTTGCTAAACGAAGCTTTTTTTCACCCATCTGGTCAGCGCCATATGTTTTTTCAGTCAGTTACCTTTAATATCTATTATATTTATACATATACCTTAGGCTGTAACCTCGTGGGTTTTGAATTATTGTTTGATGTCTTTACAAAATACTTTTTCTCAAGAGTGCGCTTTGCCTCTATTTGTTCATTTTCACCAGCGCGTGTTACGGAAATTGGTTTGTTTGCAGGGAAAGCATCTTTTCTTGTTTACGGAGCGTGCTTCCCCGGCCCCATTCGTTTTTTCCATATAGATGAGGGTCCGGACAAGGTTTGTGCGATCCAGCCACACACATCAACAAAGCTGGGGGTAATGGAATTTTCCATGTAGGATGTGAGAGTTGAGAAACGTTGGCGTTTTTCTGCTGCTTTTGCCAGCACCGTCAGAAGAGCTTCACGCCAGCTAGTGCACACCTGTGCCGAGCAGCCCGGCTCCTTCCCCTGCTGTGCGTAACCAACCGTGCAGTGAGCTCGAGTAGGAGAATACCAAGTATATGTAGATTTGTCTCTACCATTGGCTTTATGTTCAGTCATTTCTCAAGGAAAATGTTGCAAGCCTGATGGGATGGGATTTAAATTGTCAACATGTACTCATTCTCATGTCATTTTCTGCGAAGCTATAGATGCTAGAAGATCCTTTTTCATATAATATAAGTGAGTTGGGACTGGGGCTTGCAAGGAACAGAAATGCATCATAAAAGGGGTTCATGCAACTTTCTGTGATATGTTCCAAGTCTTCTGAAGCCGTACAATAGCTTTGTCTGAGAGAAACGGATGTGCTGACAGCTGACCAATCAATAACGAATTAATAGAATAACTGTTTAAAGTTACACTATGTAACTTTTGGCACTCTAAAACAGAACTACATGCATTTTGCGGAAGAACATTGTTATGGTTGTGCTTCGGTTCTGCATGACTACACGGATGAATATGGTGATCCTACTGCTCAAAATATTCACTACTAGACTTAAGAGATATAACCAGTTTAAATGGAAAGGATCACAAGCTGACTAGCTGAAGACATTACTGTCGCTATTTCCATTAATAGACACTTGAAAATAAATTCTAGCACAACAACAACCATAATGTAGTGACCCTTCACAAAATGGATAATGCTTACAGTAAACCCTGTTAGAGCGCTACATATGGAAATGTACCTGTTCAATAAAATGCCTTACTCACCTGTTGAGCTATAATACGCCATCACTGCTTTTACATTGAAATGTAAAAAGGACGCTTTTTACATTTTCAAATCCCTCACTTCTCTACATCTCAAAGTTAATGATTCTCATTTGTTATTCACTGGAGGTTTGAGATTTATTTGCTCCAACTCTCTCGCTCGTTGTAACAACTAACCTATGCCATTCCCGGAGCAATTTTTCTCTATTTACGGATATGATGAGACACGCACGGGTGACTGAGCCGAGTGATGTTCGCAATTTCCCTCAAACCATCCCAACAGGTTTAAAATATACTGGTCTAAGCACTTATTATTACTTACCATAGTGAATCAGGGTAAGACAAAAACATGTTTTGGAAGAAGGATTGATGATGTATGGACTCATTTAAATGTTGTTAATTTTGTTTTGTTTTTAAAAGAAAAAAAGTAACCATGTACCTTTTTAAATATTTATTTAGCAAAAAGTTTTTATTTTTTTTAAGTAAAAAAAAAAATGTATATTGATTTTTCGTTTAAACAATCACCTTTGTCTTCCAATGGGGAAAAATCAGATAGGGATTGTTTTGATGGTAACTAAGGCGGGAAAATGATTTTAAAAATCAGTTTAAAGTTTTCATTTAATTTAAAGTAAAACAGTGAAAATATTTGTATCCATGAAAATGTTTTGTAATTAGTGTATTACTAAAATACAGATAATAAACAGCTAGTAAAATACATTTTAATTGGTACATACAAAATTAATTAAAGAACATTCCAAATAACACAATATTCTGAACTTATACAAATAAAACTGGTTGAAAATGTATCTGAAGAAATAATGTGTTTTTTTTATTCAAATTGATTTTTTACAGTAACTAGCATTTCGGTAATGCAACTATCGTCACTGATTTAACGGTAAAACTGATATATCGATCATTAGTTTGGAATGGCATGATGGTGAGTAAATATGGACTGAGTTTTCGTTTTTTACCATTCCTTTAATACACTCTTAAAAATAAAGTTTCTTTATTGGCATCTCTGGTTCCACATAGAACTTTTAACATCCTTGGAACCTTTCCACTGCACTAAAGGTTCTTTACAGCGGAAAAAGGTTCTTCCAATTATTAAAATGTTTCCTCAAGAGTCAGACTAAGAAAATAAATGGCTAACTGTTCACTGAAAGGTTCTTTGGGGAACCAAAAACATTTCTCTATGACATCGCTGAAACAACTCCTTTTTGAAGATTTATTACTTTATTTAGTGTATTCAAAATCAAAAATTGATGATGGTGGTGATGATAATAGTTGTAATAAAATGGTACAGCATATCCATTAATTTCTTGTCAAGAACAGACTACAGTGTATCACTCATATCTCAAGTTTTCTTGTAAATAATGGCAGAACAGACTAACATTATGATCAATTCTTGTCTTGTCTGTCCAGAAGAAGAAAGCACTGAGTTTAGTGAGACTGTATTGTCTGTTTTTGCTGTTGGATTTGATGAAAAACATTTGGTTCTCTCAATAGATCCCACCATGTTTCTTCAAGGCCAACTTTATCAAGCCACACTCCAAGTTCTCTTTTTAGCTCCAATCTCACACCCCAGTTTTCAGTTGTCAGCTTATCAAGCTAGATGGTAATGAGCTGAATCAAATTTGCACTCTTGGATATGGTTACCTTACCTGGTTCCGTTTATGGAATAAGTCTGATTCAATCAAATATTGATGCAGAATAATTGATGCCACCATTCAGTTTATTCAAATGATTTGGTTGGCTCCGTCGTAATGCCTTTTTAGGCTATTTAGAAGCACTGTCTAGAGGCTGTATTGCATCCAACCAGTTCTTGTGAATGCCAGCAATATGGCTTACTTCAAATCTCTGTACAAACAAAGACTTGGAGGTAAAATCGGGTAAACAAAGAGATGGCTTTCGCCCGAAGCCCCATATATGACGACAAAAGTGTATAGCTATAGGAGGCCTCCCAGAACCTGATTATAGATGCAGAACAGAAATCTGACACCATCTTGTTCAGAGGTGTTTTGATATCATATCCACTTCCTGTCTATTTAAAGTCAAGATGGATATGAAGACCATCTTGTTGCACAAGAGTTCATTAAGTGATTCTCCGTCTCTCTGTCTGTCTTCATGTTGCTCATAGTGATCTCAGGGGACCAACAGTTTTTTTCTTTCCATCTCACTGTTCTGTTGAGACTCTGTTGCTCAACTCTAGTGCCGTAGCTCCCCCTGCTGGACTGATAATTACAATTATTAATTTACTGTAAGTACTAGAATAGAGATGGAAAAAAAATGGTCAAAGTGTAGAAAGTATTTATTAGTTAATTTTGTATTGTAAGTTATGTATTTACAATGCAGGTCAAAAGGTGGAATAATTTTTTTCCCAAAAAAATTTCTGAAGAAATTAAGTTTTTTTTTTAAGCAAGTTTTTATTTATTTATCAAAACGGACAGTAATTACATTTATAATCTTAGAAAAATTTATATTTCAAATAAATGCTGTTCTTTTGAATTTTTTATTTGTCAAAGAATCCTAAAAAAAATTATAATTTCCTCAAAAATATTGTTTTCAACGATGATAATATTAAGAAATGTTTCTTGAGCAGCAAATCAGCATAATGATTTCTGAAGAATCATGTGACTGAAGATGGGAGTAATTTTAAAGTATAAGTAGAAAACATTTTCAATTGTGATGTTTCACTATAGTTCTATTTTAACTGTATTTTTTATGCAAATCAAAATGCATCAAATGAATGCAGCCTTGGTGAGTATAATAGACTTTTAAAAATGTATCCTAATTATTACAAAGTAAACTATGGACAGGTGATTTAATTATTATTTAGTTAGTACTGCGAACAAATGTTTACTCCATTCAAATAGAAATACATAATTAAAGAGAGAATCAGGATTGTTTCATATCTTCAAATAAAATTTTAACCTGAGAAAACAAAGCATATTTTTGAAGTCATTATTTTATTTATTTAATAGGAGATAACCCTCTGAAAGTAATTGCCCCCTTAGGCTTGAAACGAAGGAAACGGCTTTTTGGGTTGGTGATTAGTTTTAGGACAATGAACAAAGACAACCTTTATATATATATATAGAGAGAGAAGCGGCTTCTTTTAAAACGTATATAGGTACAGAATGTTGCATTATTAAAACTTTTAAGCAAAATAAAAGTTTTACAGTGGTATAATCAAAGTCTCGACTTGAATCCTGTAAAGATATATTGTGGCAGGACCTGGAAAGAGCAGCTCGTACTTGGAGAATTTCCATATTCCTCAGCCTTTAGAATTGAAGAAACTGATGTTGTATTGAAAACATTCTTCTGTTTGCGTTTAGCCCGGCACATTCCTGCGGTTCTACAATCTCCGTTCACTCCTTCAGCGAGCTCCGGACCAGCAGCCGGATCAAGCTGAACATCTGAGTTTCCACCTGCACGGGGGGACGACGTATGGACGAGGTTTACGCAGCCTTCCTGCAGGGAGCCCTGAGCTACAGTCCCTCAAGAGGCCAGTCTGAAGACCACTGAAAAAAAATTTTATTTAAAAAATAAAAAGACAATAAATATATTATCAGCATAACAAATTTGATTAGTGATGTAAAAATGGTGCAGAATCTTAAAGATTCCTTATTTTGTCTCATAATGTTACTTTGTACTTTACTTGTATATACACACACACACACAGGTTGGATATATAAGAAATTGCTGAAGTCTTGAGTATTTTGATGGTAAATTAAATGAGGCACACCAAGTCAAATTCATTTCCATTATAAAATATCTTCTGTCTCTTTCTTTTCTTCTTTCTCTCTCTCTACTGATCAATATTCAGCGTGCTAGAGAATCATGTCGATCTGGATGAGTATGATGAAGTGAACGATGGCACGTTACTGGAGATTTGGTACACACCGCCAGAGGCTGTAGGTTGGTGGTGCCACTTTTTGCTTTCCAATTTATATCCAGTTTTGTGTCATGTTCAGCTGGCCTTCATCTGTATGCTTATGTTTCCTTCTAGTCTTGTCAAATGATGAAGAACCAGGTATAGATATATTGTATATTACTAGGTTTATATATGACTTCTGTATGACTTCTCAAAGCTTTTTCTCCACCACAGATGAAAAAAAATTATAAATAATCTTTAATATTTAAATGGTTTTATTATCTTATATTATAATTTTTTGTTTTTTTTGTTTATTTCAGATGGAGAAGCAGATACAGCACATTCTTATACAGGTATAAAAAAAAAAAAACTGGGAAATGTTAAGAGCCAGATTCAAACCTACTGTGCATCACCTTCACCACAGCTCGATATGTTGCTTCATGTTAAAGTCACCATGAAATCAAAATTGACCATTCTTATTTTTTATGGAATATTGCTATATTTAATTTAAAATGATAAATAATTTATCTGTGCACATAATGATTATTATACTGTTCCCGATGAACAAAATCGAGTCCCGCCCTACTATTTTTCTTTTTTTGACAAGCCTTTTCACTTAGATACACATAGCAATAGAGAAGAAAAGACTATAGCAACTTCCGTTTCATGGTGACTATAACCACTAAGCCACAGCTCTGACAATACTAATATTTTAACATGTGATTGTTCAGTGCGGACATGTGAGCACAACACTCAGCAGCTCACACTGGCCCGGGTGAAACGCTCCACACCGCCGCTGTCATGCCATGTCCGAGCCCGGGTGAAGAAGTACCATCCCCAGCAGTTATACCAGTGCCTGAAGCTCTTCTGCTCCAAGTGTAAAACAATGTGAGTCTGACACTCACAGCAACCAGCTCCTGACTCCCATCCATGAAAAGAATACAGAGAAGGTTGAATTTATACTTAATTGTTAGTTGTTTAAAGTGCCCTATTATACTTTTTCGAGTATTACTCACTAAAAGAAGAAAGGTAATGTAGCTGTTTGAAACTTTGCAGACCATTTACATTCACAAAGATTAAAGTGCAGGTAAATGGATTTATTTTATCCCAAAAGAAAGAATTCCAGTCTTACTTTCTGCTTGAACCTACGTAGGTTTGTTAAGTTGCATAATGCCAGCCTATGGTCTTCATTGGCTGCTCGTGAGCAACGTCTACTAACCCTAGAACACTATAGTTGTAGCTGAGACTGGAAGAGTTTAGGTTGTGTCGTCAACATGTCAAGAATACGCTGTTTTCTGCGCTGCGAAAGCAAATCCACTTTGATGCACTTCCAAAGGATGAGAAGAGAACTCAACTTGAATTTATATGTTATAACCGACGCCATCGTTACTGTTTGTATCAGTGTGTATGACAGTGCTGAGGCCGTTTCTTTTTTTCAGACTCGCGCTGTAAGCAGTAGACCAGTCACAACAGACTGGGCCATCTGACCAATTAGAGCAGAGTAGACCAACCACTACAGACTGGGCCATCTGACCAATCAGAGCAGAGTAGACCCATCACAACAGACTGGTCTACTCTGCTCTGATTGATCAGATGCCCCAATTACAACAGCATGGACCATCTGACCAATCAGGTCTTGGATGCATTTAAACCTATTGTAGAAGACGGTCAAAACAAAATTAGGAGATTATAAAATGGCATAATACTGCATAATTGTACCATTTTAAATTGTATAATACTCTTTGCAAATAAAATGTTAAATTAAAGAGGGAAAAATTATGCACATCCAAATTATATCTAAAAGGTGCAGGGTCAAAACGAAAGATATGAAAATAAACAAAGAAAATCCACGCACTGTTAAACTATTCCCTTTATTTGCAAATAAAACATTGCCTGGCGAAGATATTTTGATCAAAAAAGATCTTCGCCAGGCAGTTTTATTTATAACAGTGTACCGCATTTCCTCATTTAAATATCACAAAATAAAATAATAATAAAATTTAATTTATGTGATTTTGTACCGGTTCAAGGGCACCTTT
Source organism: Phoxinus phoxinus (assembly GCF_949152265.1). NCBI lineage: Eukaryota > Metazoa > Chordata > Actinopteri > Cypriniformes > Leuciscidae > Phoxinus > Phoxinus phoxinus. The sequence continues at coordinate 19,276,391 of NC_136900.1, read as the reverse complement.
AATTCAAAATTATATTAATTTAAAAATAATGAAGAGAATATCTTGTTTGTTTTGCTCTAGAGGACCAGACTTAAACCTTTTAATTCTTCTAGATTCGTCTAGGAGTCTTGTTTGCCACCTGGTGGCTATTCAACAGAACTAAACTGCAAAAGTTAAAGGGATAGTTCACTTTAAAATTAAAATTCTGTCATCATTTACTCACCTTCAAGTTGTTTCAAACCTGTATTAATTAATTTATTCTGCTGAACACAAAGAAAGATATTTTGAAGAATGTCGGTAACCAAACAGTAGTCTGTACCCATTGACTTCCATAGTAGGAAAAAAAAATACTATGGAAGTCAATGGGTACAGACTACTGTTTGGTTACCGACATTCTTCAAAATATCTTTCTTTGTGTTCAGCAGAATAAATTAATTAATACAGGTTTGAAACAACTTGAGGGTGAGTAAATGATGACAGAATTTTAATTTTAAAGTGAACCATCCCTTTAAAGGGATAGTTATTTCAGTCGATAAAGTTTTAAATATGGATATTGTTCTTACAAGAACGCATCGCTTCGCTTTAGAAGGCCTTTATTAACCCCTCAGAGCACTTGAATAGACTTTTAAAAAATGGTGCCCATGCACTCCCATTATAAAGCTTGGAAGAGTCAGGACATTTTTGAATATAACTCTGATTGTATTTGTCTGAAAGAAGAATGTCATATACACCTGGGATGGCTTCAGGGTGAGTAAATCATGGGGTAATTTAAATTTTTGGGTGAACCATCCCTTTAAGATTTAAGTAAGACATTTTTATTTATACATTTAAAGAAATCAATACTTTTATTTAGCAAGGACATATTAAATTGACCTAACGGGACAGTAAAGACATTTATGTATCACTGTTTTCACAAAAGTATTAAGAACATCCTTTTTCAACAATGATGATAATAAGAAATGAGGTTCAAATCAGCGTATTGAATGATTTCTAAAGGATAATCTTAGACTGAAGACTGGAGTAATGATTCTGAAAAGTCAGCTTTGATCACAAGAATAAATCACATTTTAAAATATATGAAATAGAAAACAGTTATTTTAAAGGTGAACTATGCAGGTTTTTTACCTTAACCGAACAGCTTCGGAGTCATTGGAATGGTTCTATTACTTTTTTCGGGTTGAATGGTGGTCGTTTCGCACCCCTCTATCGCCTGTGAGCGGAAAACACACTTGCAACTGAGCCGGCGGGCCAACGGACGCGTGGCGTCAGGAGGTATCGCGTGATATCGGGTCTCGCGATGTAAAGAATTGCTTTACGGCAAAAAGAAATCTGCTAAAATTCTGTCATTATTGCGCTCCCTCAAGCTGTTTGACCCGCATGAAGAAGACGTTGTAAAGAATGTCCCGTCTGCTTTGATGTCGTTGATCTAGACTTTCAAAAACAAAAAATCTTACCAACCCCAAACTTTGAAATGGCAGTGCACATTTTGTTTGTTTGTATGTGACAGGAAAGACGTTCCCGATGACGGCGCTGTTGCTAAAGTCTTTCGGGAGTCTGCGAGAGAGAGCCAGCCTTGCGATGAGCAGTGGGCCGCCACTTCATCAGCGAGCTCTAGAGAAGCCGGCAGAACCATCTCAATGCACATATCCAAAGATATGGTGGGGCAAAGCACTCACATGCAGCTGATATTCGTTGAGGGTGCGTCTGACTACAAACAAAAGCTTTTTTTCATATATATATTTGTGACATAAGTTTAAAAACATAGCTTTGCATTTACAGGAACGACGCTGGATGAGATTTGTGTGTTATCACGCGATTACAAAAACCTGGTTCCCGTGAGATCCGAGAACGGCAGGATGGCCCTGATGGATCTCACAGCTCCCTTCCTGTTCTCTGGAGACAAAAGATATTACGGGTAAGAGGACAGGCGTACATACTTCATTTTAAACTCCCCTGGTATTCAGCGTGTACATCTCTTATCGTGTAAACACTGTTTGACAAACCCCAGGGAAGGATACGATCACGTCTTTTTAGTTAAATGTGTGTTTGTGTGCGTGTCTCAGGTGTAAGCGGTGCTCTCTGAACACGTTTGAAAACCATGTGTTTACTGGAGTGGAGACCTATGATGGACAGGCGGTTGCTGAAGGTATCATTTTGGCCTATTTATTACCTTATTTTTATGATATTTTTATGATTCAACATTTCTCTTATCTAACTTCTGTACTATCAAAACAAATAATACAGCACTCAAAACACAAAATAAAGTTTCAGATAACTTTTTTAAATTCATTTTGACATCAAAATGTTTATAACCGTTATATAATAAAATAAATTACTAATTTACCCAGAATAAGAAAATGTATATAAACTAAGAACAAATTGATATAGGTGCCACATGAAACACTGATTTTTAATGTCAGTTTCTGTTCTTAATTCTAACATTCGTAATGAATCATTCATAAAGACGTTTTTTTAATGAATTTAATCACTTTTTAAAAAAATATACTATGTTTGCTACCTCAATTAAATTTATAGAATTTAAAACTACATTTTCAGTTCAGTTCTGAATGGCGCAACCCTAATGAAAAGAGGAAAATATCATCTAAATATAATCAGTCCTCCTTTAGGATGCTGGAGAAGCTGTGGCGTATTTAAAGCACATTATGCACTCATTTCTTTTAACACTTGTACAATAATAAAACAAAATTGGACATATGTAATTAGATGATAGAACAAATTTTTAAGAAACCAAATATAGTAAAGATGCAAAATATAGTCTTGGGTATAGGATCTGTGTTACTTAATAAAGATGGGGTTATTTATTTAGAATATTGAGAATTTCAGCGCTTAAAGCAAAAACAAAAATAGATCCCAGTTGTAAATGATTGGTTAGTTAGTTTCCAAAGTACGTGAATAACATGAAATTAAGAGCAAAATAATACTTTTTTTATGTTAAATGAGGTATTATGCCTTACAGGTGTACCGTAGTTAAAAGTGCATGATATAAATATGTGAAGACAAGTTCATTTTAATTTTGGAGATGTAAAAATGTGTTTTGATCTATTTATTGGGTGTTTTGTCTTTGTTTTTGGTGGTGGTATTATTAATAAAGGGATAGTTTACCAAAAATAAAAATTAGCCCATGCTTTACTCACACTAAAGCCATCCTAGGTGTATATGATATTATTATATTATTATTTTATTTTTTCCAAACTTTTACACGTTCGCGTATAATGTTACTAAAGCTTTCTATTTCAGATAAATCCTGTTCTTTTGAAATTTCTATTCATCAAAGAATCCTGAAAAAATGTGTAACTGTTTTTAACATTGATAATAATACTAAATGTTTTTTGAGCAGCAAATCAGCATATTAGAATGGATCATGTGACACTGAATACTGGAGTAATGATGCTGAAAATTCAGATTTGCATCACAGGAATAAATTACATTTTAAAATGAATTAAAATAGAAAACGGGTATTTTAAATTGTAATAATATAGTATTTCCCAATGTTATTATTTATTTGTATTTTTCAATCAAATGACAATCAAATAAATGCAGCCTCGGTGAGCATTAGAAACTTTTAAAAACAAAATCCGCTCTCAAACTTTTGAACGGCAGTATATATAAATATCTATATAAATGTCCTGGTCAGAGTTAAAAAAGAAATAAAAAAAAAGGCTGATCCTAGCATCACTTCAGTGTTTCCAACATTTTGAATGTCTATTGTGCCACTGTTGTCCTAAAGAGAATTTGGACACTTCCACCACGTATATTTCGGCAGTTCATCTGTTTCTGTCACACAGCTCTGGGAGTTCAGCTGATGCGGTACGGATTGTTAATCCAGTTTGAACTGGACGACGGGACGGACACATTAGAGGCTCTGCTGTGGGAGAACGCTGTGAGTATATCAATGCCATTTCTGGAAAAACTGCACCTTAGTATAAAATTACTTCTTTTTGTTTAAAAGTTGTAAAACACACAAAAAATATAGCTGTACATTACCTGATCAGCAGAGGGCGCTATTTTCTCTTTTGAAATATGCTTTAGTGGTTGTCTCTCTGGCCGTTTCTCAATACCAAGTACGCAAACTTCGGACTTGCATCCTTGGTAGTTCAGGCTTGCCAAGTTCGACTTAGGAGAACGAACTCCCGAGGACGAGAGGACGCAAGTCCGGTTATTCTGCAAATGGAACAGCGGCGTTCTTGATCGCGTCCCTCAGTACGCTCTGGCTACTCCGGTTATCTTTTTATGTATATTTTAGGCAACAATAAAACAAAATATGGTATAAAACAACTCTACCTCTTTTCATTTAAAAAAAATCTTAAAAACATTAAATGGCCACACAAATGTGGTTCAGGCAACGTGTACATTGATTATCTGCACTGCATATATTTATAACAACACGAAATATAAAACACAACCCTGCTTCTTTTTGTTTTCATTTTAAAAATATGAAACATTATTGAACATTAAAACTGACATTTAAAAAATAGAGACGGGGTTGTGTCATTTTATTATACATGTACAGTGAAGAGAATGTATAATAAAATATTCTATATATTTTTAAATATATAGCCTAAAATAAAATTACACAACCCTGACTCTTTTTGTTAAATGACAGTTTTAATGATCTGATTTCCACAATTCAGTCAAACATAAGTCAGCTTAAAATAGCCTAAAAATAACGCAAGTTAAACAGCCTAAATATATAAAATTATGAAACTTCTCTTCATAATTTTGCCCTCAGCCAAAACGATTTGCCATGGAACAAATTATAGATTAATGAGACCAAAGATGATGGCCCGTTAGATATACACAAGAGAAGACGCATTATATCTCATGTTTAACCACTTGACTAGTGACACCAGAGCCAGCGGCAAACATCAGAAGCACTAGCCGAGGAAAAGCTGTTCCAGTCGGGGTTATTGAGCGTTGAACACCCGGTTATTGCCCGGATCTCACAAGTCCGAAAACATCAGAATCATTTTTCAAATATCTTTATAAATAAACCACAGATTTGAGCTTTAAACAACTACATTCTCGACTGAAACACTCTTAGAATTACATTTCATGGCACGATAACAGTAGTGTTTTGATATTACGTTGGTTTTCTCCTCTGCCATTGACACTTGCTGGTGGTGCGAGATGCATTCTGGGATACCTGTCTGTCTCCAGTCCGCACAAGTCACCTCTACATGCATCCTCGGTAAAAGGGGCGGATCAAGAACACATCTGGGGATTTGAACTGGACTTGGCTAGATGTGAACTTTGAATTGGAACAGTACTTGGGCAGCGACTGATGACGTTTCACAAGTCCACAAGAACACAAGTACAGACAAGAACGCATATTGAGAAACGGCCTCTGTCTTATTCTTTGCAGGAGAAGTTCTTCCATGTTTCTGCTGTCGATGCTTCAGGCAGTCAGGATTTGCAGGACAAGATTCAGACCATCATCGACACAATTCAACCACCACAAAGCAGTTTAGGTAAAGATTTCATTCCCAGCTATTTTTTTTCCCTTTAAATATTGAAGGAATATTCCAGAGTAAGAGAATGTATTTTTTTCTGTATTTTCTTTGCAGAAGAACGTCCATGGCTGGATCTTTGCCTCTCTGTCTACACTGTAAAGGACAATAACATAAATAAAGTTTGCTACCAGATCACTGACTCCGAAATCAGAGAGGAATAAAGAAGTTAAAGTAAAATATCATAGATGGGCATCTGCAAAGAACAAGAAAAAAAGGAGTTGCTAGAAATCTTTTGTGTTAAAGGGATAGTTCTCCTAAAAATTACAATTTTGTCATTGCTTATTCACCCTCAAGTTGTTCCGAACATGTATGAGTTTCTTTCTTCTGTTGAACATAAAGGAAGATATTTTGAAGAATGTCGGTAACCACACAGTTGACGGCACCCATTCACTTCCATAGTAGGAAAAAAATACTATGGAATTCAATGGGCTCCATCAACTGTCTGGTTACAGACATTCTTCAAAATATCTTCCTTTGCGTTCAACAGAAGAAAGAAACTCTTACAGGTTTGGAACAACTTTAGGGTGAGAAAATGATGACAAAATTGTTATTTCTGGGTTAACTATTCTTTTAAGAAATGTAAATATGTTTTATGGTCAAACACTCAATTCATTCATCTATAAAATAAAGTATATTTCTATTTAGAATACATAACTACTTGTTCTGCTTTGACTTGTGTTTGGCATTTTTAACAAGCCATCTGGAGTGAAACTGATGAGCATTGACAGCAAGTGGTTGTTGCCGGAAACAAAATGTAGTTGTGTTTCAGTCCACAAGGTGGCGCGTTCACTGTGTTGTGCTGTTGTATCTGTGAAAGCGGCGCCTCCCTGAGTCCCTGACAGAGCTTCATGTTCACAGATCCATCAGGAGATCATAAACGGCTCTCAAGGACTTTCACTTTATCGAGATGCTGGATGCTCGTTCCTTGAAGTCTATTTTTCCTCTTGTACGAAACGCTTGGAAATATCTCTGCTGTTCAAGGACTTCAACTACCTTTGTTTTGTTTGGTTGAACACCTGTTTGACCTGCTGTTACAAAACTATTGATTTTAAAAAATGGAAACTAGCGATGTTCATCTAAACGAGAGACCAGTGAGTGGGACGAAGCTTGATGTTAATTCTACAAGTACGCCTTAAAATACTGGATTAATCAGGTTTGGATATTTTAAAGGAAAACGCAATGGAAATGCAATTTTTAACTGTATTTTGTTTGCTCATTTGTTGTGAACTCTCTGTAGTTCTCGCAAGTAGCAACAACACGACTGATTTAAAGTCAAAAATAGTTTCCAATAAAGAGCGTACAATTAACACACACAGCCAAGAACGACGTGTGACGTTAGATAAAGTCCGTTATGGAACAGGTAAGGAAACCACTACAGATGTGATTTCATCGGTCGGTACTACAAAACATTTAATGGTGAGCGCATATTCCAGACAGAAGTACGAAAAAACGTATGTAATGGACAAATATAGCAACTCAAAATCATTTCTGAGGGAAATAACAAGTGAAATTCATCGTCGACGAGGAAGAGCGACGGCGGGAAATGAAGTTGAGCGCGTGGAGTCACTGCCGAAGCCTGTAGCACAGATCCAGCCTACAGACTTTCCTACTGATGTCACTATTCCTGAATGGGGCACCTCACCTGTGGAAGACTTTGAGGAAGACTTCACTCCGTTAATTCCCTTTAACACACGATCAAAAACCCCAGGGGTGAAGAATCCGTTTTTCCCCGTGACAGGTGAATCGTATGGTGCATATGCCGTCATGTGTTTCTCCATCGTCATTTTCACTGTGGGGATTGTTGGGAACATAGCAATCATGTGCATAGTGTGCCACAATTACTACATGAGAAGCATTTCAAACTCCTTGTTGGCCAACCTCGCCCTGTGGGATTTTGTCATCCTCTTTTTCTGCTTGCCACTTGTTATATTCCACGAACTCACTAAGGATTGGCTCCTTGGGGAATTCTCCTGTAAAATCATTCCATACATTGAGGTAAACGCCATATTGGATTAAGAGAACTGTGGTTGGTCACTTTCAATGGGTGATTGAAATGCAGTTCTTTCTTTTACTAATGTGTCAAATTGGTATTACTATTTGAAAAATATGTTTATGGTAGCTACATGGGGCAAGACTTCTAAAAGAATCATTAATATAAGTTAGTCTGTTTGGTTAGTTAATAAGGGCTATACCTGATCACATCACACATTCTATGTAGTTTTCCATTGCATCTGTATAACATATGTATTTTTTATGGATTAAGGTGAGCTATAAAATTAAGGGTGGGTCAGACTCGTGATTGAGTGGGTCTGGTTCACCAGCCGGACTTGGTTTCTTGATTGAGCTTGACTTTAGTCTAGCAGGTTCTCAGATGTACAGTAGGCCTACAGTAAGCTACTTTTGCACCTGAAACTGGTTAAATTGCTGGTTTATCCTTTCTGGTAAATGCACATGGGATTCACATGTAACTGCTTTCATCATTTTAGACGTATTTAAAGATGATGTTAGTTTTCTACAAATGTCTGGGCTACTGAACCGTATGTGTTAGGTCACGGAGTCAGGTCAGGTAAGTTACTGTACATATTGATTTAAACAAACTTGCTTAGCAAAATTTTTGCTACCGTTTCTCAGCCAAGACAGTTACTGACATGAAAGTGAAACGCCATTAACAGCTATAGCACTTTCTGTGGCAACGTTGAAATTACAAAATACTTGCATTGCGTTATTAATTTACGTATATTTGCGTAAAAAGCTACGCCATTCAGCGTCTGTCCAATTTCACAATGTAATTCCACAACACACGATGATAATTTTATTTTATTTTTTCAACCCGCTCTTAACTTTGTGATTCCGAAGACTTCTTGCATCAAAGCGCCCTAACTGCGTATGGTACAGTACATGATCAAACCAATAATCTTATGGCTATTGTTATCAAATAACATACAGATTGAAGTGTTCTTGCAACATTCTTAAGTAACAAATTTCCAGAGCTGATTTGTTGGCATTTTAATTAGATTATGCTGTGTGAAAGTGTTGTGTCAGAAATTCAATGCAAATATTATACGTGTAGGTCAGGACAGACAGCTTTGTTGTGTTTTGTCTACTTGAGTAAGGGGGAGTGTCTTCTCTGCAGACACAAAGAGATAGTGGTATTGCCCTGAGGCAGCGTTCAGATTGTATCATGTGTTTCTGAGGAATTGACCTGATTGGTGCCATAGTTGTGGCTTTAATCTCCTGACACACTACTGAGCGCAAATGCCTACACCCTTGATTCAGAACAACCCGCTAACTTGATCACAATGTTTCAACCTAACAATGAAGTCTATGGCCCTGAATGGAAAGGCTGTGGTGTTTTGTGGGATTGAATTTCGTTAATGTTCCACACGCTCAGGAGTTCAATACAAGTTGCGCTCAAACCATTTTATTTTTATGGTTGAACTTGAAATTTTGCCACATGCTTTCAGGCTCATTCCTCCTTTTTCCTGAAATAAATCAGAAATCAAGGTTACGGAATAAGGCACTTACAATTTAAGTGAAATGTGACCATTTTTTAAATGTTATTTTAAAAGCAGAAATCGTATGTAAAAACTTTGGTATTATATGATCTGTGAAGTTCTTATGCTTTTTACAGTAGCTTAAGGTGTTACGTCGACTCATTTACAGGCTATACTATTGAAAAGATGAGTTTTAATGCTTTCAAATTGGCCTCATTGCAAGCGCCTCAATGTAACCCAGATTTTTGCTTGTTAAAAAAAAAAAAGTCAAATTACATTTTTTGGTAATCAGCTTTATGCTATAAGTGCTGTCAATTAGACTTAACTTTAATTTCACCCGCAATGTTCCTTTAGGATCCCAACGCTGTTTGTCAGTGGAAGGATTTTCTAAAAGTTTATTAGTAATGACCACACTTCCCCTTTACCTTGCAGGTGGCGTCTTTAGGAGTAACTACCTTCACTCTTTGTGCTTTGTGCATTGACCGTTTCCGTGCCGCGAGCAACGTCCAGATGTACTACGAGATGATCGAGAACTGCACCTCCACTGCAGCCAAGCTAATGGTGATTTGGATCGGCGCTCTGCTCCTTGCCCTGCCCGAGCTTCTTATCCGGCAGCTGGTGAGAGAGGACCGGGAGCCTCCGGAAGTGACGCCTTGCGAACACTGCGTGGTCCGAATCTCCACGGCTCTCCCGGACACGCTTTACGTCCTCGGACTCACCTACAACAGCGCTCGTCTCTGGTGGTACTTCGGCTGCTACTTCTGCCTTCCCACTCTCTTCACCATCATCAGCTCAGTGGTGACCGCACGCAAGATCCGCAAGGCCGAACGCGCCAGCGTCCGCGGCAACCGCAAGCAGATCCAATTGGAGAGCCAAATGAACTGCATTGTTGTTGCCCTGGCTATCCTATACGGATTTTGCGTCATTCCGGAGAACATCAGCAACATCGTATCGGTGTACATGGCTACAGGTGTGCCGCGTCGCACACTGGATATCCTGCATCTGGTGAGTCAGATGATGCTGTTCTGCAAGTCCGCGGTTACACCGGTGCTGCTTCTGGCTCTCTGCCGGCCCTTCAGCAAAGCCTTTCTGGACTGCTGCTGCTGCTGCTTTGAGGAGTGCGGTCCACCAAAGTCTTCCGAGCCCAACAGTGACGACAACGATCAGGATGGCACCACCGAGCTGGAGCTTTCCCCCTACAGCACTGTAGTGCGCAGGGATCCATCTACCTTCCCAATAGCGGGAACGCACTGTTAAGGTACCTTACTGAAGAGGTACTCGTTTCCAAGGGTTTAGACATACGGAATAAACCAGTCCAGAGATGTTTTCACACGCTGCAGTTTCTGATTTTACTCTGCTGTGTTTTGGGAGGGATGCCCACAAACTGGATATTTTAACTTGTGAAAAGGGAAAGAACCACGTTTATTACAGAACACATTGTCTTAGAGATGCGACTGCCTATTGATGTTTACAGAAGAAGACATGAGTACCTTGACTAGGTCTAGAAATATTATGGATTAACTCACATGCATTTGTAATATTTGCACAATTTTCTTACCCCAGTATCTTTTTTTTTTCCAATTTAATTTGTTGTAATTGTATTTTTGTTAAAAGTATCTCTGAGACTTACTGTACTGAAGGTAATATATAGAAAATGGCTGTTCATAGTATGTTTTGGTGTTGTGGAAATTGGCGATTCTTGTGAATCGATTTAACGTTAAGCCTAGCTCCTTTGCTATGTAAGTATTAAATTCACTCTGTATTTGCTAGCAGAAGTACTTGTGATGCACTTCAGCCACTGAAAAGCACTGAAGACGCTGTTGTTTTAGCCAAGACATGTCACTTTTGAATAATAATAAATAAAAAAAACATTACAGATAAAACTTGAGTGTTATACTGAAACTGGACATGGTGTTTTCTATTTATTCAGATTATGTGATCTAACCAATCAGTATATCCTTTACCAATCAATTCTTCTCCAATGGCTGGTTCATTCTTGATGGTGTTGGTTCACAGGCCTCTGGATCATCAATGCCATACAGTACTCTAGTACACAGAGGCTTTTGTTTAAAGCCATGGCCAGTTCAGCATTAGGCATTCATGCTGCAGCGGATTCCATGACCTCACAGATAGAAGTGCGGACTGGATTGGGAGTGTAGGGAAAGATGTAGGAAGCCTGTTTGGCTTAACAAGACAGCTGGAGTTTCGTTATTGTGGTCTGGTTGTTTATTGGCCATTTAGTATGAAAGGGATATTTGGACTTTTGCACTGCTTGAGGAACAATCTCATCTCTTTTACATTTACGATCAGCTCCAAAACCTAGTGCGCTGCCTTGCTGTCTACTTGCTACACAAGAGATGCAACTCTTTGTTGTTGAAGTATAGCTTGATTTCAGATTAAAAGTTTGGCCAACACAGAGTATCCTAGAAGGTGTTTTCTACCGCTTAGAACTGCATTCACATCAAGACCCTGATGATATCTTAAAAGAACACACTACAGTTCAGAAACTCTTGGGGTCAGAAAGAATTGAAGATTTTAGAAATGTAATACTTTTATTCAGCGAGGATGCATTAAATTAGCAGTAAAGAATGTTATGTTGTTAGAAAGATTTCTATATCAAATAAATGCTGTTCATTTGAACTTTCTATTCATCAAGAATCCTGATGAATGAATCAAAATATTGAGCAGCACAACTGTTTTCAACATTGATAATGAGAAATGTTTCTTGAGCAGCATATCATCATATTATAATGATTTCAGGAGAATTATGAGACACTCTTTGCCGTCACAGTAATAAATTACATTTTAAAATAACTTAAAATAGAAAAACACATTTATTATAAGTGGCAATGTTCCACATTAGGACTGTTTTTACTGTATTTTGGTCAAATAAATGTAACCTTGGTGAGCATGAGACCTCTTTTATAAACATTTAAACAATTGTACCAACCCCAAACTTTTGAACGGTAGTATAGTTCTGTCATCATTTAGACATTTATCCAAACCTACAGTAGTACACATTCTACTGTGGATATTTGGGGAAAATATTCAGGCTAATGTTGTTTTGAACCCCATTGATTTTAATGTATGGACAACAACATTTCAAATGACATTTTTCAATATTTTGAAGGCACTTGTGTTCAGTGATGACATTCTCATGCATATTTAAATAGATTGCATCATTCAGACCCACACTTTGGCCTAATAAATTATTCATAGGCACCAACAAACAGTCATTCTTTTGAACGGCACGTGTCATATTAATATTTCATGAATGATGAGTGCTTCATGCCACTACGTTGTTGGGACCCGCAAGGACTAAATTCATTTAATGTTTTTCAAAATTTAGTTTGTTCTTGTTGAACTCTTATCGCTTATTATTAGGGCATCTTATTATAATGTCATAATTTCTTATACCATAATCAAGGTTTACTATAGCATTTGTTCATTTTGCCTTGTCTGGTTATGCACACTTGTTTACGATGATGGGAACAGTTTGAGGTGGATGGGCCACAATGGTACCCATACTTAAAAAGACTGTCCGCTTTTTAGCGTCTTTTCTAATTGGATCCATCTGATTGAGTGGATGTCGGTGACGGAAAAGTAGGGCTTTATTGTCTTGTTTTTCCTTTTGTGGAATTGTCCCTTATTTCTAGGTCACTGCCTGTGATGAACGCTTGAATGCGTTAATGAGATCCCTGTGAACTCTTCCCTGTGTGTGAGCGGCTCTCTTCTTTGTCACACACACACACACACACACACTGTATGTACTATTTGCAGTCCCCCTCCGCGGCGGCCCTATGAAGGGGAATTATGGGATTGTTGGCACTGCCAAATTGCTGTTTGTTGTAGGAGAACCTTCAAGTTTGTTTAAAGGTCCCTTTTGAAAAGCCTAATTGAGCTGTTCTGATGTTCACACAGCGGAAGCGCACACATTCCCTCCTGTTGCCCCGTCATCAGCATTATCCTAAACCTTTGATTTGGTCCTTAGGGAAATCATCACAGCAATTTGTGTCTTATGACAGTTTGACACTCTACATTACTTTAATATGCTCAGCCATTTTAAAGTCATTTTGAGAATGAGCCAATTAAAATGAACAGATTTTTACATTTTATTCCCTGCTCAAAACTGGAAGATTATCCATGACAAAACCAAACGGGTTCTCAAACCTGTGGAATTGTGCACCACACATGACAATGTACGGGAAATGACCTCTGCTCATTACATAATGAGTGTCTCATTAATTATTAAATTCCTTTTATCTCGACTTGGCAAAGTCATTTTCCCAGTAACAAATGCTTTAATTAAAGTATTATTAATATTTATAGGGATTTATGGGCTATTACTTTGTAATTGCTATTTGCATATATCATTTAAAATATATACAGAGTGGTACTAAAGCCTGTGACCACTGCACTCTTTTACCTTTAACATCCATGGAAACCTCTTTTATTACACATAAGGTTCTTTATAGTGGAAAAAGGTCCTATAGATTATTAAAATGTTCTTTTGCAAACTATATGAGGAAAAACGTGTTTTTTTAATAACTGTCCACTAAAAGGTTCTTTTGGGAACCAATGATGGTTCTTCTAAGGCATCGCAGCGAGAACCTTCTTCTGGAACCTTTATTTTTAACCCCCTATACCTTTTGTATTAAGCTTTATAAAACAGTCATAATTATTATTATTTAAAAATAAAACCATATTAATCAGTAATTTCTCATTAATGAGTGAATGCACACAAGTTTTAAATGTTACCATGTTTTTACCAAGCTATTAGTTAATTTACCCCCATTTTAATTCATGGCGAGGAGAACTGCTCAATTCATGTTCTATTGTTCTCACTCAATGAACCTTTCACACTTCTGCCAGTGTGCCGAATTTCGACTGCCACCCAAATTATTACCCCCTCGTTGAAGTCGCTACCTGATTGCCTAATCCTAACCCTAAACCCCCACAACTAATCCTAAACCTACCAATAGGGTAATCATTTGGCTTTTAGGAAGGAAGAAAGAGGAAAATCCAACACATTCCTCTAGTTGTCCCAGATGTTTGGACCCAGTTGTATTTGTTTGGAGGAGGGTCAAATGTGCATCAACATCCACTGGCATAATAACGCTTCACTGGGTGTACACAATATCTGCATTGTCTTCCTCCCTCTTTCTCTCTCAGAAACAGAGAAAACATCCTTTTTCAACCATCTCTGTTCTTTAGTATTCACATGTAAAGTTAAGGCAGCTCAGTTCTGTTTTTATTTACATTCGCAAATATACAGAAAGTCTTTTTCATGAAGTGATTCTTCATTTTGATTCAGTTTCCATTTCCTCTTTCTTTTCGCGTACAGTGTCTCACCGAGGAGCTAAAACTCTTTGTCTCGGCATATCATAACACATTCTGACATGGACCTTTTAGCTAAATAGACAAAAACTGAAATTTGTAGAGTTTTCATTTGGACAAAGGAAACTGTTTGCGTCACTGTGGCATTCGGGGTCGAAAGGAAACAATCACTGCCCTGTGTGGATGTTTTATGGCATGTGGGAGACAGCCAAAGGGGCATTACTGGCCTGCGACTCAGTGGTCACAAACAAAAGGGCCGCAAGGGACACTGAGGTGTTATAATTCATTTTAAGTATCCGAGGGGCCAATGAACTATTAAGTGACATGCATTGATATCCAAAATCATGGCCACCTTATCTACTAAGGGGAATCCTTCTAAATTTTGCAAATATCCTAGTAGTTTTGCTTGCTTTAGGTATTTTTTTTATCATTCCTTTTTGATGCAAAACTCTACTTTAAAAACATCATGGCTGCTCTGCTGTCAAAATCCATCAAAGTGATACAATCAGAAGTGTCTGCACAATTCAGTGGGTGAAAAGCTTGAGAATGCCAGAAGGTCACCTTTTTCCATAGCAGACCTCACATGCTTTGCACGACAGACAGCAGCTTGTGCTGAAGGGTTTCCAGAGAGAGCTGTCATGGAAAGAATTCAAAGGCAATCCTGCATATTATAGTCTTGTCACTTTGATGTGGTTGTCTCTTGTCACTTCTTTCCCAGAATGCAAGGTAAAGGTCACCATAAAATTAAAATTATCCCCTGAGAATTTTGTGTAACTCAAAATGATTTTGTCAAATAAAGCAAATTCACCTTTTTTTGATTAATTTTACCAACACGATCTCATGAAAGTGCGTATCTATACCACAAATGTTATTTCTCGTGCCATTTATATGGCAAAAATGTTTTTTTTTTTTTTTTTGCGTGCATATGCTACGCACTGAAAACGTGCGTATTACATGCCATAAAGTGCGTATCATATGCACGCAAAAACTGCGTATCATGCACGCAAAAACTATTTTATGTTAAAATGTCAGTGCGCTAACCACTAGGCTATCAGCGCCGACCGAACCTACACCTTTTCTTGATTACATTTGTTTTATTTAAAAAAAAGATTGAAATTTATAATTAACAATAAATGTAAAAATGAGGTGTTTACAAACTAAGGGTGTTACATGACAACGATGTGCTAAAAACTGAAAAGTTTTTCGGCGTTTTTTTCCGCAGACGACAACGTTGTTAAAACGATCCCCGTTCACACGGATCGACTAAAAACGCTGTATTCTGCTGCCAGGCCAGTAGTTGGCAAACTGTGATTCCACTTTCTCTGAACTGGGTGGTAGTACATGGAGAAAAGACAGCTCACTCCATCAGCAGAAAGTCACAGGAGGCTGAAAAAGAGGGAAAGAAAAGAAGAAAGTGGAGAGAGGGTGATGTTTGTTATTGCCCATCTGTGCACAGGAATGGCGATGCATTACTTCTAGCCCCGTAGCTGACAAGTGAATTGAATAATTGTTGAACGTGCCAGGCCTGTGTTAATGAGACGTCTTGATCCCCCAGCAAATCTCTCCTCATGCATGATGGGAGTTCAATTATGTGTATGTGCAGAGATGAACCTGATGTCCTTAATGAACATCTGAACTTATTCATTAAAATATAGATGGTTACGTCCACTTAAGACATTCTAATAACTAGAAGTAACTTTGCAAATACGTCAACTAACTCTCATTAGAGTATTAGCACTATTAGGTTAGCGTTTGGGTTAAGTTGCCATGTGGAACAACGTGTTCACCCAAAAATAAATAATTTACTCGCCTTCATGTTGTCTCAACCCTGTATGAGTTTCTTTCTTCTTTTGAACACAAAAGATATTTTGAAGAAAATGTAAAGAGACAGCTGACGGTAGCCATTGACTTCCATGTGGAAAAAATAGCATGGAAGTCAATGGGGTCCATCAACTGTCGTTACCAACAATATCTTCCTTTGTGTTCAACAGAAGAAAGAAACTCATAAAGGTTTAGAACAACCTGAGGATGAGCGAATGATGACAGAATTAACATTTTTGGGTGAACTATCCCTTTAAGAGAAGAAACAAATAAGCATGACATGTAAATAGACTTCTGTGAAAGAAAATAAAATGTGTACTTTTCAAATGGAACCGAGAACGTCAAATTGGACCGTCCTAAAAGTAGGTCACCGTTCCCCTTGTGTGATTAGTCAGAGGTGTTTTAGTCCACTGAAGTCCTCAGACGTTTGCTTTACAGGCATTATGAATCACATAACTCAAGGGCAAAACACTGGCCATGTGTCATCATTCATTTGTATGTTAGAGCAGAGAGTAAAATTTATTTTACAAAAATAATTTCAGGCCATCACAGACCAGTACTGTATTCCTTTAATAAATACCCATACCTCATAATGTTGATCCTAATCATAAATAAGAAAGAGATAAAAAAAATTGGAAATTAATTTTCATATCTCTTCATTTGCTACCATGTTTTGGTCCACGTAGATCAAGGACACCCTTAGGGTGCTTGGGAGTCACCTTTGATGAAGTATGTCTACTGGAAATATTCAAATTATATTAATAAATGATATGTCTTCACATGCAATTATACAAGATGAGTGCAAAAGCAGAAGCTCATCAAGAAAGTACGGTTGAGCTTCCGTTTATAATTTTTTTGTGATTAATGTACGTTCGCTGATACAAGGTTTATTTGTGAATAAAAGGCTAGATTAAATCTGTTCATCATATAAAGTGATCATGTCTCTTCAGAAGACTTGGAATTTAAACCAGTAGAATCATGTGGAATTATTTTACATTTTCTTATGTTATCTTTCATTCTCAACGTTTTGAAACAAGTTTTGGGTGGAAAAACTTTCTGTGGTGTGACAGAAATCGCTCAAATTTTATTTAAAATATATTAATTTGTGTTTCGCAGATGAACAAAAGACTTAGGCTATGGATTTGAAACGACGGGGTGAGTAGGCATAATTGATGACAATATTTCATTTTTTGGTAATCTATGATATCTCTTTAACAAACCGGATTAGCCTACTGAGTTGAACTCGAGAATATGTCAGATTCACTAGCGAATGTCAAGCGTCCGAATATACAGAATGAAACGATTTTTGGACACACGTATTCAGACCGTTTGTGAACCGGATCAACCGATTCACTGAAAAGATCTTATTCAAAAGATTGATTCATTAACGAATCGGACTCTAAGGGCGTGTCAGCTAACGTTGAATGAGTTTTGGTCTATTCCAATCCTCACACAAAACTATCGTATGCCATCAGAAGACTTACGATACTTTTACGATACTGTAGCCAAATCCATTGAATTAATTACCAGTAGGCTATTTTCTGTAAAATTATCTATGAATTGAATTAATGACAGAATTAAACATTTTAGGTGAACTTTCCCTTTAATGTTGTAAGATGCACATAGTATTTTGGGAATTCGCATGTGTTTTGGGGAGGTTATAACCAGAGTGAGTCTGACAGATGGCCTCAAAGGCCAACATTATCAAGCTGCAGACTCGGAGCCTGCTGCATCTACAGTCCCCGCACCCAGAGTCCCGCATTCTCAGTCCCCTCGTTTTTCGAGACAGCGCCTCCTGCTGTTCGGAAGATCGTATAACACCCTTATCCAAATGCCATTGAAAACATTGGAATGCAAGATTACGGTCTCTTTTAATTTAAAGTTATCCAAATAAATATTTGCGTTCCCTGCTTGATGCATGTACCAAAAAAAAAAAAAAAAATCATTGTGTTCTCAAACTAACTAATTACCCAGTATTTATTTTTTGAGCGTGGGTGTAATTGAAAGGAAATTACTGATGTAACAGATACAAATACAGATTTAACTATCATCTGAAAAATATGATGTGATATTATATTGCTACAATGTTTTAGTTTGTTTTTGTACAATGTTTCAAATTCCATTTTTTCTTTCAGTTCAACATATAATGGTCTAATTAACATTATACCATGCTAACATTACAAAACCTGTTTTTTGATATTTTGCATGTGAAGCAAAACTCAAATAATAGACAAAACACCAATAATAAACAATTCTGTACTTTATTTAACGATCACCTTAATCACTGTCATCTTGCTGTAAACAGGACAAAGCAAAAAAAAAGAATTGTGTTAGTGACTTTATTTGTGTCTTCAATTGCATTCAAAAAACCTATTATCTATTACCATTCAAATATATCGGGGCACAGAATGGGCAGTGAAAATCACTGCAGCATTTAATACATTTCTGTATTTCTGGAAGTGAATTCCCCGTTTGAATTGTTATATCCATCTTCAAAAAAAAAGAGAGAGTCAAACTCAAATTAAAAATGTAAGACCACCCCACAGAGCCCATACAGTCAAATTTCAGTAAATACAAATTAAAACAAGGAACCCTCAAAAAAAGACCAAATGACACATTCTAACTCACATGTTAATACCATAGACTGGTTAATACATAGTGAAGGCATAGCAAATTAGATTATTAGGCAACTGTAACCTATGAGTTGTGAATGGCTGGCAACAACTTCATATCACAGTAAAATTAATATTGATCCATTTGAATACTTTACGTTTTATAAGAACTAATTTAAGTAGTCTACATAAATTATATAAAGTAAAATAACTACTCCGGCATTAATTAATTCAATAGTTTTAGGAGAAAAGTTCCGATAATTAAAAAAAGGTAAATCTGATTAAATAATTAATGATGACATTCTTTGATATTAACACATATAATGTATTTAATTGGTCAACTTTAATGTCAACTAATTTTTTACAATGGCTTGTCTACAATAAGTCCATGGTTAAAGGCTAACGTTAGGGAAAAAGGCGAAAAAACATGTTAACGGCTCAAATTTTGTTACAAACTATCATTACAAATATTAAATAGACTGTTCATATATTGGTGTATCGATGAGCTATAAAGTAGTTTGATTAAAAAAAGAAAACATTGAATAAAATTGACGATACTCACGTTTCGGTTCTTCACGTGTTTATGTGTTTATCCGATCCAATTTGATAGGTGGCGCTGTCTCGAAAAACGAGGGGACTGAGAATGCGGGACTCTGGGTGCGGGGACTGTAGATGCGGCAGGCTCCGAGTCTGCAGCTTCATACTACTCTCAAAGGCAGGGTTCAGAATATATGTCAGTAGGTCGACGTGAAGGGGAGCCATAAACACTACAAATCCTTGTTAGAGCAACGACAGCCCGGATTTTGACCCGAGGCGTCGACATATTTGCAGGAATCAGAGAAATCTACTGCACTCCAATTGTCTGTAAATTCACAATCATGTGAATGCAAAAAAAAAGAGTAAGAATTGCACGTTTATATCCGTCAATTCATGTTTCCCCCTCAGGAAATTTTTTTGGCTAGCAATTCTGAGAAAAAAATAATCTGAATTGTAAGATAAAAAATTGCAATTAGCCTATTTCATTCTTTGGCAGAAACAAGCTTCCATAAAAAAAAGTAGCCTATCATAGGAAAATTGACTGTTATAATTTTCATGTCAATGTGTGCCCACACATTTCCCAACAGCTGACTTGCATTTTCTCACCCGTGCCTTTTAGCTGCATGTTTTCCTTTATTTTATAGAGTCACTGATGCAGCCAGTCTCTGTTTGGATACTCAATAGTAAAAGCTGTCTTTTGTCTGTCCTGGGACATTTGCGTCATGCCACCCTGTAGAAGCGCGGACCAGCCCCCCTTCAGAGGCAGAACACTATGCCTGTCACAGGCGGTCACTGCAGGCTCTTTTGTTGATCATGTTGATGTTGCAGTTTCAGCTCAAAACATACGTCTGGTCTTACTATATGGCACACACTTTACAGGTGCATTTTTTGGCGGGGGGCGTGGGGGTATTTCTAAATCTTCTTTGAGATTTGTTGAGTGAATTGGAAACAAACAACTCGTGGTCTGCCATTAGAGACCTATGTGTTCCGTAAAATAGGCTTACAATTTAGTAGTAGCCTAACTTTTGGGAACCTCAGATTCAAAATAGAAATTTAGATTCACAAAGTATTAATGTGAATAATGGACTAGCTAGTGCTGTGACGTAACCACACTGCCATCTACAGTCAGGGATAAGTGACAAATAGTAATAAATATGAGTTTATATTTGCTATAATATTTATGAAATATTAAGTATTAGGGTGAATTCAGGCAAATTAAATCTCTTTAAAAAAAGAGATTTGCCTCCTTCGCATCAATAAGCAATCATTGTCAAAGAGGACATTTTAAGACAATCAGGTTTTTCAGTATCACTTAAGCGCATCATCAAGTCTGCTGGTGGTAAACGCAGATGAAAAGAAACTATTGAAAAGATATTGAAGGGTTTCAAAACAAGACTGAGTCAATTTGCGTAGGAGTAAGTTTATCAACGCGTTAAGTAAATGTTAGATGGAATGTAACCTCCATTCTATTACCAATGTTTATATTGATTATAGTTCAGTAATATACGCTGTGATTTAAAAAATAATATATTGATTAGGCTATATATTTATTGATACTATATTGACGTGTTGGGTGATCGGAAAGGTTATAATGCAACCTTAATTTTGAGGAGAAGGATATATATATATATATAGCCTATATGCAATGTATTATTATTTAGTCTCTTTCTAAATAATAGTTTTACCAACTGTGTAAAGCCACCTTTGCTCTTGAAGATTAAATATTTGCCCCTTTGGGTTCAAAGATAGTGTATTCTACAGGTAGGACCAGTTTAAGTGTGTATTCAGTTTAAGATGTTGAGACAGCGACGCCTAGTGGTTGTTCCAGAAATCGACAACCTCTTGGGTAAAACACTTCCTAAGTGGATGAAGTGGTAGACTAGACTAGCTTAGGAGATTTTCTTTGCCTCAGTCTCAATGCTGTGAGAAATACATGGCTTACTGTACATGTGTGGAACATGTTTATGTGAGGTCAAGAGGTTAATGTTCAGAAGAAGCTTGGAACATTTGTGTGAAACCAGGAAAAGTCTGCCTGGTGTCTGACATGACAAGTGATGAGAAGAAACAGTTTGAAAAAGTTGCAGGTTTGTCATTTCAGATGTGCTATCATAGATGTAAAGTAGATTGATGATGATGATTGACAGTTGCATTGCAATGACACAACTGCCATGTGTGTGTGTGTATATATATATTTTATTTGCAAGAGCAAATTTATTTATTGCATGTTATATTCAGTCACTTTTAAGTAAAGACAGCTTCTGACATACTGTATGCTTATCTTATCTGCCAAATTGTAAAGTAACTAAATGAATGATACTCTTTTCAAATACACTAAATTTGTCTGCTTATTCTGTTAGAAAGAAGTTATCGTACAGTAGCTGTGCACTTTCTGTCTTCATAGCACTGACATGTAAATGTATTTTCCCAGTAAGTGAAATCACTTGGGGAAGGGCTACCTGTGACCACATATTTCCCATCTTTTCTACGGATTTGGTGGCTTTCTGAACTAATGTGGAGGTAATCGTCCGAGTTGTAGTTTTTGCGGACACAACGTCCATTGCCTTGACAGAGACTCTTGCTGCATAAATGGGCTGCAGAGGTGACATTGGCGATATAGGGGTTTAAAGTGTCAGACAGGTATGTAGACAAGGCTTCACAAGAGGTCTGAAAGGAATAAGAAGCATTACAAATATGAAATTTCACACAATATTAAAACTTATTCATGCTCATGTTGTTCCACAAATATACTATTTTCTTTCTACCGTGGATCATTGCTCTAGAAATGACATTATAGTACCATAAAAAGTGGTCCATAAAACCTATATATTCCAAGTCTTCTAAATCCATTTAATAGATTTATATGTAGATCAAAATGAAAATTATCTACTGAAAATCTGAGAGTCGTTGCTCTCAATTCCTATGTTTTTGTGTAATATAAATATGGCGCTTCACGACTTATGTCACGTTTCAAGTAAAAAAAAAACATCAATGGATCATGGATTTCATGGAAACATCATGTATTTTGTGACCAATCGTTAGGGCTGGGCAGTATATCGACTTTGTAAGGTATATCAATATTGTATATCAATATATATTTCCAAATTAGATATTGGGTGGGACTATACCATTTATATTGATTTACGATAGCGGATGATTCAGAGTCAGCTCTGATTAAAAATACACAATCAGAGTCCTAAACTTTTAGATGTGCTTTGTAAGCACTTCAGCTAACACCTATGCATAGATTTTAAAGCAAGTCTCCTCCATTTAACTTCACATACTTCACTGAACAATTGCCAATACACACAAACGTGTCAAACAGACACAATAGAATGGGAGAACAATAAGTCTAAATAAAGTATAAATTTTTTTGCTCAAATATTTTGCATAAACCGAGGTAAGTACCAAACTATAATTTGTGTGTACTGTTACACCCCTACCAATTGTCATCGATGTCAAACCTGCCATTGAGCATCTTGATTTGCCTGAACGTGATTGCGATGTGAGAGCATTTTTTAGCTCAACAACACCGGCAGCAACAATATTCATATTTTGTTTTACTGAAAAAATTAAATATGTATTTGGAACAACATAGAACAGGGGTGCCCAATTCTGCTCCTGGAGGGATTGCTCACTGTCTTGCAGAGTTTTGCTCCAACCCCAATTAAACATACCTGAACCAGCTAATCAAAGTCTTACTAGGCATTCTAGAAACTTCCTGGCAGGTGTGTTGAGGCAAGCTGGAGCTAAACTCTGCAGGACAGTGGCCCTCCAGGACTGAGTTTGGACACCCCCAACATAGAACAACCATTTTTGGGTGAACTGTCCACCTGAGAGAAAAATCACCTTGTCGTTGTAATCAGCACTAGCCCCCCACAGCACAGCCCCAGAAGCCCCCAGAGCTGCACTCTCACCAATACTGCTGACCAAGTCAAACTAGAGAGAAACAGACAGCCTATTACTGCAAGTAACCTATGTGGCCTAGATAAGGGTACCAAATCCTTCTCCTGAGAGTTACTATCCTGCAGAGTTTTGCTGGAACCCCAATTATACACACCTGAACCACAATCAAGGTCTTCAGGCTTACAATTAACTTCCAGGCAGGTGTGTTGGAGCAATTTGGAACTAAACTCTGCCAGCCACTGGCCCTCCAGGAATAGGTTTTGACACCCCTGTTCTAGACCAGGGATGGGCAACTTCAGTCCTGGAGGGTCACTGTCCTGCAGAGTTTAGCTCCAACCCTGATTAAAACTCACCTGCCTGTATAGCTTTCTAGTAATCCTGAAGACACTAGTTATCTTGTTCAGGTGTGTTTGATAAGGGTTGGAGCTAAACTCTGCAGGACCTTGTCCATCCAGGACTGAATTTGCCCATCCCTGTCCTAGACTATTCCGTTTACCATAGTTGCCAACACAATGCTCTGTTATGGCCTATAACAGTCCAACAGTGTCCAATCCAATCCTGTTTAGCTCCAACCCCAATTAAACATGCCTTAAACAGCTCATTTTTGTCTTACTAGGCATACTAGATACATACATACTTCCAGGCAGGTGTATTAAGGCAAGTTGGAGCTAAACTCTGCAGGACAGTGGCCCTCCAGGACCGAGTTTGGCCACCTTTGGCCTATAATAACCAGTAGTCTCGATACTGTACCTCATTCATGTAAAGCTCCTTTTGGTCTCTTAAGAGAGGCCGTAAGTAGACATAGACCGGTGCAGTGTGGTGGTGTTTTGGCAGGGATGCCACTCTCATTGCCTCTTGCACCTGGTGACGTACGAACAGTGCAGCACTCCTGCTTCCACTCACGGAGACCGGCAGGTATGCTGAGGGGTAAAGGGCAGTGCTAACCTCCCACAGCCACAGCAGCTCGTTGTTCAACTGTGTTGTCTTCTCTAAACAAGTACCTGTATAGTTTGACTCTTCAAAGTCATAGTTATAGCAGTCTGGGTACAAGTAGTAGCCCCACAGGTACCAAGGTCGATGATGGATTCCTATCTTCAGAGTTTCCTCCATGAAACATCTGGCTTCCTTCTGGAATAGTCGTTTGGCTTCGCTGCTTGCTTGTTGCAGGTTGAGAGAAGCGTTCTGCTCCAGGGTGTAGTTGATGGACAGTTCTTTATATATCTCCCTGACGTCCAAATTCTGGTCAAACATTGGAAGCCACTCTTCCCAATCCATGACAGCCAGACCAGCAGTTGAGTCCGGAATGTATTGGGTAAACTCTGCCTTAGCTTTCTCCAAACTAGCAGACAGGTTGCCTCTTTGCGGGATGCCACCGTTATTCTCCTTCAAGGAGTGGAGGTCTACATAGGGGTAAAGCCCAAGTCGATTTTTGTAGAACAGGGTCAGCGATTGATTGCGTACCCTGGAAGGTGTGGTGACCACCTGGAACATCGATAAATCTAGAGGGATCTTCATTTGTTGGCATTTGTAAATAGGAGCATTCCATAACAGCACAAAAGGCCTATGAAAGAGAGGTGCTGCTGTTGGTAGAGGAGACGATGTGTTAAGATGCCCGAATGTCATGAAGAGAATAGTGTAAAATGGTAACCGTTGCTTCCTTTGGTCTTCCATCTGTGTACATTGATTGAGAACAAAAATGTCAGTTTTAATGATATTTTGAAACGAGTGAAAAGTTTGTGCTGTGGGTGATTCTATAATTGAAGGTATGTTTGGAGTCCAAAGTCGTCATTTTTTTTCAGCTTTTTCAAATGGTTATATTTTTTATTATTTGTCATTTGTTACTCAAAAGGAAAACAGAATTTATCACTGATCACACAGTAAGTTGTTTAAAAGTATTTTAATCATGATTTAATTAGTGCCATGTGCTCTTAGCATTTATGCTAGCAAGTGGAGTTTTTGGCTAAAAAGTTTAAAATGGTCAATTCTGTTACCGTCAAACTCTGTTACCAAGGTAGAGTAACAATTTTGACAGTGTAACAGAATTGACAGTAACAGAGTTAACAAACAATTCTATAAAGAAATAAATGTTTCTTTAAAGTAAAAAAAGTAAGAAAATGTTAATTATTTTCAATAAGATACTGGAAAGAATTTAAGTTAGTGAACAGTTTTTTCCTTAACGTTTTGAAACGCAAAATGTATCTCCAATCACTCAGTAGCTTATAAGATTGTTATGGCACAATACTGGACATATAATGTTGCTGAAATAAATTCATGGTTGCACTGTATTTTACAGTATGTGCACTTTCAATGTACTTACAGTGTACTTACCAACGAAAATACTGAGTAATGTAAGGTTGGTTAAGGTTACGTTTAGGTTTAGGGCATTTTAAATAAACTGGTGGTTTGTTTGAGATTTAGAAATAGTCTTACCGAGTGAAATGGGTAGCAAGGAGAAAATGTAGCTTGTTCAGGTTCTTGTTAAATATTAACAGGGGTCAATGTTTAAAAAACACAAGACTAAGTATGTACCTAGGACTAGTGTAAACGTTCAATGTTCTTGGGCTACAAAAAATGGAAATCGCTCTTTGAGACTGGGTGATAAAACCTTTGTATTTACCTGGATTTTTGAGGCACATCACAACCTCATCCCAACTGTAATGTACAGTATGGTGGAGGGCCCTTGTGGGCTGCCTCAGGGTCCGGTCTGGATAGCTTGCTATTATCAATGGCAAAATGAATGGTTTTGCAGGAAAAAAATATGTATATATAAGTATGCCGTTGTCACATTATGTTCAGTTAGTTTCATTATCATGGACTTTTAGTTTGTTTTTATGTTCATCATGTGTTCGTTTGTTCAGTTTTCCTGCTCCTCATTATTAGTTAATATGTGTCAGCTGTGTTCAAAGCATCCTCATTTATGTTTATTATATAAGTTGGTCCCTCACATTCATTCTCTGTCCAATCACAGTGTGTGTTGCCTTTTTGCCTGCCTTTTGGATATTTATCATTAAACTTTGTGTTGGAACTTTATACTTCTGTCTTCTTAAAACCAACCACACGTGACAGCCGTCAGTCTGGCAGTTGAAGCTCAACAGAAGTTGGTTAAAAATCCTCACAATGACTCAAAGAGGGAGGCTCTACTTTTAAGTCACATACATTTTCCACCCTGCACTGTGAATGTTTACACAGTGTATTTGATGAAGGCATGAAAATGTCAGCAGATTTTGTTTGTAAATGAAGGTACAGTTAACTTAGTTGCAATTCCTTTTTCAATTCAAAGAAAATTTTGACAATGAAAATCAAGACCAGGTTACAATTTATTTGCAGTGCATCAAGAGTCAAGCAACATTTGTCTTCGAGTATTTGGTTAATTGTATTGCTTAATGTAAAAAAAATATTACACATTGCATATAAGACTTTGAGATGAAAAAAGAGCTCTGTGGAAATATATTTGGACACTGACAAAGTTTAGCACTGAGGTAAAAAAAGACACTTTGACTGATATTGAAGGCTCTGATAATGTCTCATATTAACTACTGTTTACATGCTACAAAATGCAGTTTTTGAGAAAATGTTTATCTTGAATCAGAACGGGTCAGACAATAGGGATAAAACACGGCCCAATTATCCTTCAACCTGAAACTGGACATGGAATACAATCACATCTAAAATCGTTTCTAAAGATTTGCAGATTCTGCTAATCAAAAGTATTCAAAGTACTGAAAGATTCTGAGGTATATACCTTTTTATGTTTTTAGTATCAATCATTCTGGCTTCATTTAGACAAGAACAAAAAAGACAAGCACAGTTTAACATACAATCATAATGTGTTTTCACCCACCACAGCATTCTGTAGTTTAGCAAATGCAAACTTACCTTTGTAAATGAATACATCTTTATAATCTTTGGTTTAACACACATTTCAGGAATTTGAGGGACTTTTTTGTAATGAAATTTAACTAGCTTCAATTCTGGTTGTGTCCACTGAGTTTGCTCATCATTAATCTGACGAGTACAATGATTTATTCTATTGTGCAATATTGATAAAACCTTAAAATATGAAGAATGATATAATGATTATAATGACATTTGTCATTTGTACTGTATTTGATTAGAACAGTAACATGACGTTGTGTAGCCTATCTGTTTTTCTTTTTTTGTTGTTGAAAATATTCATATTATAAATTGAGGCACATAATATTTTATGACTTTATCCAGTAGGCTAAGGATTATTTTGCTCCACTAGCACAAGTCAGTCATATAGTCTGTAATTATATTATGTTGAGCGATTTGGTTTGTAGCTATTTTGACAGATTATAAAGCATGACACGTGTATATCATGTGTAGATCTTACCTAATTGTAAGTAATATTTGTATACCCAGCGCTCCCTGACTTTGAAGTGCTCTGACAGCAAGCAGTGATGTTTGAGATAAGCTTGCTAATATACGTCACAGGAAGCATGTTGGTGTCAGTGCTTTGTAAAAACAGCATAGATTTGACCTTTCCTGTCAAAAAACATTGACAAATTAACATAACCATTGAGCATTCATCCAGTACAGTTATTCGAATCTATTCAGCCTGAAGTTTGTGCAAACAAGGCTCGCATCTCATCTACATTATCACACAGCACCATTGTAACAATTATCATTTTTCAATAATCCAAAATCACAAATATTAAAACCTAAGTCATGATGTGCCATCAAGTGAAGCTTTGACCACTTTGTCTTAAAGGTGAAGTGTCTTACATTTTTTATATATAAAATCTTTATATATATAAAGTTTTTTTTTTCTAATATATAAAGTTTCATATAGTTTCCATATAATTTTTATAGTAAATTTTTTGTTTCATACAGATTTTTTTTTCAAATGATTAATGTCTAATTTTGTAAATATTATGTAACATGTTATTTAGTGTCTTTATCGCTGATGATATATGTAATTTAGTAGCCATTCTGCTTTCTGTAGCCCCTTTCACATGGAGTGTTGATCCCAGAAAATTAAAATTAAAGTTTCTGTTTGTCAACGAACAAAGAAAAAAGTTTGTGTTCGTCAAGGAACAAAGGAAGGACGAAAAAATGTCTGCAATCACATCCTGATGTCACATGTCTTTACGGGATGTATGTGAACGCATGCACAGATTCCAGAAAATCACTGGCAGTGTGAATGAACCCAAATCAAATGATCCCGGGACACATTACCAGTATATTTTCCAGAATCTCTGTGTGAAAGGGGCTTAAGAAATTGTCATAGCTCATCAAAAATCCATATTGGTTGACCACTAGTGTAAACATTGGCTCTGTAGTGTTTTCAAAACATTATTCTGTTTGTTTTTGAATCCGTCCAGCTCAACACACTGGCTTAACCAATGGTGTGAGTTTGGGGCGGGGCTATCTGTTTGATTGACCAATCACAGATAGGGGGAGTGTTTGGGGAAACATTTGATTATTGTTCCACCTGATGATGCTGGTGGTGAACAAATTACACACTTCACCTCTAAATACAACTGAAGTTCAACAAAAGGAGTAGAGCAGTGAGGATGAAGGCATTTTGTAAAGGCACAGCATTATCCCTTATGTCTTTGTGGACCTCCGGTTCGTTCTTATTCTCCTCGTCCACGTCCTCTTTTATCATGTTGTCTTCTTCGGTCTCCTCAGGCTCTATGCTATCGCAGCGGTCTCCCTCGTACCCCTGGTAACAGTGACATTGGAACCTGTCGGCGAGCAACTGGAGCTCGCGCTGAGAGTGCAATCCGGTCACAGTGAAGGTGCCGTTCCGGTTGGACAGGATCCGATAGCTGCCGCGGCTCAGGTGCAGGTAGTGTGGTGCCTGTGGGTCTCGACGGACACAGCGACCGTTGGACTGACACAGGAAGTCGCTACAGACTTCTGCTGCCCGGGTAACGTTAGTAATGTACTGACCCAGTCTGTAGTTCAGAAATGCCTTGACTTTGGAACAGTTGTGCTGAGGGGACAAAGGAATTTTCAGGAAGTTAAAACTGTGCCATTAAACTGCAGGGAACTTGGTGTAAAGTTAGCTGGCAAGTATGTGTATTAATGCGTTCTCTATTGGACAAGAAATCAATGTGAATGCCATATTTTGTTGCACTCCCAATGATAAATCATATCTGGTGCCATTATGTATGCGTAAAAGTGTGGCAGAAAATATTTAGGGCAGGCATTTTCAAACTTTTTCATGCCACGGACACCTAAATGTGACAAATCAAACTTAAAGAGAGACATGAAAACAGTTCAATAAATAGAATACAAATAATTGTAATTAATCTCATAATTGCAGTCTTTAATAATGGTAAAGTTCAAAATGGTAAATTCTGTAAAATAAAAATAAAAAATATCTGAATTATTCCATACACTCTTTACAATTATTATTTTTTTAAGTGCCTGATCTAGGAATTGAATTCTTGAGGCAGATTTGTAACTGATAAACAGCAGTCTTGACCAATGTGTAAGAATCTTCTGATGTTAACAAATCTTACCCTTGAGGAAGTGAGGTTAAGATCCCCCCAAATGACAAATCCTGCAGCTCCCAAAGCAGCGCTTTCTCCTATCGTATGTATCAAGTCATTCTGTAAAATGAAAATAAATTAGTGTGTATATGTACATAACATCATTAGAATGTTAGTTCACTGCCACAGTTTCTTAAAACATAAAGTTTTACTGAAATTATTATAATAAGTTTAAATGTAGTCATTGAGATGGGTGTGATAGTCAAACCCAGCATGCAAACATCCTTTTTAACATTCTCTATTTATTCTGTTTGACCACAAGAGGGAGCTCTTGATTTTAGAGTCCATAATGGTTTGTAAATATAGAGACTAGCAAAATGAGATGTTTACTGTAAGGTAAAATTGTATTAAGAACTTATGTATGATTCGCGTGGGTTTAACCAAGAACTTGGGTATGATTCACAAAGTACATTTTACATTTCTCATTGAACATAGATACTTACCTGAGTCAGAAAAGCCATGGCCTCGTCTCTGTACCCCAGGCGTGTGTATACGTATGTAGGCAGATCATAGGGCAATGAGGTAAGGGAGGCCAGTCGCAGTGACTCCAGTACCCTGTTCTGCGAGAAGTGCAGGTTGCGAATGCTGTCTGTGTGGCTCTTGCGTATAGCGAGGGCTGGGAAAAGGGCAGTGCTGCTGTTCCACAGCCAAAACAGCTCGTCATTACGGAGGCTCTCTTGTAGGGGGCATGTGCCGCTGTAGTTGTGTGCATGTACATTGTAATTGTGACAGTCAGGGTAGAGATATAAACCCCAAAGACCATACGGACGAGTTTGTGTAGCGAGCTGAAGCGTGCCCTGCATGAACTCCATGGCGCTCTTCTCGAAGCGCAAGCGCGCCAGCTCCTCCACCTGTTCGTCGGTCACATTAAGGTAGGCCTGTTTGATCAGCTCGCGGGATTGCTGTCGGTAAATGTCTTTCTTGTGCCAGTTACGACTCCACTGTGGCCTCCAGAACTCCCAGTCGATCACGGCCAGTCCACGGAAGTCTTCCGAAGGGATGAAGTGCGCTATGTCTTTTCGGGCTTTGTGAAAATGTGCTTCAAGACTGTTGTTCTGAGGTAGGCCTCCGTTGATGGGATCCCCTTGCTCATTGTAGAAAGGGTAGTAACCCAGGCGGTTGGCATAAAAGATGGTGACATTCTGGCCCGTGTGGACGGCTCGTGGACTGCCGCTGATGTGGAAAATATCAAGGTTGACGTTGATATTGTACTTCAATGTACACATATCCAGTGGAGCATTCCAGGCTGCCAGGAAAGGCTTGCGGCCCACCAGAGGCAGCTTTGCAGGTTTCTGGCAAAAGGCAGAATGGACCAGGATCAACAGCCAGGAACAGATGATGGCACAGGCTACGGGCACAGTGTGGTGTTGCAAGGCCCCGCAGGGCACACCGGGCATTCTGCTACGTGACTCAGCACAGGCAACTGTCAATCATCCTGTGTGGGACAAAAACAAAGTCTGAGGTAAGCTAACAGAGTTATGCCATTTTTACACCATAACTGCAAGATTTACATTTAGCATATGCTTTTATTCAAGGCCACTTGCATTGCATTCAAGGTAGATATTTTATCAGGTCATGCAGGAATTGAAACTTTTAACTTGTCGTTTGCTTGTGTCATGGTCTACTATTTTAGCTACTGATAGCACTTAAGTTTAACAGTAGCTAAAATCAATATGAAATGGCATTCCCAACCAGATTTTATTTATTTGAAATGGTTTACATCATGAAAATTGGGTCTTGCATACCAGAACTGATCCAAACCTGAATGCGAGATTTCTAAAACAATTCCTAAATAGCTTTTTGGTTAACATTAGACTGTGCTTCTGGGATGGTTTTATTGACAAGTAATTTTCGAGGCAGATCCAGTTATTACATTTTGAGTAAAGATTACAGAGATGATT
Organism: Phoxinus phoxinus; assembly: GCF_949152265.1. NCBI lineage: Eukaryota > Metazoa > Chordata > Actinopteri > Cypriniformes > Leuciscidae > Phoxinus > Phoxinus phoxinus. The sequence continues at coordinate 19,244,752 of NC_136900.1, read as the reverse complement.
GTTTTTCTTCAGAATAACATGCACTGATGAATCATTTGCAAAAAGGGTATTAAGGAAGTTCATCAGTTTTGATTTCATGTTCATGTTTTAAATGCTCTTGTAGAACAAACTTAAAATTAGCATTAGAATGCATCTAAATTCAATGGTGCAAACTTTGAATATATATTTTTGGCAAGGAAAAAGCAATTATGACTGAATGTAAAGTAAAATGCGGCTAAAATTCAGTAGCTGAAAATTGTGAAGATTTTGCTACTAAATGACTGTATAGACATTCAAGAAATAAAGCACTGGGTTGGCTGACATAGTAGATTACTGCTAAAATGGCTAAGGTGTTCATGTTTAAGATGGATGTGATGCCCTAAGTCTCGAGCCAAGTTAAATGTGCAAAGTAGGGAGAGGTCAAGCGTAAACATAACATTTTGTGCTTCAGCTTGGTTTGAATATGAGTCAAATGTTACTTTGGGGGTTGCAGTCATCAGTCAAACCAGCAGTTAACCACAAGGGTAATGGCCAAATCCAGCCACATACTCTCACCAGTGTGGCGCCCATAGCCATAATCATAGCTGCCCTCGCCAGATGCCCTGTCTGCATGATAGAGCATTAAAAGACAAAGAAAAAGGTATGAATTCCATGGCATTAGATGTAACCAAATGTGAAACCAAGTGGCATCTGCAAAAAAAAGAAAAGAAAACTTTTCTAACAACAAACTTTACTTTTTTGTGCCATGCAATGCCTTTTAAGCAGCCTGTGTCAAGGTGGATTTATTTATATATATATATATATATATATATATATATATATATATATATATATATATATATATATATATATACATATACATATACATATATATATATATATATATATATATATATATATATATATACATATACATATACATATACATATATGTGTGTTATGTATGTGTGTGAAGTCAGATACCCTCAAGTTAATCTAGTTAATCTAATCAGGTATCTAGTAAGTACTGAATGCATAGTGAGCCGTTGGAGCGATTTTGCTCTAGTATATTTATTCAACAAATTAGAAAGGTATATTAGAACCATCAAGACGTTTAAAAACTAATAAGAGAATCTTGCATCCAATTCTGAATGATACGGGCAACCAGTGAAACGATCTGAGTGTTGGCGTAATGTGATTTTTCATTTTAGAGCGAGTTGGCATTCATGCCGCTGCATTCTGAAGTCCTTGTACAGTATGTGTTTAATAGTGCTCTATTTGGTAACCCAGCAAAAACGCTAATGCAGTAGTCAAGTCTAGATGTAACAAATGCATGAACAAGTTTCTCAGTGTCAGCAGGGGAGTGAATATCACATACTTTGGTGATGTTTCTGAGGTGATAATATGCTGTTTTAGTAACATTGCTGATAAGTTTTTTTTTAAACTAAGGTCACTGTCAAAGATGATTCTTAAGATCTTGACCTAATTACAGGCTTTTAGTGATAGAGAGTCAAGATATGTAGCAATAGATGTTCTCTGTGCATCATAATAACCGAAAACAAGTACCGCTGTCTTATCTTTGTTTAGCTGTAGAAAGTTCTTTGATATCCACAGTGTTATGCTCACTATGCAGTCCAGTAGGGTGGAAATTGAATTGTGGGCATCTGGTGCAAGTGAAAGATAGATGTGTGTGTCATTGCATACTGGTGAAATGAAATATTGTATTGATTCATTACACCAGCTAAAGGAAGCATGTATAGGTTAAATAATAGAGGACCCAAAACTGAGCCTTGAGGAACACCACAAGAAATGACGTAAAGCCTGAAAGTGTAGGTACCCAGTGTAACATGCCGTAGTATTCCTGGATCTGAACCAGTCTAAGGCCAGGATCTAGCAGAGTAACCAGGTTTAGTTCATCATATCAATTATGAACATGTTCCACTCACGTTTAGTGTGTGTGTGATAATTTTTTAACAGTATATCAATTGCTCTATAAAATTTAAAACACAAAAGACATTTTAAAATGTGCTTGAGTTGTCTTTACAACAAATGCCACACAATTTGATATTTTGGCATATCATACAATGCCATTTATTTATTTCAAAGAGTACTTCAAGTGTAAAAAAAAGAGGACCACTGAATGTAAAGTACAGTATCCAAAACCTCTCATCTGGCTTTCGTTATTACAGTATGGATAGTATATATATATATATATATAAGTCTCCAAGAGTGTTTTAAGATGTTACAGTACATTATGTTATTTGGTACCAGATAATCAGGAGTCTCTGATTTCTCTGAGCAAGGCATGGAACCAATCACTATATGGCGGTAACGCATGCATTGAAAGCTTATTAGTGGCAGTCATGTGCTAAATCAGAGGTTGAAAAATGAGGTATGGCATGGAATGTTGTGGATAAAGGCAAATTGTGGAGCCCCGTGGTGGTTGTTATTGAGTGGAAAGAGCCTGACTGAGAGCGCTGTAGCTCCTTTTTCCCCTAGGACTGGCGGCAGGCCCGTGCCATGAGGGGGAAGAATTAAACCACTTCCTGCATAATAAGACCTCTGCTTGCACCGAGCTTCACAGATGATCTTCATGGTATTTGCACATGGAATACCTTCACACATTGATGATTATTAAAGGCTTTACTTAATATACTGTAATCCAGAACAGGCTTGTGACAATGGTTTTTCTCATATGATTATGCGATGAAGTATGCGAGAAGATTCAAGTGGCGGGAATGAATAAAACTTTCCATGAAGCTTTACGGTTAGCCATCAATGAAAACATTGGGGTATGGAGAATTGAAGTGATTGTGCCTGTATTCCAGATAGATTTATTTATCTTCGAGCTTCCTAAAACCCTCAGCCCTCTCTGGCAGTAATTAAGATACATGTGGCTTAGTGAGAGTGGTTTTTACAGGAACCTTTCAGGCGACGGCTTCAGAGAAGCCACAAAAGGCATGGAGTCGACCTGATGTTAGGATTTCGATGCTACTTCATTCAGTCCCATCCGAATGTGAATTTGATCCAAATTGGAAACATAAATATGACCGAGCTAGATTTACAACAGGAGACAGAGAGGTTTCTTGAACCGCCATAAAGAAACCTCTGAAGATGTGTGGTTTAATATCTGTGGCTCTGAGGACGACGTGAGTCTTTCCATTTAATCGTTTGTTTGCCTCAAATTAAATGAGATGATGTTCTGTGACATCCGTAGCTTTGTGTCATTGAGGAAAGATCAAGTGGAAAATATCTAGCAAAGTCATTGGAATCCAAAGATCACACACCAAGATCACAGATAAGAGGCTTAATTTGCTTATCTGTTGCTGCATTTGATGCTCGAATGGTAAACAAAACCTTAAAAAGGGAATCTTAATCACGGTGGAACCCAAACAGAGTTATACGTCAGGTTAATCTGAGGACGTGCTTTGCTTTGAGGTGGATTGTTTAAGGATGAGGGATCTCTTGGAGATCAAAGAATCCTATTTTGGGCACTGCTGACACACTAAGCTACTTTTAAGTAAAGCTGACGGTGAAATGGTATACTGACACAATGCTTTCAATTGCACCTTATACCACAAGATGTCTTCACAATGATCATGGGCTCCTGGGAAATTTTGACTGTAGCGGCTGTCAGTTTCTCCAACATCACTAGCCGTCGCCCAAGAGAAACTCTTCATCCGGAAGTACGTTATCTCATCTGTAAACCCTTCCCTCTGATTAACTCGCTTCAAAATATTTACAGAGCCACTGTTCAAAGACCTCAGTGGTGCCACGGCACATTTCCTGACAGTAAACTTTAAATTAAACCCTTTGAGGAAAACATATATTTGGAATGGGCTAATTAGGTTTTCTTTCATTTGATTTCCTTTGCGGAGAGGTCTTGCCCTGCCACTTTTACATAAAAAAAAAATGTCACTACACTCTCAAACATATATTTACAGTGATAATTATTTTGAGATGGATGTTGGAATTGTTGAAACTTTTTTAAAATGGAAATTTTATATAAAATTTTATATTAAAGTCCCCCTAGTAGTCAATCATTTTAGCCCTTAAAACTCATCTTTGATCACCAAAATTATGTTAAATCGATTTTTCATTGGGAAAAAAACAAGTTTTTTTAAAAAAATACGTAAAAACAAACGTTAAAATAGCTTGAATGTAACTCTACACTCTTGCCTCATTTAATATATACACGGTTCTATGAATATGCAAATTAGCCCCGCCTCTACTCACTCACACAATCTTAGAGATCCACTAGTTGACGTGATTGGTAGGTAGTTTATGACGTCAGAAACACCAGCGATTTTAAACCGCGTTTTTGAGAATGTCTTTGGTTCACTGCAGTTTTAAAGAGAAAATACTCAGAAATGGCGTCGACTTATGAATTTGCACATGGTTTATCTTAAAGCATATTAAAAACACCACATAGACAGATATAAACAACATTCAAAACTGGATTTTCACCACAGGGGGACTTTAAATGTATTTATGCTATATTAAAATGTGTATGGTTTATATTGTTTTCTACGAGTGAATTTATGCATCACAACATTCTAACATACAGTATGGAAAATGGATATTAATTTGAGATTTGCTTACGATTACATTTAATAATATAATTAAATTGTTTGTTTTTAAATATTTACATTTAAGTGAGCATTAGATGATGGCAAATGTAATCTAAATACAGAAAATGAGCATGCACACTTAAAAATTCAATACAGATAAATGTCAAAAATCAATAATATTATGTGACTAGGTGAAAAGGGCAAACATTGCTCTTTGACAGCTTTACAAAAAATTCATATTGCTTCACAGGTTAACACAAATCATGTGACTACAGTCATTCAAAAACATTTACTGAACTCGGGATACAAAGTATGTGCAGAAATGAAAACAATGAATTATAGAGTATAGTTGACTGAGAACAACACAGACAACAATTTTAGAAACGCTATAAGAAGATGGAATGTGCCTACTTTCGTCATGCGCTTTATTTTGAGAGTATGCTGATGTCAACAGGGTCATGTTAAATGTGTGTATAATATATTGAGTCAGTAATTAGAAGTCACTCACCTGTAGATCCCACGCCGCTGCCTCTGTCACATACGGCTGATGATACACTACACACACCTCTCTACATCTACAATACACTAGCATAGTTTTTCTCTGTCTGCTGAAAAGCCTACCCACATCCTACTTATATACACAGCGAAGAGAGAGAGACAGAGTTTCCTGAGAGGGAGGAGAATACAACCACAGAGCCACAGCGAGAAAACCACAACACTGCGATTAGAGTAGCGAAGGAGGGAGGGAGGACTCCAGTCTAAATCCCATTGACTGAGTGAGCATGTGAAAGTACATGTGTGTAAGTGTGTGCACATTTGATCCTCAAGACAGTCTTACGCTCATCCACATCACTCAGCATTAGCCGGGTTTAGCATCCTCCAATCACCTGGCTGTGAGTTCACAAGAGGTTTTAATACACTACAGACACAATCAAGCCTTGTTGAAGCTGCGGGAGCGTTTTTCCTGCTCGATTTACTGTCCCATGTGACCTGCGATTGTCTTGTTTTTGTCTCTTAGTCACTGTCTTTTGTGGCTATAGAGGAGACATTTACCAAGAAATATGGCTGGAAATGAAAAAAACAAGAGGTGAGGAAACCTAAACGAGACCTAAAACAAGAAAAAGAGGAAAAAAGAAAGCAAAAAATGTTAGATTAAAACTTGTGTATGCTCAATTCTCCTGTATTTATAGAGAGCCTAAGTCCCGCCCCTCCGCTTCCGGCTCATGGGACCTTATTTCGGAAAAAATATGTATGGTAGTCAATGGCGAGAGACAACTTATCTTTTTTATTCCGTCCGAACTGTTCCCTGAATTACACATATGATGTTAGTCAATTTAAAAGATAATTATGAAAGTCGCAGTTTGTCATAAAGCAGAAGAGTAACATTTAGTTTTATGTGAAAATCGCTCAATGAACTACATCTCTCGTCTCGCACTATACGTCACCGATGCTCGTGTGTGTGCAGTCTGGTACAAAACACTCAGGCATGACGGCGTAACGTTACGATTATAACGTAAGACTATAGAAAAAATGCCAGACGTTAGCTTCAGTAAAGTTAGCTTCATTCATCGAGTGAAAAGGTATAACGTCACATGTGCGCCTTTTCGGTTTGTAGTCTTTGTAATTACGTATTTTCACAGTCTTATACCTCAACAGTTTTACATCAAACTGCGACTTTCTTGACTTTAAAATGTATATTTTAAATTGACAAACATCATATGTGTAATTCAGGGCACAATTCAAACGAGATATAAATATTTGTTGTCTCTCGCCATTGACTAACATACAATATTTTTTCCGAAATAATGTCCCATGGTTGTCAACCGGAAGGGGAGGGACCTCTCTTTTCAGATTCTTTGTTGTCATCTGCTCAATTTAAGTTAATATAAAACACACTAATAATTTTTTAACGTGCAAAATTAAATGTGCAAAATTGTGATGCCTAAATTCACATTTTAGCATTTAAAATGACTGGTGTCTTAAATCTAGTTTATTTAGACAAAATAATATTAGAATTTTAATATCAGCCTGAATTTTAATAATGGCGCATATTTGGCAAATACTCTTGCTAAACAGAGTTTGTGAGTGTTTGTATATATATATATATATATATATATATATATATATATATATATATTCTATATTCTATAATAATATATTTTGACATAATATTTTACGTTTTCCAGCACATTATTGTATTATGTACAGTTATTATTTTGTGATCTTGACAATAATTATGTATTTATGTTTGTACATTTACATTTTTCCATGCCTAAACACACACATGATCCGAGTTTTGGTTAGAATATATATATATATATATTTTTTTTTTGCAATGATTGCAATAATCTAATTGCAAATGTCCATGGTGGGATCTCTGGAAACATTAGATGCATTCCTATGGCAAACCGTGCTAAATTACCATGTGAATAGTGTTATAGTCACCAAACTTTGTTAGCACATTTTTCATAAAATGCACTCCCTCCAACTCTAATTTAAAGACAATTTAAAGTGCATGAGTCCTGTGGTGCAGCTGTCTCTTCATTTTATGGGGTTCCTTAAGATGCCGGGGTTGAAACGGAGATAAACACAAGGAATGCTGATTCTCTTCCTCAAACAAAGTCTCAATTCTCACCGAAACCATTGCATGTCTGAATGCAATAGTACTTGTTCTTCTTAAATAAGTGTGACTATTCAGTTAATTGTTTTTTTTTTTGTTTTTTTGTTTTTTAAGTAGCTGCCTTACATTTTTAGGTACAGTCAACTTGGATGTTTAAGCCATTTCACCTGAAATTACATTAAACTGATACAAAAGAAACTTGTTAAAGCAATATAAAAACATGTTGTCATTTAATTTTTGACACTGTTGGTATCTGGAAACATGATATTTGATAGAAACTTGCTAGATCTTGTAGCAATTTCATGTCATTATCTAAGAGGAAGTTAGCTGAATGGAGCTTGTTGACAGCCAACAGTCACCAAGTCATCTGCTGTGTAAGGCGTTCAGTATAATGATAGGGTCTAGGTCAGTGCGTAGGGGTAGTGGAGGCATGTTGTCTTGGTGGACACAATTTTCAAACTAAAGGCCTTGCGCTGCCGTTCCGCTTGTGCATGGTCCTTTAGTTGTATATGGCTTCATAAAAAAGATACCAAGCAAAAGCCACAACAAGCAGTCAACAATTGGGTCATTGATATAAGATAAAGAAAAGGATCTAGAAACACATGAGCCAGTCATTACATTTGAGTCTCATCATATGACGTTTTGAAAACTGTAGGAACCTTACCTTGTTATAAAAAGGCCAAATGATTATCTGACATTTTAAGAGAAGCATTAACCCAATTAACAAGAGCTCTAATTCTTTGAAGTTGTTTCATTTTATCACTAGATTGTATGGAAAGCGGCAGCACAAAATGGTTTGACCTGGTCTTCATGTGGGAAAAGCTACTTATTCAGGAAAATAAAACGTCATCATAACTAACCAGGACCACCAACACACCAAGAAAAGCTACTATAGATCCATTGGTTTCCGGATGCCGTGTTCTGACTTCTGGCTGCTCTCCAGCCTCCTCATAGTTCAGTCAAAGTGGAAATTAATTTATTCAAGAGGAGTTTATTCAGCGGCGGGAGACGAGGTGGTGGACGGCTGAAAAGGTTGGCGTGCTTCAATAGAAAACCACATTCCCACAGTTGAAGGAATGAGAAGGTCAAGTTAGGCCAGCACTGTGGATCATTGCTTTGAAACCTCCCTGACCTATTGTGCCTTAAGAATAAAAGCAGATCTATTCCTAGTGTACAACTGGAAGGTTGGTTTAGTTCGACTGATTTAGTTACTGGTCTGTTTTTGTGTGAAATTGGACTAACAGACCCACAGAATGTAATGCAATTGTAGCACGGCCTTGTCCAACAGGTTTAAACGTTAATCTCTTTGGCCTCACTTCTGTGTGCATGGTGATGTGCAATGTATTTAATGCTTCAAATGTTCAATTACCCATTTTGTCATGTATAGTTGGACACTGGTGAAGAGTCATATGAAGTGTAGCTCGACCAAGCAAAAAAACTACGGTAACAAAAAAACCTTAAGCTCCATTATAACTGCACAAGTCCATGCTGCAACTTTTTTTCACAACTATCCAGTCTAACTGAAACTCTAAGGTGAAACTTTCTGCATTTACACGTTCCCTTGTTCTTGCTCTGCTCTGGTTTTAACTTATTAGCCTCTTTATACGGTAAACCCTGTGAGATGTGTTAACATTGATTTAATACATGTAGCTATTGGATTAGCCTGATGGGCCTGATTTGGATCTAGATGTCTAGCTAATAAAATAAAAGATTAAACCATGATTCTGTAGATTCTGAATGAGAACTGAAAAGCATATCGATGCTGAATGAGTGGGATCTGCAGAACTGTAGAGAAACCAGTGAGGTCTAGTTGAGCACAGTCATCAGATTCCAGACCTCAGGGCGACGTGCCAGGCCAAGTGGTCAGGGAGACGTTTTTTTGGCATTGTACCATTCAGGAACATACGCTTCAAGTCTCTCCCTCACACACTTTCTCCATCCAAATTAGGTCTTAATATCTCATGTGTTCCTCCTATACAAAAAAAAAGATACAAAAGCTGTCACTGAGGGAGTATGGTACAACTTTTTACCCCTAAAGGGTGCATATTAATACCATAAAGTTGCATATTATGTATTATATCTGATCATCATAGCAACGTGGATATGTTTCCATGAGCTCTGCAATTCGGCACTCTAGTAAAGTCATGTCACGTTTATTTAACTATCACTTTATACAATAGATTGCACAAAATCAAGTAGCTTTACCATATTAAACATGAACAACTGTTTCAGTGTCTCGTTTCATTAGAAGTAAAACTTCAGTTTCTGCTATAAATGAGCTCTCCAGTGTGTTCATGTTTTCACTCGCGGTCGTCTGATTTCAACAGACTCAAGAGAAGAAATTAACTGGAAAAGAGTTCCATGTGAAAGAAGGCGGAGCCTCAGCACACTCCTACCTATTACGTAATGGCCACGGACCAATGGGAGTTCGAAGTTGTTTACCAGCCGGAGCGAACTGTTCCCGGAAAGTTTGCTCTGGCAAGCCGGTTCGAACTCCTGAAACGAACACAAAACGAACTTCGCTTTGGCCTGATTTCGTTCGAAATTACATCATATCAGTTCATTCTTCGATTTCGTCTGAAGTATATCAGGGTCTTAAGTGTCTCGAATAATGTTCAGATTGGTCTGTAATCCAAAGTCATAGGTCTCAGTTTGAACTCTAACATTTCTTGTCAAATTATTCTAAAAGTAGATTATCTAAGATGCAATTTCAGACTAAAGTGCTTGCATAACAAAAAAAATGTGATTATTGTCTTTGTCCAAACTAAATCAAACAGAAGTAGCATTCGTTTTCTTATCCGAATTGAGACGTACATCCGAGTGAAACAAACTAAATGTATGTGGGGTCTTGGTTCTATCCAGTGGTTGTTGATTGGTTGGTTGGAGGCAGATCTGAATGCGAGCTTGTTATCAATTAAGAAAGGAGCGGGTTTTAAGTGGGCGAAAGGATTGGTGAAGTCTGGCATATGTCAGAGGCGATTGAAGATTGGGTTGAGAGATTTATACTAAAACAAATTGAAAGAAAAAATATAGATGGATAGAATTTTCATTTCATGCTGACTTTAAAGCCCATTTAAACATACATACTGAGTTCATGACCTGAGCTCTGAAAGTGCAAACTTTAACTTTAAGCAGTAAAATGTTCCTCTGGGAATAGCTGAATGGTTTAAATTTCAGAGTATAATCCTTAGAAGATTACAGTGAGAGAACATAATATCAGGGCAGTGAAACTGACATTGACTTGTTACATTGCAGAAGGGGTGACACAATGACAACAGTGTTGTTTTAGTCATTTTGGTTATATAGCATCCAAGATTGGGCTATGAAACATGCGAACAAATGGACTGTGTAATGAAGATGAGTTGTTTTTTTCCCCAAGCCTTTCGAAGAGGTTTATTCAGACAGTTAGTAAATTACAGACTTCCTGTCTCCTGGTCAACTATAGCAACAATTAGCAAGGACTGTGTGAGTGTGTGTGAGTGTGACACACCCCACGCTCTTCAAGAGTCACGCTAATGCTAGCAGTGGAATTGTGTATGTGAAATAAATAGGCAATGGTTTTAGTTTTAGTTGGAGATGTGACATAGTGGATTGTGCACATGTTCAAGAGATTGCGGGTTCGAATCTGAAGTGCATCATGTCTTAATCCCACTCAAGTTCCTTCTCCTTTGTCCAAACTGTCCAGTTAAGGCAAAAAGGCCAAAAAAATAAAGCGGAAAAAGCTTTAGTTGTGCACCAATAACCTCCAGGTCATATATTTATGTTATGATTGGATTCATATTATGATTGGAGTGTGATTTTTGTGGACATTGAACACCACATGTCCTTTGGTACAAAACCGCATTTCATCATACAAACTGGGAGGTCTGTTTTATTAAACCTCAGCTTAGGAAATGCGACCCTACTGTTGATTTAGCAGCACTTTAAAGTTTGTTGTATCATGAATCTAGTGTTTGGTTTGCTTGTTCAGATGGGGCATGTCTTGCTGAGTATGAAGTGTTGTTTGAACTGCCCGTTTTAAGGGCAAAGCAGGCTGGCATGTGATCTGAACCTCCGCAATAAAAATAAAGATTCTTCCAATATTCTCAATGTTCCTCACTCGAGTAGATTTTGGCACAAGAAATTATAGCATACTTGTATGGAAATATTGCTTCTTGTACTTCAAAAACAGCATTAATGTAAACTAGGTCTCTAGTACTAGTTATGAATCATTTATGGGGTTGTCCTTCAAATGCACTTGATGATTACTGGTACAAATTACAGAAGCTTTTATATAGATAGATATTAAATATTTGTGTTTTTCAAAATGCTTTGTAAGTACTGCTGATGGGGCGGCATAAGACAATTTTAGGGGTAACTTTACGACAGAGATGAATTTAATTGTCAAAACAGAATCTTAACACGATCAAGGGTCTCTTTTTTTTTTACTTGTTTACATGTAAAACCATCAATAAGGAAAAGAATAGGTACAAAAGTGCAAATCAGTATGTTGCCACCATTTACACTCTCAGAAAAAAAGGTACAAAAGCTGTCACTAGGACGGTACCCTTCAAAAAGGTTATAATACTGTATGCACTATTTAGGTACTAATATGTACACTTATGGTACCAATATGTACCTTTGAGAGACTAAAATGCACTCTTCATGTACAAAGGTTTACCTTTTAAAAACGTACCGCCCCAGTGACAGCTTTTGTAAAAAAAAAAAAAAAAAGAAGTACAGTGTACTGTAACACTTAAATTAATCTTTAAAAACAGAATACAAAAATATGTTTATTGCTGTGACTTCTTTTTGGTTTTACAATTTACACATGAGTCATCTGAAAGTGCAGCCTCAGCAACATTTGGCTTTTTAAACAACTTTCCGCATGTCAGCTTGAGTGATTTTGATTACATTTTTCAGAAATTACTAAAGCTGAAGCGTGTAATTTCTCTACCACTAGTGCAACAAAACTAAATTTCAAAAACTGTTTTCAAACAGGTTTCCCGAACACTCATCTGCCATTGGTTGAACAAACAGATGGCCCCGCCCCAAACTCAAACTATTGGTTAAGCCAGTGTTGCCATGTTGGGCTGCATAAACAAATGGAATAATGTTTGAAGTAACTGCAGAAGTAACGGGTGTCGTGGCTGAGGTGAATGAGGTGATGCAAGATGTTTGATAGAAGGTGTTGGTCGATGCACAAGAGAATGTGATCTGTGAGGAGAGGAACGTTTGGCGTAGCAGGTATTCTACATCTCCACTGTGGCAAATAGAGCATTTTAATGGCCTCCTGTATAGTTAGCTCTAGAAGAACAATGTCAAAGCCATTCACACTCCATTCTGAGGAACATGTCCAGACAATGACTGAGCTCGTATTTTTAACCATAGGTCATAACAAATGAACCTTTGACTTGTGGCAAAGTAGTATTTTAACAGATGCTGCACATTTTAAAAGATTTTCTACTAGTCTGCATTGTTTAGTCGTGGATTGACACTGAAAACATCAACATTGTACATATCAGGCCTGCGCCGGACTGTTTGTTCTATATTTGTCAGTTGATTGGACGTTTCATACAGTTTGATTAAAATATGATGTAATTGCAATGATTTAAAAAAAAATATATATATCTTGCAATAAGCTATAATTATATGCAATCATGTGAAATGTAATTATGTTGAATTTACTCATTCTTATATTAACATTTTATTAGCAATTATGCCTTTTAGTATGCACTACTAATCTATATATAAAAAACATATCTATCTATCTATCTATCTATCTATCTATCTATATAATCTAATCTAATCTGGGTGGCTATTTCAAAATATTACAGAAAAAAACACATTCAGAGTCATTAAATTAACATTGACCCATTTTTACTCTAAGACATACAGTGGCAGTGGCAACCAATATTTAATGTAATACCTGTCAGTGGGTAAGATAAATGGATATGTGGCACATTTTAGCAACCCATAACCTGTTATTAGTGGTGAGAGAGTGGGGTAATGTAAACTGGTAGTTTGTGGAGAAATTATGGAAGGGAAAGACGACATCACCAACGAGTCCTTCCTTTCTCTTCAGTTCTGAGCTAAAGAGCCCCTGATAATAACTGTACTTTAGACTCACTCCTGACATGGAGACACTGTGAGGAATTAAATGATCAGTCGTTGATGTGCATACAAATATTTCAACCGTGGTATTTACATAGTAGTGTACTGCAAGATGTTTTAAAAAATACCAAGATAAGGATCATAGTATATCTAAACATGTTTTCTGGACATTAGCATCTCATAACCTGGTATCAACCCAACCCACTTTTTTTAATCCATGTCCAAAAAAACACACAACAAAAAACATGGCAGTATGTGGTCAGTGTCCAAAAATAATATGCTAGTTGTTGTTTGTACTTGTTTGTGTTACATTGCAGTTTCATTGTACAAACTTTAAAACCAAACATATCATTTTGCTAAAATGTTATTCATTTTTCCATGTCAAATTCTGCACTGCAAAAATGCATGATTGATTTCAAAAAGCCTAGAAATGTTCCAGCATTTGTATGCTTAAGGCATGCTGAGCTTAAAGGGATAGTTCACCCAAAAATAAAAAAAATTGTCATTTTCTTACCTGCAAGAGTTTCCAAACCTGCATGAGTTTCTTTATTTTATTGAAGACAAACAAATATATACATGATGAAAAGCGAAAAATTAGAATATGGTGCAAAAGTTCATTTATTTCAGTATTTCAACTTAAAACCTTTTAAGTTGAATTACTGAAATAAATGAACTTTTGCACCATATTCTAATTTTTCGAGTTTCACCTGTATATTGAAGAATGTTGGTAACCTGACAGTTGACGGCTATTGACTTCCATAGTAGGAAAAAAATACTATGCAAGTCAATAGCTGCTGTCAACTGTCTGGTTACCGACTTTCTTTAAAATATCTTTTGTGTTCAACAGAAGAAAGAAACTCGTACAGGTTTGGAACAACTTGAGGGTGAATTTTTGGGTGAACTATCCCTTTGACAATAAGCCTGGAAATCAAGGAAAACTTCTTAATGAATGGTTCAGCGTACATAAATCACAGAGGGAAATTGTAGAATCTAAGGTACGAACGTATGATTCATTGGTCCATTAGTTTAACCACATTATTCTTGTTTATGTTGTATTTAGAAACGTACTTCTGTACTTCAATCATATGGTACTACTCTTTATTGCAAAGGACACAAATACCCACCCACCCACCTAAACACACATACCGTACTGCTTTGATGTGGTCCACAGAGCAAAAAAACTATGGAAAGGCACCGAATGACCCCACTCTCCAATATATACTGGACTTTTTTCCTCTTAACTTCCCGGCAAGGGGTCTGGAGGTGCTTGTGTTGGATTTGTCTGTCCCACCCAAAACTTCAGGAATTCCTCCATCTCTAGATCAGGTTCCAGGTCTGTGTTTGCGAGTGTATCCTGGGCTCGGACCAACAGCTGTGAGGTGTGTCTCTGTTATGCATGACTTTGGTAGCCGAAAACCTTTCCTCACATTCCTGCTTCTTACATGCACAGCGATCCAGGTTCAACAAATAACATGAATGCATATAAATATGAAAATCCAACCATATGTTTGATGTAAGACGCAGAGAGTGTTTTCTAGTCTTTGAGTGGGAGCATGTTTGTTTTCGGCAAATATTGATGTAAGATAAAATTAACATGCCAAGTTCCATCAATAACAGACAAGCTTGGGTAAAATAAAAAATAAAAAAAACATATCTTTACTGAATATTTAGCTTGTGTGCAAAGCACAAAACCTTCTCTTCCCCTTTTTGTGACTCATTTTACCCTTGACCAAATCAACAATGCACCACATATTGTTTGCAAAAACCAGTTTGTATGTAATGTCTTGGCCAAAAAAATGGACAAAAGGTTTTTATCTCCAACAACAGAACCTCAAATCCCTTAACAGATGATGGTTGCTACAAAAGAAGATGTAATTTAGCTTAAAATAAGCAGGAGTTGCTGGTTTCCCAGGCTTGGTAATTTATTGACAGTTTTTGGCTGCCAAGCTGAATCACAATCTACGGTTCTCAGTCTACACTGAGACATGTTGGTCAACCAACTTTGTCTTATTACACCATGCTGTTATGTCTAATTTCTGGGTAAATAGTTGAGAATATTCACCTCGGTTTGGGTGGGGAAAGAGCATTTGGTGTTCTTTTGAATGAATTATGATGCGTTTGTGCTTATTATACTGAACACTGAAGATTAGAAATGAGACTATGAACACTCAGATGACAGGATGAGCACATAGTCTATTCATTACTTATGATGGATGTATGTTTAAAATATAGAGTAAAACTTGCCACTTCTGTACCTGTACTGTATGTACACTTGTAGAGGAGATTGGGGCTACTTATCACACTATTTTTACTCCAGTGAAAATTCTCAAGGTGGTTTATTATTGAAAGTTATTGAACAGTTACAAAAAAAAAACTTATCTGAATGCATATATGCTAGTGTGTGATACGTAAGACGTATAATGGGGATTTCTTGATTCAATTCAGATTCTGATTTATTTTATTTGATTAGATTTCTATTAATTTGAGCATATTCACTGATAATTATTGAGCATATTTAATGATAATTCAATTATTCATTAAAAGATTTGTCTCAAAAGAGTCATTTGTTCATGAATTGATCTACATTGGTTGAGCTTTGTTTTTGATTCACCAAAAGTATCTGGTTTTAAAAGAGTAATTTCTTCATGACACAAACTATGGTCAATGTGCCATACTGTATGGGAGTGTTTGAATAGGCTGGGCATCGATTAAAAAAAATTCCCAATTTAATTAGATTCTGATTTGATCTAGTTCATTTTAACCTATTTCATAATTCTCTTGTAAGTAGTTACTCTCCTCATGTTTTTGAAAAGATTTGATTTACAAAAGTGCTTTGTTCATGAATGTCTGATCAGTTTTTGTGTAGTCTTAGCCTCAGATAAGCCCATAGACCGTTGGCTGAACGTCTGATGAATATGGCACACAAAACAGGAAACACTTCGGGAGTTTTGAAGTCGCCATCTGATTGGTTGTATTCTCCAGGATTTCCAGGAGACGTGTTTCCCGTTCTTTAACGGTCCGCCTGGAAACAAAGTCAAACCCCGTCATGGAAGATGAAAGCCGCCGTGTTTACAACCGTGACAATGCTTATCTGGATCAATTAAACACTGGATTTTCAATAGTATGGGAAGTTCGTGGCGCCATTGTTGCAGTAAATTTGCACGATGTTCTTGAATGAATTGGCAATTCAATAAAACTTTTGACTCAAAACCTTATAGCTAGATATATCTTCAGCTTCACCTACTCTAAATTTCCTTTATTTCCTTTTTCTTTAACAGACACAGTCTAAAGTACCACCTACACTGTGCTTTACAGTATCAGACACTTAATAATGAGACACAGACCCAAGAACATGATGACAGACAGACAGGAGAAATGAAGGGACAGGACCAGCAGCAGTTCTCCCAGGATACTGTCTCTCGGGTGGGGTGGGAGAGGCTGTGCTATCTGGGGCATCTCACAGTAGATGCCCGTCCAGCCCTGGTAACACTGACAGGTGAATTTTTGCTTCATGTCCAGGATATCGTGGTTGTTGAGGTGGCCGCTGACGTGGAAACGCGGCCCACGAATGCCTTGGTTGAGGCGGATGTTGAAGAAGCGAGGGTTGAGGTGCAGGTAAGCCCCAGAGTCCAGGCTCTTGCGGACACATTTGCCGTTCTTCTTGCACAAGGCTTTGCTGCACAGTTTAGCGGCTGAGGTCACGTTGATCACATAGTGACCCAGAGGACCGTCAATGTATTTCTTGACTGTCATGCAGTTTCTCTGGCCAAGACAAACCCATATTAAAGACATTAGGGCATTTTTAAGAAATATTGGTCAATATAATGTAGTATAATGTTATTTTGAAGTAAAACTATATCATTGACATTGAAAAATAATTGACATGAATTAAAATAAAGCTAAATTTAAAATTTTCAGTTAAGTAATCTTAAAAAGGTTTTACAGTAGTAATTGTTTTTTAAATTTTTTTAAATTTTTTTTTTTTTTAGTTTAGTACATCAAGCAAATTGAATTTGCAGAATTTCACTTGGGCCAAATGAAAAATTTTGATGTGACCAGTCACTAGAAAATTTTGAGTTGGGGAGTTTAGAAATATATGTATTTCTTTTGAAATTTCTATTCATCAAAGAATCCTGAAAAAAATGAGTACACAACTGTTTCCAAAATTGATAATAATAAGAAATGTTTCTAGAGCAGCAAATCGGATATTAGAATGATTTCTGAAGGATCATGTGACTGAACACTGGAGTAATGATGCTGAAAATTCAGGAATAAATTACATTTTAAAATATATTCTAATAGAAAACAATTCTTTGAAATTGTAAAAATATGAGCCTTGGTGAGCAGAAGAATCTTCTTTTAAAAACATTTAAAAAGCTTACTGATCTAAAACTTTTGAACGGTAGTGTGTGTATATGACAAAGTGTGTCTGTTAAATCACTGTACATGATACAACTCATCAAAAATGTCCTCCAAGTCAGTTAAAATGTTTAAGCTCATTCACATGCAAGACAAATAAACAAAATGACCATTATGTCCCACAACAGAAAAACACATTAACGGTTTGTTAACTCTTTCCACCGGCTTCAATGTATTCTCTATCTTGTGCTTTTTGTAAACAGGATATGGGATCCACTCACAAAATGAGTATGTGTCCATCAGGAGCAAATGTGTGATACTGTATATATCACCAGATATAGAGAAGCTATGATGACACCATTTACCATTTACCAAATCATCTTTGAGGTGTCCCTTTTAAGAGAGAAACTGAGGACAGATTGTTCCCTAAGCTTCAAACATATTAAATATGTTAATGCCATCAGCTCAAGCTGATCCCCATGTGGTTCTAAATGCTGTTGGTTATGAATTTTAATATTAGCTGTTACCCCTAAATATGCATCCAACCCAGTCAAGAAAATGTATTGTTGGATTTATTTTGTGAACGTGCTCTGTGTCTGATATACACTACCGTTCAGTCAAACTTTAGAACGATAGTGTGTATAATGAGTACCTGAGATCTTGCATATTCAGATGACCCCCACAGGACCACCCCAGCGGCCCCCAGTGCTGCACTCTCTCCTATGGTGTGGACCAGGTCACTCTGTTCAAGATAAATATTTATTTATGTTAATGCAATTCAAAGCAGAAAAGCAAAAGATCATAGCTTTCTAGTAACAGGCCTGGAGAAGAAATGTGTTACTATTGAATAACATAAACATCCCTATTGCCATTGTCCATGCATAGGGTTTGTAACTCAGATATGAATGATACCTTAAATCATGTGGCTTACCGAGGTGTGTAATCGCACGTTTGATTTTGTGCCTGGTGGGAAGTAAAACAATACAGAAGACCTGTACGTGTAATGGTCTGGAGCCTATCACAATGAACATATGGAAGCTATCGGTTGTAACCTAAACTAGTCATAATAAGTACATTACCTTGACGTACCTCACTGTCTAGGAAGGCGGGTGGTCCCATCAAACTGAAAACACGCCTGCAGACCTACTGCAGAGTTTGATTTGGAACATTCCTCTCATAATGAGGTGACAGATGAGTGTTTAAGCATATCTCTGGCGTTTAAGATGCCAGGGAGGAGGGTGATTTAGGGAGTGGGTCTGTCACTCAAGTATTTGACGAGTGATTAAAACAATGTGTGTTTGACAGGTCCCTTTAGACGGCTGGAAAGTGCGTAAAGTATTCAGTGCGCAAACACAATTCGGTGCTGTAATATTATTAAAATAACTTAATAAAACTTAATAAAACTAAATAGAGTTTAAATGCCTGTTCACACCAAGAACTATAACGATAATTATTATAATATTAATAATAATAATTTGTTACATTTATATAGTGGTTTTCTAGGTACTCAATGGAAGGGGGAATCTCCTCAACCACCACCATTATATTAATATATTCACACCAACAGACAATAATGCTGTGTTTTTTAATAGTGTTATCTTCAGTCATCTGCCAGTTTAAATACTCAAGCTTGAGTTGGATGGATTCTGATTGGCTGCCAACAAGGTTTTTATCATTCATCAGCTGGAAAAAATCGTTCTGAAAGTCATTTCAGAATGATATCATTCCTCTGTGATATTATCGGTGTGGTTGTGGTGTGGACTTCACTATTCTAGTTTGATATTGTTATAGTTATCGTCCTTGGTTTGAATCGGCCTTTAGTCATTCGTAAGTTGATTTAGCTAAAATCTAGGCTATAAACATTGTGGCTCCTGAAAATTCTGACCAGCATAGCAACACTGGTTTAACCAATGGCGTGTGGGAGAGGCGGGGCTATCTGTTTAACCGGCCAATGACAAATAAAGGGAGTGTTTAAATAATCCTGTTTGAAAACTGTAATTATTTTGCTATTCTGTTTGTTGACAGTAGTAATGTAGATATTACAAACTTTATTTTTTACTCTTTCCCTGCCAGCATTTTTTAAATAATTTTCACTAAAGGTTCATGGCCCCCAGAATATTTTGTTGTATGAATATCTGAATATGCAGTGTATATCAAAAGAAAGAACAGACCCTCTGCTTTAAAACAACAACAAAGAATATCTCTTTCAGAAGACGTGTAATAGCGCCCCTAAAATGTCCGTCCATGCCGGGAAAGTGTTGTCTCAGAAATGATGGAAAAGTCCATAAATTAAAGAGTTAAAGTCTTTGTTTTATTTTACATATTTTAAAATATATATAAATATATATTTATATGCATAGAAATGGCCTTAAATTAGTCTTTCTATGATTTGGACTTAATTATTCACTTTTTACCTAATATTCCACTCACCTCTGATAGGACAACAAATGTGTAGGCGTAGAAAGGCCTGGAGTAGACAAAAACAGGCAGCGTATAGTCATTCCTGGCAATCGAGGCGATCCGCATGGCCTCCTTGACACGGTAGTGCACAAATTTGACCGTGTTGGCCGAAGACTTGAGCTCATAGTCGAGATAGATGGAAGGATAGAGGGCTGTACTCTCCTTCCACAGCCACATCAGGTGGTCGTTGCGTACATGCTCTATATTAGGACACTCTCCTGTGTAACGCAACGGATGCTGCTTATAACCATAGTTGTAACAGTCAGGGAAGAGGTAATACCCCCAGAGACCATGCGGTCGTCGACTCTCGGCCAGCAAGAGCGTTGAGTTCATGAATACTTCTCCGGCCCTCTCAAAGAGTTCCTTTGCTTCATTCTCCACCTTACTTTGTGGCCAGCCAGGATGCAGCTTCCTTATAAGTTCCTTGGATTTGTTTCGGTAGATGTCCTTCGAGCCCCAGTTGCGCACCCACTGCGGACGCCAGTTTTCCCAGTCGATGACACCAAGCCCGTGAAAGTCCTTGAAGGGAATGAGCTTGTCGATGTCAGCTCGAGCTTTGCTGAGGTGTTTGCTCAGGCTTTGGTTCTGAGGAAGGCCTCCATTGATGGGAATCTCAGAGCTGGTGTAGTAAGGGTAGTAACCCAGGTGGCTGTGGTAAAAGATAGTCACGTTGGGGCCGCTCAAAGTCTCGTTGTGGTTTGCAACGATGTCGAAGACACTAAGGTCCAAATCCACCTTGAAAAAGAAACAGACAAGATGTTATTCCCATCATTTGGACCACACAGAACATTTGCTAGATCATTGACACATGTTCAACCTTGAATCGAAGACGACAGGATTCGGTGGGTGCGTTCCACACCACCACAAACGGGCGATGGTGTAACAAAGGCGTTCGGGCCTGCTTCAACTGATCGGCCCAAGCAACCAGCGACCCACACACTGCCACCGCCAGAAAGCCAATCAGCGCCATCCCCAAATACCCTCATCAATCAACACACATGCCTCAACCTGAAGAGAAATAAAATATGAAAAATCACATATGTTGAAAAAATGATTACATCATAAGGGTAATTTGGCAAGGATAATCAAAGACACGGTTGAGTGACAGACAAGCGAGGGTCAGCGAGCAGCGGTGCTCTAGATTCCACTGCACAATGATTCTCTGTTCTGCATCCAATTAACTCAAGTAATTCATGCATACTAGACTTGATTATGTAACCGTAATCTAGCAGCAGTGTTTATTTAAGTATTAATTGTGCTGTATATTATTATAGTATTTATTAATATCATTAGAATTGGCTTTTATTTTTAGTTTTCAGTTTAATTTTTTTATATTGCTGTGTCATTTGTATATACATATATATATATATTACTTTCTATTTAGATTTCTTTCTTTTTTTCAGTTTTAGTCATTTTACTTGGCTTAAAGTGTGCCAAACCTTGCCTAATGGGACATGGTGATGGAAAAAAATATGAGTTGGAAAAAATATATATTTCAATGCTTTTGCGTTGTCTCGCCAAACTTTTGCATTCCCCGAGAAAGTTTGCATTACCTGGCAAAACTATTGCATTTCCCTGAAAAACTTTGCGTTCTCTCGCAAAACTTTTGCGTTCCTCAAAAAACTTTGCGTTGCCCCGATAAACACTTTGCGTTCCCTCACAAAACTTTTGCACTCACCCAGAAACTTTGCGTTCCCTCGTAAACATCACATTCATATTTTTGGCCATTCTTCCATTCAAAATTATGATATATTGGGACAATTTTAGACAGTCATCTTAAATGCAAAAAGTTGTCTGTTTCTTCACATATACACACATAGTAGAATTAAAGTCCAAATCAAGTTTTTAATATTGTTTATATGTCTATGTGGTCTATGCTTTAAGACAAACAATGTGCAAATTTATAAGTAAACACCATTGGCCCCTTGGTCTTCTCCACTGACTTTCTATGATGTTCAAAGTGTTTCTAAGGATGCCTATTTTTTATAAATCAGCTGTCTGACTCTGAGATGGCGAACAGGAACATGGTTTGTGTAACATCAGCATCACATTATTTGCTGTTTGATAACGGTCTAATCATATGCTAATCATAAAAATGACAGTTATGTTTACGACGTTGCAGAGTACGACATAAAATGCATTGCCATTCTGATACATTGATTTCTGAATCAGTTTCTGGTTCAAACATATATTGCTGAATTAAACCAATATTTCCACTTGCTAATGTGTAGCGTTTGCTGCAGTTGACCGAGTGGATCAGGCAGTCTGAGCTATTTTATGACGTGAAGAAATAATTTTCACTGGAACATTTTTTTAAATATGTAATTTTGACTATAAAGATGAGTTTTTAAGGTATACAATGAATGACTGCAGGGGGACTTTAAATAGTATATTATAATTATTGATAGTTTTTGTATATTGCTGTACTTTTAATAGTTGTATCACTTAACTGTTAACATTTGTGCATGAAAATTGCTATAAAGATTTTACCCAACCACAAAACAACTGTTGACAATAGAATTACAGGGCTTATATAGACTCTTAAATAGACCATTGAATATTTGTAATCTATTTTGCTGTTTTGGGTTGGATAGCATAAGTTACACGTCGTAAACTTTTTGTAGCAATATTTCGATAATTTACTGGATTTTTGGAATGCTTCATTTTTATCTTACTTTTCCTCCTCTCTCGATTTGAAAATGACATGTGTATTACATTAAAATTCCTGGCTAATCTCTGTCGAATTCCTCTCATGGTTACAAGTGTGATTGTGTACCCAAAGGAGCCTTTGCAAATGAAATCAGCCCTGAACGTGCCTGCTCTGCCTGTTTATTTTTCAAATAATTCTCTTGAATTAAGGCTGACACGTTTTGTTCATAGAGAAAATTAGGACAAAGAAAACAATTATGTCAATTCACCATCTGATGTGCTTTTCTCCTCAGATATTTGTAATGGATAGCATCTCCTTCTCGTGGGTTTGTGGGAGTCTGTCAGATAAAATAAAAGGGATGATGTAGCTTACGGGACATGGGGAAGATCTGCATTTCCTCTTCCAGTGAAATGGCAGTGAAACTTGTCGACCTAACCCAAGAGCAACAATGTGGTGAAGTCACCAAGTCTTTTCATAAACCACAACCATCTACAGTGCGCCCAACCACAAAAAGGACCCCCCAAAAAACCCGTCTGAGACATACTGGCACTGGCTTTTTCCTCAGACAGACAGTGCTCGTGGGACATGAGAACCAACTGCTTTTTTATTTCTCTCTTTACAAAATGGACTGATTGAATCCAGATGACTAAGGAGCTACACATCATGTTTTGCACTGGACTTTATTTTATTCACTTAGATCTGGAAATAAAGTTTATAGGGTTCTGAAAAATGTAAAATGTAAGATTTATCCTTTTATACAAGATTGTTTTATCCGTTCTCGTTTTATCCATGTTCTTAAACCTATAGAAGATTTAAAAAACACTGAAATTGCAAATTATATTTCACAACTGTGACTTTATTTATCACATTTGCAATCTTATACTGCACCTCCTGTGACTTTTTATATTAATGTTTATTTGAATTTGTCTCATAATTGTAACTATATCTCAAAATTTGACTTCTCAGTATGACTACGTCGCTCACTGGTTACTTTATTTCTCCAAATTGAAATTGTATACCTCAAAACTGTCTTTATGTCTCCCAGTGTAGCTTTATATCTCAATTCTTAATGTGTTTCTCATAATTGTGACTTTATATCTCCAAATTTGACTTATCTCATAGTGATTATATCGCTCTATCGCTACTATTTCTCACAATTGCAGTCTTATAACACCAAACTGTCTTTATATCTCACAATGTAGCTTCATGTCTTAAATTCACAATGTGAGAGAGTCATAATTATCTTAAAATTTGACTTCTCATAATGACTTATTCTCTCAATTGCTACAGTACTTTATTTCTCCCAGTTGCAATTCTATACCTCAAAACTATCATCATTGTATCGCAAGTCATATCGCAATATCTCACAATTCCGACTTTCACATAATTATGACTTTTTAGTCACACTATTTGAGTTTATATCTCAAAATTGTACTTATCTCATAATGACAAGTCTCTCAATCCCACGTTTTCACAATTGCAATCTTATACCACCAAACTGTGACTTTATATCTCACAATGTAGCCTCTTAAATTCACAATGTGAGATTTAGTCATAATTATTTTGAAAAAAAATCAGAATTTTAACTTAAAATTTGTCTTATCTCATAATGACTATATCTCTCAATCGCTATATGTCTCGCAATTGCAATCTTATACCTCCAAACTGTGATATTATAGGCCTACCTCCAAACTTTATATCTTGCAATGTAGCTTCATGTCTCAAAATTCTGAATTTGTTTCTCATAATTGTTACTTTATATCTCTTTTTTATCGAAAATTTTTACTAAACTCAAGTGACTGCATCTTAAAATCACTATATTTCTCGTAATTGTGGCTCTATATGTGGCACAAAGTGTATTTCTTTCTTCTCACAGCCGCCTATTTTTCTTTTTTACTCTGAGGCGGACACAAGCTTCCATAGTAACCCTCTTCAACATGAACATGCCTTGCAAAAACTCTTCTCTCTTATTCTCTATGATCAAACCAGAACATTAACTTCATATTGTAACCAGCATGCAGCTGGAAAAAACACAGTGGTCAGCTGTAATCAGAAGGGCTCGTGTTGCATACCTCCGAAACTTGTGTTCCCGAACTTGAAAAGTAATCTGGAAAAATGGAGACAGAGCACAAAATAAATGTAAAACCAGGCCTGTGCAAAGCCTTTAAACACAGAAACATCCTGCTGCATCTGATAATTGGGAAAAGATTGTCATTTTCATCGAGGTTTGCCAAGATTATCCTCGTAAAGTTTGCGACCAAATAGTCTTGACAGTAACAAACCGTGGCGTTCCTCTAAACACGAGCTTTTGCATGAAATTCAATGATGAAAAGCCATAGTGCTCTACAAAACATTTGACATTGGCCCATGTGGCCTATGATTTTGATATTTACAGCCTGTTTAAACAGAAGTGTATATGTGGTAATGTGCTAATGAATACAATTTGCATATGGCGCATGGCTGATGTGGGATACGGTACATGGGGGTAAGAACGTACAGCTGCCTCGCTTTGCCTCGGCAAGGAAAAAGAAATGAGTCAGTATGAGTCTTTTGCCTGCTGGAGTCCGTATGTGGAAAAAGTGTGTTTATAACTGCCGTTGGTCCCGTATACCTTAAGGAAAAGGGCTTGAAGGTCGGGACCAACATTAACACCCACAAGCACCAAAAAGAAAATTGTAAAAATTGGCGAGTAAAGTGAAGTATAGTTAACAATAGGTCACATTTTATAAGGAACATCCCTAGCCTGGTATTAATAATAAAAAAATAATGCAAAATACAGTTGTATAGAGGAAAAAAGGTTGTATTTCAAGACTCTTTCTGTAATGTGTTTGTGTCTTTGTGTTGTAAATATGTTCACTTGGCTCATGTCTGAATGACCCGCAGTGTCCCAAAGATATTCACAGCACTTTATGTACTTGGTCCGGACATACTACATGCCAGTGGGTGTTTGTTTATGTGCTGTCGCTGTACAGTCGGATGGTTCCCATGAAGCAGGTTGTCCTCACAACAATGAATACACTGGTGTTGCCGAGGGAAGCAGCTTTTGAAAGCCTCCAGAGTCCAGTCCTAATTAGGAGGAACTCGCTCTAGTCTACACACACACTTTACCAGCAGAAAGCTCTTTTCACTTGCCTTGAACATGTATTTCTGCTCCGTTTCCATGTAACAGTTTTTAATCATTTAGTCCACAACAAAACATTTATTTCATTGGTAACATACGGCAGGTCAATTAATTCCGCAGTGATTAATTTGTTGATATATATATATATATGTACATTGTACATGCATACAGTACATTGGATAAGTTACTGTAAGAAAGTAATTATTTACTACTAGTAGTAATTACTGTACATTTTCAACAGAGTAATTAGATTACTGTACTAATTACTCTCTCTAAAAAAGTATTGCATTACTTTCTAAATCTTGAACTGACCAAAGTATTTAAAGGGAGATTGTATTAAAAACATACATTTTAGCATTAGATGTACAATTTTGATGTTAAATCCAATTGTTCTTTAGTTTATAAAGTGTTTAATGCAATTACATCAGAAGTTACTGACATTACAGGAAATCAAGAGTAATCCCTTACATTACTTTTTCAAGGAAATTGCAGTAATTCATTACTTAGTTAATTGCTTGCTTTATACCCAACATGTGCACTTACACATATATGCATATTGATCAAAATGAGAGATTTAAAAAAAATGTAATTGTATGTTCGTTTCCAGTTTTGCCGTCATCTATAATGCTCACTTCTAGTTATACTTTAAAAACACTTACATTTAATACCACTGTTGAATGTAATCTTTACCAAATCTCAAAATGCATATACATGTTTTCTGTAAGTTATAATGCTGTGATGCTTAAATTCACTTGTAGCATTTAAAATTATTTATTGAATTAATTTAGAGTGATTTTAGGGTTTTACAATTAATAATAATGATCTGCCATTTTGAATATGGTCAGTTGGAGATAATCAGCTGACATCCCCATGACTTTGGTGCAAAGGGTCTGAAAGTTTACGCTTATATAAAACTTGTCTTGATATCCGCCTCATTTTCTGTTATGTGGCTTTGAATACTAGGGTTAGTTCACCCAAAAAATGGAAAATCTGTCATCGTTTACTCACCCTCATGTTGTTCTAAACCTATATGAGTTTATTTCTTCTACTGAACACAAAAGAAGATATTTTGAAGAATATGGGTAACCAAACAGTACATGGGTCCCATTGACTTCCATATGGAAAAAGAAAAAGAAAAAAACTATGGAAGTCAATGGGGTCCATCAACAGAAATTCAGGTTTGGAACAAGTTGAGGGTGAGTAAATGATAACAATTTTTTTTTTTTTTGGGTGAACTATCCCTTCATTGAAGACATGATACAGACAGATTCTAGTTTTTGATTTCAGATAAAAACTTTGCACTAACCTTGCGAGCCTGTTTTTAAAGACAAGACTTCCTTAGTTCCAGCACCGCTCAGCACATCCGGTGTAATTATCTCGTCTTTGTACTGAATATCCAGCTGAGGCTGAGGCTTTGTTTTGTTGTGCTACTGTATACTGTATGTGCTCAAAGATTTCACAGTTTATCTGGATTTGCTGTGCGGTTTGTTGTGTCAGTGAATGGCACCAGCATTGACGTTCTCTTGCTTTGTTAATTGATTTGGCTCCTCCCCATCAAGCTCCCAAATGAAATCAACAGCAATTAGTGATGGCCAACATGCCAAAGCAGTCCGTGTCGATCCAGGACTGCTGATTTTTTGCCTGATTGCAATGAAATGCCTTTGCTTTTGTTGCTTTGACACTTGAAGGCCTGGTAATATAGGTCAGTGCACGTCAATAAAAGATGAGGAGGGTTTTGAAACGTGTCAAGTTGTTAGATGTTGCTTTCATGTAGTTTCGAAAAACATTTTTCAAGAAACCTTTCAACCAGGCAACTCTCAAAATGTAGTGTAAACATCAAGTAAAAAGTAAGCGCTTATTATTTTCCTTAAACCTTGATCTGATATTCTAAAAACTTATTGACCCCAAAACATACTTTTTTTATTTCATAATAAAAATAAAAACTTCATGTTGGTTGCACAACATGACTTATGGCAGATAAAAAATGTATATTAATATAATGAGTAGTGCTGTCAAAATCCATTAATCACGATTAATCACATCTAACATAAAAGTTTTTGTTTACATAGGCTAATATATGTGTGTGTGTATACTATTATATTAACATATATATATATATATACTGTATCTCAATTCTCAATCTCAATTTATTTAGGCTATAAAGCACAATAAAAACAACGGTGGTTGATCATTGTGCTGAACAATATAATTTAAAAGAAAAAGGAAAACATAACATAAAGCAATATGACAATAAGACACAAATACACAATTAATGTTTAGAAAAAAAACATTAATGTTTAGTCTAGTCGCGATGAGATACAAGCATGAATAACTCTCTCGAACTCAGCAAACGTTAAAAATAGATCGTACATATGAATTGCATTTGTTTAATGTATTTATTTATTTATTTATGTATCAATCTATAAAAATAGATGTCATGTCATTGATATAAAATAGAGAGCGTCCAGCCTATAGAAGGATCCTGTAGAGAATATGCTGAGCACAGCACCCAGAAACACTCTTGATATTCGTTCTTGAATTGAAACAGTTGTGAAAACACAGTCGTCCTTCTTACCGTAATGCAATATGATTGTTGTTATGGAGAGTAAATCCCCTGAAGTAGACAGTTTCTGTAATGTCAGGTGGATTAACTTTTCAGACACGGACGTTTAGACTACATGACGGGGTGGGGGCGAGTATCTCTGGCACTGACGTGGGACCGCCTGCCAGTTTCTTCCTTTCTTTCTTTCTTATGCACGTTTTCACACATTAAAGCATTCCTACGGTTTCCTTTCGAATAAGATAATAGTTACTTTTTTCTTTAAAAAAGAATGTGTTTTGCCAATTCTGAAGGCCTGATGGTGCATTCCTGTTGGTGTTTATCTGATTTTGTTACCCACGGGGAGGGAATGAAGTTCATAGGAAGTCCCCCTTCTCTGCTTGCAAAACATGAAAATTGCATACCTCAGCAGTATTTGGCAGCACAGACAGATCAAGGACTAGGTTAAATAGCATATTCTTATGTAACAGTAATGGGGAGGAGAGCTGGTCTCAGTCAGCAAAGTACAAATACAGTGTGGCGGAGGTGGACGGTTAGTGTATCAGTTTTACAATGCATTTGTGAGTTGTGCAAGGAATATGTATGGCAGACAGGCCTAGACATTATCCACCAGGTTTGGCTCCAAACATGAGCTTGGCCAACCTCCCGAAGTGTCCGGCCCACCCTGAGAGTGCTATGGCCCGGAGGTCTGTTTCACAGCTTCATGTCTTGGCAGGTGCAAAAATGTGAAAAATACCAGTGTCCGGTTGCATAAAGCACCTTGATTGTAATTTTCCCTTAAGATTGCCCTTTGGTTTCTCTTAAACGTAAAAGTGTTGCAGAAAATAACCCTTAAGAGTTTCTTTAGGTGAAACGTCACCTTTAAAAATGTACTTGTGTCTAAAAACGTTAAGTGTTGCATGAAGCACCTTTATTGTATATCGAAAGTCCCTTCAAGACAAGTCATTTCACTCGGCGGCCATCTTTGAAACGCCTCTCCTGCATGCTAGTGCAGCTTCTATCTCTTTGAATGGGGAAACATCAAATTCTCCAAGACTGTTCGCCAAGCTTACGATTAAATTTCATATTTGAAATCACCAATGAAACTGACAACAACTGTCTCATAAATATTGTTTCTAAACGCTCGAATCATGACAGAAAACAACATTTTCAGGCTGGATCAGGCTAATGCGTAGTGGAAGCGCGCGTCTGACTGTTTCTATAGGAACCGGAGCTTCTAACGGCAGCTGCAGTGATGCGATGACTTTACCAATCGGCGATTGGCTTTTATTTAGAAGCCGCCATATTGAGCGCTGCACTTTTCCCCATTCAAAACAATACGAGTGGTACGTCTTGTGTTATTCTATAGTCTTTGGTAGGCTATATCATAAGGTTTAGAAAACTTTTTGGATGATGTGGACATGAGGATGAGTAAATTAATACATATTCATTTTTGGTTGAACTATCCCTTTGAGTTTCTGTTTCTATCTTTCTGTCTTCTGTCTTATCCTTCTCTCTCATATTTGGTTTTATTTTGTGTCCATGGCAACAACTGAGTTATGCTATGGCATTTTTATTATTATCATAATTTTATGACTGTACTTAAGCATAAAAATACCATAATATGTTAGAATTTCACACTGGTTTCTCTGAAAAACAATGCTGTGAGTTCTTGGTCGGAATGTCTGTTTTTTGTTTTGGTCTGTGTGACTCCGCCCACTGCCAATTTATCCAATAGTATTTCGACACTCCGGCCCCCGGTTTCACAGACAAGGCTTAAGTCTAGTCCCAGACTAAAATGCATGTTTGAGCTGTTTTAAGTGAAAGCAACTTGCTTTTGTTTTGTTGTTTTTGACATTGTTTTGTCTCAAGATGCACATCAGTAATGTGTTTTTCTAAGGCGTTTTTAAAAGCTACTTAAATGTTCTAATTGAACTAAGGTCTAATTCTGGCTTAATCTAAGCCCTATCTGTGAAATCAGACCAGGGTTGCCAGTTGGCGTAAAAACACATATCAGAAAGATATGGTAAAAGTAGTACGAG
Source organism: Phoxinus phoxinus (assembly GCF_949152265.1). Classification (NCBI taxonomy): domain Eukaryota; kingdom Metazoa; phylum Chordata; class Actinopteri; order Cypriniformes; family Leuciscidae; genus Phoxinus; species Phoxinus phoxinus. The sequence continues at coordinate 19,214,339 of NC_136900.1, read as the reverse complement.
TAGTATCGAATTCAGCATCTGTTTTGTTCTGGTCTCTATGAAGCCTCTCCTTCTGAAAATTGCAGTGTCCTCTGATTGGTCGGCTGGACCAGTGTGTTGTGATTGGTCAACGACTTCGAGCGTGTCTAATTCAAAATACTAATAAAAACTAAAGGTCTAAAATACTAAAATGAAATATACACTGGCCAAGATACAACTGAAGAAACATTTCTAATTGGTATGTTATTTGTTTTGCTTTTCTTTTTTTAAATTATAATAATAATAGCAGCATCACTATTTTCTCATTTGTAAGTTGCTTTGGATAAAAGTAAGTAACAATGTCAGACAAAGCTAGCAAACCATATAAAATAAATGTGGACATGAAACACTGATTTGCAAAATTATTTTATTATTTTACTTGCAGAAACTGTGGATTGGAGATACACAGCACACACATATTTGATGACAAAGTATAACTTTTGTAGGCAGTTTCTGTAGTTCATTGTAAACGGGTTTAAAATGCACAATCCACAGTTAGAGGGTAATATTAATAAAAATGAACGATGAATGCACAACATCTTTCTTTTGTAAGCCTGTGAAGATTAATGTTGATGGTCCAAGACTAAAGTAAATATTGATGGTCCATATAACGGCTGTGCAGTCAAGTGTCATTAAAAAGACATTCAAAATGTGGCTCATCTCTTTATGTCATTTCTACAGCTTTGGTTTTTGCAGTCAATGCAATTACATTTTGTTCATTGTAATTTTCTGCTGATTTTAAAATGAAGTAGTGTTTATTGGTATACCTTTGGTATACATATTTGTAAAAGTTGTATTCAATGCCATGGTCATTCAGTGAAATCCCAGGGAAATGTATAGTAATAAATGTAATAATAATAATAAATGCAAATTTGTACTGAACAAATTTTGTTTACAATTTATAAAATGAGTGCATTTGTGGTGTTTTTCTTTCAGCTAAAACTCGATTTCAATTGTTTTTGTCGTCCAGAAACCGAAATCTTAGCTTGAGCACTTGAAGCAGATTCATCTTCGCTGTCTCCCAGCTGTCCTCCCAGTCTAGAAGTCAAACAATTCACTTTAATATTTAATATTATACACAAATATTTGGAACTTATTTAAGTAGCAGTACACACTCTACAGTTGTTATTTACTTGACAGAATTTTTTTTTTACTCTGGTTATTCATATGATTAAAATATCATTAAACAATCATTTATAAATATATTTTAAATTAAATTAAAATACACTATCATTCAAAAGTTTGGAGTCAGGTTTTTTTTAGCTAAAACTTTTAGGTGACACTTTATTTTACAGTGTCCATGTAGTTACTGTAGTAAAAACTATAAATTACATAATAACATGCAATGCAACTAACCCTAAACCAAACCCTAACCCTATAGTTAGTACATGTCTAGTTAGTGGTGCTTGCAAAGAAAAGTATCACTACTTTTATCTCTCATACTGCCAATACATTTTTGTTCTGGACAAAATTGCGGTGCGTAACTCATCCTGCACCGTTTGTCGTAGACCCATGAATGATGTGTGGCTTAATGAGAAGAGATGTGCTATGACTTTTATAAGCGATACGAAGTTCACCTGTTGGGCGAAAAAACTGTGTGAAAAAGTCCCACAGACTTAACATTGGCACAAAATTTGTGAGATGATATCTCAGGATCAGAATGACAGAGACTTGCGGGTGGGCTCATATGTCTCTGCCCAGCAAGCAGCTGGGACACTGAAGACTAGAGTAATGTAATAATTGTAATAATATTTCACAATATTACTGGTTTTATTGTATTTTTTTGATTAAATAACTGCAGCATTTGGCAAGCATAAGACTTTTTTTTTTTTTCATTTAAAGAAATCTCACGACCCCAAACTTTTTGAATGGTACTGTATTTATAAGTTAATATTTATACATAAAATGAATATTTTCTCATTATTTATAAATGACATAAAATATTTACTGAACATGTATTGTGTTGTGAGACAGTGACAGCCCACCTGAACTGCTGCAGGTGAACCGGACAGAGAAAATAGCCTTCGCTCCAAGCACTTCTTCTGTGTCCTCAAACACTGGCTGTGGCAGATTCTGCTGTTTGAACCAGTCATCTAAACGGTTTCTCACAGATACATCGTTTGCTTCTGTAAGAGGTTGAGAACTGAATGAAAATCATTCAAATAATCATTTTATAATGTACTTATGTAGTGTTTAGACAAGCTGGTTGATATTCAGTTGCTCTGACCTGAATTTACCCCCAGAAGGCCCAGTATTCGTGCACTCAGATGATTCCGAGCTGCTCTCTTGGTGTTCTGGCATGAGCACTTCAGCGTATAGTCACAGAACGACAGCTGGATATTGGCCTGTTCCACAGGCATCAGGGAAATGACGGGGTCTTTCTGACCGGACCCCTTCAGCATAGAGCTCAGCTGATTCTGCACCTCTTCAGCACTATCAGCTCCAGTTAGTGAATCATAACCAAAGAGAGGTGATAGTGAACGCAAGGCATTCTGGAGAGCAACTAACTTGGCTTCACCCTCTGAGGACCCTAAAAAAAGACCACATCATATTTGAATAAAATTTATTCAGGTATGTAATACATACTTTCACTTTTCTGTATATATATCCCAATATATCCCTGTATATATATTACCCAAGGGACGGCAGTGTAGGGTGAAGGATAAAGCCATGCAAGCCAATCAGAATCCTCAGAATCGACAAGAGAGAACCTAAAACCCCATTTCTCCCAGTTGACACGGCAACACATAACCGCCGTTTTCAGAAATCTCCACTTTGGCCGGAGTTTTTAGAAATAAACGTTTTCTGTGATAAAAACGGGGTTTTCGTGTAAATGAGAGGCCAAACCGCAGGGAAATATCTGCGTCTTACCTTCGTGTAAACGGGGCCTCTATGTACACCAAAGGCCTATTTCTCTCAAATATTGTTCACAAATCTGTCTAAATCTGTGTTAGTGAGCACTTCTCCTTTGCCGAGATAATCCATCCACCTCAGGCTACGTTTACACGTGGACGGCTATTTTCATAAACGGACATTTTCACCCCTCTCTGTTTTCAAAAATAACATCGTGCACAACTGTCAGTTTTCAGAAAAGTGTTTGTTACACGAACCCCGTGCATATGCCGTTAAGAGCATGCCAAACCTGTAGGTGGCAGTGTAACGAGAAGCTCAAGCCCACGTTAGCCAATCAGAATCCCAAAAATAGTCACATACTGTGATGTCAGCTGCCTAAAACTCAGTTTTTCTCAGTTTACATGCAAACGTGCAAACAAAGTTTTCAAAAATCTCCTCTCTGGCCGGAGTTTTTAGAAAGAATCGTTTTCAGAGGTGAATTCTCCGTTTGCGTGTAAACGAAGGGAAACAAACGAAGGGAAATGTCTCCGTTTTTCAAAATAACCATGTACGTGTAAACGAGGCCTCACAGGTGTGGCATATCAAGATGCTGATTAGACAGCATCAGACACATTTTAGAGTGGCTTTTTATTGTGGCCAGCCTAAGGCACACCTGTGCAATAATCATGCTGTCTAATCAGTGAAATATTACAATTTAAGACCCAGTATAATATACCTTTCAAAATATGTTTTCATTTTCTTTATCTTGGACGCACTTATTTGTCAATGACCTTGAAAAGACACTCATACTAACCTTGTCCTGTATAGATAACTTTGTAACTTATGTTCTTTAGTGAGCAGTAAAATGGCTTTACAGATCCTTCAAAATCTTCTTGTGGAAGAGGAAGAGAATTCTGAGAAAAAAACTGCTTCACCTTCGCACTGGATGTCTTTTCATCTTGAGTTTGAGGTAAGAAAAATATAAGCATTAGTTAGTGGACATGCATACGCACACACATTATGAGCAATACACAAAAGTAAAAACACGAACGTACCTGTACTAGAATCGAAAATTGACACTGCACAGCCAAACAACAGGTAGGTTTTTCTAGTGGCTTCTTTCTTGTTGTCGTAGCCTTGTTTGTTAACACAAGTACATTTTTCCAGGTTGATTTCCACACTACATTTGAAATTTTCATTACACGTCATGTTCTCCATTTTCACATGTGGGGGCTTGAGATTATATACATTAAAAAGATCTTTGATTTCTGTAAAATACACAAAAATGTACAAGCAGATGAGAGCGCAGTTGCAAATCAGTGCACATTTTTACACTGTACCACTAGCACTCCCTACTGGTGTCCCATTCAACAGCATATTATCTTCACCTGGACAATCAATCCTGGGCTTTTTCCTCTGTGGAGAACTGGATTCTTGAGGGTCCGGCAGCGCAGGAACAGGAACACGGACTGGATCTTGTCCTGATGGGAGTTGTGCTGTTGTGGAGATGGTTTTAGACTTCAGCTCTGAATGGTCTTTCTCTGCTGCCTGACTGACAGGTACTGCAGAAGTAGCCAGGTCCGAGCTGATGCCGCTGGTCACATGCTCATCTCTGATCTCTGTTTTTTGCTTTGTGTCATAGATGGGACTTTTGAGACCCAGCTTATCTAGACGCTCCTTCAGTTCAACTTTGAAGTTCTTCTCAGTGTCTGATATTGGAGCACCGTTGAGGATCCCTGACAGATGCTGCAGAGCAACTTTAGCTGCCTGGTGCTCAGCCTGTCTCTTATTGGTGGAGCCATCTAAGAAATGTAAGACATGAAAACTAAAGATAAGCAAACAATAGCTTATAAATCAAAACACACATTTTAGTAAACAGAAAATAAATGGGCGCATCTCACAGTTTAATCTGGGTCATATTTCATCTGGAAAATATAATATATATACAACTCTTCTTCATTCTCTTCATTCATCATATCTGGTCCTTGGGTCTTTAACTGTAAAATCTCCTACAGTGCACTTTGATCTTTACATTCACAAACAGCTGTAGTACACACTGCTCGAAAGATAATATCTGACAAAGCATAATATGGGCACTTTAAAATGGTCTTAAAATATACTACATTTCCTTAGGGGGGAAAAATATGTCTATTTTTGGGGTGAAATATGACCTAGTAATTCACCCGAATAGTGTTCAAACAATCAATAAAAGTAGAAATCACCTTTGTCATAAAAAGTGAAAGGTCCATGGAATTTGAGTATGCAGGTAGCTGTGCTGTCATCAACAACAACAACAAACTCTTCTGTTGGCTTTTGTAAATCATTGGTGTCGAAATGATTCATGATCACTGACCTGTACGTCTGACCTGTAGTAACACAAACTAAATCCGTTATTTGGCTCTCAATAACACCAAAAAACCACATTAGCAAACTCACAACGTATTTTATTTTAAGTTAAGCCTCAAGTAAGAGTGAAACACTTTACATGTGAAAATACTAGCGTATGACTTAATGTTTGGCTTTATTAATAATATTGATAATAAATTTGATAATATCAAATCTACACTTTGTACTTTACCTTTTGCAGGAGCACTGATGCGAAATCTTTCCCATAAAACCTTATAAGCGGCTTCAGTTGCTTCTTCCTTTGAAGAACATCTATCAGACGCAACTTTTAGATCAAGATCCACAGTCACTTTACTAAAGAAAGTGATTCCTGAAATGTCAAAACAAAATAAAAAATTGTAATCACATTTCTTCTTCTTTTTTGTTATTTATTTATTAATCATGTTTAATATTTTATCTGCTGTTTTCATGTATCCTTTTCATTTTATTTTTTAAAGTCGGCATGAAACGGAAGTTGTGATGATCTTTTCTTCTCAATTGTGGCGTATATCCCAGTGAAACGGCTTTTCAAACAAACAAAAAAATGTAGGGCGGGACATGATTTCATCTATTGGGAATTGATTGGATGGTTGTGGTTTGCTATTGGTCGATCTCATGTGAGTGACAGGTTGTACCGCCCTCACGCCAGTAAACGCGTCATAAGAGAAGAGAAGAGACAACACAATCTCATGGAAACTTATTTTACAGTTTGGTGAATTGGTTGCTAATGCGTATTAATTCTTGTGCTTAACGATTTTGTACGATCTGCTTACTCAGTGGCGGCTGGCAGGTAAGTTTAAAGGTCCTTGTACATTTAAATTTTCGGATGCGCTTTTTCGTAATCGTCATTCGGTGGCTCTGAATTGTCAAAACACCTCTCAAAATGCTTGCTACGGATGTGAAAAACGCAGAAAATCGAACCCCATCCAAAAAAAAAATTCACAAAATTGCTGAGACTGTGTGTAAACGTGATTTACACAATGTGAGGTCGTATTTATTTTTTAACGTGCGGGAAATTTCGGACTCCAGTGTGCAAGGACCTTAGGGTGAGGTTAAGGGAGGACCTTCATGCTTCCATTTTTTCAAAATAATCTTTTCCGTACAGTTCACAGCATACAATAGTATGTTCTGCTGTATTTTCTATTTTCCACAGACTCCTTGAAATGTAAATGTCCTGTACACATTTTGTAACTAAAATAAATGCATTGAGTAGAAAAAAAAAAACGTGGGCTACCAACAATAGAGTGGTGCAGACATGATGTCAAAACCTGGAAGACTAATTCGCCAGTGGTTCCCGGAGATTTTCTGGTTTTTATAATAGGGTTTTTTAATTCCTGTTTAAGATACGGTCTGTGGTAAAAATAAGTTTGCGATACTTGGGACGTTTTGTTCTACAATATAAATTACACACAACCATATCGACAACGCAAATTTTGAAGCTGTTATGTTTATTTTATACAAACCCATAGGAAAATCTCAAGGGCACCTCTGGCGAATTAGTCTTCTGGGTTTTGATACATATTATCCCTGCACCACTCTATAGCACTAATAACTTTTTTCTTCTTATATGCTGCTCAGTTACCTGGACAATTTTTCTTTTGTGCGGCTGAAGAACTGGATTCTTGAGGGTCCGGCAGCGCAGGAACAGGAACACGGACTGGATCTTGTCCTGATGGGAGTTGTGCTGTTGTGGAGATGGTTTTAGACTTCAGCTCTGAATGGTCTTTCTCTGCTGCCTGACTGACAGGTACTGCAGAAGTAGCCAGGTCCGAGCTGATGCCGCTGGTCACATGCTCATCACTGATCTCTGTTTTTTTCTCTGTGTCATAGACGGGACTTTTGAGACCCAGCTTATCTAGACGCTCCTTCAGTTCACCTTTGAAGTTCTTCTCGGTGTCTGATATTGGAGCACCGTTGAGGATCCCTGACAGATGCTGCAGAGCAACTTTAGCTGCCTGTTGCTCAGCCTGTTTTTTCTTGGTGGAGCCATCTAAGAAATGTAAGACATGAAAACTAAAGATCAGCAAACAATAGCTTGTAAATCAACACAAACCTTTAGTCAGATGAAATATTTAACCTATGACTAACAGTAGAAGTGCAATTACCTTTGTCATAAAAAGTAAAAGGGCCGATGAGTTTGAGCTTGCAAATGGTTGTGTCGTCATCATTTTGAACAAAGTGCTCTGTCGGTTTTTGGAAACGCTGTGTGTGGAAATATTCCATGATCAACAACCTGTATGTCTGACCTGTTGCAACGGGAATAAAAAGCGACTTCAGTGTGCTATTCAGAAAATCATTTAAACCCTAAAATGCCAAAGTATTTTAGAGAATATGTGTCCAAAAACAGGTCTGGTCATGTTAAAATATTGTGCAATATAGGTTCAAATCTTTTAACCTTAAATCTTTTTGGCCAGAAATGTAAAACTGAAAATAGAAGTAAAATGTTATTAGATGAAAATATGTTATGTTGGGAAATACCAATAATATTTTTGCCCCTAGAAATACAAAATGGAAAATGGAAAATAGAAGTAATATGTTATTTGGTGAATATATGTTATTTGAGTTCTAGTGTTGGGAAAAACCAATACTCATTTTCAGAGGTATTTTAGAGGGAATCTTGCCCATTAAAGGGTTAAAACTGGTCATACATTGCACAAACCTTAAATGGATTTATTTAAAAAAAATAAAGTTTGGTTCACTATTCAGTATTTAATAAAAAGCTTATGCTTATAAAGGACTTTTATTAGTGTTAAATTAAGTAATTTAGGGCTCAAAAAACAATGAAATACTAGATTCAAACTCACAATTTTTTTTCTTTTTTCATTGTATCTTAAGCTTAAGCTTTGTTCTTTACCTTTTGCAGGAGCACTGATGCGAAATCTTTCCCATAAAACTTTATAAGCGGCTTCAGTTGCTTCTTCATCTGAAGAACATCTATCAGACGCAACTTCTTGATCAAGATCCACAGTCACTTTACCAAAGAAAGTGATTCCTGAAATGTCAAAAGACTAAATTACACAGTGATCATAGTTTCATCTCAATCAAGGACTGTCACTGTGCAGCATTTTTCAACACTACAGTGCAATATCTGTTTTACCTGAGGAAGATGAACAGGAGGCCTCAGGCTGCGTGACTGAGCTTGATGGTTCATCGGTGCTGTCGTCCTGTAATTTCAGCTGCTCTAGTGCAATGTATGCCACCTCCTGATGGGCGCCCTTTTTGTCATTAAACACCTTTGTGCCTTTGAAAGTTTGCCCATTTACCTTCACTTCAGCCCTATAACCTGTACAGAGGATATGAACTGTATGATTACTGTTGAATCTAACCTAAAGGAAAGAGTTTCCATTTGTGCATTAGGGACTATTCAAGGGACTATTATGCATTTAATGTTACATGGACTCTTGATGAATGTGTTACCCTGTGCTTCCTGACACTCTGCAAAAACAGGCCATTTGTCCTCTGGCCATTTCTTTGCACGACAATATTCATAAAGATGATTCTTGAATCGAAGTGGGTTGACAGGAAGAACAGGATCTGTGGATGGAGAAGCACGAAAGAATGAGACGAACTGAAATATATTAGAAATCAAACTCCAAATGATTTAAGGTGCGTTAAATGTGTGATCTGATTCATTGGTTTGTTCTGAGTATTAAAAGCATGACTGAAAAAGAAGTGCACTTAATGTGCACTTGTAGTGTACAGTACTTCAAATCTCAAAAGTGTGTTTTTTTTAAACCGTTGATTTGATTATAAAAAGAGAGCACACTTTCATGAATGTTTTTAACACACTTAAGTATGCTTTTAAAAATGTCAAATTAAAAGTTTTCCTTTAAATATATATATATATATATTTTTTTTTTTTTTTTTTTTTCCGTACTTTAAAGAAGTGCACTTTTTTGATATGCTGAGTAACATATTAAAACACACGTAAAGCACTTAGTATAATTTTAAATCAAAATGGCATTAAAGTATATTTTATTTTACCATAAATGCTTATCGGTAAGTTCGGCAGTACACTTTAACCATATATGTAGGAAATTACATATAAGACCTACTTAAGTGGATCAAAAAAACACTTTAAAGTTCAGATAATTGCATGTTTGTATTGCTAAATTACTAAATCAAAGATAAATATTAATGGTCTTATGTTCCTCTCACCAAGTGTCCCCTTCTCCAGGTTCTCCACTCTGTCTGCCAGGTTGTGGATTTGCTCCTCGTGTTGATCTACTTTTGCCTGCATCTCTTTAAGTTTCTCCACTTCAGGGCCCAGGTTCACCAGGAGATCTTTGTTTTGGTCCAGGAAGTCCAGGAGACTCTTCATGTCCTGTGGCTTTTCCTTAACATAAAGTCATATTTTTAGAACATGATGCAGTTCACACTTAACCGCTTAACAGTTGAGCGTTGATCTTTTACTACTTTACTTACTTCAACATTTTCGTCTTGGTTCCCATCAAAGCGCGAGATAAAGTCTTCAATCATGTCTTTAAATGCTTGCTGCTCGGCGCGGTCCAGAAGATCTTGGTCTGTTTTCTTGGTCTGAAGATCGACCTGTTGGCCGTCTACTTCACATGGGGCTTCATTGAAATTCCTGTCCAAGATGTTATTAAACTACATAGACAAAAAACACACACACGTTTGTTCTGGATTGAATTATGGTTAATACAATTATACTGGTAAAGAGCAACATTTATCCTTATTGCTTTTATTATTATTAAATATTAATAATGGTAATATTATTTTAATAATAATAATTTATTAAAATATTATTCATTATTTTCCATCCACCTTTGTTATCTTCTTTTCCAAGCCTTTCAGTCCCGGGATAAGAGGTTCGAGCATCTTGGCCAGCTGCAGGACTGTTTTATGATGCCTGATCATGTCCTCTTTACTAATTTTCAAGTCAGGGGAGTGCATCGCACAGTTCCGTACATTTATGACCTTCATTTTTGAAAAGAAATAAGTGTACAATGTGTTATCCAGCACACAGTGAGATCCACATTATTTGAATATCCGAACTGATACTATAGCACACAGCATTTGTTTAAAACGGATATTGAGGTTCAGACTGACATAATGCTGAAAATTAATACTTACATTTGTCACACATTTCCCTGGGATGTTGAAATGTTTACAGGAACTCATTAAGTTCAGGATGGCAGAGACATCAAACTGGGAAAACTGGCTATGTTTGTTGTGCCCACGTGGCATATACGCCTGTCATGTGAAACATGCAATCAACAAAGATAAAAATGTAATGGACATTGATTTTTGTTCACTGACACTTCCCCATATGCATCAAGTCAATGCACTCAGTTGCAACACTAATAATACAATGGTTATTAATGATGAAAGTAACTTACCTTGGCAACTTCCCACTTTTCTGTAGACCAGAGATGTGGCCGGCAGTTGTCCCAGTGTATACCGTTTCTCCCCCCATTATATTTGGCCTCAATTTCTTTCTTCCAGCATTTACACAATTCACAGAGAGACTATATGGGTAGCAGCAAAGCACAGTTTGAGAGACAGGTACAGACATTCCCAGAATCTTTATTTGTAATTGACATTTTTTTAGGCTTAATGGTGATGGAAGGGTGGACGCGACAGACAGACAGACAGACATACAAGTTAGATAGATAACGTTAGACAGACATTCTTTAGACTTTTTGTAGTAGGCTATTATCATATTTTTATGCAATACAGTGATAGATAGATAGATAGATAGATAGATAGGCCTAGATAGATAGATAGATAGATAGATAGATAGATAGATAGATAGATAGATATAGAGAGAGATAGATAGATAGATAGAGAGATAGATAGATAGATAGATAGATAGATAGATAGATAGATAGATAGATAGATAGATAGATAGATAGATAGATAGATAGTTCTACAGCAGCAGCCTATTTGGGTGATTATTTGTATTTTATTTAACACTATACAGCGAAACGATAAATAAAGAAGGCTATTCCGATAGTTTACATTAACATTGCATTTAGTTTACCTTCTTAACATCGCACGTTTTCTTACAGGTCTGTCCATTGAGATCCGGTTTGTTTCGAAGAGAGTTGTGATAAGTTTCGGTTTCCTTTTCAATATAGTCCTTAATGCAGTCCCTCAGTATGGAAAGACTCTTCGTTGTTTTCAACCAGTTTTTGTACTTTTCGTCCCCTAAGCGTGTGTAAGATTGTGTGCTGCTCATGGTTGCCAATTAAAACCCCACAGATTGCGAGAAACGACTCTTTGTTACAGGAGAGCCTCGACTCGACTCCTGTCATCTTCAGCCGGTCAGCTGACTCCTCAGGTTGCCAGATAATCGAAACGTCAACGTCGTGTTTTACTGTTGCATACTATACAGCTGTTTAACGTCTTTGTTGATGTTTGTCATACTTATATGGTAACCGTGGTATTATCATGGGGAGCTTTCAGAAACTTCTGAAGGTATTTGGGTATTTCTGCATCCACGGACATTTTTTGTATCAAATTAAGCGAATTTACGTAAATTATTCCATTTTGATCTAAACAGAGATGAAACCAAAAATAACCGTTGAAAATGTGACGTCATTTATTTTGTTCTTACAACACTGTCAGTGAAGGGATTGAGAATGGACACTTGATGTTTAAATAAAACAAGAAAAATCTAAATAAATATCACTTGCAAGCGAACACATGTGAACAGAACTTTTTTAATTTTTTAATTTTGTTTATGTGAACAGAACTGTATGCAAAACACAGGCTACAATAACGGAGCAGCTGTTAAGTAAGCAACATAAAACAGCTGTTAGTTAATATCGCCATCTAGTGGAGATCAGAATCAGAGCGAGCTTAGATAGATAGATAGATAGATAGATAGATAGATAGATAGATAGATAGATAGATAGATAGATAGATAGATAGATAGATAGATAGATAGATAGATAGATAGAACAGCAGGCCAGGTGGCCCCTGGCAGGGCTCCGCTTACAAACAAGATCCTCCATCTGTCACCTTTTTTCTTCTCCTTTCTCCATGTTTATCGGTAGGGAAGAACAAGGTGAACTCTGTCCCTGATGGCTGTTACATAAGACTGGACGACTATTAAACAAGCATTATGAATAATAGTAGCTGTGAAAAGCAATAATAATTTTTGTTGTGTGATGCTACAAGTGTGGGGATTTAGTTTCTGGCTCCAGAAGTTTTTGGTCACATGGGTTTAAACTTTAAAGTGATATCTCTTTATCTTAGTAATTACGCCCAAATTACTAGTCTATGTCGACGTGAAGTTTTTACTCTGTAATAACAGAATGTGCTGAATCTCCGGAAAACTGAGGTCAACATTATCTCATAAGAAAAGACTGTCTAAACACGCAACAGCCACACAATTTGTGTGTCATCCTCCAAATAAAATGGTTTTGATTAGTGACAAAAAAATGCAAATTATAGTTTATAGTCTGGACTGGGGAAACCCAGACTTTCACCTTATAAAACATATCCCGTTGGCTCAACTTCCAGGATTTGGTGCTGGGTTTAATTTAAATAAATGGTAAACAATTCAAGGGAATACAAAATGAAAAGATTAAAAGTTACCAATTAATGATATGAAACATCCTATAAATCATTAACATGTTGTTCAATTATTAATTATAAAATTTGGGTGTAAAACACAGCATCAGATCCGTTAAGTATAGCCTACTATTTCTCCTTCTATCAATGACGGCGCTGTGCTCCACCCTCTGCCTCAGAAACTCCGCCTAGTGATGGGGAGTCGAGTCGACTCCAAAAGAGTCGATTCCTCAACTCTTAATAGCCCTAGTGTCGGAGTCGACTCCAGCAACGGAATCGACTCTCGTTGTCGACTCCGTTGCTGTGTCTGAAATCGCAAGAGAGCTGTCACTGTAACAGAAACAACCTCACAGTCACAGAGTTTTACTATACATATAGCTCATTTACAATTAAATAACAGCCAATTACGTTAATTATACCTCCGTCCCCAGATTTTACCAACGATGGTCGGTGGGAGTCGGAGTCGACTCCGAAAAACAAGGAATCAAACACTCCGCCTCATCCCGACCGCATTCTGCAGGAGGCACGGGAAAACAGGGACAGATCATTCTGATAAACAGAGGGGTTTGGTTTCTACGTATCCCTGTTTTTATTCATATTCACTCGTGTTTAGACTCTAAACAGATTTTTTGGTGATCTAAATTTGTTTTTTTCATTACTAAATAATAAAAAAGGTATGTTTGTACAAATGAAGCTAACACCTAGCGCGACCAAATTTAATTCCCCCCTTTCCCGAAGTGCGCCTTGAACTCTACCGTCCTGCTGCCATGTTGGATTGAAGGATCGTTTTGCTTTGGGACTGAGTTCGGGATGAAAGTTTATATTATGCAGTCTGTCAAAAGTGGAAGAATTAAAGAATAAATAACCCGCAGGAGTTAACGAGTCGCATCTGCACCGCCCGCGCATTGAGGGCAACACCGCATCGGGTCTACTTGTAAGCGGAATTCCTTACGGGATGAACCGAGCCCAGGCCATGTTGATCTGTGATTGCACATAAAATAATCTAATACGAGACAAACGCTCGAGTTCATCCGCCTCATCCTTCAACATGAGCGGCCACCCGCCCCAGAGGAGGGTGGCAAATGTGGGCTCTCTGCTTCTGACCCCGCAGGAGAACGACTGTCTGTTCAACTACCTGGGCAGGAAATGCATCGTAAGTTGTGTTTACTCTCTCACGGCCGATCCGTAGTCCTTTAACCGCAAGTGCACATGCAAATCTTTGAAAATATCCCGAGATGAGATGCAAACGAAAGGCTGTAAGTTCTGGCAAGTGCAGTTGTCTTTTTACGCGCTTGTGATGTCCATAGGGCGCATTGGGAATATTCTCCTCCTGACTGTCAAGGGTATGAGACTCTTGTGAGTGAAATTAGATGTTGTGTACGATATTAGTATGATTGAGAGTTTGTAATAATACATTGTGATATCAGAGTAGATGGTAATGGGTCTTTTGCTTGAGTAAAGCAGTAAATCGTCGAAAAATGTAGTGAGCTGCCTACGTAGACAGCATCATAAGTGCATTCTGAGTCAGCTAAATGATGCAAATGATGCACGTGCCTGTGATGCTCAAATGTCCTGTTTATGTAGGCAGCTTACCAGTCACAGTTATGTAGACTACTGTGTCTCAGATGACCCGTAAACTACACCCTATCTATCTATCTATCTCTATCTATCTATCTATCTATCTATCTATCTATCTATCTATCTATCTATAACAGCAAGACTCTTTTTGCTGTGTTCTGTCTCTAGTGGTTATTCATTTCTTCTCCAAGAGTTAGTCAGTTTAATGATATTCAGTGATGTGTAGTAGTCGATGACCCCCACTATCAGCAACTACTTAATTAATTTGCAAACAAAGAAAAGTTTGTGTTTGTAATTTTATCTTTTATCTTTAAATTATTGAAAGTGGAGATGTCTAGTCAGTCTAGTTTTTTTCTATGTCCTACATAGTTACAGTGGTCCTAAGAAGTAGCCTATTTGGACACTTAAAAGGATAGTTCACCTAAACATGAAAATGTTATCATTTACACACCTTTTTCCGACCCTGTATGAGTTTCTATCTTCTGTTGAACACGAAAGAAGATATTTGGAAGAATATGGGTAATCAATCAAACATTTGACGGTAGCCATTGACTTCCAGGAAAAAAAATAGCTAGCCGAAGTTAATGGGTGCCGTCAACTGTTTGATTTCCACATTCTTTAAAATATCTTCTTTTGTGTTCAACAGAAGAAAGAAACACATACAGGTTTGGAACAACATGAGGATGAGTGCATTTACATTTTTGGGTGAACTATCCCTTTAAGCCTCACTTAGTTTGTTTTTTCTTAATTTACATTGTATAATAAAATATCAAACACACTTTTTGATCAAAACATTTTCCAAAGAGAAATTTCAAGAGTGATAAAACCTCACATGTACTGATCAAAATGAAGATACTTTTTTCTTCCTTCTGGTTATCAATTGTTAGTTGAACATGTTTATAGTTAATGTGATGAACTACACACTCTTAGAAGGAAAGGTTATAAAACCATAAAGAGTTCTGTCAGGCACTTCATATGCAGAACCTTTTAGGAGTTAAATTTTATGTAGAAATGTATAAAAATTATAGATAGCCTACATGGCATTTTTGGTTTTTGGCCGAAAGAGAAAAACGGCTGAAAATAATGTCGCCCCACTCCTCAGTGTATGTAGAATTTTAGTGTGTTACTTTAAATAAAAGTGTGGTTATTTTATTTTATTGGCTTTTATTTATTTTTTTATTCCGTATCATTTAAATGATTGAATTTCATTAAAAAAAGGTCTAATATTAATACAATTATACCAAAAAAAAGCTAATTAGCTAAAATCATAAATAATTAATAAAAAATAAAACAACATTTTACGTTTCGGTTTTCGGCCAAGTGCATTCAGAATTTTCATTTCGGTGCATCCCTCATTTTAATAATTAAGCTGCTCTCAAATAGGGATGGTATCGTTTAAATTTTAGCGATTCTATTTCCGCTAAACAATTCAGATTCTTAGCGATTTCCAGCTTCGATTCCAATGAGGTTTTTACAAATCTTCAAATATCGCATTTCTGGAAATCCAGACTGCTCTGATGGGAATTTCGCATGGTTTATGTGACTTTCTCACACCATGTAAAACGTAAACCTCAGATGTTGATATAGGAAACGCGCTGAAAGTTGCTGCAGAAACAAGGTTGTGTTGTTGCAAAGTGCCGAACGGGCAGAAACTGACAATATAACAGAGACCATGAAACCGGCAGAGTTTCTAACTAATGTACATTTCAAACATTATTAAAACAAAACAGTCAGTTATAAAATAATAACAAAAAGCATATTAGCAGCAATAACACAAATAAATACAACTGAACAAAGTTCAGAAATTTAAATCAAATGTAAATGTAGATTAATCCTTATAAAAGTTACAATATTATACTATATTATTGCGATACTCCAAGATATGATAAAAGGTTAGCAAAAAATGTACTGTTGATTAAAATGCAAAATTTGATATTACATTGTGGGTGTAAATTAATTTACTTGGACTTGGTGCTGGTAACCCAATGCACAGGACAATAGTGACACCAGAATAAAAATATTCATGATTCTGAAGCTGAAAATACAGAATTATTTTAGACAAATATGCTTGCGCTCTGTCACTGACTAGATGTATTTAAATAATGTAGGCATTATAAGGACCCACACATATTCACCAATTGCATTATATTATATTCAACATTATATAGCCCATAGTACTTTAATGTACTGACACTAAAACTCTGAAAACGTTTTCTCACACACTAATTTTTATTTGGGGTGAACTGTCCACAATACATATTGTCACTAGCCACTTTTTGCATGTTTCATTTTGCATGTTGCATTGTTGCATTGTGATCTATTGTTACACCAGTAAATACCTTGACAATTTTGTGTGTATTTGACCATTCTAGTGCAAGAAGCCGCGAAAGAGAACTTAATTCAGTATTTGCGCACTATCTGAGAGGCGGCTGGATGTGCCCAAAACAGAAAATGGCGTGTGAGTGCCGAATTGAGTTCTCTTTCGCTTCGTCTTGTGCTTGAATGGTTTAGAACTACATTAAAATGCACACACAGTGAACACATTTTAATTTAGAAAAATGATCTGATTCCTGACCTTAAGTATCTGATTTCGATTTTCGATTCCCAACCTTACTCGTAAACATTCACTGGAATCATTATTCACTGGAAAAAATTGAAATAATCTGTAAAAAATGATAGTAAGTCCTTGTTTAGAACCTTTTTGGCTTAAAGGGTTCTTTAATATTGAGTCAAGAGCCCTAGGGACTCTATATTGAACCTTTTTTTTTTACTAAGAGTAACCTGTGGTTATTCTGTGTGAGCTTGAGAAACTAGAAATCACCATGACAAAAGTTAGTTTAAAATCATTGCTCAGTACATGGCTTAAAACCGATAGCCAAGTGGTTAAATATCCAAAAGTGTCCAAATACCTTTCACTGTATGCTTTGAGTGAAAAAAAATGTTCCCTGTTGCTCTTCCTGTCCCTTGACCTACAAGGAAGCAGTTTTTAGTAATGTTTCCGTATTTTTCCAAAGTTCCTCTTGCAGCAGAGACCGGTGACAAGTCACATTTTAAGCACGTCACAAATTTGGCTATTAGGATACGCTTAAATGATAACGATACACTAAAAACAAAAACGTTTTTCCATTGCTTTTTTCGCATGCAGACGACAACGATGTCAAAATTATCCCTATTCACAAGGATCTGCGGAAACGTCTAAAAACACTGTATTATCACGCCAAGCCAGTAGGTGGCGACGTCACTTTGCAAAGAAACACTATGCTCGTATAGATTGAACATGTAATACGCATGACGTCACCGTTTTCACAAATTCATGTTTTATAGGTAGTTTACACAGTGATGATAACAGTATCGTTCTCAACTTGCAATTTGAAACCATTTTTCAAAAGTTTTCAGGCCCCCAAAACGCCATTGTCGTGTAAATGAATGGTTAAAACGCTTATAAGCTTTCTGTTTTAAGCTGAAAACGATGTCTTGTAAACGGCTCTTTAGTAGAGTTTGGATAAATCAACAAGATGGTCTTTTTGATAGTAATATACTTGGATTTCTTAAAGAAAAGGTGATTTTGCCTGATTAAATTGGGTTAAAATGGAGTCTGCGGACTGTAGAAATGGAAATTAGCTTGGCAAAGAAACAAGTGTTTCTTTTACGTATTTCGCATGACATCTGATTCACAAATATGGCATTCTTTCCCATCAGACCTACTTAAGTTGCTCGTCCATGTCTAGGTGGAAGCGAAGAGCGTCCGTAAGCGAGCAGTGTCAATCCAGGAACGGCAGCCAAGAGCCAGGCCATAAAGTGGGCTTTCACTGGGAATGACTAAATATGAGACACGTTGTTTGGGGCCAAGATCCAGCAGTCATGGGTTCATTCATCACTGTGTCCCGAACCGGCACCGAAAACCAAGGGCAGAGGGTGGATGGTGTCCAAATCGCACAATAGTGAGAGAAGGAAAAAGATAGGGGTTGGGGGTGGGTTGTGCGTGATCAGCAGTCTTTGAGGACAGGAAGTGAACTGATCTGCCTCCTTTCCATGGAGATTTGAGCTTTAATGAATAGGGCTGCTGAGCCAGTACTGATCCAGAATCAGGTTTCCAAGTAGACCAAACCAAATTCTGACATAAAGACGCTGATCCCTGTGAAAGTGGGGGGAACATGTCTTAAAAACGTATGTTCTTGGCAAAGACTGCACAGGAATGCCGTACGGATGCAGTTAACATGGAAAAGCCTGGCGTATATCCATCATTCCCCCGGATCTGTGTTATTGAGTGCGATTAAACCCAGCTGATCGATCAAGCATATAGGATTGCATATGAGTATGAGCGTGTTTGGTGGATTTGAATGCAAAGAGCGTTCATTGTTCCTGTCATATGGAAACTCGACTCTTTCTTGAACTTGATGAACTCTGAATACGGTAGTACGATGTCTTTGAATCACTCGGCCCACCGGGACAGAATGAGACTGAGTGCTCGAATTGAAATGCTGAATGTTCAGTTCCGAGCATGAGGACGCAGTTTTTCATCAGAAGAAAGGAAGGGAAGTCTTGTTTCATCAATGCTGCCGTTATTGACGTGGCAGGATCGCAGTGAGTCGACTGGTTACCCAGAATCCTCTTTTTCTGCCGGTCTCTAAATAAATGTCATTGTACATTTACATGTATTTGATTATTTATGAAATATTTGCATGTGCCATTGTTACTGGTAGATGTTTCAGATGAATGATTTAATGGAATAAACGGTTGATTATCAAGAGTTATGTCAGGTTCACCACAATACACTTTGAACAGACTGATTGTTTATTCTTTCTTTGGTTAAACCGGTTGCTTTTGATAATTGATTAATTGGAGAAATAATCAGCAGATTAATTGATTAAAAGTCAAAGATTATGAAATGTCTGATCAATTTTGACTTGTAGTTTATTTTGTGAAGTATTTTACTTTGATACTTGTCTGATTAATCTTACTTTTGAGAACCTTATTTAATAAATTGATTATCAGTTTATAATCAATTCAACATTTCAAACAATCAAATCGTATTACTTTCAGAAATATTTGTTTAGTTGATAATCCAGTCACTTTTAATAATTAGTTAATCTTATTTCAGTTAATCAATTACTTTTGATAATTAATTAATTAGAATCAGCAGATTAACAGATAAATTCTGCCTTTATTATCTATTAATCTGTTTTTAATCTGATTGTTACTCTCGAGAACTTATCAATCAGTTTATTATTTCTTAATCCAATCCAATTAAATTAATCCAACAGTATTAATCCAATTAAATTGCTTTAATCCTATTAATTTAGGTTTGATTAGTAAATTGGTTTATTTCTTCAGTTGATTAATTCCAATTAACTTACTTTAATCCTGTTAATTACTTTTAATATTTAGTTAATTTCAGTTAATTGATCATATTACTTTTGATCATTGATTAATCTGTTTATTGTTGTTTCTGATAGTTGATCGGAGTACTTTTGATTATTGAATATATCAATTATTTATTGATTTGATGTGTTGTTGCAGTGCTACTGACAGGAAGGTTTCTTAATTTGTACTTTATAGGTCCATATTGATCAGATCATTGAATAAAACCTAAAAACATTTTAATTTAGTCTGTGGCGGTGTTGCACGCTTTCATCAGAAATGTTGTTCCCATCTAAAGTGACGTGAGTGTACGTTCAGTGCAGGACAAGGTTGTTGTTTTTTTGGGTCTTCTATTATTGCTCAGCATATGCCTGGATGTGTGTGTGTGCATGTGTGTGTTACTTGTCCATGGAAAATATTTCATCTTCTGTGAGATCTTGGCTGTCCTCCCTATGACAGTAGTGCCAAGATTCTGGCCTATTTTTCTCTGGTAAGTGAACCCATGTCCTGAAAAAGTGTGTTTGAAATGCTGCTTTGGGTCATGTGCATGGAGCGCAGACACTCTTGGAGTAAGAGTCCCTGTGGAGAGAGAATAAAATGCCCCATCAAGTGTGTCTCCAAGTACTTGACTGCAGTTTAAATTACAGCAGTACTTGATATCTGCAGTGTGTGCAGCAAAGAACATCATGCAGTATTCATACACTGATTTCTGAGCAATTTTCTTTTTGTTCAAGTTCACTAGAATATGAATATTGGCTATTTTTGGTTTGTTTAATTTGGGTCTACATGCATACATGATTGAATGAAGAACTTTAGAATTGGAGAACCTATGTTTTATGGAATAGTTGAGAAGTTACATAATATTTCTATGTATGTATTGATAATTAGTATACTTTTATGCTCTTTACTGTGCTTTTTTTTACATTAAAAAAATCAATTGTTCTTAATTTGACTTAATTTTAGCATGCTTCTATAGTAATTGTGTAGTTTTATTAATTATGTAATTATTTACTAATGTCATTACAAAACAAAAGACAATTGTTTGTTTTTTGTACTTTTTTTTACAATGAATATTGACTTCTGATAATAGCAATAAATAAAAAACGAACGAATAAATAAATTATTTTCATTTATTTTCACCATAAATACAGATTTTGATTTGATATAGCAATAAAAAAACAAATACAAACAAATAAATACGCAAAGGTTCTTAATGTTTTACCATTCATAATGTCTTTATTTATTCCTTTATTTGAATGAATCAAAGGAACAAACTAATAACATTTCTTTCTGTATTCCAAAGCAATGTAGAATTCACAAATATCCAGCCACATTATTCCCTGCCTTCCTCCCTCCCTTTCTTCCTGCCTCCATCCCTTCCTTCCTTCCTTCCTTCCTTCCTTCCTTCCTTCCTTCCTTCCTTCCTTCCTTCCTTCCTTCCTTCCTTCCTTCCTTCCTTCCTTCCTTCCTTTCTTCATGCCTTCCTTTCCTTCCTTCCTTCCTGCCTTCCTTTCCTTCCTTCCTTCCTCCCTTCATCACTTCCTGCCTCCCCCCCTTTCTCCCTTCCTCCCCCCCTTTCTTCCTGCCTTCCTTCCTCTCTTCCTTCCTGCCTCCCTTCCTTCCTGCCTCCCTTCCTTCCTGCCTCCCTTCCTTCCTGCCTTCCTTTCCTTCCTTCCTCCCTTCATCACTTCCTGCCTCCCCCCCTTTCTCCCTTCCTCCCCCCTTTCTTCCTGCCTTCCTTCCTCTCTTCCTTCCTGCCTCCCTTCCGTCCTTCCTTCCTTCCTTCTTTCCTTGAAAACCTTTAGGATTGGAGAATCTTGGATGTTTTAAGGATTACTTGAGAATTTCCATCATATTTCTATTTATTTATAAGTACATGTGTGTTTTAGGGCTTCATATTTGTTTGGTTGTTTTGAAAAAAAGTGACTCATAATCATGTAGTTTTCTTTTTCACGAAGTTCATGATTGTTCATCTTTTTGCAGACATTGTGCTCAGCGGTGGTCCAGGTGTATGGGGCGGACAGGGGCTCGTCCTGGGCCAAGAGGTGCTGTGGCGTGGCCTGTTTGGTGAAAGACAACCCTCAGAGGTCTTATTATATCCGTGTCTTTGATAACAGGGTGAGCTCTCAGAGATGATTATATAAATTGTAAAAATAACAGATCTGTGACCTATCAGTTAGTGCATGTGCTCCAACAAATTGAGCTGTGGTGCAACACAATTTCCTTAAACTTTTTGTTGATAGTTCACCCTAAAATTTAAATTAAGTCATCATTTACTCACCCTGGTGTTGTTGTAATGCCGTATGCCCTTCTTTCTTTTATGGACCACAAAAGGAGAAAAGTTTGCTCGCTCTCATCCACGTAATGGCAGTGAATAGCGACCAGCATCAAGCTTTTTAAAAAAAGACGCAAAAGTATCACAGAGTAATCCCATGTGACACGTGCCGTATATTCCAAGTGTTTTGGGGGTATACGATAGGGTTTGGAAAAAAACAAGCCGAAATTTAATGTATTATTTAACAAAATTCTTGCCCTTGGCCGTTAGTTTTCTCTGCAGGGTGAACTATCCCTTTAACCCCCTCGTTTCCCTGCATTTCCCTTCCGCTTTATACTATTCCTGTTAGAATTGAAATAAAGCCAGTGCAAACAGTTGAAATTACATAGTTTACAATATCTTGTTTCTAATTTTTGCAGGATGGAAAAACAAAGTTTGAGCAGGAGCTCTACAATAATTTCATGATCAATAGTTCGAGATCATACTTCATTACCTTCGCAGGAGATGTAAGTCCTTTTTCTTCATTTTTTTCACATTGTTCACCATTAGCAAGAAAGCAAACAGAGAACTAGCCAGAGATGTTCTGTGGAGAAATGTTTGTTTGGCTAGACGCTTCTTGTCATTCTTGTAAAACTGCTTTTAGCATTAGTGAGATTATGATCCGTCTTTATTGGTCATATGGTGTGTTTTGCTCTTTAGTCTTGTCAGATGGGCCTCAACTTTGCCAGTGAAGAGGAAGCCAAGCGATTTCGGAGTGCACTCAACGAACTGCTCAACAGACGACAGAGGAAAACCGGTAAATGTGCTGCTTTTAATTTCTTTCTTTTCATTTGAAGAGATGATAGTTCACCAAAAATGAAAATTATGCCATTATTCACATACTGTTTCAAATCCAATCAATTCGGCTTTATTTTTTTGGGTGAACTATCACACTCTTAACAACTAACAAGCTTCACCTTCAATAGCAATCAACATTCACATTCAATATCAAAGTGCCTAAAACATTTTTCTTTCTCCTAAATCTGTGTTTTACTTAATAGTTCACCCATAAATGATTTATATAATAATTTTCTCATTCTCATGTCATTACAAAAGGACCATTGTATATTGTTTTATTATATTTTTTACGGTAAATATAGACTTTTATTTTGATATAGCATTAAAGGAGCAAACAAATTAATGAACAAATTGTATTTTATTTATTTTTATATCATGATTATAGCCTTTGATTCTGATATAGCAATAAAATATAAAACAAACAAATAATTAATTTGTATTTTGTTCATTTTTATCATAAATATAGTCTTTGATTCTGATATGGCGATTAATAAAAAACAAACTAATACTATTAATGTTTTACCATGAGTAAAGTCTTTGATTCTGATATAGCAATAAAAGAAACAAGTGAATAAACACTTTTTATTTAATACATTTTTACCATGAATATAGCCTATAAAAAAAAACAAGCAAATAAATAATTTGTAATTATTTATTTGTTTTTACCATACATCTAAGCCTTTGATTGGTTTCATAGGGGGGTTTTTTTGTCCTCTTTGAAGCTTGAAAGCTCTAGTCATCATTGGAATGACATAAGGATGAGTTTTAATTTTTGGGTGAACTCTTCCATCAACAAGCTCATTAATGGCTCATCATTTCCTGTTAACTTGTTGTTTCCTGTTGCCGGTTGCTCATATGCAGTTCTGTTTATCTCTCCCCATCTTTCCTCCTGTTCTTCTCAGTCTGTAGTGTTGTAGTCGTAGCAAGTGTGTTGGTATCCTCTCCGTAGGGTGTGTCGTAAACCTTCACAGTGGGCCTTTTCTCCTCATGTCCCTCTTGTAAACGCAGCAGGCTCTCTCTCCTCACTTCCTGGCTGGGTTCCAGTACTTCCTGCTCTGTTTTGCATGCTGGGCTTTGAAGTGTAGGCTTCTCTTTGCACTAACTGGTTTTTAAAGAGGCCCTGGTGCCTTATACGCCTCTTATGTCTGCCCTCTCTTTACGTTTCATGTGGTCGACTTATGAACAATGTTGGGTCACTTGTGCAGTTTAATTCATTCACACGTACAGTGAATTATTCAGTCATCTTCTGGTTGTTAAAGGTGAAGTGTGGAAATTGTTGCTATTAGTGGAATTTGGAAATGGAATTTAAAACGCATTTAATTGAGAAAGATATATAAATATAAATAATGTTATAGTAAATATTTTTGCCAGTGAGCAATTTATTTATGCATACAGATATGTATATACATTACCATAAAGAAATTAATACTTTTATTCAGCAATAATATATTAGTTTGATCCAAAAGTGACAGTAAAGACATTGTTACAAATTATTTTTTATTTTGATTTTTTTTTTTGTGTGTGTTAAATGCTGCTGTTTTGAAAATTTTGTCCATTAAATTATTAATGGTCACGATTTCCACAAAAATATTAAGCAGCACAACTGTTTTCAACATTAATAATAATAATAGTTTCTTGAAAAGCAAATCAATATATTAGAATAATTTCTGAAGGATCATGTGACACTGAAGAAGGCTGGAGTAATGATGCTGAAAATTCAGCTTTAATATAGAATAGAAAAGTTTTTTTATATTAATATTTCACAATATGAGTATGTAGTATTTATTTATATTTGAGTTATTATAATATTCTAAATTAAAATAATTGTAATTTTGTTTCATTTTAAAAATATATTTTATATATTTTTTAAATATAGGTATAGGCGGTTTGGAAATGTCACTGTTATGAGCCCTCAAAAATTTAAAATATAAATACATATTTTATTTTTGTTATACATTGTATTATATATTAAATTATAAAATAGTAATGAATTATTAGTTTGAGAGCTTTTAAAAATACGAAATTGCTGAGCAACTGCCATTCAGATGAAAATAAGAGCGTTTTAACGCAGAATAGAAAAACACACTTCACCTTTAAGATCAAGGTTATAAGAAAATGATCCGTTTGCACATGAATGAACCACAAATGTTGGTGCTAAAAATATGTACTATTAAATAGGACTGTCAATAGATTAAAAACAATACAAAAAGAAAGAACTTAAAACCGCTAATTGAATTCCTAGATGTTAGTGTCTTGAGAAAGGGCATCTCTGTTTACCATCTTCTTCCCTAACCTTTCCAAAACTAACGTAATTAAACATTTCCCTCTTCTTTTGGTGACCTACCGGCTCTTTCCCTCTGTTACTGACTTCTAGTCTTTTAATTCACCCTCCACATTTTAACAATGTTAATTTTGTTTTTGCAGAGAAAAGGCGTGACCCACCAAATGGTATGTGTCCTGGTCCTTACATTCACATGAATTTACTCCTAATGTTGACAGTGCTGATCAATTTGCTTTTGCTGTTGATGTTTTTTACTCCCCTTTTTGATAGAATTATGTTGAAATGTACACATCACACATGCACACATTTGCATCTCCCACAGAAATCAAAACGCGTTCTTGTGTTAGCGTCGTCAAGCATGATTTGCACAAACACACATCCGCATTGTACATGACCTAGATGAGAGTAGCGTTGAACCCCTTACAGGAAGCCTGGGGTCAGTGTGTGTGTGTGTGTGTGTGCTGGGAGCCATATGTATGCCACATGGATCCTTCCATGCCACTGCACTACTGCGACCCTCTCCCGTTGAATTACATCAAAGAGACCGCGTTTCCTCACTTAGCTTAAAGATTTTCTCATGGACGTTTATCATGGTTATGGCGCTGGTTTGACATAATCACTTAGGAAATGTGGTTGCTAGTTACTAAATGATCTTACTGTAGCCTGTAGCAGTACACGTGTGATGCAAGTTACAGGCCTATTAATGTTCTTGTATTTTAAGAATGTTATAGAAAATATCAAGTGGTATATATCAAAACTAATGAAGTGTTTTAAAAAATATATAAATTCTAATTTTATTCCCAAAATATTTCCAATTGATGCAATGATTTGGGAAAGGGAATATCTGAGAGCTTATCTTTTATTATTATTGTAAAATAGATATTTTTATACTAGCGCTGTCAAGCGTATTTTTTAACACAATGAGGCGGTTAATTAATCACACATCAAATTTGTGTCAAATTTCGGCCATTAGCGTGAGTGAATGACACAATTTTCATTTTATCCAACTATATCCTACCTTTAGTTTTTTTTATTGATATGGAAATATGAAATAGATTTTTTTTTTAGTGAAAAGACACTCTAAAAATTAAACTAAACTGCCAGAAGGTGGCGGTAAATGTCTAAATGAGTAAGTCATTGAGTCCATTCATTCGATTCGTTGAAACCGCTGATTCATTCAGGAATTAAGTAAATGACTCTATGAATGTGGCAATGAATCATTGGTTCACCCAATTGATTCACTCAAAACGCGGATTCATTAACGCTAACCCATGCGATACATTTATTTAATATTTTTTCGGTTTAGCGCATAAAAAATATTTAACACAATTAATGCAGTATGACATTGCCCTTTGGCTAGTATTACAATATATGGTCACGCTCTTATTCATGCAAATACTTTTAAAACATTCAAGCACGTTAACTTAAGACTCAAACTCAGTGCGGTACTGGTTCGTGTCTGTCTGTGAATCTCCTGTCTGTGTGACACACACACAACTCGTGTACACTGAAAGCCGCTTCAGACAGTGCTTGAACGGACAAAAACCAAGCATGCCTTAAAACAAGTCCTCAAAAGTAAAGCCAAAGCGCCTCGATCGCCCCCCGGTGGCTGGTCCCAGTATAGGTCATAAACCCCGCCCTCCCCATGAAGTCTAATGGGATGCAGTGGAAACTAAACAATCAAATTACACTTCAAATACATTTTTTCCAAAGATGTTTCTGTCATTGTCAGTTTGGGCGGTGTGGGCGGGCCTTGATATCGCGGCTCCACTTCACGCTCACTACTGAGCAGACTAGGGTCCCGAATCAGTGCAAGATGTCAGCTCCATTTGACTTAGCACTTTTCACAAATGGAAGGGAGTGAAGGGGCATCGTCCATCTTTATTTACTGTCTATGACAAAAACACACAAAAAATGCCTTAAATGCCTTAAATGATTCCTGAAAGATAAATACTGTACATATACATGTTAAGTTTGATTTTCATGTGGTAATTAAAGGTGAATTTAAATTTCTCTACATAAACGTCACCAAACCGAAGTGCTAAAATATGCCTAAACCGATAGTCCCGCCCCCAAACTCACACTATTGGTTGAGCCACTGTTGCTGGCTGGTCAAGAGCCTCAAACAAACAGAGCAGTGTTGTTTTTTGTTTTTTAGCATTGCCAGCCAGTCAGAATAATTTCTAGTCTGAAATATTATTATCTTTGACATAAAATCAACATATTTGCCCTAGATTTGCTACAGCTGGAGGCCAGTTTAAAAAATGTTCTCCTCTTTCTACAATCTGCTCACATTTCAAATTCACCTTCATAATTTATAGCTGTTGTTCCAACCATATTGTGCCCCTGCTTGACAGCGCTATGAAGAATGCTGTCGTTCAAATTCGATTTGTGTGACGCCGCGTCCCAATGTTCTCAAAGAAAAAAAAAAAACGTGTTTGTGTTGTATAAGGTATTCACCTGCATAAAAAAAAGCCAATGTAATCTTTCTCCAGCACATTTCCTTCTCCTCCGCTTCCTCATTGTGTAACCAGATCGGTGGTCGATATCCGACTGAGCATGCTCAGTGCGACCGTTTTATCTCTGTCATATAAAGGTGCTTTCAGTTCAGCGTTGATGAGTAAAGAAGCCAATCAGGAGTTCTGCACTGAAACATCTGTCGAACACACTTGAGCATCTTAGCTATGTGTGACGTTGCCTGCAGTTGAAGACTTGGAATGCTTACAGCAAATTTCAGAGATTAAACCGGATTAGAAGTTACTTACGTAATATTCTGCATTTGTAATTTTTCAGGATTTGACTAGCATGAGTGGGATTGGTTCAGTGGGCGGCCTGATCAGTCTCAATTGGTTTAAAGAGAGTCTTTTGGGGACAACGCAGGCTGGTTTGTGGCTTGCTAGCCTCTTGCTACGGTAAAATCAATGAGCTATCTAGTCCGGTAGCGTCACACCTCAGTGCTGGGATGAGATGATGTTCTGCACGACCTTCCTGTCTGCCCCATGTGAGGAGGTTTTAGACAGCATTTCGAGGGCAGATGCTGGTGTGGTTCCTCTGCAATGCCTGGTGTTGTCACGGGACGAACTGAACGGGGCTTTACCTCGACCTTGTCTTAATACGCTGCTGAAGTTCAGGGGCGACAGGCCCTCCGTCTGTACAGAGGACGTCCTGTCAGGAGGGGCTGTGGGTCACGGTAGAGGTCACCGGAAGCTCGCGGCTCTCGCTCGAGGTAGGGGTTTAGCAGATATTATGCGGCTCCTGTCTCACGATTACAGGGAAGAATTTCAGCTTCTCCAAAACTGGCAGTAAAGCGTCTCGTGATCTTTTTCAGAAAAACTGACATTGAAGATTGTCCGACTTGAAGACTTCTTTTTCTCTCTTTTTTTCTTCTCAACATTACATGTCTTTTAAGGATCTTGGGTCATGTGTTTTGCTGGTATATACAGGGGCAGTTTGTTTTTAACTGTAAAAATAATCTAGGCTATTTATAATATGATATTCCTGGTTTTGTCACAAAGAATTATATTATATCGCTATATTATATTGTATTATATAATTGATTTGACTACATGAGTTTTATTATCTTTATTAATGCAGTGTTTGACATGGTGTGGTTTGAAGCTTTTGAGATATGATTAGATGTGTTAAAAAGTAATAAGCTTTTGCAGTTTGAAAACCAGGGCAGGTTTTTTTTTTTTTAAATGACAAATTATATAATATTTCTGATTTTGGCACAAAGAATTATTAGACTACATAATATTATTATTAGTAGTAGTAGTAGTTACTAATAATTCTTATATTATTTGACAATTATTAAACTACTTGGACTAAAAGCTGCTTATTACTTGAAAGTTATTTTTTTTAACAATTCGAGAACTTGGGCAGGATTTTTTTAATTGCATAATATAATATTACCGCTTTGGCACAAATAATTATAAGTTTACATTTATTATTATTATTATTATTTAGTAATAATAATAACTATATCCATTTAATGCATGCATTTTTTTGTGACGTTATATTTTGTCTTTATAGTCTTTTTTTTGTTATTGCTATTCATAATTATTTATACATTTTATGTATGCTCTGATACATAAACATAATAATTATTATTATTATTTATTAATAACTATATGCATTTAATGCATTTGATACATAAGTGTTGTGCCGTTTATATTTATATATGCATTTAATATATATTTTTGATAACCTATTTTTTTCTTTTATTACTATTGTTTAATTATTATTTATACATGTTATATATGAATTGATACATTAACAGAAATATTATTACCAGTATTTATTATTATTGTTATTATTATGCCATTGTAAAAAACAAACAAATATGATCTAAAATTTTAAGTGAATGGCTGTTAGGTAAAACATAATAATTTGTCAGGACTTTTTGAAGGCATTATAGTAATAATTGATTTACTTGTTTTCAATCTATAGAATTAAGGCACATCATATGTCGTCTATGGTTATCTTGAAATGAAATGCTCGTGGTTTTAGGGAAAGTTTTACACAAAGCCTGTTTTTCCAGCGCGTTCCTTTCTATGAAAGCTGCTTTTTATCGCCCACATGTTGCTATGATGAGAATCATGGGATGTGTCATGATTCAAAGTTTCAGTGTTGGTCACTGATATATATTTGCGTGATACGGTCATGTTTATTTTGAATGAAATAAATCTCCTGAAATGAAGACTTCTTTTAATGAAATTTTATTTAAATGTTTTGTTTTATTCTTGCTTATTACACTATTATTATTGTTCCAACCACACCAGCATCATCTTCTGGACTTTGAATGCATAAACCTCCAGGAATGTGTGTGTGATTCATTCATGAAGCACATCTTTCTGAGACGCCCCCTCTGCTATTACGCATGGACCGAATCCGCTATTGTTGGCGACACAAACTCTCAGAGCTCGGCCAGAGGCGACTCCTGTCACTTTCACAGGGAAATGTGTGCAACAGGTTGGAGATTGCTAGACGGTAGCTAATAACTTGTGTCATGTGCCCAGGACCCACTCTCCCGATGGCGACGGTGGACATCAAGAATCCGGAGATAAACAACATGCGCTTCCACAACAATTCCCACATGAATAACATTGTGCACAGTAGCATTAACAAGAAGGAAAAGAAGGTCAAGGGCAAGAGGAAGAAGTTGACAAAGGCTGACATTGGGACACCGAGCAACTTCCAGTGAGTCTTGAAGTGTAACTGATTCCGTACTTCCTGTGCTGGCAGGAAGTGGCATTAGTAATAAGTCTTTATTTTTATTATGATGTCGTTTTCTGTGCATGTTTCCAGCCGTTCTGACTGTGCCTAACGCAATGTTTTCCAGGCACATCGGTCATGTAGGATGGGATCCGAACACAGGCTTCGATGTGAGTACACCACAATGACTTGCTCTGTCCCCCCCCCCCCCCCACCGACACACTCACACGCTCTCAATGTCGTACACGCTCTCACATGCGTATTGAAGAATCACTCATAGGAAAACAATGCTGACCTGTGTAATAATGGCATGATGAAATGCCTCAATAGCCTTGTGTTCATGCAGGCTGAAGCATCCGACGCTTGGATATGCAGCCTGTCGCCCACAAAACAACCCAGATTGCGTTTCTACACATACTTGCACTGTGTTCACCGGGATTTTATGGCAAACCGTTTATGCAGATTGCCCATTTATGACGCATTCAGAAATTCAGGCCTTAGTAAAATGGGACGGTGATACTGAAGTCACTGGAAAAATGTGCAGATTCTCTGAAGGAGCTCTTGCAGTTCAAGTTTTGCATTATGCATGCGGCTGGAATGTTGTGCATGACATAATCGAGGGTTTTTCCAGAAATGTTTACCGTTAGCAGTTTCCCCACAAGGCGGCAGGATTGTGCTGTATTTGAGAACGGCATGGAAGCTGGGTTATTATATAGTGCTTGCAAGGCAGAATTGCATTGAAATTTCTCTTACAACTTTTATTTGAATCATCTTGGTTGTATGTTAATTCATCTTAATGTAAATTCATAAAAATATATATTCAAAATTGCATTTATTTATTTGTTTTAGCCTTGATGCATTTTAAGTTTCTATAAATGTTCTACCTTTTAAATAAATTTAAGCTTATATTTTAGAAAATTCCAAATAACTTACACTTGAAAATTGTATTATCTTTAAGAAATATTTGTTTATTTTTATTTTAGCACAAATGTGTTATTTTATTTTATGTTATTAATTTACAGTTTGAAAAACATTTGATTAAAAGTTAGATTTTGTTTTTTATTGTTAACTTTAAAAAATATTTGTTTTACTTAAACAATTATTTATCAATGGCACTTATATACAGAAGTCAGCATTTGAAGTGGATCAAAAAAGTTCATCAAAGTTGTCCTAAGGCAAGGATATTGTTCAACATTCATGTATAACTTTGATGAAAGTTTTGATTCACTTCAAATGTTGACTACTGTATTTAGCCTTAATGAGATTTAGTTTAGTTTTAGCCATAACTTTGAATAAAATAATATTGAAGTGTGAAAATCCTTATTAATTTAAACTTTAAAATGTTTTTATCTCTAATTCAATATTTTATTTGTTACATACTTAAAAATATATTTAAAAAATTATTTACTTATCTTAAAATTTAATTTAATAAATGTGTGTATATATGTATATGTATGTATATATATATATATATATATATATATATATTATATTATAAAATCGTTTTAAAATGTATTTTACTTAAAGTACTTACCATATTTATTTTATTTATTTATTTTAGCTGTAATGCTATTTTCAGTTTCTAAAAACGTTATTCCTTTAAAGAAATTTAAGAAAAGATTAAATAAAATCCCTTGAAAGTGTAAATATCTTTAAGAAATATATATCTACAGTATTTTATTTCGTTTAAAATATATATATTTTAGCCCAACATTTTTATACTATGTTATAAAACATTATACTCCTTAAAGAAATGTGATAGTAATGTGTGAGAGAAATTTTTGTTGTATTTATTTTTAACATCATAAGATTTTTTTTTTTTTATATATATATATATATAGACATTATACCTTTAAAGATATTTAAGATTAAAGTTTGAAAATGCCTTTAACTTACACTTATATTTTTTATTTTATTTTAATATTATTTTGCTCGTTTTCATTTTCTACCTAAAGAGATTGAAGCTGAATTGAAGCCATTAACTTACAGTTCAGCATTTAAAAACTAACCTGCAGTGATGGTGGTATTTCCAGACTGAGTTACGATTGGCTGTCTTCCATCTGTTTGCATACTGGAATGTGATTGGGCCTTCTGCTTTTGCATCCATTTATTCATCGTTTTGGCATATTATCATTAATATCTCTCTCTTTCTCCCTTTATCTATATTTAGTTGTGCTTACTAAGGCAAGCATCAATAATACTATTGCTCATACTAAAGGTTGGTGATCTAAACAAACCCCTAACTCTAAATCTAACATTTTGCCACATAACTTACCCACGCGGACATGAATGATACCTCAAACTATTCGGTTTATAGAGGAGAGGAGCGCTAATAGTTTTACCTAGCAGACAGAATTCAGGGGTAAAAAAAAAAAAATCTATTTTACTTAAATTTTTAAGTTAGAAGATAAGAAAGCACCCAGAACACCCAACCAATCCAACCGGAACACATTAGCAACTGCTTAGCAACACCCTGGCAACCACTCACCACACCCTAGTGTCGTAGTATGATGGCCGCACAGATTTTCTTCAAAAAACTTCTAGTTTTACCTAAAGTGTTATTCTTTTGCTGCCTTGCAAGCACTAGTATGAAATCTAGTAAACAAACTGTTCCTTCAGTGAATGTGTCTACTATAAACTATTGTATATTGATTGAATATGTGTCTACTACAAATTATTGTATATGAAGAAAAAAGAAAGGTAAACCTTTATAATAATGTTCATTTAATAAATCATTAACAGACATCGTATAATGCTTAACAGCATTAGTTAATGTATACTCAAATAGCTAGAAATATAAGATAATTTGCTTGTTAATATTTATCAACTAATGATTTTAACAGATGTTGTATAATGATTAAAAGCTTACTTGTTAATGTACATTTGAATGCTAACATTCATTTAAAGGGTTAATGAACTGCATTGTTTATAATGTTCTCTGAGGTCATCTTAATTTAGAAGTAATAAGCTATTTTCTATCCTGTTTTTGAACCTCCAGATTGAAAGGGGTGCTACTGTGATTGGGTAACAGTTTTGCATATTAAAATAATTTTCAACGTCCCCGCCAATAAACAAAAACATTTTGAAACCATTGAAACATTTATGCGTATTACTTATGCTTTATAATTCTTGGTTTTGGCAATTTTAGTATTCACCCAGAACACCCTAGCAACCACCCATAATACCTTAGCAACCACCCAAAACACCTTAGCAACCAACTAGCAACACCCTAGCAATCACACAGGATACCCTAGCAACACCATACCAACCACCCAGAACACCTTAGCAACCCACTAGAAACACCCTAGCAACCGAGTGGTGAGTTTTGCCACTGAAAGCACCACTCACATTTTCTTCAGGAAATGTACTTATAGTTATGACAGTTATAATTGACAAAGGATGACTTATGGTATTTCTTGTAAAGGGAATGATTAATAAATGTACCATAGTTCTTATAGGCTATTCATAGTTCATCCTTTTCGATACATTTAAAAAACGTATACATTGTCTTTGCAGTGTGTTTTAAATAAAATGAAACGTGTTGTAATTACTGAAGCTTTTATTCGGGATTACAGCGAATGGCTTAGATCAAAACAATAACAAAAGCATCGTTCTCTACAAGCGTTTTTCCATATCTGATAATTCAATGCATGCCGAAGCAAATCACATCTCTATATCACAATATTCAGTTTGACTGCGGCACTAGATACTCAGTACATATCAAGCAATCTGTATCAAAGCAATAGTGACGCATGGTAAACACTGTTGCTCACACTTGTGTTGCGACATTACTGTCAAATCTAATGTAGTTGGCTCAGCATCTTTTATTTTCATCTCTCTGTAAAGCCTGTGTCTAACTGTCTCGTTTAAAAACTAATCCACAGAAAAATGAAGCGAACAAACCAACAGTGTCTTTCTGACTGGAACTTCGTTAAAAATTGTTTGTCTGTGTTTTCGTAATGTTAGGATCACAAGGAAGGCAATGCAAAGCAATCGTATTGTTGATGGAGTAATCCTGTGTTTGCGTCTGTCTCGTATTTACTTCTAATATTTGACGCACTTTGACGTAATAATGTGACCATGCGAAACGGGACGTTTTCTGAGATTGGTTTCAGTAAAAGCTGTTTTTGGACTGACAAGACAGAAACATTTGATTTCTCAATTCATAACCTTTTTAATGTCATTCAATTTCAGTTCATATATTACTTAATGCACTTATTTATATTTACAAATGTACAAATGCAGAAAGGTGTTGTGTTTGGTAGCTATGATCCGGATGTTCAACTGGAAATTGAACAATGTAAGAATTAGCGATGCGCCGAAATAAATTCTGGACTGAAACCGAAAATCCTGAATCTATTTTTTATTTATTTTTATAATTATTTTTTATTTTAAATTAGTTTTTTTTTTTAATCTAATTGTATTATTATTAGACTTAATTAAATTCAATAACTTTACTGAGTCTGAATTTTAAAAATACAAGCCAATAAAATAAAATAACCACTTTTATTTAAAGTAGCACACCAAAATTGGACAGAAAATATATTAAAATAATATTGAATATCAATGTATTATTCTTCATTCAGTTCTATGAGAGAATCAGATTTAACTAGGGATGCCCCCCAACTAAAGATTTTTCTAGAGTCGACTAAACGCACGTTTATGTTAATTATAGAAATCTTGCCGGAAAGCACGTGCAAAAGTAATGATTATGAATATTTCTGGGGAAATAGCAAGGAGACATTTTAATAGTTTATTAAACATTCAAATGTACATTTACAAATAAGCTTTTAATCATTGTATAACATTGTTTAAATCATTGGTAGATTTTTTAAAAGTGCTTGATCATATGAATTGAAAGTTGAATGACATTTAAATTTACATTAATGATCTGCTGATCATTATGTAATGTTTGATAAGTTCATTTAAACATTAACAAGCATGTTATATAACAGCTATTTGAATATATATTAACTAATGATCTTTTAGGCATTACATAATGTTTGTTAATGATTTATTATTGAAGTTTTATTAATTACATTTATGAATACTGTTATCCTACTGCTAGTTTAATTGCTTCTATTGTTCTCATTTGTAAGTCGCTTTGGATAAAAGCGTCTGCTAAATTAATAAATGTAAATAAGTTTTAAATCATTGTACGGTAATCCATCTGTCAAAATCATGTATGATCATATAATTTTTAAGCATTTAAATTCACATTAAATAATGATCTGATAACCATTATGCAATAGTTATCTCATATTTCTAGCTATGTGAATATATATTAGCTAATCATCCGTTAAGCATTATGAAATTATGATTTATTAATGAGAGTTATTAAAAGGAATGCCTCACCGCTAAACCTTTTTGTTTTGCAGTTGAATAATTTGGACCCAGAGCTGAAGAACCTGTTTGACATGTGTGGCATCTCGGAGGCCCAGCTGAAGGACAAGGAGACGTCTAAGGTCATCTACGACTTCATTGAGAAGAAGGGTGGCGTAGAGGCTGTGAAGAATGAGCTGAGGAGACAAGGTGAGACGCTCGCTGCACTGAACACCTGCGATTTCTGACTATCAACCATACGCTGTCAGAAAGTCTGGCCTGAATCAACAGAAATAGTTTTCCCGAGGCAACTTCATTCTAACTACACACAAAAAACAATGGCGTACAAACTATCTTCTCTCAGAAACAAAGGCCAATTCATCCTTGCATGATATTCAAATAATGTAGCTGGCCTGTAACATGTTCCTCCAAGGTTTTTACACAGAAGTCGGGTGCATATATGAGCATTTCTATATTTGATCCATACATGTGGTGCTCCTTCAGGTCCTCCCAGGTGGAGCGGTAGGTAGACCGTGTGTTTCATGCTCAGATTTGCATGTATAAGAGGTCTGAATTTTGGCAGATTGGCATGAGTTGTTTTTGAAAGATTTGTTTAACACTTTGAAGTGCATCGTAAGTGTAACCGAGTTCTGTTTAACCTACATTTAGTGCAACTTTATAGGAGAATATTTGTGTATATGTGGATACGTTTAATGATTCTTCATGCGGTATTTGCGTTGATCTTTTAAAAAACATGTTTGATCTATTAATAATATGCCTTGAGAAAGTAAAGTGTGAAGTGGCATTTGTTGCTGATTGGTGTGATTTTTGTGGTGCAAAACTTTGGTAGGGTTCTTCCTTTAGAATAAAAGTCTTGCTCCAGCTTTAAAGACCCCATGAAACGGGTACACTGTTTTCTTGTGTTAGATGAACCAGGAAGGTAAGGTACACATGTAGACATTAAAGTGTCTGGAAGTGGTACATTGGCTAATATCACAACCTACTAAAACAAATGCGGGTGGAACAACAATGGCGAGCTTTTCAAGTTCGAAATCCAGTCATTTGAGTAGGAATCCACGCAATCTAACAAATTTAACGTGAGGGCGAAACATTTCTCTGCGCTAATTTCATAGCAGGTTGAAGTTGTTCAAGCCTATTCACCATGCTGACCAACAGAAAGCTGATTGGTTTTAAAGGGACTTGGTAAATATACCAACATTTCGTTAATGTGACCATACTGTTGGTCTTTTAAAGGAAGTGGTGTTGCTATTTTTAATTGTAAATATCATAAATAACATATTATTCTTTTTTTTTATTTTTTTTTATAATGTAATTTTTTTTTTTGTATTTGAGTATTATCATCATTTTTAGTATTTATGTAATTCAGTTGTTACTTCTGTTTTGCCAGAAAATAAATTTTAACTATGTTTGTGTGTGTATATATATATATATATATATATATATATATATATATATATATATATATATATATATATATATATATATATATATATATATATTTGCTAGCTTATTTTCTCAATTAAGAGTACACAATTGTACTGATGCTTCAAAGCTAATAAGCTAATTTCCAATTTTGGTTTCATGGGGTCTTTAAGCTATACTAATACATGACGAGTCTATGTATTTATTTTTATGTTAACAAATCTTTTTCAGCACCTCCGCCTCCTCCCTCGCGGGGCGGCCCGCCTCCCCCACCCCCTCCTCATAGTTCCGGGCCACCACCTTTACCACCCCCAGTGCGGGTGCGAGGAGCCCCACCACCCCCTCCACCTTCAAGAGCACCCACGAGCGCCCCCCCTCCCCCTCCTCCATCCCGGCCAAGTATGGGAGCGCCTCCTCCACCACCTCCCAGCAGAGGGCATCCACCCCCCCCTCCGCCTGCCCCCGCCTCTATGCCACCTCCCCCGCCACCACCACCTTCATCTGGAGGAGCCGCCCCTTCTCCACCTCCTCCTCCACCACCTCCTCCAGGACCTCCTCCACCTACTGATATGGACGGAGGCCATGGCGAATCAACGCCCTCCCCCATTGGCGGGAAGTCAGCTTTGCTGGATCAAATCAGGGAGGGCACTCAGCTAAAGAAAGTGGAGCAAAACAACAGGCCCTTGTCGTCCACGGGACGTGACGCGCTGCTCGGCCAGATTCGACAGGGCATCCAGCTCAAAACGGTGAGGAGTGTAAACGCTTACCCATCCTGATTCCATCCCATCCAGAAAATGGTGAAAGATCTCCTGCTCACCTGTCATTTAGCTTAAAAGGGTTTAAACAACTAGTAACCTGTGGCGATTAAAGTTCAAAACTGTACACAGAATATTTGAATTGAATTTGTCTCTATATAATTGTTTATATATATTTTATTGTAAGAAATTACTACTTTTATTCAGTAATGCATTAAATTGATCAAAAGTGACAGTAAAGACATGTATACCGGTAATTAGTGGTTCAGTGGATCACACAACTATCCGTTCAGGTTATATTATGGTTTTTGATTCACAGATCAGATCATTTTTCAGATCAGCAAAAAAAAAAAAAATGAGGTGGAGGTGGCAAATGTAAACGCTTTAAGTACTTCTTTACCACAGAAAAAACTACTTAGCCTAACTAATACAGTTCAAACATTATTAAAAATGGAACTAATTCACTGTTATACTGTATTTATCTATGCTTGTAATTAAAGTTCAAAAATGAAGTCTAACTGTAGTGTATTCAGGTCCAGATATGGAATAATTAGGCTTTAAATGTAAAATATCACTATATTGTTCACTGTATACATTTAATATAGATTCATCTTTGTTAAAGCTGTTTTGCGGTTTGATTTCCATTAATGACATAAAGTGACAGCAGCCTATAAATACATGCTGCTGTTTAACCCCCTGGGGTCGGCAAACGCGCGGGCGCGTTTTGCTCGTTTTTTTTTACATAGCAGCAAAATAGACCTAAAATACTCAGTCAGTTTTGGTCATACAGCCTTAAGAAATATGAGAAAATAAGCTGTTAAATGTCTACTTTTTTATGTGTCCACTTACAATCGAAATAAAACATTGTGCTTTTGTAAAATAAAGAAAGTAAACAGGGAGTGCTTTATGCCTCTCCGTCTCCATGAACTTTTTTTCTGAAGCACGTTTCTAAATTTAAACAAATCTCAGCGAATACTATTCACTCAGACATGAGCTATATATCTCTATAATCATTTAAGTGTGTAGTTTTAAATTATCTAATTCAAAACTAAAACAAATATTCTCTGTTTATGTAATCTATATAAAAAGAGCGAGAGATCAGCTGTGCTCATTATCTTTCTGGCACCTCATTACTCCGCTAATGTGACACGCCCATCGAGAGCGCGCGCGCTATTCAAACGCAGATCTGAAGCAACAACACATGCAAACCAGTCAACGCCCACAACAGCTGGACAACACACTCGCTGTGAGGAATAATAATATCGTGATAATCCTGGACATTTTACCTCAAACGTGCTGGAGTAGCCGAACAACGGATCCAGCTGCAGATCATCAGTAAGTGCTTTGTTCTAATCGCGATATGAAATGGTGTCTGTAAACCGCAAAAGACTGTTTAAATTTGAATCGCGTTTCTGTGTTTGAATGAATGAACGGCGCGGCGCATGCTGTTGTTTACTACAGCTCGCGGAGTTTCGCTTTTAGCAAACTATCTATATTGCCTACTGAGATGAGTAAAAATCGACTGAATACGTTGAAATAAAATGTATTTGTATAAGCAACATATTAAACTGCAAATTAACATTTATTCCCTAATATATATTATAAAAGACCATATGTTACAGACGAAATATGAAAGACAAAATTTCGTTTTGGATAGATTATTTATAAAGCTTTTACTGCCACATCAAAACCTAATTTACAAGGTGCAAACAAAATCTTAAAAGGTCAATATAAGCCTTCTCTATAAATTATTTTTGTGTTTTATTAGTGACAAATTTGGGGAGAGGATAGCCTACATAATCCAAAACTTTCTGAAAATACGAATGAGAATTAACTGCACAATTACTAGAAATGTTTACCTTGGATATTATACAATTTGCAAGCATACAGTTTGTGGAAAAATACACTTTTTTCAAGATGTTTCCAACTCTGAACCAATTCTGTAGTAATATATATATATATATATATATATATATATGTATATATATACCGGTATATATATGTATGTATGTATATATGTATGTATATATGTGTGTGTGTTGTCTTTGCATTTTTTCTTGTAGCCACAGTGACACCTAAGGCTCATTAGTATGCACTGCAGCATTAGCAAGTCTTTGTCTCCAGGTGTGAATGAGGACATTATTCATGACCTTCTTGGATCATTCACGCCCACCTGCATATTGCCTTTCCAAACAAAAAGTGTCTTACAAAATTTAAATCAATCTATTGTTTAATGTGAACGATTAGCCCGGATGATTTTCAGATAATTTTGAAGTAAATACTCTAGCCGACAAGATCCATTAGTCAACAGTATTGTGGGAATATGTGAAGTTGGTCGTTTGTGGTCTTATATCAGAAAATTTAAGTTTGAGTTTTTTGAATAACCACGCATAAATAATATTCTCTCAAAAATGCAAACATGTACATATATGTTGCTCACATATTATGATAGCCATGTTCGTGCTAAATAGAGTGTAATTACACCTTTGCCATTAATATGTTTATAAGCAACTGAAAAAAATACAAATATCAGGGCATTTCAAAACATCTCAAGGACCCCAAAAACACCTTAGACTCCAGAGGGTTAAGACCGATTGCACTGATCCACCAATATAATGATACACATCCAATTTCTTTCTCAACTGTTATAACAGCGTGCGAGTATCACATTGATGGTGAAACGTGCATTTATAAAATAGAAAAGTTAAGTTAGTTCTGAGGAAAGATCTATTATCATTTGCATGTAGACTGATTTGATGTTTTGAATCTAATGCAATCAGACACTTTAAGTGTAACTCAAGTCTCCATATACTTTTTTAGAATATAAATCAGTATATCATCTTCTAGGGAGAGTTATTTATCTGATTGCTATATTGTTGAATGTTCAGGTATCAGATAATGACTCAGGACCACCCACCCCTGCTCAGTCAGCGGGCATTGTTGGAGCTCTGATGGAGGTGATGCAGAAGAGGAGCAAAGCCATCCACTCCTCAGGTAAGTGCCCGTTTCACTCTCTCAAGGGTTTCTCATAAACATGCCACTCAACGGCTGCAAATTTGTTTGTTTTTTTCCCCCTCGGTTTGACGCTTCCAGTATGATTGCTGGAGCTTACATACTAAAAATGCTCTAGCGTTGCTTTTTTTGGTCAAATGACAGATTATCACTTTTTCCTCTTCGTTCTTAAAACACAACATCTACATTTAAAGGGTTAGTTCACCCAAAAATGAAAATGATCCTATATTTTACTCACCCTAAAGCCATCCTAGGTGTATATGACTTTCTTCTTTCAGCCAAACACAATCGACAAATCTGAGTTATATTGAAAAATATCGTGGCTCTTCCGAGCTTTAAAATGGGAGTAGATAGTAATTGAGATTTTGAAGCCCAAAAAAAGCGCATCCACACGGCTCCACAGGGTTAAAAAAAGGCCTTCTGAAGCGAAGCGTTTTGTAGGAAAAATATCCTATAGCCACATACACCGAGGATGGCTTGAGAGTGAGTAAATTATGGGATCATTTTTATTTTTGGTTGAACTAACCCTTTAAAGTCCGTTGAGGCCCTTTTTCATTTGGTTCACTTGAATATGAGCATGAGCTCCATTGTCAGTAAGTAATGAGTTATTTACGATGGTTATGCATCTTTTTTGGGCCCCCAGATGAAGATGAGGATGATGACGACGAGGAAGACTTTGAGGATGATGACGAATGGGATGATTAATCCCGCAACACTAACCCCCCATGCCCCCCCCCCCCCCCCCAGTAGAGTAAATGATACTAAATTCTCACTTCCCCAAATTTTATTCTCATTCTTTTTTTATTTTTATTTCAAAATTGCTGTATATTTTTGTTGCCTTTTTGCTTTTTTTTGCTTTTTTAATAATCTGTGCAATACCTCATGTAATCTGTAAAGTATTGTCATTTTTCCTCTGTAAAATAATGTCCTGGAATAACCATGTGAAGTTTTATGCCAGGACTCATGATTTGTTTCCCTGTGAACGGGGAAAGGGAGATGGACGGGACGCTTGATGTCCTTATTAATGGTTGATTAATGATTTAGATAACACTATTTTCATACCCTACTTTTCTGTACCTTCGATTTTCTTATTCAAATCCTAGTTTAGCATTCTTAGATTTGGTAAGAGGTTCTCCTATCAGAATATGTATGTCCCCTGTATTGTTTCCCTTGTAAATGTACACCAGGCTGATATATTGAGGCTATATATATTTTTGCACGAATAACAAAAGGAAATTCACTGCAGGATGAGAACACATTGGCTGAACACTAAATATGATTTCTGTGGTAATCACGATCAGCGTTACACTACATTGCTACACATCACAAAGTAGACAGTTTGGAGTTTTTTTTTTATTTCACTTTATTAACAAGAAAATAATATACGGTGAATTCAAACTGGCAAAAGTCATGGGTACAGCTTGCTCCTGAATGTGAAAAGCCATCAATTCACAAATATAGAATTTCCAGTCATATCAAGAAAAGAAAAAAAAGAAAAGAAAAAAAAACACTTCACAAAGTACATTTGTTAGAAGCTTTTACAGGTCAATGCTTGACTGACAACTACATTTAAGGTCATGGAGAAAACAACAAACTTTTGTGTACAATTAATGCTGGTTTAACAGTATTGTCTGTCTGAACTGAATTTTCTGTCCTTGTCTGTTAAGGATAGTGCTGAAAGATTTGTACAATTGACATCAAATCTTACAAAAGGGTTGGAATGTGGAATGAAAACACTAAATTCTATACTTAAATAAATGGTAATATTTACAAACCTGAGATATGGTGCTTTTTTTACCTTTTAGCGTTGCCATCTTATAAATACTTGTGTGTCTGTACATCTTTTTTCTTTGGCTAAATTTATTTGATCAAATCAAACAGAATGAACCAACTAGTTGCATGACTGATCCGTTGAATGAACCAACTAGTTGCATGACTGATCCGTTGAATGAACCAACTAG
Source organism: Phoxinus phoxinus (assembly GCF_949152265.1). NCBI lineage: Eukaryota > Metazoa > Chordata > Actinopteri > Cypriniformes > Leuciscidae > Phoxinus > Phoxinus phoxinus. The sequence continues at coordinate 19,171,523 of NC_136900.1, read as the reverse complement.
TTGCATGACTGATCCGTTGGAATCGAAATTATGGGAATGAGCTTTCAACTATTCAAAGTTATTGAAGTGTCAACTATTTTCTTTTTTGAGTTTTACCATATGATGTAAGTTATAAAGCAGCTGTCCAAACTGTACTTATTGAGCATAATATTTTGTTGGTGAAAAGAAATTTGGAAATATGCTATTATTAAATATGTATGTATATAAAAAAAACTAGGTCAATTTCAACACTGGAAAAGAGAACAAAAGTTTTCATCTGTGTTATATATAGATTCATTTGATCAGAGCTGTATCATACCTCAGGAACAATGATGATTGGTGACCTGCAAGAAAAAAAAGAAAATGCTGGTCATTTTAATGTTACAACCATCAAATATATTACAGAAAACAGAACCAGGACTAGTTCTCCCAAAAATAAACTCCAAACTTGTGTTTTTCTTCTGTGGTACACACTATAGACACCTTTGACTTTTATTTTGAAGTCATACAGGTATGAAATGGCAAGAGCGTAAATAGATGACAACATTTTCATTTTGGCATAAAATAAAAATAAGCACTTGTTTTGAAACCCTCAAATAAAAAAAAAGATTGGCATGTATATAACAACAGAAAAATGTCCATCTATTAAATTTGAACTGGAATTGACTTACTGATAGAAGTGTTTTCCACTGCCTGGCTAATGATTTCATAGTAACTTAAATTATCTCAGCCAGGACAAACACTGAATGAATCATTCAGTTCTTGGTATAAAATGTAATTATTGCTTAAATTCTTGTAATTAATTTCCAAGATACCTGATTTGGCAGGGTTGGTGCTCACCACACCCTTAGTTTGAAAGTTCCTATTCTGTCCAGCTATATTGCAATATATTTGGGTACTGTGTTTTTAAGGCTTGGCTTCTCCATGTCCTGGACAAATGTTAAACATGGTCGTAACCCATTTGTTACGACCTGGCTCCAAAAAAGGCCGCAACAAAAAAGGGACACACATTGCTGTTACTTTTACCGCAATGTTTATTACCAGAGAAGAACCAAAACTAAACCAAAACAAGTGCGAACATGGCGTCAGTCAGATCAGTGGTGTAGAGTAAAGTGTAGGCATGTAATGTATGTATCCAGATGTCACAACAACGTAACATAAACTAAATAAAACAAGGAGCCTCGATGAGCCTTACCCTTCGTAGTGTACCAATGCTGCTGCCACGAATGTCTGCCAGTAGATCATCACGTGACCCCTGGGCGCCTCCCAGATTATTTCTGTCATCTTTTCTTCTCAAAGGTAATATATTTTCATCTTGAATGTTCTTGCTATGTTTGTCCCCTGTGAGTTTGTCCCCTTTATTTGTATTAGCCTGGTTTTGACCTACACTATCCATTGCTGTTTCTTCTTGTTGCTTGACCATTTCAGCAATTTTCCTAGTCGGCACATTCTTCACACTATTTGGCTGCCTGTGATGTTGTTGTGGTAAATGAGAAGAGACCAAGTTCTGCTTCATTAGCGTAGTGTCCTTGTCTGTCGAAGTGTGGAAATGAAAAGACTGCGTGTTGTCCATAGTGTCCCATGTCTTTGATTGTTCTTCACTTCTTTCCAAATTGTCTTGCTCTTTCCTTTGCTGTAGCCGCTTTTGCCTCTGGCTGTCCTGGTTGCGAGTTAAAATGCCAGTTGCGCTCATCCGTGGGCCAGGTAAGTCAAAGTGGTAGCCTAGTTTCAACAGGGTGTTGTTTTTCCTCAGCAATTTCACCATCTCCATCTCCACTTGGCCTCCACAGATATGCCGCTGGTTGTGGAATCGGAGCTCCACCAGTGTGGTGTTGTACTGAAGTGACCCAATCAAAGCCAGGATACCTTTGCCTGAAATGAAGTTAGACTCAACATTAAGGTTGGTGATGCTGCAGTTCTCCTTCAGCATTTTGGCCAAGGCCAAAGCTACTTGGTCATCCGCGTGGGTGTTGGCAATGCTGAAAACCTCAACGTGAGTGTTTGAGATTAAGGCATTAGCAAAACTCACTAAAACCCCCTGGGATATGTTCTCGATGTTGTTTAGGTTGACTTCACTCAAGGAGGTGTCATTACTCAAGATGTTCTCCAAGGTCTTATCAATATCAGTGGGATTACTACTTGGCCTATCTGGAGAAATGTGATGGTGGAGGTCACCTTCATGGATGCCATTAGGCTTTCGACCACTAATGCCATTCCCCTTGCAATCCAAGTCCACAAAGTTCCAATTGCTTGACCTAACTTTTTTCTCCCCATCACCCCCCTTTATAAACCCCTTATTTTGTTGCTCTCCCTCCTCTTCATTATCCTCAGGCTCTTCACTGCCACATTCCTGTTCGCTCTTATCTGTCTGGCACTCATCCATGCTGTCCTGTGTCACCATAGAAAGGAAAACAAGGTTGAGCACTGGCATAACTCAAGCAATGAGTCTTAATTAAGAAAGACTGTCAACAGCTGAGACAACTGCACAAGCAATAGCTATGTTTTATGGAGGCAATGTTGCACTTACAGTTTTTGGTACTCTCATTAAAGAAACTAAAATTTGAATGTTTTATGGCAGTTATATCTATATTTCAAATTATGAACTGCTCATTGAGTTCCACTGTTCTTAAGCTAATCCTAATTATCCCACAAATCACCACTTATAACAAGGTGTGAGCTACACTCAGGAGCTAAGTTTGACAGTCCTGACTTAACTGTAACACTAATACAGTGATGTCCAATCCTGCTCCTTGAAGGTACTTTCCCGTGGAGTTTTTTTTTTTTTTTTTTTATACGCCTGAACCAGGTATTTAATGTCTACCCTTCAGGAGCAGAATTGAGGACACGCCTGGCCTCAGTGGACAACTCACAGATACTTATACTCATTCTTAATCCTATTATGAAGCTGCAGATTTTCTCATCCCGAGCTGGGACCCTGCTAGTGGAGACCTCCCATAGAAATGCAACTTCTTGAGTTCCCATTAAGAAAGTCTATTTTGACTCCTACACAAATATAGACATAATTTTATGTTTTGCGGATGCGGATACTCTCTCAGAATACCTCAAATAGTACCGTTAGGTGTGTGCACAACTTGTCACTTGGTCAGCACCCCACAAAGGGTACTGACCAAACATTTAAAAAAAAAAATTTAACCGGTACCTCAGTTTAAACATATTATTCAATTGCTGCATTCAGACCCTACCTCTAGCAATATGTGAGTCTCGTCCTCCCAGTACTTCAGCAGAGCTTCTCTGCAAAAAGTGCCCGTTGGCCGCTTGGCCGTCTGGTCCTCCTGCCTTTGCCCAGTGGGTATGTTCTCATCCGGCTCCATTTCAGCCATAACCTTCTCCAGCTCCTGGAGCTCCTCGCTGGTCAGGGAGGCCAGAAGTTCATCTTCATCTATGTCCTCATACTTTCCAAGCTCTTTTCGGTACCCAAAGTTGCTCATTCTTGTAACCCGATGTCTCCTTTGTGTGCATGAACTCTTACTCTGACTTGTATCTGGGATTAGTGTGAGTTTGTGTGTGGGTTAGATGCACTGTTTGTCTAATCTGGGAAGCTGGTGGAGGAACTTAAGGGGAGGAGGGTGCAGAACAGAGTATCTGCATATGATGGTGCCTATCCATGGGGACACCAAGATTAGCTTACATGAAGAATTTGAGTTCATTTTGTAGTGGCGAGACGTGTCAACTGTTGGCCAAAAACAACATAGGAGCTACCCCTTTAAGGAGACCACTAAAAGTAATCTAATTTGTGTTAAGTACCCATTAATGCCAATTGTTTCGAAGTTAAATGCTAGATAAGCACATACAGGTGTGGTGTCAAAATATTTTTTTGTTCTCTATATTATATATGCGTTTAATGTTTGACATTTGTGTTTTGGCAAAAATCCCATTTGAATTGACATTTTTCATTTTGTTCTAGCCTGGGGCATTTTCATATGTTCAAATAAAATGGAAACATTTCTGATTTTTACAGTTTTGTTTTTCTTATGTCAGTCCAACTTTTTTTTCACCCCAATTGCACACTCGATTTAACCAATAATCATAAATTACTTTTTGAATTGTGAATATATTGCTGTACATAGTCTCCCAAATGCTGACTTGTTTTTTTGAACAGTGCTAGAATTTAAAGCCAAGTCCACGTTTTTGAAAGTCCTTTGAAAACCAAAGTCTGATTCCATGTAATAATAATAATACCAATGTTAAGTTTGTTTTATTAAATCTGTTGATGTTATGATGAACATGCCAAGGAGGGTTGTCTCATGCATAAGGGTCATTTTAGGAGATTTTCCACATTAGATCAGTATCTGTTCCTATTTAAAAGGTCTGGTCTACCTATTTGTGCAGTAAGTACTTTTCCCAGATTCTCTTCAGAAAATGAACTGATTTCATGAAAGTTATCATTGTCCAATATTGCGACTTTTTGATAACCATTCATGGCATAGTAAGCTAGACAGTTCATGACCTCCGGAGCCAAAGAACCAACAAACATTGCACTGTCATGATTTGGTTACACTTTTCAAAAAGTTATCACAACCATCTTTGTCGGATGAAATGATCACATGTACTTGAACAGGGACAGATAAGTACACCATAAACTACAAATATGTCTAATGTTTCTGATAGTTTATCCCAAGGTTGGGTGATGAGATTGTGATAATACATAAGTCAAAGGTTTCACTTTGAGAGGTTGCCGAACATGCTTGTTGATGTTAAAAGGGCATAAAGCTATAAATAGATATGACCTGCTTTAGTTACTTCAATTGTGGTTATGCAGGTCATTCTAGAACCACAGTTTAGCAGTACTGATGCATGTAATCACATGGTCAATGTCATAGACACAATAAACTACACTTGTATGTGGCACAAAATTGAATTCATAGAACGGGCATCAACCCTTTTATTTTTATCTGATATAAACATGTTTTTGTCAACATTTAGTACATTATTTTATTGCACAAACAGCACCAAGACATTCCTTCGGAGGCATTTTGAAGTCATTTTGAAGTGATGCAAAATTCACGTTGTAGTGTTAAGTGTTAACGTTTAACACTCACACTTTGAAGTGTGTTTGATCTCATGATGGACAACTAGCGAAAGATCTGGTCATGTCAACCTTGTTCATTTCTGAATAACATTCAAAGTGCTTCCTCCTCAACGTTTACCTTGAGAAGAGACCATCACTCCTGACATATGATTCTTCCATACAAATCATATTCTTTGTACATTAAGTAGCTTTTCAGTCCTGGTGGGAAAGGACCCGAGTTTATGAACTTTGGGTCGCCCAGCCTTCGTGGGGTCATCTCTCTCCTGATGACTAGTCTGCATAGGTGTTGCAGTGAACGAGGACTCCCTGGGAATACATCCATTAAAAAAAATTGAGTTTTGTTATCTAATGCTATAGATTCATATTGTTGTAAGTGTAGTTTAAGTGTCCATGCTAGAACTATTTATACTACTCACCCAACATTTCTGTAATTTGAGCCCACTCTTTATGCTTCTTTAGAATCATTTTCAGCTTGGAGCAAATGGAAACTTGATTGACATAGTCGAGGAGAACCAGCACAGCTCTTGCAGAGAACTGTACTAGCCAAGAGACGCTGATGAAATCACATAACTACATGCGACAGAAGATAGAGACAGAAGTAAAGATATATAGGCCACATATACAGATGAAAACAAATTTCCATCAGAGGTAAGTTAGCTTAAAATACATCAGCTCTGTTCCACAACCTAGTGAAGTGCTTTGTTACTCAACTGCTTGTTAATTTCCCAAATCACATTTAGTAGTATAAAAATACAAATATTGGAAAAATTTTGGGTTGATTTGAACTTTTTACTTTTGGAACAAACGTTTGGAGTGCGCATACATTGGCAACTTGGTAGGTTTTGGAACAGAGACATTAGTGGTGCACTTACTGGAATCTTCTCACTGGTGTGTTCTGAGGAGTGACCCCATGTTGTATCGTGAGGACAACAGAAGCATTTTTCGGCATCATAACCACCATTTAACAGCATTCGCATCATCATCTCATCCCTCAGGCAGTATTGTAAGGCAGTGGGAAACACTGTGTCGTTGATCTCTGTGAAGTAACAGTTCACATCTGCTTGGCTGGCTAGGAGAATCCTGACAATCTCGTACCTCCCAGCTCTTACCGCCACTAGGAGGCAGCGCAGAGGATCCAGGTCCGTTTTGGCTCCAGCATTTAACAGTAACTGGGTGCCGGTCACATCTCCATTGGAGACCGCAAAGTACAAGGCGGTCTTTCGCATGTCCCCATAGTTATCAGAAATATGCGTGTCTAGAAGAGCATTGACGTCGAAACCTTTGTCCACCAGGAGCTCCAGACATCGGACATAGCCTCCATCTGCAGCTGCATGAATTGGACTCTGGCCTGAGAGATTGAGTGCTCTCTTTGTGGTTACTGGGATTAACATTCTCAAGGCACTGGAAAGAGATTGTACAACTTGATTTTAAAAAAAATCAGAAGAAAATTAAAATGGTGGGACAGTTACTCATCAACATTTAATACATGGGGGTAGCGCAGCGGTTCTCGATTCTGGCCTTTGAGATCCACTTTCTTGCAGAGCTAAGCCCAACCCTAATCAAACACACATGAACAAGCTAATCAAGCTCTTCAGGATTACTAGAAAGATACAGGCAGGTGAGTTTGATCAGGGTTGGAGCTAAACTCTACAGGAAAGTGGAACTCTAGGGCCAGAGTTGAGATCCACTCGGTTAGAGGTCAAAATCTCTAGTGGTAAGCAGAAATATATACAGTGAAATGTATTGAATTCTGATTAGATTTGTTGTCTTCAGACATAACATCCAATGCTAGTCCTGTCTCTAGTCGGCTTCCAGTTCCAAAGTTCAATATAACTTTAGTTCGAGATCAGGGGGGACATAACTAGCAAAGTGGTAGCATATTTCTTTGAACTTACAGGTAATGCCCTTTGTATGCTGCACAGTGGATGGGAAGCTGCAAGGAAAGACTAGCGACATTAGGATCGGCCCCATGTTGAAGTAAAAGCTCAATGCAGTCAGGATTCCCAGAACCAGCAGCGTCAAATAGCACACTATCTCCATTTGGTGCCTGAAAATTAACATCTCCACCTGTTGGTGTGGAGGACATCATTCTGTTAGTTCAACGGTTTAAGTTATATGTATAATGGTGTAACTGCATTCTTCCTTTGTGAATATCTAATAACATCTTCTGTTTTTTTTCTTAGAAATACCAGTATTACCGTAGTGAATAAGGATGTCCAGCGCTTCTGCTTGTGCGTACTCTGCGGCAATTCCCATGGGCGTCACTCCATTCTCATCTGTCTCCGAAACGTTTCCTCCATGTTGCAGCATGAGCGCAAGTATGTCGGTACAGCCCACCTTGGCTGCCTCATGAATGGCCGTCCAATTTTTAGGGCATGCTTGGTTCACCGATGCTCCTCGTGATATAAGTGTAAAGGCGATTTCAAATGAGTCTGTTCTTACAGCTCAAAAACAAAACAGGAACTTATTACAAATGCACTAAAGACATTATAGAAATTTCAAATAAGAACCTACCCAATAATAAAGGCGATTCATTTTTGCTGTTGATCCTATTAGGTGAAGCTCCATGCTCAAGCAGAGTCCTAACAATCTCCACCAGCCCAGCTTGAGTCGCCAAAATCAGTGGTGTCTCTCCATTTGCGGTTTCCTCCTCTAAACTCAACCTGTAAGAAGCTTTTCAACCAAACCACTGAGTATATGAATATGTCTGACTTAAAACTTGAACTTGAAACTTGCTTTTTTGTTAATTCAGTAACGTCATTGTCAATGAGTTGCTGAATCATTCATTTGTTCAAAAAATATTATTAATTCAGGAACGACTTATGAGTGAGTCATTGAATCATTTACTCAACCAATTCAGGCTACGTCAAAACTAACGCATCTTTAACCTTTAAGTTTTGCCTTCCATCCACACTGAGTCCGCATTTTTGGCCTGCTAAAACTGAGCTTTTTGTAGATGCTCTCCCAAGTGTATACATTTGAAAAAGCTGTTTTTGGCTGCATTTACATTGCATGGTTCAAGTGACCCAATTCCGATTCTAATGTGGCACAGATCGGATATGACCTGTTAACATGTAAGCAGTAAAAAAGTACATGGATTCCGATATTCTCAGTTTCAGGTAGGGTGACCACCCGTCCCGCTTTGCGTTGTACCGCACAGCATTTTCACCCCTTGTCCCGCACGTCGCATATTGAGAAAATGTCCCGCATTTCCATCAGTCTGTTGGTTTTTAATGATCATATTAAGAAAACGTGCATGCGATCTTTTGCCTTTTTAAGAAAGCATTTTATTTATTGTTTTTGTGGCGTAGTTTTTCACCTATATTTAACAGCGCTTCGTCAGAAGTGCAAATACAAAAGCCGTTTTTAAAATCCTATCCAATGGTTGAAATGAAAGGAGTAAACACGGTCACTGGTAGGTTGTGGCGGCTGTCAATCAAAATGTGGAGCGGTGATTCGTTCCATGTGTTCCCTGTCAGAAAACAAATGGATAATTCGGTCAATTAAAATGTGAATTTAACAGAGTTAGAACTTATTGCCTGCTGTGGTTGTTCTAATTCACATCCTTTCTAAAAATATAAAAGTTTTTGGTTTAATAGATTCTTAATATATAAGACTGTCAATTAACTAATTTTATGTTGTTTTTTATTTTATTTGATCTTTATTTATTTTGTTGGATTTTAGTTGGACTTGGTCAGAACTGTTTCAAAAATAGTTATCTGCATGATGCCTGCTGCTATTGGGCTCAGTGATGTTGAACTTAAATGACATGTAAAATAAAGACATGTTATGTTACATTGTAATGTAATGGTGTTTTCTGGAAGGGACTAAAGAACAAATTATTTTAATCAGCTGAAAGGCAGAATACAAATGTTTTTATTAAGTTAGATTATATTATATAATCTTTACATTATATAACAGTTTCAGGTTATTTTTTAGTGTTGGTAACATGTCCCACATTGTCCCACACAAACTTAGTAATCGTCCCACATTTGGTTTGTCTGATGGTGGTCACCCTAGTTTCAGGCCTCATTCATATGTGGAAATAAATCTGATATGAATCAGATACATGCTTTTACATCTGCCGTGTAAGCGGACAGATCGTATATTCCCATGTCAATGTGAGTTGTATAATATAGAAAAAGCCACGGTGGTGAATGACGTCAACTCAAGTTGTATATAAATCACATTTTATTAAGATATTACATTCAGAATGTAAAGGCTACAGGTAAATAAATAGAAATGTTTACAAACAACATAGCTATATGCTGTTAGTTCCCCTCACTGCACGGCAAAACTTTTTAATTTAACGGTATTCAGAACTCAACTGCTAGAATTTATGTGTGTGGGCGTGAGACGCCGGCGCGATCACTTGCCTACTTATAACAGCTACAATTTAAAATACTCATCACTCATCATCATGGTCATACTAATAATTGGAAACTCCTAAAGGCTTTACTTTCATTTGTGTACAGTCACAAAAATAACATTGTGCTTTTGTAAAATAAAGAAAATAAACAGAATGCCGCTTTCTGCCATCTTGGTTTCCTTTCGAGCGCGTCACAAAAATTAAACTCTGCATATAGCCTATTTGTCAAAAAAAATTATTTTGTTTTGTTAATCTGATAATTATTTAAGTAAAATATATTTCAAGTTTTTATTCCTTAGTTTTATTCTGTTTTTCTCCATTCGCGGAAGTGCTACAGGTGCTTGACAATGTATACCGATGTTGTGTTTATGCTGCTATTTGCACATGCATGTAAAACTAAACCCCTGTACAACTAATTGTGTTATTTTGAAAGGGTCACAGATCCAGACTTATCCATTCTAATTTAATTTAATTCTATTTTAACATGGTATTTAACATCTTGTCGGTTACCACCAGTTAATGATCGGTTAACAGGCGTCAGTTAGGGAAAAAAACGAACTGAACATCTAACTTGGGTTGCTTCACCAAGGGTAGTGAAAATGCAAATATTAGATACTGTATGGGTCACTTTTAAAAGACGTAAGTTGGTCTTTTGGATTGGATATAGTCAGCAAATTGGAATTGGGCATCAAGACCTGGAGTGTAAATGTGGCCATGAACTGTGAAAATGGAGGTACAGTATCTGAAAACGATAATGCATTTTTAGTAATATTACACAAATTGTACCAATAGAAAGCCACGTTCATACCGGTATGTTCCTGCTATGTGTTGTTCACTTTCACAGTGTTGCTAAAGATAAATATAACTTTTTATGAATCTTCATATTATGTTCCTGCAAAGATTAATTTACTCGCAAAATTGACTTTACTTCCTGTAAACATTCATTGAGGTGTTTAAGACTGTACATGGAAGGGCTATTGAGTGCAACCTGGACGCACCAGTAAATGGTGGGATATTTTGCTAATAAAATGATTGTGCTAGAAGAATAACGTGAGAACTTTATTATGCCTGGTCTCTCGGTATCACCTCATTGAGCTTTTATTACGTCGTACTCATACGCAGTTCGATTATTTTAGCGTTTTCCAGTGTTTCAGTGTGGACGAGAAACTTTTGGAATATGCTTGAAAACGCTAGTGTGGACAGAAGGCATTTTAAAAAGAAAATACAATTTTTATTTGTCCGAATTAATGTAGACGTATCCTAGATGTTGCTCCAAAACATGCAACGGTTGATTCTGTGGCTTTGTTTGGAAATATTTTCACTGGCAAAGCAAAAATGGTCAGAGTAAAGGCCCCTGCACACTGAGTCCGAAATTCGAGTCCGAAACTTTCGTCCGTCATAAAAAAATTAGGATCGGGTTCGATTTTCTGCGTTTTTCACATCCGTAGCAAGCATTTTGAATGGTGTTTTGACAATCGAAGCCACCGAATCACGAATACAAGTGTGCAATGACCTTAACTTGCGATAATGTGTCTAAAAACATTTTTTTTTTTTTTATTATTGTTTATTGAAATGTATATAAGTTGAAAACTACAGCAGTGGACTTTCTACTCTAGCTCACCATAAAGTACCATCTCCAGCACCTGCACAGACTGCTGGACAGCAGCCCTATGAATTGGGTACCACCCCTTGGTATCCATCTCAGTGAATGCGGCAGGGTAATCGGACAGCTCCTGCAGAGCAAAGAGGTCTCCTGTGGGGCCAGATGAAATGACCTTGCACTTAGCAACGCAGCTAATTATAATTCGCCAAAATAAAATGTACTTTTAGATGTGTATTTTCCACTCAGCCTAATCGAATTACAGCAAGCATACATTCTGGAGGGAAATTTCACCTCGGAATATTGCATCCAAGATCTTTTGATGTTCCACACTGGATTTATGTGCAGGATAGAAAAAGTAGTTGGTAATAACATTTTCTAAGATATTTGCTTTTATTTCAAGATTCCAAAAGCCAACTTCTTATGTGAACATCACACCTTCCGAGGGAGGCGATGTCTTTCCACGATTCCTGAATGCTCAGTTGGATTGCAGCGTCAAGAAGCTCATCTTCCTCATCTGATCCATCCATTGTCCTGGAAGTAAATAAAAGCGTTTATGTGAACACGTGCAGAGTTATAGAATGTTCGTACTTGTATTGTTCTGGTTATGTGTTATAAGTCATCTTTGATGTCAAGTATATTGTTTTAAACCAAAAAGAAATTCTCAGAATGCTTTCATTTGACACTTTAGCCATATAATAGAAAGGTTGAAGTGAGCAGTCAGTTTCCAGAAAGACGCTTCTGCTGTAGTTAAAAGGAATTCGATTCGTCTGCCTGTTTCAAGGGAGTTGTTTTCACAGAAACATTTACATTTTTACTTCTCACAGGAGGACTTGAACATTTATACACAGCTAGAATCGAACTTTGCGTTCGTTTCAAAGAAATGCTGAACTAGGGCATGCACAACCGACACTTCGTCCACCACTTCTAATGAATCATTCACGCTTCACCGAACGGTAAACAAAGGCTCTAATCTCACCTTATGAAATACAGTTCCTGTGAAATCACGCGTCTCGCACTGCTGTGCCAGTACTTCAGCTGCACCCAATCTGAACTTGAGAGCCCCCCTTTCCAGGCCCAAAACAGCAACAGACATGCATCTAAATTTGGCGTTCACCTGCTCTGGTCTTTGCCATGCACACAGTCAACTGACAAATAACCACATGGTCACTTGATTTTTTTTTTTTTTATATGTGCATTAAAATATTTTTTTAAACAGGTGCACCTGTAATTAGATTTTATGGCTGAAATTAATAATTTATGAATTACCTTGTTTTATTTTAATACACCAAATACCAATTATGGCAATTCAACTACTTTTCAACTTCTGCATACAGTCTTCAGGCCATTTTTACAGCCTTCTGTAAAAGTAATTGGCCCGTACAGAGTGCAGCTACTGATATATATTGTATACAGTGCAGGCATAACTTTGCAGCTGGGGAAATCCCAGAGTCACTGCATTGTAACCACCATGTGTTCAATGAATAACTAGAGAAGGAATCTTGGAAAGTCTTATACAGTGGCTCGAAGAAACTTTGAAAAAAAAATGCTTCAAATTGTCTTAATATTTAATCTTTTACAGGCCTTGGGCAATGTACTGGTTTTCGGTGTACATGCTCAAAAGGAATGAATAAAGGAGTGAAAACTGGTTGGATTATGAAAGAATAACTACGAATGTGAACATAAATATAAATGAGAGTTTACAAATTAACAGCATAAAGATGTTTATAAACGAATAGCCTCGTGAAATTACAAGGTTGGTGATTATGACTGTATGGTCTATGAGAAATGGAGGGTGTAAAAAAAAATTAGAGGATAAAAATGGAAAGAGTAGGATGATGGATAATGATAATGGATGGAGAACAAAAATAGAGTTTTGTTCTGCCTCAAAAGCCGAGTTTAGCTGCTAAAACAAAGAATAAATGACAGCAACATGCTTGATGATAATACACTGGCACTGACGTATGAGTGAAAATACATTTTATTTAATATCCCAGACAGTTGCAAGATCAATCTCAAGATATGTAGCATGATCACAATTAATATTATGAAATAAAAACACAAAATGTGTGTTTTAAAACCTAATCCATAAATTACTCTATATGGAAAGAGGAACTTGATATTCAAATAGTTATTGTGGGAAAACACTTTTTTTATATCAATTTAATAATTTATATAACTGACAATGTCAGTTCATATTCTTTGTACAGCAGGTAATTTCTAATCGGCGGTGGAAAGGAATCCATTATTATGGTATTACGGAGTCTTTTAACGGTCAATGTTTTTCTGATTTCCAGACGACAGAGGTGCTTCAGGGATCGTGGGTTGTCTGAAACAAATTCAAAAGCTATTAGTCTGCATTCCCCGAGACTAGAGAACCATTGATCTGTTTCTAGAAAAGTGATATAACGGGTACTATCGTCTAACATGCATTTATCCATTTTGGGACTATGAGCTGTAAGTTTAAGTTTCTTCATATGACCCAGAATGCGACTTCCATATGTCAAGAAAGACGGGCTAAACTAAATAAATGATTGAATGCGAACCCAGTGAACTCACTCAAGATGGTGCATATCTCTGCCCACTCCTTTTGTTTCTCCAGGATACATCTTAGATGTGAACAGATGGGGACGTGGTTGACGTAGTCCAGCAGGATCAGTACCACTCGTCCAGACAGATCAACCAGGCAGCACAAACTTATGAAGTCACAGAACTGTGATGTAAAGGCAACATAAACAAGTGAAGTTGTGTCTCCTATGAAGCATTGTAAAGGTAATATTAACAATTTAGTGTTATAAAATAAATGGTACCACTTTACAATAAGGTTCAGTTAGTTAACGAATTGGGCATCTTAAACTAAAACTGAACAACAATTTTACAGCATTTATTATTATAGGTTAATGTTTATTTCTAAATATACTATTGTTGATTTGTGAACTTGTTTGTTCATTATGCATGAACTCATTTTAATTTATACTACTACTTGTATATGTTGAAATTCCATAAGAGGGTTTTTTTTTTCGTTGTTATTCTGTGATACCTAATGCATTAACTAATGTCAACAAATCAAACCTTTTTGTTAAGTATTACTAAATAAATAAATCAAGTTAATTCATGTTCCAAAACCTAGTGGTCTGCAGCCAGCGATTGTCATATTTGATTTGCGAGCTGCAGCTAGCTGACGTGAGAAAAAGTAACAATAAAGTAATGTAATGCATTACTTTCCATAAAAAGTAACCAAGTAACATAATTAGTTACTTTAAGGCCCCGATATATATTTCAAGTTAAATCAAAAACGAACTAGTGAAGCATCATAACAAACAAAATCAGGCCAAAATTACGTTTGTTTTGGAATGGCTTGCCTGGTAAACACCTTTAAACAACCATTGGTCTGTGGCGATTACATAATAAGTATGTGTACTTTGGGGCTCCACCTTTTTTTGGTGTGAATTTTTTTTCACATCAACCCCCCAGCTAAGGTGGTTTTTGAGGCAACTCGAGTGACAGCGACAGGAGAAAGGACATTGGAGCTTATTTTGATGTTAGCATGTTGCTAAGATAATACCGTACACTAATAAGCACTAATGTAGCATTCAAGATTTCCTTCGTGATGCTTTCTTAGGATTGGGCCAAATCAAAGTATCTTTGAAGGTAATTATGCTGCTATTTGGAATACGTTGGGAGCGTCTGTGTATTCTTTGGAACTGAACTATTTGCCAAAATGTTGTTATTGTAAGATTTGTAGTCTATAATCAGACCCAAAACTCACAGATATTTTGTCTTCTCCATCACATATGACACAACGTGGTTTATGTGCATGTATGTCCTTCCAAGGAAACTTCATTTTGAAATGGTAATCATGGTGACAATGGAAACATTTGTCTACATTATATCCATTATTTAGAAGTAATCGCATCATCTTCTCATCCTTCAGGCAGTACTGTAGAGATGTGGGAAATATTGTGTCACTGATCACTGTGAAGTAACAGTTCACATCCGCCTGCTTAGCGAGGAGCATCTTGACAATCTCATACCTCCCAGCTCTCACTGCCACTAGGAGGCAGTGCAGGGGATCCAGCTCAGGTTTGGCTCCTTCATTCAACAGCATCTCGATGCAAGCCAAATCTCCATGTGAGACGGCAAAGTAAAGGGCGCTCCTACGCATGTCGTTGTAATTGATGGAGATGGTTCGGTCGAGTAGAGCGTTCACATCAAAACCTCTGTCTATCAGGAGCTGTAGGCACTGCACATGACCTCCATCTGCAGCTGAGTGTACTGGACTCTGGCCAGACTCAATGATAGCTCTCTTGCTTGTCACTGATAGCAGTATTTTTAACACACTGTAAATAGAATTGGTATGATACAGGTAAGCAAGTTCACATCTGTAAATTTGTTTTGATCACCTTTACTTTTGGCGCTTTTCCACTGCATGCTACGGCTCGGTTCGGCTCGGTACGGTTCAACGCGGCGCGGAGCGGTTCGGCTCGCTTCGCTTTTCCACTGCGTGGAACGATTTGACTCGGTACGGCACGGTTCGGTTCGCTTTAGCTTGGTTGCTTTTCCACTCCAGGTAGTAGGCCTACCGCTTCAAAGTGGGTGGGACTGATCGTTAAGTTGTAGGTCCGGTGGTAGCCGTGTGCGGCTAAGAGCTGTGCTACTTCCGCTCCTCGGCAACCAACGAGAGGAACGTCTGCACCTCGTCCACTGACCACGATTCAGCCATTTCTTGTGTGATTTTTTGTTACTTTTTTTGTCAAGTAAAAACTCTAAAAACAGGTGCTACTGCGTTGGCTGTTGTCTGGCTATTTAAATATAGCGGGTTTAGTGTCTCGTGTAGCAAATACAATGACGCTGAAGTGACGATTCTGTCTGACCAATCAGTGATCTGCAGTGTTTTCACGTCACATTTAGTATCGGTACGGTACGCTTGGAACCTCAACAGAGGTGGTACCATTTAAAGCGAGCCGAAGCGAGCCGTGCCGTACCATACCATGCAGTGGAAATGCGCCATAAGTGAGCCGTACCGAACCGAGCCGTACCGTACCATGCAGTGGAAAAGCGCCAAAGCGTGCCGTGCCGTTCCCGAACCGTACCGTACCATGCAGTGGAAAAGCGCCATTTGACTGTTAATGGGGGTTTCTTCAATTTCAGGAACTTTTTTCATGGGAGGAAAAACTACATTTCAGTTGAAATATGTCCTCTTGGGGGCTCCGACTTTCCCACCACAGCTACTATTTCTTCTCCTAATAAAGTTTTTTTTTTTCTTGCTCATTTACCAAAATTATGTGCAGAAGAAAAATAAAAAGGAAAATAAGATGAAAAACAAGGTAAATATCACAAAGGAATATTTTTGTGTGTTATTTCCAGTCAAACTGTCATTTTGTGTCATTCACAAAGTGTGAAAATATTCTCTAATTGTGTGTATTTATAATACATAAAATGCTAGCCTTTAAAACTAGCCTCAAGACAAATATATCCAAACATATATATTTTTTTAAATGTGCCAATTAAACGGTACATAATCTGAGATCAGGTGGAAATTACACTTTTGGTGAAAATTTTAAATGATGTTAAATAAACGTGTTAAAAAGCTGAGTGAAAAAAAGTGTTTCCAATGGACCAAAAGTGCCAATAGTTGAAGAAGGACCCAACTACGTTAATGTATTAAAGTTTATTGTAGACTTACAGGTAGTGGCCCTCGAAGGCCGCACGATGTATAGGAAGATGCCTGGTAAAACTGACACGGTTCGGTGAGGCTCCATTTTGAAGCAGAAGGTTCACACAGTAAGGGTTTCCAGAACCAGCTGCATCCATCAACACACTTTCGCCCTTAATAGACTGTGCATTCACGTCAGCTCCTTGTCAAGATGAATGGATTAAAACTGATTAAACAATACCATGGTTAATCTTGGTCTCATTTGCGAGATGAAAGGTTCTCACCTAATTCAATGAGCACTTGGAGGACTTCTAGATTGGCGTACTCTGCTGCTACACCCAATGGAGTCACTCCTGTAACACTTGGCCGCCTCGTCTCAGCAGCAACATTAAGATGTCAATGCAGCCCACTCGTGCTGCTTCATGCAGTGCCGTCCACCTCTTCGAACAAACCTGATCCACTACAGCTCCATGTGTGGTAAGAGCATACACCATTTGATAAGATCGTATTCTTACCGCTAGGACAAAATAAAGAAGATTATTATAGTTGTTATGGAAAGTACAAGCAGGTACCATCAACATGGTAACTAAATCAACAATGAAGTTGTGCTTCACCCAGCAGAAGGGGAGACTCCTTTTTGCTGTTGAGGTTATGTGGTAGTGCCCCATGTTCAAGAAGGATCCTGACGTTCTCCTCCAGTCCAGATTGAACGGCTAAAGTCAAGGCGGTCTCTCCATTCCAACCTTTTTCCTCAATCTCAAGATGGCTGGAGACTATGGATTGAACGATAATCAAAACCGAATGTAGAGTATATGGACATTTTCAAACAGCAACAGAATACGGTTGTCAGTTTTGTATTTGAGTCCTTAGAGTAGTTCACCCAAAAATGAAAATTAGCCAATAATTTACCATTATAAAGCTTGGAAGATCCAGGATTTGTTTTAATATTACTTCGATTGTCTGATTGGCTGAAAGAATAAAGTCATATACACCGAGGATGGCTTGAGATAATTAGAATTTTGGGGTGAACTAACCCTTTAATAAGGTTATGTTCACACACAGTTATTTACGGGAGTGACAACCAAATTCTATAACCGAATTCACACCTGTAAAAAAAAACGCATTCTTGGAAAACCCTTGCTTGTGTGAACGGAACCGGTCTGGACTAGTTGTCTGTTGCGTCTTACAGTGTGAGAGAGCCATTCTGCACTGCACAAACATGTCTACCCTGTGTTGCGGGTTTTCATGTGTGGTTTCGGTAACTTACAGCGATGGAGATATGAACTGTCATCTGAAGGTTTTAGATTCAGTCACTGTTCATCACCGGAGCTGCTCCCGTCAGTTTTGTGTTCTACGCGCAACTCTCCACCAAGATATAAAAGCTGTTGTCGGTTAATAAAGATTTGACAGATGAACTCATGGCTCGATTTGTCTTCTTGAGTCAAAAGTGATACGATTTTTCAGTTTTCTGGACGTCACCATCTTTGATATTACTTTGGTCACTTTCGCTATGGTTACTAGTCAGAGAATACAGGCTTGACTCCCGTTGCACGTTCACACAGACAATATTCGAGACGCCACTGTAAGTTGCAGTCTGAACGGGATATTTCGAGACTCATACCTGTAAGTAAATGCAGTTGTCAATCCCAAAAACGGACAGTGTGAACATAGCCTATATGTTAGACACAGTCTCGTTTTCCAGCAACTTATCCAACCCGTGTCCATCCAGGTCCAGGACTCACCCAGAACTGACTCTAGTACTTTCCCTGATGATTGCATGGTGGCTCTGTGGAGTGGAAGAAGTCCACTACTGTCCACTTCCCTAAAGGCTGAAGGAAATCGCCTGAGCTCATGGATGACTGCAGTATCACCTTATGATCAGGATACATGAAGAGATTATAGACATATTGGCCTTGTTCCACACCAAGGTTTCCTTTAACACATGTACAGTATCAGCTTGATCAATCAACATTTCTGTATATCAATGTGGAAAAATCTCATTGTAGAAATGGAAATGTACCCCCATTTTAGGGATTGTCGATTGTTGAAACTCTCTTGAGAACCTCTAGGCCCCCTTTCAAAAAGGGCAGTTCTATGAGGAATTTATAAGAACTCACACATTCCTGAAAGAACTCTAAGGAATCATAACACCATCTTATGGGAGAGACTTGAATGCACAATAGGACAGGGGTGAGCATTCCTGCTCCTGGAGGGCTGCTGTCCTGCAGAGTTTTGCTCCAGGCCACATTAAACACATTTGAACCAAGGTCATCAAGGGCTGCATCCGAATGCTTAGGCAGCTGACTTGTTGCCTCTCTGCCCTTGGTCTAATAAACTACAAAAAAGAGAGCTCTTGTGATAAATAAGTGGATATTTAATTACTGTAGAATTTTCTAGACAGGAACGTTGGGACAAGTTGTAGCTAAACTCCGTCCAGTGGTGCATTTCCCAAAAGCATTGATGGCCAACTATGGTTGCAAGTTCCATTGAACTCTATTGGTTACGACAGAACTTGGGATCATAGTTGGCTTTGGGAAACGCACCCCAGGACCAGGATTTGATACCCCTGGATTAGGATATCTGATGCACCTTCAGAAGGGTCCTGCGGTCCTCAAGTGGGTTCTACAAGTGTTGCAATCTGAGGAAACTCAAGTATCTTTTCATTTTTACGGTGATAGAACAGAGTTAAAATATTTCAAGGCATTAATACATTACCTGTTTCGATTGCTGCCAGCAGTTTCAAATTCTCATCACTGGCTGAGCTTTAAGAAAACAATAAGATGGAGGATCTGAGAGAAAGTATTTTTCTATACTTTTTGCTATTTTAACTATTCAGTTTCCTTCAAAGCATGTTGTACATAAAATATATAACATACATACCTGTATTCATCTTCATTCATCTTGTCCAACAAAATATATCTAGAAAATGTGTCCCATGAATCAGAGGCCATAACATTAGAGCATCAGTGACTGTTGGAGCTAATCAGAGCTGAATACAACTAAATAATTATATTTGCAAACATGAACCAACATAGCTGCAGGCTTATCTTTGTGACTTTCTTGTTCCCAGTGACATGAGCTTTTATATTCAAGCATGACCTGCTTTCATTGCCAATGAAATGCCATGCAACAAATGCCATGCCATTAGGTACAGTCTATTCCTATTGTAGTCACTTAGGCAACACACCTGGATAAAATATTTTCTAGGAAGTGACACATGAGATGATTCACCCCCCCCCCCCCCCCCCCCAATTACTTTTTCAATGAAATCCCCCAAAATAACATAATCCTAATCTAATCTGCACGCTGACGCATTGTCTGTTTTTCATGAGGCATATCACAGACACGCCAGTAGGCAGGATCATGTCATGTGACATTAAGCTTGATTCACTTCAGTGAAACGATTCATTCGGGCGGTAATTCGGTTCGATGAACTGTTTCCAAAACGAGTTACTATATTTTTGTCCCCCACACAGGCATCTTGTTTTTCATGTTTGTAATAAAGTTGGTACTTCATCACTGTTTTATTAGGTTATATACATCGTGTCAAGTGTTATTGTGTTAACCTACACTAACAAAAAAAAAGATGGTCTACCATGTTTTTGAACATATGCAGCACATTCTTTTAAATACCCAGTATATGGCATGGTACAGGCACTAACAAGTACATAGGATGGTAAGGGAAATCCACAATTCTTCCCAGTTTTTGTTAATTAATAAAGTTAATTCTCTAAATAAATAAATGATTGAATAATAATGTTAATAGAGCTGTAACCATTTCACAGTTTTACTGAAGTAATCCCTTGCACACGCTTTGCGAATCGGTTCAACCAACTCATTAAAAAGAATCGGCTCAAGAGATTGACTCATTTGCGAATCGGACATCACCAGTGACACAATGGTTACCATAGCAGCGGCCAAACACTGTCCAGACTCCAGTCATTGTAAACCTAAGCTCTACTCTTTCATTTTAAACGTTAATAAAGACTTTTCCGTCAAATTGCTTTTAAGAATATCAGAGGTGAACGTGCTATTATTGAACTTTAAGGTTTGACCGTTTAGGTGTGAGAAATTTGTCATGTCAGAGCAGGAGAGTGAAACTGAACCCGCGGAGCAAAGAATGTCACAAGAAGTCATTCAGACAGAGACTGACCTTCATGAGGAAGATGATGATGCTGAAGACCAGAGACGTCAAGACGATAGAAACCAACAAGGAGGCGAAATAACTTCCTCCAGTGATGTTGGGAACTCAACAGCAACGGGTGAAATATAATTCTGCATTTTACCCCAGCATTATACACTTAGAAAAGTACTATGGTAACGTTACTATGGTAAGCATGGTCGGTTTGGGCATAGTAACATTATCTTGGTAATACTGTGTTTTTTCTTTGACATATTGCTCCATACAATGGATGTCAATGTAATAATAATACATCTTGATCTTATCATTAGTTATCAAAAAACATTTTGTTTATTAATGCAGAAAAATATAACTATTAAGTTAGATGAAAAAATTCTAAATGAAAATTAAATATGTTAGCCTTGTCAACTTACTGAAGTAACGTTACATTTGTTGGTCACACTTTAGTTTGAGGAACACATCACTAGTACCTATGACTTTTGCCTCAATAAACTCTTAATTTACCGCTTATTATTAATAGTTAAGGTAGTTGTTGTTGGGGTTAACTTTAGGTATGGTGTAGGTTTAATAGAAAAGTTCACCCAAAAATGAAAATTCTATGGAGGTCAATAGACTTAACCATCAACTGTTTGGTTACCAACATTCTTCAAAATATATTCTTTAGTGTTCAACAGAAGAAAGAAATTCAACAACTTCAGGGTCCTAATAAACAGCCAATATAGTAATATGCAAGTGAATACGCAAGTAGTTAAGAATTGGTTTCTAAAGTGTTACCAGTTTGTTTAAGCAATAAAACTGAACATAAAGTGAAATAAAAATAAAATCCGAAATAGAAAAATAAATACAAATACAAATTTGAATAAAAACTGTAATAATATAATAATACCAAAATAACTCTGGCTTGGAATACCAAGTAAACACCATGGTATTGAAATATGGAAATCATTCAGTAGTACTGTGGTAAAAAAAGAAAGAAAGTGGTATTATTACCATACATTACTGTTCCATAGTACCACCACAATTTTTTAAATAAATATTCAGCAATTTTTTTTTTGTATATTCATATTAATATTTATAATTCTAATGCAATTGTATTTCTTGTTCTTCCAGTTAAGATATTGCTGATGCCAGAGAGGCACATGATAACGGTGGCCTTCACTATTGGCCTCTCAATCCTGGATCTGAAAAAACACTTCAGCTTCAAGCTGAGGGTCCCAATAGACATCATACAAATCACTCTAGACGGTAAGACACAAAAGATCGTCCTTCATAGGAGAAATCGTGGAAAATTTGTGAAGTATAAAATAATGCACATTTACTGTGCAATGATGTAAAGGACACATTAAAAGTCTCTCAGATCTTTTTAATTTACTTTTACTTTTTGTCTAGAAAAAAGTGTAGATGATGACCAGACGCTGATGGATATTGGCGTACAGCCACATGGGATGGTCCAATTCGAGATGAGCTCGCTAGACCCGGAGAAGTACCCCATGAGACCAGACAAACCACAGCAGGAGTACAACATGCCGGATGTCATCACTGTCAGAGTGCAAACAGGTACAGACGAACTTATAGCTGACTAAGGCATTATGAGGATAGATACGTTTTTGTGACAAGTTTCTGGCTTTAAGACACAGAGACATATCAGGACGTGGTGGTAGAGATAGAGAGAGCCACTCGCGGGAAGGCATTTTTGGGAGGATTCCGTCATACGGTGACCAAAACTGAGTATCATCATGCTGCCGTACAGACGATGCCTAAGAAGAGGCCTGACAGGAGCATTGAGTCCTTCAGCAGGGATACACAGGTGCACGCACACATACACACTATACAATGGAGTGAAGGACTTCTTGTGCAGTAATAAAACCCATTAAATGGACAGAACTTTCATCTCTTTGCATCATTTTTTATTTAAGTTAAATTAAAGGAACTGATAATTTAGCAGAAGGATGGCAGATAATGATATAGTGATTCATTGTTTATTGTTTATAACACACACACACACACACACACCCACACACACACATAGAGACACAAGTAGTTAATCTTCAGTAAAGATTTTTAGAAATGACGTAATTGTTGAGAAAGTTGTTTCCCATAAATTTTTATGATTTATCACTTGTGTGATTTATCACAAATGTCAAGACAATTTAAACAAATGTCTGTAGAGAAGCGCTTCCTGGACTCAAGTAAATAAGCTCTAGGTGCTCTTTGGATAGAAAAAACATGTAGAAATCATCAGGAACATCCAAGGCACTCTCTTTGGAAAAGTTAAAAAGCCTTTATTTCTATGGCTTGGTCATAATCAACACTATTAAAACACTCCGACGCGTTTCGGCATACAAGCCTTCGCTCGGGAGTGAATTTTTAGAGAATCTTATTTATATATTATTTTGCCAAAATTACAGTATTATTGACCAATTATAATTGGGGTAAAAAAAAAAATATATATATATATATATATATACAATATAATATATATTAACACTTTTGTAATCCAAATCAGGTACTATATATTATAATACAAAACTTATTTTGTTCTAAGTTTTGATGAATAAAATACATATTCCAATGATTCTGTCTTTTTCACAAAATAAATAGAAGCACACTTGTGGTCATGTTATATTGTGAATAATAATCATGCTTCATAACCCCAATTAACACTGACATTAAACATACCATTCAAACATTTGTAGTCAGTACAAATATTGGATAAATCAATGTTTTCAACCTTAATACTAATAGGAAATATTTATTGAGCAGCAAATCAGCATATTATGATTTCTGAAGGATCATGTGACACTGAAGACTGGAGTAATGATGATGAAAATTCAGCTTTGCATCACAGGAATAAATTACATTTTAAAACATATTAAAATACAAAACAGTTCTTTTAAATGGTAATAATATTTCACAATATTACTGTTTTTACTGTATTTTTTATCAAATAAATGCAGCCTTGGTGAGCATAAGAGACTTCTTCTAAAAACATTAATAAATCTTACCGACCCCAAACTTTTGAACAGTAGTGTAGATTCAAATCTTAGACCAATTTGGACTGCAGACCCCTAATTTTCTTTGCCATTTAACCAGACGGTGGAGTTGAAACACCAGGATCAGCAGTGCTATAGGAACGCCTCAACTCAGATGACCAAAATCGGCTGTTATGTGTCCAACATGGAGGACAAGCTCATCGCCCCAGGGACTTACATCACTGCAGAAGAGTATCACAGCAAGAGACTGAGAGCTGTACGTTTGTTTGAAGGGGTTGAGAGAGAATTGCATTCATTCTGTGCATTCGCTGTTCAGGACAAATGCTTATATGTATATGTTTTTCCTTAGGTCATTACACTACAGTCACATGTCAGGCGCTGGCTTGCCAAGTGTTTCACAGACAACTTGAGACAGGCTAAAGAGCAGCACCTGGCGTGGATGGCAAATGAAAAGAGAAGGAAGAAAGAGGAGAAAGAGCAGCAGATCAAAGATGAATATCACCGCAGGATGAACCCGGAGTCGAAGAGAGACTTTGATCTGCTTTATAATGCCTTGAAAAGTGAGTGTGTGAGTGTTTTTAGCTTACTACAAGCAGCAATGCTACTAACTTAAAGGCGAAGAGTGGAGTTTCTGCACCACTAGAATCACCAAATGGAAGTACAAAAATAATGGGTCACAAGTGTCTCTGAAAAAGAAACACACGATCACACAGATAGTCCCGCCTCCAAAAACTCGCCATTGGTTGAAACAGTGTTGCTATATCAGGCTAGTCAGGACACTCAGTCAAACCAAGCAATTTTCAGTGTTTTGCAACTTTTCAAGAACATCAACCTATAAATTAGTTATATTTACTCATAATATCTTCTACAAGCTACTGCCTTTTTTTGTACAGTATATTGCATCTGCAACTTTTTAGTCAATTGGTGGGTTCAGCCGGTTCATGCAAATGAACTAAATGGTTTGTGTCAGATAAATACTGCTGTGATGGAAAAATGTGTTAAATAATATCAGCTGATATTTATGTTTTACGAAATACGTTTAAATATTTAAAGCTTTTTTTTAAAGCTTCATTGAAGTTGACTACATTGTAGTTGTTATGATATATGTGTAGATATGGAGGTATGTGTTGTAATGTGTGCAGTGATTTGGATATAAGTCAGTGTGATGGTCCTTATTCTTCATCTCTGTATGTCAGAATGGAGGATAGAGGAAGTGGAACGCATCAATGTCACCTTATCTGGTGCGGAGAGAAAGGCAGCGCTGTGCGCTCTACTGGAGCAAGAGACCCAGTTCATCTCCTCCATAGAACAGCACAGAATGGCTGCCGGCACGAGGAACCAGGATAAGGCCATACAAGCCTTCCTCAACAAGGTGCCAATCTTTTGCTAATCGGCTGTCTCATCATGAACATGCTGTATTGTTTTAGAGCAAAACCTTTGTTTGGTTACAGTGCAAGAATGATTGAATATGTCTATTTGATCTGGAAACAAATAGAGCACACAATAATTGTTATAATATTACTTTCAGAGAGAGCGAGAGAGAGAGAGAAAACATTTTCTTTAATCTAATATCCTAGCATCCTCCTAAATGCAAAACACAAATGTCAAAATTTTAAAGATGTTTGTTTTTGACTTCTCTTCAGTCTGCAGAGCCAAAGAGATGGCGTGCATTTGACGGGAAGGTGACACAAATGGACACCCAGTTCACCATCAGAGCCAAGGAGCTGCGAGACCTGTACAGTAGCGTCACACAGGCTCAATTCACAAAGGACGAACGTCTGGATGTGCTACTCACTCTCAAACACACTGTGAAGGCCAGTTCCAGATCTGTTGTCCAAAATATAGACAAAATATAAACACATTATATTTGCTCATCTAATTTTTAAAATTTATTTGTGACCAGGAACATAAATGCAAGCTAACACAGGACATAGTGGACTTGATTGACAGGGAGATGGACCTGTTGATGAGGGGTGTGAAAAAGAGCAACCTGGATGGGTTGAGAAAGAGGATATCAACCCTCTTCCTCCAGTACATCAAAACCCCTCCGTTCAACCCTCAGGTGTCCAAACTTCTACGGGTATGTGGCTAAAACTGTGTTGTTGTCGAAACTAACTCATTCGAGTCTGAGTCAAGACCTTGTCCACATGCTCCCACGTCTATGACAACATCAAGACATATATTTTCATGTTTCATGGTCATCCTTCAGTCAGAGACCATATTTTTATTTGGTGTTGGTCTTGGTCTTGGTCTAGGTCCTTTGAGTCCAAGTTTACGAACATATTTTCATAGTCTTGGTCCTCAAGTCTGAGTCCAAAGACCATATTTTCATGGTCACCCTTTTCTAGTCTTGGTCTTAACTTGGATTCGAATAAGTTGGTTTTGACTACAACCCTCGGCTAAAGTTAACCCTGTACTATAAAGTTAATATGAGATTAGCTGTAACATCACTTCCAGTTCTCAAGATACTGAAATACAACTTAAGTTTTGGTTGGTTTTCTCACTCTTTGAAGCTAATATTTACCCTGCTCTCCACAGGTGCCTCAGGATCCTGCCGACCTGAAAAAGAACATCTATTTGTGTCGTGGCTGTAATGAGTATCAGTCATGCACTGACTTCGCTCTGAATACTAACGCATCTGCAGTCGGCCTCTGTCACCGCTGTATGGAGTTAGACAATGAAGCCCGTCAAAGAGAAGACTTCTCTCTTTACAAGAACATTCTCAGATGCTTGCGTGACGCTGAGGCCGAGTGCAGCCCAGATGCCAAAATCACTTACCTGCTGCAGGTAAAGTTTATGCATGTGTTGGCGATTCATTTTTAGGGCATGAAAAGAGCCGGTTGTTTTCCGTAAAACCTGCACCAATGAAATCAGTAGGTTTAAAGGTGCAGTAAGTAATTTCACATTTGTGTTTTGCGCACTGAATTTAGTCTACATAAACAAATAGTACATGACTTGACTCCTACTAGTGTGGATGTGTGACGTTTTTGCTTATTAACTTGTGAAAAACCCTGTTGGTCATGTGATTTCAACATGGCCACCAACAGGAAGGACAACCCTTATGTAGAATAAAACCGCTTTTTCTAGGTTGACTTTCTAGAAATGACTAGAGAGCTGGAAAAAATCATTCTGACAGTGATTCAGTTTCTCTGTGCCGTTATCGTTATAGCTGTGGTGTGGACTCTGCTATTCTCTAATGTTGAGAACGATTTTTAGAACTTTATCGTTATCTTTATAGTTATAGGTATATCTCATGTGAGTCAGCATGAATTTTTTTAAATATGTGGAATGTAAATTTTTTGGTGGAAAATGCCAGAAACTATTGCTTAGTCCACCTTTAATAGAATAGATTAAGATGAATGGAACACCAAGTTAATGCTGTGCTCAAGACATTTACTGTCCTCATTAGGAGCAGGACCTTCGGTACCTGGTGGATGTACTTTGGGGAGCTCAGTCCGCTTTGAGCGGCTGGAAAGACCTTCATGATTTAATGCTGGTGCGCTGGGAGAAGCATCTGGACTGGAGCCCTTGGAACTGCATCCTCCTCACGAAGGACGAGGCCGCTGCACATCTGAAACTGGAGAACATCGAGAAGGTACTGCGGCTACAACTGCTTTTGAATGTCTTTCACACTTCGAATGATTAAACGTCAAACCGCAACTCAGTAATTTATATAATAGCAGATATTTAAAGGGATAGTTCACCCAAAAATGAAAAATCTGTCCTTATTAACTCACCCTCATGTGAATAAAAGACTAAATAAAATCTGTTCATCACCCAAAGCGATCGAGTGTCTTGGACTAAACCGCTCGATTCGTATAGATTAGTTTTATGAACTTTTTGAAATGATAGTTGCGTAGTAGTTGTGTGTCAACGGAGGGACAGAAAGCTCTCATCAAAAATATCCTCATTTGTTTGGAACGAAATGATGGTGAGTAATTAAATAATTAATTTTAATTTTTGGGTGAACTATCACTTCAATAACTAGTAGACTAATCTAAGTATTGAATAGTTGAGTAAAATTTTTTTAGAGGTGACCAGAGTGAAAACCTGTGCAGAATATTGTAATATATAATAAAGCTTTATCTGCCAAAACTCTATAATCGTGACTATTCACTGTGCACCAGTCAAAGCTCCATTTTAGAGATGGTGTTTACATGTTATGCATATACAGAACACATTTATCTCTGCCACCACTTGAACCCCACCATACAAATGCCCGCTGTTTTCACTTGCAGGCATACGATGTGGTAGTTATCCATAATGTCAAGCAGAAACACGCACTGGCCAGGAAGTATTTCTCTCAGATACCTGCGATGGCCGAATGTCTGCACAATGCCGAGATTCAACCTGGTGCCCTCGGCAAACTGCTGGTCTCCCAGCCCATCACCAAGGCCACCAATTAGAATCGCTAAGAGACTACCCACAATCCTGTGGGGTGCTCAGGGACATCTGCAGCTTCACTATTTCTCTACTTCGGACAGTTTAAGGGTTCTTCCTCAAGATCGTTTATCGAATTTGAATATCTTATATGGTAATTAAAACCGGGAGTTATTGGGCCTCTCTCCGTTTTGTTTTCCATTCATTAGGATCATTCATTAATGTTAATTAGTTATCATTTGGCAGTAAATGAGCAAGTAGTAGTGTGATTTTTGATAACTTCTTTAGTATTTTGTAAAATACTAATTGGTAAAACAAGCAGCAACACTACAATCCTGTGAAAAATGCAGCATTAGCATGTTTTCCAGTGTTAAACTTGAGTACAAAAGCTGCATGTAAAAGGGAGATCAGACAGATAAAAAATGAAAATCCCTCCATGATTACTCCATAATGCCACACAAGAATGAATTGAAACATTATTTCCAGGAACACTTTGAAACCCTTAAAAAGCTCAAGTTCAAGATGCTTTAATTAGGCCTTTGCAAATGATATATAGCCTAGATCTAATCAGGAGGTGAGCAATCTAAGATCTGCAATTATAGGAAAAGGTCAAGAACCTCCTCCTGCGTTTCCTTTTGAACAAATGCGAACGAGACCACCAGCACCACAGGACTAACGGCTAAAAAGAACGACTAGCGATGAAAGGTTTGAGTTTTATTTCTGTCCCTCCATGACGTGAGTTTATGAGATGAGCTTAATAAAACTGTTTTTATTAGACATTTGGCTTATCATGTTCTTTGGCAATTGGCACAAACCTTATCTCTGTCATTCAATGATCCTGTAAGGAACAATACTTAATCAAACTTCAGAACTGATAACAAAAAGGCAGCTAATAGAGTAGTAGAGGATAAATGCGAAAAAACAAGTTGGCAAATAGGACTAAAAGATGCATTTGTTGTTGATCGGTTGTAGTGATGCAGATGAAAGAACATCAAAGATCAAATCACTTTTTTGTTATTGAATTAGAGGAATATCAGCATTTTTTCTTTTTGCAGGTTCCTGCGTCTTTTAAAACGGTAATGCTTACTGTTATCCTGCTTTAACAAAGAAAACACTTTTGTTTGCGGAAGTGAAGGTATTATGAAAAAGAGCAACATGAGGTTGTTAGGTTATTGTTCGATCTTTTCGCTTAAGTTGTCTGTGTATGAATAAAGTAAGTCAAAGGTAAGTCAAGCTTTTCTACATTTTTTTTTTTCCAGTATTGTGCAATCTTTTGTAATCTTTGGACAGTGGAAAAGGCTTTTGATCTTTATAATGCTCATTGATAACTAATTAGTGGAGTTTTATGTAAAATCTGATAGAGCTGTTCTGTTTGCTCCTTGAGAAAGCTTGAGGATTGCGATTAATGTGTAATAGTACAAGGGATATTGTTTAGAGGATATAGAGAGTGTTCTGCACCGAGCCCAAGTTATCCAATGATGTTTCAAGGAAACACCATTTTGCATTTCAGATCCTTGGTAATCCTGACTGTGAAATGACAATAAGGGAGGTCATGAAGTCATAACTTCAACAAGCATCAACTAACCTCGACACCTTCAGACAGATTTGACATTACAGATGGTCATAGGCCAGCTCTTTGTGACTTTTTCCACTGGATTTTCAAGTTTTCCATTGGCACATTTTACATTATATGATTCACAAAGTTGTGAAAACCTTTTTCCGCCTCAGTTAAAAATAAAAAGGCAATTGTGAGATAAAGATTAAAGTAAGAATTAGATCTGTAAGAAATAAAGTTGCAATTTTGAGATGTAAAGTTGCAATTACGAGAAATAAATCTTCTCTAAATTGTGAGATAGTACTTTTGCAAATGTGAAAAGTCATGATTATACATAAATAGTCACAACTGTAAGAAATAAAGTCGGAATTGTTTAGAAATAAATAACAATTGTGAGATGTGAAGTTGCGAGTCGCAATTACGAGATATACATTTGTAATGAGACATAATTACAATTGTAAGATACAAAATCGCAATCGTAAGAAAGTCACAATTGTGAGATTTTGAGTGTAAATTCAAAATTATGAGAAATATTGTAAATAATATTTTTATTCAATAATTTTTTACTGCAAGTCAGAAGGTTTTCATACAAAATTGTGAGCATTACAGTAAAACCTTGAAAGAGATAAGAGTTAACATATTTCTTTTCATTTTAATGTATTTTTCTTTTCTTTTTTTCTTGTATGTTTCCCAGAGATCAACTTTGAATTCTTTGGAAACAAACCCCAGTACGGATTATCGCCTGCTGTGTGATTTCTGAGAGTTTGTGTTTATGAAGTCTCCCAGGTTGTTGTTTAACAGACCCCAGTGCCAGATTAGGGCCCAATATGGGGAACGGTGATGACGTTTGCTGTTAGGAGAAAAAGGTGTGAATTCCAGGTCATTGTCTGTGGAAATGTCACGTTTCAGTGGGTTTACTGTATGTTTATCATGGTCTTGCTTTTATAATCTCATATGCAAATTTGTTGTTAACTTTGGTCATAAAATATAAATATAAATGGATCAGGTTAGGAGGGATTTACATGAGCTGACTGGCTGGATACTAATCTTAAAGCTTAATCTCCATGGCCATAAGGGTTTATGACATGCCCGGAATGGACCAGTAACAGTGGATGCGGATGGCACCAGGGCAAAGATTAATCAGCGGCACATTATTTAAAGGCCAGCATAAGACAAAGTCCCTTAGTTGACTCCGATTCAGTCACAGAATGAGGCGGCTTTCTTGGAGCTTTGTGAAGCCCCTAATCATCATCAGCACACCATTGGCATTGCTACCGTTGCCACTGGTCATCCAAACAAAGGTTAGACATGCGAGAATCACATGTGCAGAGACTTTCTATATGGTCAGCTCTGAATGAGAATAATGTAATGTCTTTTCTTATTATATTATATTGCATGTTTTCTGAAATACTTTTGCACATCTTTTTTGCCTTTGAAATGTCTTTAAAAATAACTTTGTCTTTTTCTCTCTCATCACTTTCAAACAAAAGCTAGTTTTTACAAAAAGACATTTTGATATACATTTGTCTGTTTATCTTCTGAATGGATACAAACTGATTTCATGTCCACTAGGAAGCAGAATGTGCGTACATCCTGATATTAATGGCTGTGTACTGGATGACGGAGGTCTTGCCTCTGTCTGTGACGGCACTTCTCCCCGCGCTGCTTTTCCCTCTTTTTGGGCTTATGAAGTCCTCCCAGGTACACTTTCCTGAGCTAGTTGCTTTACTCTTGGAAAACAATCTCATGGAAACCTGACTGCAATATTTCTGGACTACTAATGTGGATAACTACTGCAAACACAAGATGTCATTGACAGGCTATTTTTCTTTAGGTTGCATCTGTATATTTCAAAGACTTCCACTTGTTGCTTCTTGGGATCATCTGTCTAGCAACATCCATTGAGAAATGGGGTCTTCACCAGAGAATTGCCCTCAGATTGGTGACTGCGCTTGGAGTCAACCCTGGCATGTAAGACTTTTATTTTATTTAGATATGTGGGATGTTGTGATGATGTATAGTAGGATCGACCTGATGCAAACACAGCTTGTTTACTGTGAAATGTGTTTCACAGGTTGATGCTGGGGTTCATGGTTGGCTGTGCTTTCCTCTCCATGTGGTTGAGCAACACCTCAACTGTGGCAATGGTAATGCCAATTGTGGAGGCAGTGATCCAGCAGGTTTTGAATGCAAATGAAGAGGCCAACAAAGACCACAAGGGGGCGTTAAGTGGCATCTCCAACCCTGCTCTACAGCTTGAAGGTAAGTTGGTGCAGCTTTCATTTAACTTAATCAATAAATTATCATTTTAACCTTTAACCTTCTAGTTAAAAGGCCAACATTTAACATTAAACATCTGTTTTCAGATATTGAGGCCCAGTGTGACCAGTCTGAGAAGATGAAAAGGTAAACATGTATAAAATTATCAAAAAAACAACAACAAAACAAAACAGAAAATGTATTTTAAGACTGAATGAGATTTGTTTTTGGTACTCTTATAGCATTGAAGCAGGTATTACGGAGCAAGTTCAGACAGCTCCTGAAGAACCAGAAACTGTTAAGGTCAGTAAAGCACACTCTGACATTAAACTCACAAACACAAAATCCTTCTCCTTACCTTAATATAAAATGGTATTTCTCATTATTTTAGGCACCAACTCCACCGTATAATGGGAAGTACAGGACCCGTGAAGATCACATGATGTGCAAAGGATTGTCACTTTGCATTGCCTACTCTTCATCAATTGGGGGGCTGACCACATTATCAGGAACATCCACAAACCTCATCTTTGCTGAATACATCTATCAGTGAGTTCAGTACTTACCTTTAAACTGATGTGTGCAACTTTATTAGTTTTAGTGTATATTGGTCCCATTGTTTCTACTATATTATCTGATTTGGTCAGTCTATCCATTTAAACTCAGCATGCTGTGCACTTTTGTGACCTTCCTCAGGTACTACCCAGAATGCACCATCATTAATTTTGGAAACTGGTTCGTGCTTTGTCTTCCCATCTGCATAATTATGCTGATTTTGTCATGGATATTCCTGCATTGGATGTTCCTTGGTTCCAAGTGAGTGATCGTAATGTCTTCTATTCAATAAGTCGTTCCCTGACCCCCCTCTGTCCCTCATTTTTACTGTTTATTTCCAGATTTCATTTAAATTCATCATTTCAAATCACGCTGCCATTTGCATTTTTCCCACCTCACCACTTCAGCTTCATCTATGTGTCTTCAATCTTCTTCATCCTGCTCTGAGTCTCACTCACAGCCTCCCAATCTCATCGCTCTAGGTCGGATAATCATGTTTCATTGAGCAGACTTTTTCATCTCACAACTGCCAAGATTTTCTTCTTAGAATCACTCACAGAACATGGACGCATGGCGTCACGACAGAGATGTGATTGTTTGCATGCGTAGTTTAAATGTTTTTTTGTCATATACAGAGATTTCAGTCAATTCGTCCACTCAAAATTAACTACATGTATGCATTGAAATGGCAGTGAATGAACCAAACAATAAAAGTATATCTGCTACTCCATTCATCCCTAGCTTTCGTGCCAGTCTGTGCTCCAAACAGCGATCCGAAAGGGAAAAAAACACTGCCAAACTGCTTCAGGATCAGTACAACTCACTGGGGCCCATAAGGTTGGAACTCTTCTTTTATTTTATTTTTTAGAAGGCTCTTAAAAGTGTAAAATTGACTTTTTTTCCAGAAATATAAAAAAAATAATAATGTATTTGTCCCCATGTATTGCTCAATGGCATGTTTTTGGGTTAGTTTTTCCCCCCTGAACAGTGGGAGACCTATTCATACAGTAACACTTACCTTTAAATGTTAATGTGCATTATGTGTTAACATAATAGAGTGTGCAATTTGGGCAAGGTTTGAAGGATTCCGAGACCTGATTACTGTATGTCTTTATTTTTTTTTTTATTACCATAGATTATTTCTTCTTAAAGGGGTCCTATTATGGTTGTTCTCTTTTTTTCAACTTTAGTTAGTGTGTAATGTTGCTGTTTGAGCATAAAAAAGATTTGCAAGGTTAAAGCTCAAAAGTCCACACAAAAGGGAGATATTTTATTTAACTGAATCAAGAACAGACTGCCAGACTGGGGATAGAGGTGCTGTGATAATATCAAAT
This sequence comes from Phoxinus phoxinus, assembly GCF_949152265.1. Classification (NCBI taxonomy): domain Eukaryota; kingdom Metazoa; phylum Chordata; class Actinopteri; order Cypriniformes; family Leuciscidae; genus Phoxinus; species Phoxinus phoxinus. Next base: position 19,137,652 of record NC_136900.1, on the reverse strand, counting down.
ACATGAAAAATAATGTTTTATGAACAATCAAGCATGAAAACATATTCTAGTACACTCCAAAAAAAAAAAAAAATCAAGACTTCGTAAAAGGGCATAATAGGACCCATTTAAAACTGGAATACACCACACAACTTTTAATACACTAGGCATCATGCAGTTGCTGCCATTAAAAATGGTGCATAGAAAAACTGGGCATTATTCCCTAAATGAGTGTGGATTGTTGTGTCTGAAGACAACAAACTCATGCAGAAACACGAACCTCGTAGCTAGGAGACGCATGACAAATGAAAACAATACATGCTTTAAGATCGGCTCAAAATATCAAACATGTCAACTCTGACTGTTCAAAATCTGCAGACTGATGCTCTGACTTTTAGCAACTAGATGTTGTCGTGTTTAGGACAATGAAATGCTTGAATTGCTGACCATTTCTCTATATCACTGTTTCTCTTCTGATCCAGCTCCCAGGAGATTATCACCTTGATCATCTTTATTCTGATGGCAATATTGTGGTTTACGAGAAACCCAGGTTTCATGCCAGGCTGGTCATCACTGTTCTCTGAGTGAGTGTATTCATATTTTTCAACGTTTTTTTTATGTAGATTTACAGAAAACTACTGCACCTCAGAAGTCATCATTCAATACTTGTCTTTAGACTTCTTATTTATCCTTTGTATGTTGTTATTTCTTCAGCCAACCAGGTTACGCTACGGATGCCACTGTAGCACTGTTGCTGGGTTTCATGTTCTTCATCATCCCTGCTCACAAACTAAAAGCAGATCACTATGGTATGGCTTACTCATTTCCTTTGTGCATGTTAGAGGCTCACTGTTAGCAATTTTGTTTCTGATTAACGTTGTCGATCCCTGTGACAGAGGCCTTGATAACGTGGAAGGACTTCGAGGCCTGTATGCCATGGGAGATCGGTCTGCTCGTGGGCGGCGGTTTTGCTTTGGCTGAAGGAACAAAGGTAGGATCATGATTTAATGGAAACTCAACTACATCTGTAAGAGAAAAAAGAGAAATGAATATAAAAGTGCTAACCGCATTAATAGATGAATCAATTACTGGTCCTTTTTACAGGCCTGGATTCAATTAAACAGGCCAGTCTAATTCACTGGTGGCTTTGGACAGACTTGGACAGCTCAATTGCTCCTTTTACTCATCATTTTAAAACATTCATTTCCTTGTAGAAGAAATAAATGAAAGACAGATCACATCAAAGCCTCATAACAGCGTGCAGCCCATTAACGTCGCGAGGAGAACAACAATTTTACTGTGTCACTCTCAGTCTGCTTTGACGTCCCATTTAAGCTAATTACATGCCTCCATTATAAGACTGGCACTGAAGCACGTCGTTTCAGCATAACGGCTCCTTCATGTCAGTCGCAAAAACTGGAAACAAGAGCGTCTACTTCTTAATATTCTCCTGGTGTAGGTATGCTGGGGTGGGGTCTTATCATCAAGGCTCCAGCGCTGTTTCAATACAGACACCCAAATGTCATGGCAAGTCCAGTCTTTAAAATGTTCAAAGCAGAAAGGGTGACTACTGTGCTGCATTCTCCATATGCAATATCAGGCTGTCTGCATGCCATATCTTGACAAACAGCTAAATTACGACTCCAGACTCTGTTGACAAGCATACAAAGAGATGTTGTTACAGTACATTTATCAAAGTTCATGAATATCTTGGTTGGACACTTTCACTCACCTTTCAAAGATGATCTGACAATTTTCCTTTATTTTTCACCCGGCAGATTTCTGGTTTATCGTCTTGGGTTGCTGAATTGCTGACTCCCTTGGGAAGCCTTCCTGCTTTAGCTACTGTCACCATTGCCTGCCTTATTGTTACCACTATCACAGAGGTGGCCAGCAATGCTGCCACAACCACAATCTTTTTGCCAATACTGGCCTCCTTGGTACGTGTTATTTCAATATAATGCCAAATATAATGAATGTTACTTTCATGTCACTTTTTTGGGCTATTCTCATCACAAATGATTTTTGTCAGGCTGAGGCAATTGGAGTCAACCCTCTGTACATGCTGGTTCCCTCGGCCCTGTGTGTGTCCTTTTCGTTCCTGCTTCCGGTTTCTAATCCTCCTAATGCCATTGTCTTCACATACGGTCATCTTACAAGCATGGACATGGTGAGTCCCTAGGATTTTGTTCTTGTATTTTACATTGTAGATTTCATAATGTATTAAAGGTAGGGTAGGTCAGAATTGTCTAAAAAAAAACTTTTATTCAAATTTGTTTAAACTGTCTTTATATACCAATGCATAATTAAAATGCAAGTACTCTGAAATAGATAGTATAAAAAACCGAGTGGCTCTAGTGTATTTAATCTTAAATAAACACAGCTCATTAATTCCATTCACTCCCACCTAAAAACGAGTGCGCGACTGCGCGCACGTGGGCAGAGCCAGTAATAGCGGCGGTAGTCATGGCGACGGAGAGTGACAGTCGCGCAAGCCAATCCTGTGATTCGTCCCGAATGTAAATAATGAGCTGTGTTTAATGAAGATTAAACGGTCTAGAGTCACTCGATTTTTATACTCTTTTTATCAGAGTACTTACATTTTAATTATGCATTGATATATATAGAAAGTTTAATCAAATTTGGTAAAAAGTTTTTATATAAATCCTACCTACCCTACCTTTAAAGGTAAATACTTGTATACAGTAACTAAGCTTTGAATGGTTTCCTTGTCACTATAGGTAAAGGCTGGGCTGGGCTTAAACGTTATAGGCATTCTTACAGTCCTATTAGCCCTCACAACATGGGCTACACCTCTGCTTAACCTGGACACCTACCCAGACTGGGCACCAGTGCTAAACAACACTGGAGTATGACCATCAATGTGAAAATCATAGAATTGTGGACAGTTTAGTTCAAAAGTTACACGGGATCCCTCACAGTTGGCTGAATTGTTGACAGGGCAACTTCCACAATCCAAATGTTTTACTTGTTTGGATCACTTGGACAAGAAGGTATAACCAGCTTGCCCTAAGATATACAACAGACTGAATGCTTTGGGTTCCAGGAGATGTTCGGTTTGAACGTCATTGTTTATATATTTTTGTATTATAAGCAGTTTTATTAATCTTTGTGATCATGCCAAATTTGTAATTCCTTTTGCCATTTATTCTTTTGAGGGGTTCAAATAGACTGGTAAACGCTGCTTAAAACATGATGCTTTGGTGAATAATGTATGTGCACAATTAAACAGTGCAATGTTTATACAAAATGTATTATATTAAGAATATTTCTTAAACTCTAAGAATTTGCATGACAGGGTTAGTCCCGTCGGTAAACATAGCACTTAATGTTATATATGATTGTATATTTTTGTTATACTCTAGCATGTGTATATATATATACAGATAAGTGAACTGTATAAGTAGAATGTTGAAATTACACTGTGAACAAAGGAGTAAATAACAGACAAAATATCATGTTCAACTTTAGACACTGATCTTATCACAGACTTGCACATAACAGTGGCCACCAGATAATAGCTATTGATTTTAGGCAAGTTACTAAAAGTAACCAAGTGGCCATTTTTACCTTTTGCTCCTGTTGAGTTTTAAGGGCATCAGTCAGAGTATTCAATAGTTTTTTAGTTCAGATAACAAAGACATATTTTGTTTTTTAAATTTACAATGTGTTTTTGTTTGTTTCAATACTATTTTAAAATTCACCTGACAGAATACTGCACTTTGAATGGAAACTCAGCGATGATTTTGGTTAACATGTATTGTTCATATGTGCTCCTTGTGAGATGTTTCTTGTTACGACTAAAACCGTGGGACAGTTACTTTTTGTCTGTGTGTTCTTTGAGAATTTTTTATCAATATGAGTCCATGTGGACACAACACAAAGTCAAGTCAGTCTGGAGTGGACATGTGCTTCACTGTTTATGCAAGAAAAACAACAACATTTAAATAATATACAACCAGAACCATTCATAGTCATGTACTAGCGGGACTTCATACTGATTTAAAAAAAAACAATACTTCGAAAAACTGCCATCTGTATCAGTGTTAATTGAACTGAGTGGATTGTCTCGTCTCTAATTATTGAATCCCAAAATTAAATGTTTTGACAAATCTAGTCAGGGTGGCAGCCTTATCAAAGAGATTCAAGAGGCAGATTAGCTTTGATGAAATGAGGTTACAGAGAAAAACTCATCTATTTATATATGTCTGCAGTGGAGGCTGTTTGAAGATAAGTAATGCACATACACAGAAAACAGCTCTGAAAATATCTATCTTAACAAAATAATGTCTTCCCATTTTCATTAGGTTGACTGTACAATAATAAAAACATATAAGACTTTAGAACGAATGTAAAACAAAAGAGGAGGCACTAATGTATCATCTAAATGCCTGGGCAAATATTTGTTCTCAAAGTGAGGGAGTGATGAGAACTAATTCTGTAAACCACCCACATTATCAAGATTTATGCTTGGATCCTGCAGCCAATAGTTGTAATTCAAGGTCACTGTTCAGTAATGTCTGATTTAATGACAGCCTGTATGAAGGGTCTAATCTGATTATGCATTTAATACTTATTTCTTATATCTACTTAATTATGGTGCAAGGACTATTGAGTTTAACCTTTAGGAAAGTGCTGTGAGTCATCAACATCATACAATTTCTCCCTGGGTACACAGGTCAGCAAACTGAATATGAACTGTGGTTCGCTTTTATTGTTCAGATATTTTTCACATAAAATGTCCATTATTAAATTAGGTATCCATTGACACTAAGGTGCCTTTTCACTGTCCGTGACCCGTGACAAGTTTCGCTTTCGCCCCATAGTGATAGTCGTATCGTGAACTCTGAATTTATTTCTGAATCTACCTATTCATCCATGATACAGACCTGACATGCTTCTGTTGACAGCTCAAATAAAGGAGTGCAAACATGTACTTTCCTTTTATTGAAGATAATCGTCTGTTCTTTAGAAGAAGCATGTGTTTTGGGTAGGCTAAAGTTAGACAAAAGTTGGGATGCATACTGGGTGGTCAGACAATGTAAAAAATGTAAACGCACCTAAGCACAACTTAGGTCTAAAAATCCTGCGTTCACAGAGGGTGGCAACTCTGTTCAAGCCCGTGTGACTCTCCATTAGAAATGAATGACTTCTGCTTCAGTCTGTGGAAAGCAGTGAAAAGGTTGCTTTAGTCAGGGCTCGCCGTCAGCAGAAGGTGAGTGACCGTTAAACCACTGTTTAGAATAATGCGTGTCGCACTTACCTCAAATGATCTGTGATTGAAAATGGCTGTGAGGGTACATTTTGTAATGATTGTAATATTTTTCACTTTCCTATCGATCATTCACTTGATGGAAAATTTCAAAACAGGATAATCTATAATCAGTATAATGTCCCCTTCCTCTTGCAGCCAAATCTATTTTCTGATGAAGTGTTCACTGGCGAGGGTGAGACAACCAGTCACTCACGTGATCGCAGCAATAGCAAGCGACAACGATTCAATGATCCAATCAATTCCCGATGGACAAAATCAAGTCCTGCCCTACACATTTTTTCTTATTTGAGAAGCCGTTTCACTCGGATATACGTCACTCACAAAATGGAAGAAAATACTATCCCTTCATCCCAATGTCCATATCCATTCTAAATAGTATGTGAGATTAGAATAAGCATGTCCCAAAGCATAGTAAGTTGAAAAAAGTATGTCAAAAGTCCCCGGATGATCTACTATTTGCGGTAGATTTTTGAAGTGTGGATCGTGCTCACTATAAAGGCTAATACACTCCGCTTTGGAGGAGGATTCGGTTAAAGCCTGTTTTATGCTTCTGCGTCGAATAGACGGCGTACCCCCGCAGACCCTTCGGCGTCGACGCGAACCCCTCTCCGCCCCCTCCGCCGTAGCTCGACGTGCACCTCCAAAAAATCGTAACTACGCGTCGAGGCGACGCAGACCACAAGGGCTGTGACTGGTCAGATTATACATAATTTCCGGAGTGTAGTTTTTCCGGTTTCCCCCTCCCGCTATAGCGCCATTTTTAAAGTGACCACTGCACTGTTTGTGTTCAACGATGGATCAAGTTGAGGAACGTTTGATCGAGGAAGTACGAAAGTACGACCATCTGTACAATTCCTCTTCGAACCCCACCCCCCCCAGCGTTCTGGCGGTGAAATGCACCGCGATGCAACACAACCCGACGTAGAACCATAAAACGTCCACGACGCCGTAGGAGTGACGGCGTAGCTACGGCGTGGAGTTGACGCAGAAGCATAAAACAGGCTTAAGAACAAACACGAGTAAAAAGTGTTTAAAAACGACAAAACATGGCGGATGTGTGTGACCGATGGTGAGATGTTTAGATAGGTTTAACCTGATAAAAAATATTTATTTAATATCATCCGTGTTATATTTCATTTGCAATAACAATGTGGATTTTTTTTTTTTTAAATCTTGTCAAATCTGTCAAAAAAATCAAAGCTTGTCTACTCTTTTCCTACACACTCAAAAGTATGTACTTTTTCTTCATAAAAAGAGTACATACTTTTAGGGTGTAGTATAAGTAGGCGAAGTGGGACGCAGCACATCGCTGCATCCGAAATCACATACTTCCCTACTACAGCCTGTAGTAGGCAAAAAACAGTATGTGACAAAAGAAGTACGTCCGAATTCACATACTCGTGAAAGAGTAGGTAAAAAGTACCCGGATGCATACGATGGACACTTAACTATCCCATGAGGCCGTGGAAACAGTGAAGCAAAGTAACTGACGCTGTTAGGTCACGTGATAATGACAACATGGAGAATATACGGTATACTTCCAGATTACTTTCATACTACAAACATTCATAGTACTATGTAGAACATACTTTTTAGTGGCTGTTAAGTAATCACTTTTTCAAAATAAGTACCTACTCAAGAGAGTATGCAATTTCGGGCACACACAGTGCCGACTTTGACTAAATTGATTCTTACTGTTGACAGCCAGGGCTTTTCATATTTTTTGAGTGAATTATTCACTAATTAATATCTGTATTTGGATATATGTACATACATTTTTTTTTCTACTACAATTTCACATTTTTATCTGTTCCATCTATATATTCTTTCTGCCAAAGAACAACAACAAGAAAAACAGATATGCACAATTATAGTGAGCTTGTTTGTCAGCATTGTTTGGCATGGATTTTGATAATCAAAATGAATTTATGAATATCAATGTGCTAACCAATTTATTGTGGTGTGAAATGTAACATTGACAAATCATTAAAGTTGTATCGGAATCTACAGACTGCACCTTTAAGAAGGGAACCTCCCACGTGTTGCATGTTGTTCATGCCACAGGTTGCCTACCTGTCTCGCATAACTCTGCACTAACCTCCACACACTCGCGCTCTCTTCTCAAGAGGAAAAAAAAGAATGTGGCTCAATCCCGTCGTCCCCGAATCGTTCTCGGATTGACTCCGCCCTCAAAAGTCTCGCGACTGACACATTTTGTCATTCTCTCAGAAAAAAAAAAAACAGCTTTTGTGGTCGAGGTTGTCAGAAACCTCTCGGGGTTCGTAGCTTTTGCTTTTCTCACAGCTGTGAGGAGTTGTCGCCTCTTGACTGTCGACTATGCTGGACCCGTCCTCCAGCGATGAATCTGAGGGAGAACTACCACCTGAGGACGAACCGCCCGTTAAAACTGGGAAACCTGTTAAAAAGAGTACCAAACCCGAAAAGACGTCGGACGCCCCGCGTACCCAACCCAAGGAACAGGTCCCTTCTCCCGCTGAGGCGGACAAAACCGAGCAGGAGAGAATTAAGAAAGAGGAGACGGAGAGGAAAATTAAACTACAGATTTATGTGTTTGTGTTGAGATGTATCGCGTATCCATTTAACGCTAAACAGCCCACAGATATGGCTCGTCGTCAGCAGAAGGTGAGTGACCGTTAAACTAACTTACTGTTTAGATTATTTCGCGCTTGAAATTAATGCGCGCGTGCCGCACTTTACACTAACTCAATCCACTGATATTGCCGCTTCCAAACTTATGTCTTTTTACCAAAGAAGCGTACTTTTGACAGGTTTTAGAGAATATGTGTAAGTCTGACAACTGCAAATTCTTGTGCATCAGAAATATGTTTGTTTACTGACCTGTGTCAGCTATGAACTATTTGAGGATCACGCTAAATGAATTAAGCATTGATAAAATAGTGCAAGCAAAGGTTAGTATCACGCTTTAACCCTCTCTATTGCAGGCATTTTTAAGTTTTTTATATTAAGTATTAGTGTGATTTTACACTAACTGCAACATGACAATCTTTATAGAACTTACTATTATTAACCTTTTACCTTAATTCACCTGAAATGTAAATTCTAAGTTTGAAATTTTAATTATGAATAATGCATTCATAAAAGAAAATAACATGACAGCTGCAATACGCACGATATTATTCATTGCGTAAACATGGCATACCAATATGTGACTTTTTGTCATTAATGTGAGAAAAAAACGATTTAAATTGCTTTTCTGAAGGCAGTTCTCCAGAGCAAAATTGAGCAACCCTGTGCTGCTCCATGCCAGAAAAGGATCTTAAAATGACCACCAGGATGTAGTGTGAGCAAGAACAACTTTTTATTGCTTCATGGCATCTCTTCATATTTCTGTTGTCAGATTATATGCAGCATGTGCTTAAAATGTACAAAATGGATTTGTTACTTTGAGGTTACAGGGTGCAATATCACTGTAGCCTAAATACAAAAATATAATTTTGATCATTTCAGGGGCCATTTGGGGATCTCAGACTCCTTTAGATAACCTCTTGGCACCCTAACGAAAGGTCAGTTCTCCAAGGAACATGCAACTTCATGCAAGAACCCTAAAGACTGTCAATAATTCCCTCAGTAACCCCTTCAGAAGGGAAATGCTTTGAGGCACTTGAAACATATTTTGAACTTCTTGTGAACACAATATTTGAGGCACCTTCAGAAGAGCGCCTTGAGGCTCTCAAGAGGGTTCTGCCAGTGTGGAAGACTGAGGAACCCCAAATGTTGCCTCAAGTATCTTTTCATTTTTACAGTGATTGTTGCACCATGTTGCTTCAGGGGAATAAACCAGTTGTCTCGCAGATGAGATTGATAACAATAAAGATGACTTGGGAAAAAAAAAAGTTAAATGATTAGCCTACTCTTGGTCACACTGCGTCATGGTTATTTTAATAAAAAATATTATTGTGCAGAGACTGAAAATTATGTCGTTCCAAACCAATGCTTTTATTCATCTTCGGAACACAAATGAGAGAATATTAAAAACATAATTTTGACCATCCATTGAAATGAAAGTCTTGCTAATCAGCATTTTCAAGCTTTGGAACAACATGAGTCTGAGTGAATGATGACAGAATTTTCATTTTTGGGTGAAATATCCCCTTAAAGGAACACACATTATGTCCATTTTTATAAGATCCAATGTAATATAATTCAAAAGTGTCCCCATATGTCTGTGACATTTCAGCTCAAAATACCCCACAGTTCAGTAATTTTACCATACACAAAAACTGTGTTTTTTTACTTCCACCCATTTTGGGTGTTTATCTTTAAATGCAAATGAGATGCTGCTCCTCTCCCACCTTTCCAGAAGGGGGCTGTGCCAATACACCTCCTGCCTCAGACATGCAACAACAAAACAGGAGAGACATTATGGGTCCGTTTCCACAGAACACATTTTTGCATTCCAATGTCAGCAGCGGCAGATGTTGAAGTGACAGCCAGCCACTAATGCTGTCTGTCATTAAAGTTAATCAAAGAACAAAAGTAACATAGAAAATAACTCACTGCTCTTGACTAAAGAATTTGTGTAGCTTTAACAAGGATTAATCTATATTTAATTTATAATTTATGCAGAGCAGACTGTGGTAGATTTTTCCCCTACGCACTTGATCTAGGTTGAATCATGTAAATTAAAATATTATCATGTAACTGAAAATATTATACTCAGTTTGTTCACCTCTGACCGCTCAGGTTGACGCATAAGTGTATCCATTCTGACCGCATAAAATGCCTAAGAATTATAGTTACCTGACCGCAATCTAACCCCGTCTAAGAGTCTCACAAAGAGTCGAACGGCGTCTCGTTCCGTTCGAACACTATCACTTGGGAATAAGGTCTCTAGTGTTCTTAACCCGCTCCACACTATCACAACAATGCGTCGTTGTGTCTAAAAATGCGAAACGTGGGCAGTTTGAAAATGCAAGGTGTGCGTTTTTTAAAAGTTTAACTTGAGCTCTGCATTTTTAAAACCCTGTTTCCTGCGCGAGATGCTGTAAAAGATGCGAGAGGCGAGCGCAAAGGTCAAACGCATCCGTCTAACACATTTAGAAAGGCAATGGAAAAACTAATTTCTGTGTTCATTGATACAGTCATTAACAGAACATTTAGATTGTTTATCATGTAGCTGAGGACCTAGCGAGGAGATGAACATGACGGACTGTGAAGGGCTCACTCAGGGAAGCATCTAAGCTAGGGCAGATTCCGTCACCAGTCGTGGTTGGGGCCTGTTCCATTGTGACGTCAAAATGTATTGAAACGCGAACTCATTTTGAGACACTGTATGATTTATGGGTGGATTTTTATTTTTTTATCATTATAGCGTGGTTGTGTACATGGCCAACTCACATTTTTGTTCAAACACTGTGTAAAAGTGAATTTTTGCATAATAGGTCCACTAATTAAATATGTGAACAAGCTTTAATGTAACCTATATCGTTGAACAGCAGCTTTGTTTTGAAATTGTTTCTCTCCTCTTGGTGTAATGTAGAATCACTTATGAGAACAAGCACAGATGCTATTTTTACCAGCACACTCCCACTACCTCTAACATACAGCTTTTGGACTCGTCCTATTAGTGTTTTTAGATTCTGTATAATCCATGTACACTTCTAAAGCTGGAAATATGAGCAACTGTTATAAAAAAAGGACTGATACCAGTTATCAGCTCTGCACCTTTGGGACCTGTAAATTACATTCCTATTCCTGGTGCTAATCTTAACTTTTCAGAAATACGTCTGAATCTTAATTTTATGCGTAAACTACCCTCCCACAAACCTTAAATTATCATGTGTTCTTGGTGGATTGTCGAGGAGAATTGTACCTGAGAAAGTCATCAAAACAGTGTTGATTGGCTGATGGCACCATAAGCGACTATCCTGAACTAGGGCAAGGGCAGCAGACAGGTAAAATATAAGTGACATCTTCTACAATATAACGAAATATTTGCATCCGATATTAAATCCATTTAAATTGGCCATCAATGAGGGTTACTTTTTTTTTTTTTTTTTTGCAGCCAGACAGTGTAGTTGTCTTAGTAATGGGGTCATGCTAGTAAAAACCAGCCAAACCTTAACACCTTAGTGACTATTTAGAAAGGCACTTGCCATGGATCCTGGTATAGTGGCTTACATAATTATTATTATGTAAACCACACAACTACAACACATAAATACCACCTTGTCAATTAAGTGTATCTTGGATCCTCTTCACATTAAACAAATGCACATACAAATAGTAAAGGAAGAATCTCTGGAGCCCTACTGACAAGTGTACATGTTTTTTTTACTTGTATATGTCCAAATCTTTTTTATTTGCCAATGACCATACAGAATAGTACATCGATGACAAGTTAAACAGTAAGACATTGTCCGTTAATAATCCCTTCCATGATCCATTGGACAAGAAACAAGCAAACGAAAAAAAAAAAAAAAAGATAAATAAAATAGATCAAGTAGAAAAAAAGTTCCTTCTAATAGCTGACAAATATTATTCATTGTCAGTTACCAGTGAGCAAGGTAGTTCAAAAAGTTGCAGGCGGCGCTCCTGTATGGGAAATTTTTTGTCAATTGAGCATTGGTTAAGACGAGTGCTCTGAATAGTATTTTAGACTGTAGTAAACCATGGCATAAATGGAAGAGGAATGTACCTGGTTCAAGATGTTATGCCATAGATCCTCTGAGATAGCAAGTCCTAGGTCACGCTCCCAAGTATCTTGGGTATCTAAAATTGTCAGTATGGTCCGATTTATTAAATTATATATGACAGAGATTAGATTCCTATGGTTGACATTTCAAAGCAAGAATGTGTTCCATGTGTGTTACCGAGGGATGATTAGGAAAGTGAGGGAACTGCTTCTGTATGAAACATCTAATTTGGAAGAACTGAAATAAGTGATGATTGGGTAGGTTATATTTTTTTAGATTAGAAGTAAAAAGATGCAAATACTCCCTTTTCGAAGAGGTCAATAATCTTGAGAAGACCATTAGATGACCAAAGGTGAAATGCATGGTCTGAACTGGATGGGGGAAGAGTAATTGTTAAAGATAGGCACGTGAATAGAGACTATGTAAACCATAATGTTTCTTAAATTGAACCCAGATTTTGAGGGAACTATTATTTGAGACTCTGCTTAGAACTAAAGGAAGTTGAGAACAAACAATAGAGAAGGTAACTTTGCTGCCTAAATGAGAAGGTAACCTTCCTGCCTTTGCAGATCTGATCAGGTGCTACTCAAGTATTCCTGCTGGCACTATTTTCTTCATGGATATGGTGCAGATTGTGAGAGAACTCCTTTACTGTGCTGCATATAATCAGCCATCTTTCACTTTTGATATTCCACTTCACATGATAAAAGAAAGTCAGTGTAAGTATGCTGCCGGTTACCCCTTTACAGTCACTAGGGATACATACACACATCTTTTGTCTTTTGAGCTGCCCAAAGTGTTTGGATGACTTTAAATGGAGTATATTCAAAAATATAATACAGTTTAAATGCATACTATATAACTCAGGATCCTGATTTAAACCAAGCAAAATTGCAGTTGAACTTGACTGTAAGAGATCACAAAAACAAGCATTTTTAACTTTTTGTGAGGAAAAGTTGTGAGTTTTTACAGACATGAGGGTGTGTGGAATTTCAGTTTAACAAAGTAAATTAAATAATACCTATTTTTTTCCCACTGAAAAATTACTCAGTCCACAGATTGCTGCAGGAATGACATATTTTTGTTGGCCAAAACCTGAATATTTTAGCATGTTTTTTATTTATTTAATTTCAATTTAATTCAATTGAATGAGATTTTTGTTAAAACAAAGCCTATAATAAGGTCTGTGGTGAACACAAGCTCAAGATATTTTTACATTTTATTCTACAACATGAAACACACCAGTAATACCCCACTCTTGATGGGGTATTGAAAAAGGCGGTTGCTAACAAGTTGCTAAATGGGACTACTGATGTTGTCTGGGACATTAAAAGTCATCACACAAGTTGAGCGACCGTGGTGTGGTTCATTTATAGTTGTTCATTTGTGAAAATTACGTATCATAAACTTTTGTTGATCTGAGAGCTTATTTTTTGCAACAATTCAAAAGCCTATGGAAAAATCCTAATGGGTTTTATGCCGAGGGAACCGGTGTCATGCTAATTTTACCTGTATGTATTTATTTATTTACTTTTTTTTGTACCTTATTTATTATTCTAAAATATCAGCCTACATACATTTTAGACAATTTGCAAAAATGCAGCTACAGTATAATGTTCACATGATGGACTCTGTTGCCTGATTTCTACCACAGCATTTCTTACTTAAAAATATGAATGAACACGAGAGCACATAAAACTTCTAATCTATCCAATGTATGTGATGCCCGTTTCAGTGCACATGTGTGGGATTCTGTCACCTTTTTTGCCCATGACTGACAAAAGGCATATTTCACTGGATGCTCACTAAAAGTGGCTTCAGCCTGTTCCCTTTATTTGTATGTAATCCAGATCACACTCATTATTTGAATGGCATAGTCTTATTGTTATTGCCACTGGCTAGTTCTGTAACCTGAAATATGGAAGGTGTAATAAAGATGCCAAGATGTGCTTCACCTGTAAATAAAACCGACATCCCCGTAGGCATTATCGCACATTACTGTCTCATTGGCAAAAATACATCGTCATTAAATCTGTTTCAAAGGTAATTCAAATTCAAATTTAATGAAGAGTGGAAGGTAAACTTGCTAATCAGATTTTGTGTACTCATTCTTAATGGATTACTCGCACGATTGAGAGAAAGCCCATCATACACTTGTTCACGGCCTTGTTAGCACATGTCAGGGATCTACTAGTAATATGCCAGTGTGGGAAATGTTTCATATAAGACTGTTGTGTAATACTTCCCCCAGATGATAAACTCAATTATTTTATGTCAGAATTGTAAGGCTAGCAAGATGTTCGATTGTAACACCACTTTTTCATGAAGAATAATAAACATCCTTGTGTTTCCGTTTAGTTTTGCAGTAAGAAAATGACCTAAAGTCCTCATTGTTAATAAATGTTGACAGTTCGAGGTGAATTGGGTGATGTGGTGAATACTAAAATACGAGAGATCCACTATATGTTGGAACTTATACAGTTAGAAACTGCAGTCAAATGTGTGATATTTAGGGGTTTCGTGCCTATACTACCCGGTTTAAGCTGCAAGCTGTGATTTCCCATGCTGTAATTCTCCATTCATTTCTTTCATCCATTCCTTAATGGATTTTATTGTTTTTTTTTAGCCATTGTATTGTTGCAAAGTCCATACAGCTCAGCTTCAGCTTGAAATATGCCCTCACATTCTCCTTCAGTAATGTGAAATTCATGGTATAATCTTTGATGACATGCTGGCTTGAATCTGAGACAGACTTCTTATTTTTTTTTCTTTTGATTTTGAGTTAAAAAAAATCTTGTTGTGTTGTGTTTTTTTTTTTTTTTTCATCACCTGTAGAGTCTTATTCATTCATTTCATTTGCTTTCCGGTTTATGATTGAACACTGCATGGCTAGAAGCAAGATTAATACACAGCGAGGAGAGGGGTTATATTGGGAAACCATTTTGTTTGTTAAAAAAACCCCCAAAAAAACTTGCATCACAATTATAAGTATATTGTGATTGTCAAAACATTTTGTGACTAAACAGAATTTTATTAAGTTTAATGACAATGTTTACATGTTACAATGACTGGTATACTACTGTTTTTATTATTGCTTGACACAAATTTCACAATTTTTAAAGTCCAATTAACGTGCTATGGTCATTAAATTACTTTCCTGAGGTAAATGTAACATTACGTGACATATTGTTCTCCAGCTGTGTGGACCTCTTTCCGCGGTTGAAAAACACTGATCGATCGATTTTATTACATTTCGGTAAGTTGAACTGTAGCTTTCAAATTACCCATTGATCATTCATGTTTATTTAGCCTACTATTAACTAAATTAGTTGTAAAGAAAAAAGAGTAACAGATGATTGGTTCACTTGAACTGAGATCTGTCAGCGATCTGTCACGTCTAGGGCTGCAACTAACGATAATTTGAATAATCGATTGATCTGTTGATTATTTTTTCGATTAATCAAAAATCGATTAAATTAAAGGGGGAAAAAGCATTAATTTCAAACCCTTTATTCAAAAACAGAACTGACAGTGCAAATTCACAGTGCAAATAAATCTTCAGAAAGTGCACAAAAAGGTTAAGAGCTGTTAAAGTAATAAAAAAATTGTTTTAAATGGACTAACACAAAAAAAATACACATGTATGCTTTACATCTGCCAAATATATAGGCTTTTTTAAAATAAAGTGTACAAAAAGAAGTTTATTTTTGTTTAAAGGGACCTGAGCTGTCAGAACAATAAATAATTTTGTAAAAAATTTTTTTTGTAAAAATACAAATCAGAAAACTTAACAGGATTTGTTTAAACGTCAGAACTTGTTCTCTACACTACACTCACAGACGCACACACTCACAGACACACACACTCACAAACTCTCACACTCGCAGACGCACACACTCACAGACGCTCACACTCACAGACGCACACACTCTCACACTCACAGACGCTCACACTCACAGACGCACACACTCTCACACTCACAGACGCACACACTCACACTCACAGACGCACACACTCTCACACTCACAGACGCACACACTCTCACACTCACAGACGCACACACTCTCACACTCACAGACGCACACACTCTCACACTCACAGACGCACACACTCTCACACTCACAGACGCACACACTCTCACACTCACAGACGCACACACTCTCACACTCACAGACGCACACACACTCACACTCACAGACGCACACACTCTCACACTCACAGACGCACACACTCTCACACTCACAGACGCACACACTCTCACACTCACAGACGCACACACTCTCACACTCACAGACGCACACACTCTCACACTCACAGACGCACACACTCTCACACTCACAGACGCACACACTCACAGACGCACACACTCACAAACTCTCACACTCAGACGCACACAATCACAAACTCTCACACTCACTGATGCACACACTCATGAACTCTCACACTCACAGATGCACACACTCACCAACTTGTGTTTTGTTTTTTTGTCAAAGATGTTATAATCTTTAACTAAATGTTTGGCATTATTTGACCAGTACATGCTCACAAAAGACAAGTCTCGCGCAGGATAATAGGTAATAATAATAGCAATAAAAATAATTATAACAGAAGATAATATCTCTAGTCTATCCTAATATTAATTATAAATACAATGTATATAAAATATAAATACAATAGAAAATAATAGAAAAAACAAATACAATGGATTGACCACCTCGTATGGTGTGTATTTTGCAGCTCATCCTTTCCGAGCAAATAGTGAAGTTTCTCCGAGTAATTTAGAGGAAAGAAGGAAAAATTCAGTGCTGCAAATTGTGGAAAAAATATTCCCCTTGTAGTGGTACTTGGGACAGACAAGAAAGTATTTGCATCTTCTGTCTATCTGATTCAAATCAGTCTGCTAATTTAGTGGTAAGAATTTAATTGTTTTTTTATATATATATACAGTATTGTTGTACATTTATCGAACTTCCATGCCTCTTATATAGTAATTATATATTACTATGTACCAATTTACTAATGCTCGGGCACACTCGGTCTCTCTTGCACGCAGACACACTCGGTCTCTCTGCGCACTCTTTGACACACTCGGTCTCTCTCTGCGCACTCTCGGACTCACTCGGTCTCTCTCGCGGAGTGTGTGGCTCGCTCGCGGAGTTCGCTTCGCTTTTGTCCAGTCCTGCGCCTCATAGCTCTGCTCCGCGCTCAACTCAAAAAATGTTATATACTCAAACATCTCTGCATCGCGCGACACAGCGAAACGATAATGAAATTCGTTGCCAACTCTTTTAATAATCGATTTTATCGATTCGTTGTTGCAGCCCTAGTCACGTCACATTTACAAGCGCCAAAACAGGGTTTATTGTTAGAATTTTGTAACCTTGTCTGTCGGTGTCATCCTCTTTGCTTCATGATTTTCTCTGCGTAAGAAAATGGATGCGTAGCGTGAGAGCGTGTCTGCCACGGTCTTGTTCATTTGCCATGTTGTTTGTGTATCTCTATGGCAAACGCTGAGCCCGTTCGGAACTACGGGAGCCCAGAGTGAAGCGTCGCCGGATGTTAAAGAGAAAACCGATTTTCATTCAAACAAATCGACGTAAACTACACATTCGAGTTAATAGATAGAAGGTTTTTTTTTTTAGTTCCGTCACAGACCTCCAAGTGAGCACCCAGGTTCATCCAACAGTGATCCGGGATCCTCATCAGGATGAGATCGACTGAGATCCAAAACTAGTTGGACAAGTGTGGAATAGAATTCGTAGACCCCATATCCATTCTGGGAGATTCCATTCAAACCTCAGACAAGAGTTTGGTGGACCTGAAGTACGTGTATTTTCATGTTCCCATCACCCCACATCACAGAAGGTTTCTTCAGTTCACTTTTTTCAGGGCAAGATGTAACGGTTCAGAGTTCCATTCGGCCTCTCTATTTCTCACACGTGTCTTCACGTTTGACTCTTTAAAGGGTTAGTTCACCCAAAAATGAAAATAATGTCATTAATGACTCACCCTCATGTCGTTCTAAGCCCGTAAGACCTCCGTTCATCTTCGGAACACAGTTTAAGATATTTTAGATTTAGTCCGAGAGCTTTCTGTCCTTCCATTGAAACTGTATATACGGTATACTGTCCATGTCCATAAAGGTAATAAAAACATCATCAAAGTAGTCCATGTGACATCAGTGGGTTAGTTAGAAGTTTTTGAAGCATCGAAAATACTTTTTGGTCCAAAAATAACACAAAATAAGACTTTATTCAGCATTGTATTCTCTCCCGGGTCTGTTGTCAATCCTTCACAGTTACGCTGATGGCGTAAGACGCTGATGACGTGTTATCTGGTGCGCCCGAGCTTCATTTATAGACTGAGGGAAACGCACGCTGTAAAAGTGTCTCATCCGCGACATGCACATTTACGCACCATTAAAAAAATGATATCCACGCAAACAATGTAGAATAGCTTGAATATAGCGTGCGTCTCCCTCAGACTGTAAACGAAGCTCGGGCGCACCAGATAACACGTCATCAGCGTCTTACGTCAGCAGCGTCACTGCGGAGTCGTGAACGCAGATTCACAACAGACCCGGGAGAGAATACAATGCTGAATAAAGTCTTATTTTGTGTTATTTTTGGACCAAAAAGTATTTTCGATGCTTCAAAAACTTCTAACTAACCCACTGATGTCACATGGACTACTTTGATGATGTTTTTATTAGCTTTATGGACATGGACAGTATACTGTATATACAGCTTCAATGGAAGGACAGAAAGCTCTCGGACTAAATCTAAAATATCTTAAACTGTGTTCCGAAGATGAACGGAGGTCTTACGGGCTTAGAACGACATGAGGGTGAGTCATTAATGACATTATTTTCATTTTTGGGTGAACTAACCCTTTAAGTAAAAGAGTGATGCACGTTCATTGCGTTTTACCGTGATGAGAGATCCGTGTCTTTATTAAACTCAACACACTACTATAATGATTTATCTGTCATCCACCCTCGATTGTTACGTTATGTTTTTATTACTTAAAGGAACACTTCACCTCTGGAAAGATGAATGTGTATTTAAAATAGGTCATTTATGTAGAAGAAATGTGAAATTATTTTTGAATTTGGAGCCTTCTAGACTGAGAAAAGCCAGAAAATGTATTTTTGGCTTATGGGGATGAAAGACATCAACTCCCAGAATGCACTTGCTTCGCTGCCCTAGGAGGCCACGCCTACCGGTAAGAGATCGCAGTAAACAACAAGGCTATGCTACTAGTGAGTCTCCGTGAGTCTGCCCAGTATTTTGATGTCGCCCAAAATGTCCAGGATTCGGCTTTTGCGTTCTTCAGTCGCCATTCATCATGTTTACTGTGACGAGCAGGAACGAGACTGACGGCCGCGGAGAACGATGCGAGCCCGGTGGCGTGATTACTGATGAGCGGCGCCGGCGCCTGTGAGACGCACCAGTCTCGTATCTCTCACGGAGGAGCGGGAATTTTCCTAGCAATGTTAAAACGCACATCAAACGATCACTTGTTTAGCGTTCATGTAAACACTACATTCAGATTCACCAATCGGAATGAATTCAGTTAGATTGAAACAAAAGGTGTGCGTGTAAACCATGAATGCGACTGCAGAAAGCAAAAGCCGAATCCTGGACATTTTGGACGATCTCGACGGCCGGACATGTCCGGGAAAAAGAGGATGGTCACCGCTACTACTCAGCTTTCTCCACAGAATAAGAAACTGTTAGCTCAGCTTCCAAATAAAGAATGGCTGACACTATATGTACATTCTGTGAGTGAGATCCCTCTATGGGCGGGTTGAAAACAGGCGGAACAGCGCCTTCTACTGGATAAATGATGAGCTAGTGTTTGTAGTCTTACCCTTATTCAAAGAAATTTGACTTCCTGCTTTTTATGACGCAAATTGACGATTTTTGCGTCATAAAAAGCAGGAAGTGGAACACTTAAATCCTTATTTCTCCCATCTCAGGGGAAAATAAGGGAATAAACCATGACCATTCGAAAATGTGACTGGGTTTCTAAAGATACAAAGTCTAATGCAAATGGGTGAAGTGTTCCTTTAAGGCCATTGCACACTGACTCCGAAATTCGCATCCGAAATTTTTGCACGTTAAAAAATAAATACGACCTCACGTTATGTCAATCACGCTTGCACACTGCCTCCGAAACTTTCGTCCGTCATAAAAAAAATCGAAACGGGTTCGATTTTCTGCGTTTTTCGCATCCGTAACAAGCAGTTTGAATGGTGTTTGAATGGTGCTTTGACAATTCAGAGCCACTGAATCACGAATACGAAAAAACGCATACGAAAATTTCTGACTCAGTGTGCAATGGCCTTTACCCCGCAGATAATGATGTGCGCAGCACTATCTGCAAACTTTACGGTTTTACAGGCCGGGATTCCGCAACTTAACCGTCATGGTGGAAAAAGTGTATCAGAGCATGTGACTGTCCGAGGTTTGTCGAGAGCTGTAGGCGGCACGAAATTTGACGGAGGCGGCCGACTCATAGTTCTCTATGCAGGAAAAACCTGGCTTCCAATATTTCTAGCATTGTGATTGCTGCACCTGGTATAGTATTTTCTCTGCTAGCGCGTAATATTTCCATGCAAACAAAATTTTGAGAAATGACTGCAGTCCAGTTTCTGTGTTTCGGTTCCAATTGATGGCTGGACGACTGGCCTCTTTTTTTTTTTTTTAAAGCATTTTATAGCATTACCCATTTTTATTTGATATGTAGGATTGTAGGTACAAGTATAAACAAGGAATGGCTACTCGTACAGTATGTTTGTACACTGCTAATATGAGTAGGAGTGTCTGCTGAATAACTAAATCTAAATGTGAATATCTGCCCACTGGGAGACTAATCTCTGTTTATGAGCCAGAGCCAGTGCCAGATTCCCTGCAGATGAGAGCTTGCTTCTGTCCTTACAAATTGTTTGCTTTCCTTTTGCTTTTCACTCTGACTGTCAAGTGGGCTGAGGCTTTTCTCTCTCGCTTTCTCCCTGCATTTCTTTCATACCTTTTTCTCTCTGCATCCCTCCTTTCTTTTTTCAGCTTTATTTTCTCATCTGTTCATTGTTTCCCATTTTTCTGAAGAGAAGCCCCATATGTTTGCGCTCATGTGCTTGCTATTATGATAGCTTATCCATTTCTTGATGGCAAACAGCAGCCTGGAAATCACACTGATGGATGTCCCACTC
Organism: Phoxinus phoxinus; assembly: GCF_949152265.1. Taxonomy (NCBI): domain Eukaryota; kingdom Metazoa; phylum Chordata; class Actinopteri; order Cypriniformes; family Leuciscidae; genus Phoxinus; species Phoxinus phoxinus. The sequence goes on along the minus strand of NC_136900.1, from coordinate 19,116,486 downwards.
ATCCCTACACATATGTCTAATCCCTTAGCACAGTTTTGTGCATAGTTTTGTGGTCTGTTTTCCTCTTCTGAATAGCTGTATGATTTAGTTTATGCAAGCAGACTTGCCTCTGTTTCTCTACGGGAGATGAGTTCTTGACTCTGGTGGGGGAGATTGGCAGGCGGATGCCTCGCTGGAGGCAGAGTCCCATCTTCTTTGTCACATTTCCCTTCCCTTGTCAGTTTTGCTCTCCATGAGATGCATATCTCCACACAGTGTTATGTAAGGCCATCTCCTTGCAGTGCAACGATAGGAAGTCACAGCAAGGTTCAGTGGGTGCTTACCCTGCTTTGCACTCTGCTCTACAGGGCACACTTGGGGCAAGTGTACTGTATAAAGGAAGAATTCAAACACTGACAGTCTGTGAGCAACTCACTGTTTGTGAGGAGTCTGCAGGTAGGTTATAACCTTGCAGAAGAATCGGCTTTGTGAGAATCTGTAGGGAACAGCAGGTGCATAATGAGGCGTTGTGGAGTGGCGACAACTCTGAAATACAATTGTTGTGCTCGCTGAAATCTCTTGCACAGGGTAATTACCCACCTACCCATGTAATCTCTGTCTCCTCCTGAAAAAGGTTTAGGCTCTACCAGAAGCCAAGCAGGAACTTTGCTGTGTGGTGAAAGTACCTTGGCGTTATGCAGGGCGAAGACCATCTGTCAGCTTTGCGGTCTTATCTGTACTGAGGTGCGTGGTCGAAATTAATGATTTGTTTGTCCGGTTTACAATGCTATCGGAATATCTGTATGTCATCCTCAATCCCCATTAAACCTTGGTCTATTTCTTGAAAGGTTTCACTCAGTCAGAATCTCTCTATCTAATGATGCCCATAGGGTTTGGAACATGCCAACCACGCGCTAGGGTGTTGCTTCTTATTTAGTCACAGCCAGTGGCAGCTTCGTATTTGACAAACTTTGTACTTGTGTCAGTGTTAGGTAGCGTTATATTTGGATTTGCTCAAATTTGGTTGATCTGAATATCTGTTCAAGCATCACGTCGTTATTTGCTGAAATTCTCACTTTTTGCTTTTATAAGTCTGTCTTGAGTTATTACATAGATTAAATAGTGAATAAATCATATAAACGGCTGCAGTAAAGAAGCATTAATGTCCATTTCATTTGACAAACTGCTCCCAGAACACCTGTTGTCGCAAAGCTGAAGCTTTCCTATGGTGGCCACATGCTGTACTCTGCAGTCTGGTTGTTTCTGTGCATAGAAGAACTCAATATGAATGCTGATCCGGAAGTTAGTAATTCTGTATGTCAATACGGGAACAATGGATTAAACGTAAAGATCTTACAGTATTAAAACATTAACCCGGTTTCCAGGCGTGTGTGTGTGTGTGTGTGTTTCCACTACTGTTTAAATGAAACGTGCTTGGTTCGGTAGATCCTTTTGTGTGAAATTGGGAATGACACTTTATATAAGCGATCATTCTGACTTTCATGCTTTATCCGTCAGCTTGCACTATTCTCTGATTCAATTACCGTATGTGTGTGTGTGCTACAGTACGTTTTAAACTGTTCTTTTATGAATGGTTGTGCCCATAGGTGGAAGCCAATTCACTTGCAACTTTAAAATTTTAGGGGTTGAAGGCTAATGTAAATGTTATTATTTTTAATTACTTACTTATTTGACCCAATATTTACCTTAAATTAGGCTATTAGTAGGTTTTTCTTTCAACATACAGTAAAAGTAGTCCATATGACAGATTTGTGTCTAGCCTCCATGTAGCTCTCAAATCTAATTTGTGCATGCACATATTCAAAATCTTATCTCAAAATTGCCAAATATTAGTTGATTTATTTGTCTATCAGCTTTTTCATTTGTTTACTCTGAAATATTAGTCTCGGTCTCCTGTTTCTAGCTATTTGTGAGAACATCAAAATATATATCAATTCAAAAAATCAAAAACCTTTCCTTTTCTTGTTTTTCTTTACACCTAATACAGATTTCATTGGTGATTGTAATGATGTGAAGTGGAGAGCCTTGAGTCTGTTGAGCTCAGATTAAGAGCTGGAAATTCAAGGCTTCAGAGAGGGCTTGATATGTTAGAAAAGTGTACAGATCAGGAGATTGAGGGGTTGACTCTGTCACTTTAAAGAGCGACAGAGGGTCGAGATTGCAAGGAGGAAGAAGAGCTTGTCAAGGGTCAAAAGCATAATTGCAAGCTCCTTATCTGGGTAACGGTTCTCACACTTGCCAGCATAATGCTAGAGGATGCCGGAAGCTCCCTTCTGCCTCACGTTTTGTGTGACTCAGTGCAGAATGGTACAAAAATGGGGGCTAAAAAAGGAAAGCGAGGAGGAGTGTTGAGATTGAAGAAGCGAATGCTGTTGAATGAGAGGAGGTGAATGCGAGCATTTCGCCTATAGAGGACATCTGTATGCAGATAAATGTGCTTCAGTCACCCACCTACGTACCCTTGAGAGACAGCATGCCAATATCACTTCAAACGAGGGACATTCTCTGGTGCTGCTGAGATGCTGCAAAGTAATAAGCAGAGATTTGAATGAAAATGAGTAGTGTCCCCAGCTACAATAATTACACAAGTCCCACTGGATTACCTATACAAAAAAGCCCTTAGTCAGAGTAGATGACGCACAGTATTTAATTTGACGGCAATGAAAACAAGACAGTTGGCATAGAAGTCTGGTTTGTTGTACTGTCTTATGCTTGGTCACATCTGATTTTCATAACCCTTGTTCAGCAGAACTATTGACATCCAGGTACACAACAGTACAACATGTAGATCAGACTGTACCAGACTGAAAACAAAAATCAAGGAAAAATGCCACAGCCAGAATCAACGACTTTTCTTTCTCTACCTACTAGTGTGAAAGGTACCAGAATAACAAAAAAGGAAGCATATGCCAAACTTTCTGATGGTCTACTTTAGTCATGTAGACTTGTCATGATCGCATGACGACTAGTCATGATCGCATCAGTCCAACTGACAAGCTCAGAACCTTCAGAACACCTTGTTCGCTTCCCTCAACCAGTTATGACACATTCTCAAAGCATTGGGAGGGTTCGGAAATAAGAAGGAACAGCTGAAAACATGGTGTGGGTGTGTAAACGTACACTCACACACAGCATGCAGCTCTTTATCAGCGGTGAGCAGAGAGGAGCTTTAGGGCAACGGGAGTCGTGACAGACCTGTAGGACAGTGAGATGCTCTGTGGTACCTCTCCCCTACTGCTACCCACAGCTCCTTCATTTTCCCGTGGGAAAGCACCAGTGAGATCCAAACTTGACATGAGGAATCAGTGTTTTCACCTTAGCAGATGGTGGAACGCAATAGGAAGGGACACACATTTCACAAGACTACATCTTGCCTTAAAAAAGTAACCTTCGGTTTCAGATAGACAAAATTGGTTTGACTTAATGGTAGACGTATTGACAGTGTTTGAATTTCCGGAGGAGTTTTCAAACAAGCTTCAGTGCCAGTCTGTCAACACATCATCTCCTGTCCACATCCATGTGTCAGAGTACTGTCAGACTGTTTGTCAGGATAATTTCATATGACATGACAAATTGTGAGCTATGGCAGGTAGTACATACCTGTTTAATACCTTCTCGTGGTGCTGCTTGTGAAAGGATTTTGTGTGGGCTCCTATCATTTGAGTCTGGTTCTTATTGCTGGTCTGGAGTGCTATTCTGTTTCATGTAGTGTCTCCATCAACTGCAACCTAATTGTGCCACTACTTAGATATCCTCTCATCTTTGAAAGAATAGCCATAGGGAGATGTTTTCCTTTTTTCTTTTCTTTTCCATCTTCAATATCATTCAGCCCGTCGCTTGTCTCGTCTGAATGTCTGATCTTTGTCTTTGTTCCCTGCTCTCTCTTTTTCTCTGTAAATGTCTTTAACTTTCTTTTCTTTTCTTAACTTTCAAGTCACTCCCACCTATTCTTCTGAGTTCTGTCCTACTTGAGTTCTCAACAATTGACTGTAAACTCTGTAGGAGGTCTGGAAGCTCTGTTTTTATGGTCCAATCAATAAAATGTTTCTCCCAAAATTTATTTTTTCTTGTTGAACATCGTTTCGCTTTGAAATATGTCACATTACAAAAGTTAAATGGGGTTGAGAATGCAGTTTCATGTAGGCTTTAATCACGGACAGGCCCCAAATGAAGATCTTCTTTATACAATGACAGGAAATGGCTGAATAAATAGAGAATTTCCTTCCTGACCTTAGGTCTCTTATGAAAAAGGGTTATGACTTTCACTTAGAGAACAAATGTACAGATCTTTCAGAAAGTTGGTTTGTTGCCCTCAAATATTGAGGTTTACAACACAACAAACCTGTATGTGAGGCACACTTTGGTTTGAGTGGCTATTTGGTGCCATTTTGCAATGTGTTTCCACTAATGGGCTTGAACAAAGGCTCGTGGCGGAGACAGGAGCAGCCATCAGGGTTGTTAGCTCTGCATGTTTTTCTGTGATAAATGTCTGGAGTGTTTCTTCTCCATTAGCTCCCAATCGTGCCGGTGGGAGTCACTGTCATATAGACGTTCACATACACACGTTCACTTCACACACACACTCACTCACTCTCTCTCTCTCTCTCTCTCTCTCTCTCTCTCTCTCTCTCTCTCTCTCTCTCTCTCTCTCTCTCTCTCTCTCTCTCTCTCTCTCTCTCTCTCTCTCTCTCTCTCTCTCTCTCTCTCTCTCTCTCCCCCCCTTCCTTCCCTTTTGCCTGTTGATCCGTATAGGAGTGGATATTTGTTTTCAGAAGAACTCCATCACATGCCATGAATGTGTTTCTCTAGCAAGGTCAGGTTTAACCCTCTTGTGAGTCTTTCGTAATCGATCTGATGGCAGGGTTGTAAGTTTAGATCCTAGGCTGTGTTCATAATATCATAGCCTACTACACCGTATGTTACTTTTACTATTTTTGTAAGTATACAGTATGTATACTGCACATAGTATGCATTTTTATATATATATACTGTATGGCATACCTGGATAATCGACTGAATTTGCCCAAATGTGCAGTGTACAACAGAGCTGGATGTGCTGGATACTGTAATATCAGCTGCATTAGATTGTTGAATTGTTTTTATGAATGCAAAATTTAATACATAATAAATAAGTATACATATATATTTCCAAGATGGAGGCCATTCACTGAATTAAACTTGCATATTAGGTCGTATAAGGTCAAGTGACAAGTGTAGCACAATGTTTGAAGTATTTGTCGTTTTATAACACATTTTTACATAAAAATTGTTGGCAGGATGCTGTGCAGTATGTTTTAAATTATATGCTAGTTTACTATTTTGAACATGGAGTTTATCTTTTAGCTCTAATATTACCCCTTTAATTTGATTTAATGTAAATTGTTGTTAAGTACCAGTAAGTGTTAGCCTATCTAATAATACATACTGGTGTTTCAGTGTAGAGCTGCATTATAGCATGTTTGTTGAAGGAGAGGTGAATGTGTGTTTGATTAGTAGGAGGGGTGTATGTTTTGTCAAGGCTTGGGAGGAGAGTGCCGGGTGATACCTGTTCCCTTACGGCCTTGTGGACTTGTGAAACATTTCCATCAGTGATCACTGTAAATTATGCTAGTTTTTATGATCAAGTCATCAATTTAGTTCCTTGAAGGTGTTGAAAGCAAAAATGTAAATGTAGTCATCATTAGCTCATCCATATGTCGATCCAAACCAGTATGACTTTCTTTATACTGTGGAGCACAAAAGGAGAAGTTTAGAAGACTGTTCACACTGCTCTTTACGCTATAATGGAAGTGAACTGTGAAACTGGGGCAAAATGTCAACAGTGAATAATTACTTAAAGGGTTAGTTCACCCAAAAATGAAAATAATGTCATTAATGACTCACCCTCATGTCGTTCTAAGCCCGTAAGACCTCCGTTCATCTTCGGAACACAGTTTAAGATATTTTAGATTTAGTCCGAGAGCATTCTGTCCCTCCATTGAAACTGTATATACAGTATACTGTCCATGTCCATAAAGTTAATAAAAAGATCATCAAAGTAGTCCATGTGACATCAGTGGGTTAGTTAGAAGTTTTTGAAGCATCGAAAATACTTTTTGGTCCAAAAATAACACAAAATAAGACTTTATTCAGCATTATATTCTCTCCCGGGTCTGTTGTCAATCCTTCACAGTTACGCTGATGGCGTAAGACGCTGATGACGTGTATTTCTGGTGCGCCCGAGCTTCATTTATAGTCTGAGGGAAACGCACGCTGTAAAAGTGTCTCATCCGCGACATGCACATTTACGCACCATTAAAAAAATGATATCCACGCAAACAATGTAGAATAGCTTGAATATAGCGTGCGTCTCCCTCAGACTGTAAACGAAGCTCGGGCGCACCAGATAACACGTCATCAGCGTCTTCCGTCAGCAGCGTCACTGCGGAGTCGTGAACGCAGATTCACAACAGACCCGGGAGAGAATACAATGCTGAATAAAGTCTTATTTTGTGTTATTTTTGGACCAAAAAGTATTTTCGATGCTTCAAAAACTTCTAACTAACCCACTGATGTCACATGGACTACTTTGATGATCTTTTTATTACCTTTATGGACATGGACAGTATACTGTATATACAGTTTCAATGGAGGGACAGAATGCTCTCGGACTAAATCTAAAATATCTTAAACTGTGTTCCGAAGATGAACGGAGGTCTTACGGGCTTAGAACGACATGAGGGTGAGTCATTAATGACATTATTTTCATTTTTGGGTGAACTAACCCTTTAAATTAAGGTTGTGAATCCAAAATAAATTATTTTAGTTTTAAGTGTTTTAATGTTTCATTGTAGGCTGTCAGTGTTTGCAAGAAGTGTAATAGGGATCCAGCACTTATTTATTTCAGTTACATGAGCCACTTTTATGGTGCTTTACTTCATTGCCACTTTTTTAGTTTGATATGCTTTAGTCACTGTATATTTTAGTTGTATTTGAAAAGAGCAGTATAAACATTGGTCAGAGTTTCTGCTTTTGTGTTTCGTGTAAGAAAGGAAGTCACACAGATTTTGAAACAACACAAGGGTGAATAAATTATGACAGAATTGTTAGAACTTCTAGATTCATTTTGTGCCCGCATAACAATTTTTATGATTAATACACCCTGTGTTAAATTGTATCTGCTGTAGCATTTTGACTTATTACCTTGAAATACTTGAGACATATTTCTAGTTCAAAAGTTGATATGCATTTCTTTTACTCCTCAATTAATGGTGGCAGCTATTAGTCATTTAATGATTGGGGTCTTACCCTTTGTCTGATATATAAATATATATTAAAAAAGAAAGAAAGCGGCTTGCTGTAGCTGGATTGCTGCACAGCCAGGCTGGTCCTTGGAAGCTGACTCTTGCCACGCAGTGGAAGATGTTGCCATGACGATGTGAAGGGGTTGTCATGCTCAGGGAGTGGCAAAAGCAAACCGCCTTCAATGTAAGAATGTGAGAAAGAAGAACAAAAGAAAAATTAATTAAGAATGAGAAAATGGAGACAATCTGAGTAACAGGCTTTTGATATGATAGCAAAAGAAACTAAAAGAAATTCCCAATATTGTAGTAAGTGAGCAGCTGTGTACATACTGTAAGCGTGGTGATCTTAGACCCTTCGACTTCCTTTGGGAGCATTAATGATGTTTATAAAGTACTCTTGTTGTGTTTTCTGGGTGGGTGTGTGAACTAGAGTAAACCTGAACTGTAAGGCTAAAATGATTTCGCCCACTACAGTAACCATTTGAGCTGATTTTTCACTATTAAAGCCACAAACCAATAAACTTTTCATTTCTGTCCTTGTCATTTGAATGACCTCTCCGTCAATCAGGTAGTTCTATGCTCTCTAGACTTGCGTTTGAAAAAAATGGTTACAAACTCTCTCTCCGCCTGTCTACACTTGTATTTTGAGTGTGATTCATTGGCTACTAAAGAGAGTAAATGCAATAAACACAGTTAAAAATGAATTATTAGAATGAATATTATTAAAAGTGAGATCACATTAGCAAAATTTCAGTGAAATGCAAAAAATTGGTCAATAAATGCATGGTTTATTACATGTTTATTACATATTGCTTGGTTGATTTACATGTTTAACTAGAACATAGGTGAAATCTGTGTGGTGAACTTTTGGAAAAGTTTGGAAATCTCCTATTTGTGCGGATTCCTATCGGAATGACCTGATAAATTTCGCCAAGTAGCGGTAAATGTGACCTAGGGCCCTATTTTAACGATCTAAGCGCATGGTCGTGTCTGAATCCACTTTTGCTAGTTTAACGACGGGAAAAATGGTCGGTGCATGATGTTCATGGTCTAAAATGGTTGTGCCTATTCTCTTAATGAGTAATGTGTGTGTTTTGGGCATTACGTGAAATAAACCAACCAGAGTCTCATCTCTCATTCCCTTTAAAAGCCAGTTGCGCTCGCACCATGGTGGATTGCGATTTACATGGCGGAATTTGCAAGTGGAAAGGCTGAACGCGTCTCCAGAGCGCAAATGGATCTGGGCGTGTGCAAGGTTAAAACGTGCAAGCAGACCATCTATGGGAAAGGCCGGATTCCACCATATCTTTATGTACACAATATTAATCTTTTACATTGTAATCCTTTTATTTTTTATATTTGGCAGGTTTGTGTGATGCTGTGCGTCCCTGTGTGTGAAATAAGCAGCGTGCATGTGCGTTGTGGACCCGCCTATAGGCGCATATTACCAACACGCTCTTTAAATAACAAAAAAATGCAATTGCTATTTAAATAACGTGGCGCAGGACGTGAAAATGATAACTGCGTCGGGCTTAAACTAGCAAAAAACACTTACGTCATGCCGGGCCCCTAAACTTTATTGTGAATTATTTTGCCCACAATAATCATGTAGATAAAAATCTTTGCCCAATGTATATCACTATATACAGATAGCGGTTATGTTAGTGCGACTAAATCCCAGTTTCATTTTCCTACCGGTGACCCTTGGAAAATCACCTTCACAGCAAACAATATCCACCAGGCTCAAGTCCACCACCAATAACCTTGTGAGAAAATACTGTCATGTCCTTTTCACACAGTCAGCATCTTGCAGTCACTAGAAGTCATTCATTTTCAGTGAGAGTTAGTGATTTTGAGTGACATGAATGCTGGCGACCATCGCATGTCCAGTGAGTTTAGTATCACAAGTTTCAAGAGATTGTCAGAAATTGTCTGAATTTATCCGAGTTTGGTTCATAAATTGATCTGATGATTATCTGATTCACTGTCAGTCGTATACCGGGTTCAGACTTTACAATATTTGGTAACACTTTAGTTTAGGGTCAAATTCTCACTATTAACTAGTTGGTTAGTAGCATACATACAGTATTAGGATATTATTGGTTGTTTATTAATACTTACAAAGCACATATGAATGCCTTATTCTAAATGACCATATTCTACCTCCCTTAATCCTACCCAATACCTAAACTGAACTACTTTAACTAAAGTACCTAACTACCTAACTAACTAAAGTAGTAATTTGGAGTTTGAGGCAAATGTTGTAGTTAATAGTGTGATAATGGTGAGAATTGGACCCTAAACTATAAGGGTGTCACGATTTCGATTTCGTCAGATTATGTGATTTTGACTCCTAAATTATTGTAAAGAGGTGGACAAGAAGCATGTCATACTACACGCTGCTTCCCGACCAATCATCGCTTGTCGTCTTCAACGACGTGCGTGATGTCATCGAGAAAGCGGAACTAGCGACTTGATAAAACACTAAAACGATCGATTCTTGCATCCTGACCCCCATTGTCATTTACGAATCACCACGACACCCTGTGTCAAATTATGACATTTTGGGAAAAAATATTTATTTATGTCTTTGTTGACCAACGAATCACACTCAAAGTATGACTATAGTGGTGGAGAGAGAGTTTGTAACCATATCTCTCGAAAGCATGCAACAAGAACTTGCTGTTGTTCAGCACTTCCTGCTGACTAGGTTGAATAACACATTTATGAATTTCTGAAAAACTCCCACACCGAAGAGCACTCTTTTCAGGGAAGGGTAGAGTTCTCACTTTCGTCACACTTTTTTTCTCGCTGTCTGACTTTTTTCTGATATGATTTTGTGCGGCAGCAGTAGCTTCATGTTGAAACTGAATGTGACTAAATAAGAATGTCTGAATTTGCAGTAGTAGGCAAAAAGTAACTAGATGACCTACTACTTCTGAAGAGATTCTGAAGCGTGCATATAATAGACACATTTCTGTCCCATGAGGAGAGGATTTGTGAATGGTAGGTCAGATGATAATGACAGCATAGCGAATGTAATGAGTCCAGATTACATTCATACTAGGCCTATATAGAACATACTTTTTTAGCGATCCTGAAGTAATTACTTATTCAAAATAATACCTACTCTAGAGAGTGCAATTTCGAACGCAGCCATTGCGTTGTTGTCGTCTTTTTTTCCTTTTTATGACCCGTGGCATGCAGTGTTAATACTGCCACCTACTGTTTTGTAGTGTCAACCAGATACTTTGTTACTGGCAATGGATTATTTAAAGAAGCAATGTATGTGTAGTATTAAAATATCAATATTTAATTTTTAAATTTCATTGATATCAATGATATTTAAACAGTCTTATACTTTCACTTTTTTCTTTGCCTCTCACTGCATTCCGGTGTGAGGGATATTAGAGCGAGGCTGTCGACACCCTTGAGCATTGCCTTACAAACAAGAGAGACTGAATGACTGTCTCACGAAGAGACAAGGCCGAATCAATCACAACAGAAAGCGAATAAGCTATTGAAAGCGAGACGACAGCGAATGCCAAATGGAGGAGATGCAAGCACTATGCTGTTGCTGTGCTGATGTCAGTCAAGTGCATTTACAGTATTAATGACCGTCTCTGGTTAAAGTACTAATAGCACCAAAACCACAAACATATTCACAACATGGTAAACAACACCAGCTACAGTACAGATGGTACTCAACCAGAATGAGACTTTTACCGCCGCCGTTCCCGCGGCGGTAAAATTGCGGGGGTGTATTTGCTGGCTTTGACCGCTAAGAGGCGCTACAATCGGAGACTTTGAAAAGTGTCAGTTTATTCTCTCTATTGTGTAATCTGCCGCCGCGCCGCGGCTCATTGAGAGTGATTGAAATGTGGTAAAACAGATCAATTCAAGTTAAACATGTATTAAATGAATTCATATAATCACAAGACTGAAATTAAATGTAGGCCTAATACATTTAATAAATAATGAAAACATTTCAACACAAAACATTGCAATAGAAAAATATTAGGCTACATCAATGAGGCTTTGCAAGAGCAACGTCTCATCAGCGAACCGACGGTAGCGCAGTGGATAACGCAACAGCACGAGCTTCACGGAGCTTCAAGCGATGCGAGATCGAATCTCACTAGCTTTGGCTGACAGCGTAAAATGTTTTACCATTCTTAATGCTTAGATGGGTAACTGTTTATTGAAGTCAAGCGTTTTGTTTAATTATCAATGGCACATTACAACATAAATTTGCTACTTTCCAGTAGAGCCGCTGCACAGACAACAAAACTGATGAAGGAAAGATTATCAGCCGATCGCGTCAGAAAATGAAAATGGAAGCTATCTTTAATCTGCTAAATTATTGTTTTGTGAATCATCCACGAAATTGAGATGACTGACAATTGATACCCGTCATAGCAAAGGAAGACATTTTTAAAAACAGATCTGGACATTTCAAGGTTTAAATAAAGTGTCGGGGCAGTTTATTTATTTAAAACAGGGTTGCATCGAGTTAGAGTTTATTAAGTAAGAAACAGAATCTTATTCTTGCAACATTTTAAATCTGTATTGCCAAAGAAATTGCAGCTAAATAAACAATTAAAACAGTAGGCTATAGTCTACAAAACGAAAATAGTTCAAAGCAACATTAATTAAGATTTTCTTTGCTTCTCTCTCGCGCTGGATCTCTTTTATTTTAGTTTATTTAGTCTCCCTGCACTGCGCGCGCCGGGTCTCTCTCGAAATTAAACAAGATTTCAGGGTAAAACCCCATTATACAGCTGATACTACTGATGTCGCTGTGTGTCATCCAGACAAATCACGAAAAAAAAACTGTAACATGATTGAGTCTTGCTTCAAACAGAATGCCTGGTTGAATTCACCGTACAATAAAACGAGGTGGATCGCAAATAAGCGCTCTGTATCTGCTGCTCACTTGCATTCGTTTAGTTGGCAAGAACGCGTTTCGTCGATAGTTCATGTTTAGATAATGCCAGATTGGTGACACACACACTAGGCTACTCAAACGTGTTAAAATTCTACAAAACCAGTTGAAACAAATGGATTGAACACTTCAACTGAAAGTGTGTGTGAAACCCCTTTAAATAGGCTACAATAGCCTACATAAAACTACAATATTTATAATTTAAGGGCCTACATTTGGACACATCGAGAGATTTATCTTTAAAAGTATTTTGCCTTTGCCTGGACTCACTCTGCATATGAAAGACGGAACATTAACACCTCCTGAACCCCCAACCCCCCACAGGCGATCTGAGTCTGAGACCGACTTAAAACAAAGAGAAGTCGCAATTCACACTTAATTCTTGACATAGCATTAGGCTAGTAAAGTGTTGATAATGAAATAATTTAATTATTTAGGCTACATGTAGGCTAATAGGCTAATATTTCTGTCATAAAAGTGTATTAATAAACATTTAATTATTTCAATAATTGAAGAAATAAAACGCTACCTCGGTTTGGGCAGCTTTTTCCAAGCAAGCCTAAATACAAACGCATGTTAATTTGTTCAAACGCATGTTCATTTGTTGTCATGAATACAATGTTCAACTCAATGTTAAATTCCACGGGGATCTTTGGATCCTTACAACCAGGGTGCGCGATTTGTGAATTATCTATTATTATTATTTTTTATATAAATCTCGAACCACAGTGCTTTGTGCTGCTGCTAAACTAAATAACATTTATATAATATTTATGAACTTAAATGAAACAATATCGCAACATTTCGACAAATAAATTATCTGATCTATTTTTACAATTTAATTCAGGGTGATTTAGCCTAGACTACATTTAATTATAGCGAGATTTTCACCCTTGTCCGTTCATCATTGGGAAGCGCTCACAGCTTTTGAGTAGATCTGCACCTCTCGGTTTCATATACGGATTACCTAATCAGATAACATTTATTAAATATTTAGACATTTAAAAGCTTTAGACATAGCCAATTTCTTATCGTGACTGAGCGGAGGAAAGTGGCTTTCGGTTCATTTTTGTGACGCGCAGTTCCCGGAGACATGCAGAGACGACAGATAAACTTTTGAATAAAAGTTTGAATATGAATACAAGTTTACAGTTTTGACCGATGTAGGCTAGGCTACTCTACTCTGATCTGTATGACTAAAAAACTACGGAGTAGCCTAACTGGCCTAAGTTATTTTAGCTGTCTGTTATGAGAAAAATAAATCCAAATGAACGCGCAGCCGCGTCTGTCGAACACTAATTCAACATGCCAGAATAAAACCCGACTTTAGAACAATGGATAGCGCCACTCGGCCTGGTGTGCCAAAATACTTAATTAAAAACTTCAATATTTTATTCAAAATAATCTCAAAACGCTTTGTGACATTTTGAAAGCCGTGCATGCATTAAGGCACTGGAACCATGAACTGAAACTGGTTCTGATTTTATTGTTTGTCGTTTAAACGTGCCTGTTGCATATCTTTATTTTATATATTTTAAATGGTCTATTGGTGAAGTAATTTATAGCATTGGTTACTGTGGAGGGAGGGGGGATTAAAATAATTCAGCAGAAGCAGGGATGTTTAGACCAGAAGGAAATCCCCGTCCCCCTGGCAAATCGCACCTTATTAAAACCATGTTTTACAAACTCTAGGCTATATGAACCAAAAAAAAGGCTATCCTGTATAAAAAAAATGTTTTGTTTGTTTGATTATCTGCATTAATAATAGGCTATGACATGCATTAATAGGCTAATATAAAATGTACAATAATCTTTGTTTGTCCGGGATTCGAACCCGTGTCATCCATATGACCGATACGTAAGTTCTACCACTCGGCCATGAATAGCTATTTAAAAATGCCCGGTTTATCCAATCTCTTCCAGAAAAGCGCTCATCATTCGTCTCATTCCTCAGTTGAGTAGTAAACAAATAATCAGCTTCTTTGCACCTAATTTATTTTTGTTCGTTATTTTTGTTATTATTATTATTTTATCACGCTGCTCCCAACGGGCAATAGGCTTATGTCGCCCACCGACGTCTAGGTTACACAATATGAAATAAAGGCTATATTGTTCTCGTCTCTATTTTAAAATTATGATTCTATTTTTCTGTCCTAAACAATGTTCTATAGTAGCCTATTTCATCTGTTAATTGACATAAACCCCGCTTACATTTCAAAATACGGCAATAGCGGCTGTTTTGCACAATGTCCCTCTGCGCCACCTGGCGGTCATTTCGCGAATGACTTTGAAATGCGACTGGATTATTTTTACCGCGGTAGTTTCGCCGCGGTGCCTGTCGCGGCGGTAATAGGCATTCTGGTTGAGTACCATCTGTATGTGTTTGAATCAGCATGGGATCTGTTTGTGTTTAGAAACGGATGTCTGCTAGAATGCTAATTCAAAGACTTCACGAGGCATAACTTTAGATGTCTAACAGATTCATGGCATCAAAATCAAGGATATCTTGTAGGTTGCTGCAACTCGGTGGGAATTTACAGTGGCTTTAAAACCTTTGACAGTCGTAGCACATTTCATCTGTTACATTTGCCTGAGGGTTCACCATCTATACAACAGGAAGGGAAATAAACAGAGCAGTTTGCTACAAAACTCAACTGCTTTTCAGGATCACGGTCAGGGTCAGCGATCGCTTTGTGTTCGATTACGTTGTGTCTTGAATTTGTTAAAAATGGTAATATGATAGGGCTTTACTGTACATCTGAAATGACCATTTATGTCCTAAGAATTACCTGTGTCCTTCAAGAGTGATTCGTGGCATAGCTTTCTGCTTGAAACTCTTAGCGTCGATGCATTATTTGCATAGCCTGGTTGACACCTCAGTCGTAACTGAGAGTGGGTTTGGGGAAGGTTCATTCACAGCCCATTTCCAAAGGGGCGTCACCAATGGACGTCGCTCAAATGCCTCTGGGCGCAATTGACCGTTCACAAAGACCCGCCCCCCCCTTAGTTACTGTTGCTATGTCCGATAAGCTACGCCGCTCTCACAGACACACCATGTTCTCACGCAGTGTAAAATACATGGCTGAGCAGAGAGGACACTGACAACACACTGACAGACAGGACAGACCAGGTTACTTTTGATATTAAACATATTAAACAAAGTCTCACCTTTCAAATTTGGTCATTTTTTAAAAATAAATTTAAACAATACCGTTTTGTGGCTCTTTAATGTGTCGTGACAGATAGAGCATCAGTTAAAGCTGCTCGTGAACCGATCATCTCTTCCTTCTAGTTTATTTATAGTATCAAAAACATGAATGAACATCAGAAGGAATGTTGTTTTAACCGCGGAAAGGCGTCAGTACACTCCGCTTCTCAAGTTCAAATCCTCGCATGTTCTACTAACTCTCCTGACTGCTTTGTCGGACAAAATGGCGGATGGTGAAGTATGATTGGTCAGATCACCTGTCAATCAAGCTCCCTGCGAAGGGTCAATTGGAAAGACCTTAAAGCAATCAGAGTGATCGTCATCGTGTAAAGCCTGCCTCAATGTTTGTGATTGGTGCCTCGATTTGGAAAAATTGGAAATGGGCTCTTGGCCAGACGGACTTGCAGAGCAAATCTAAAATTTCCTGGAAGTTCGTCAGGGTTTTCCCAGGCTATTATTTACATGCTTTATTTGCAAACAAATCTGACTTCTTCATTGTTTACACTTCGTACAATGTATCAGTTAAGGGTGTGACGTTACACTTAGCTCACAAGACGATACACAATGTTGGGTTCACAAGATAAGACATTATTTTAGCACTATTTTTAAGAAATCTTCAATGATGAAATATATGACTCGAAACTTAGTCTTTTATTCGACTGAAAGTCACAAAATGCAAAACAATGCAGGTGCATTTTGAAATGTTTTAACTAGAGCTGCACAATTTTGGATGAATTGAAAATAAAATAATGTCATTTACAAGAGGTTCTGACAAATTGTTGATTGCTGCAGTCTATTTAAAATGTTTAATTTATCTGAATTATTCAAAAAAAAATTTGAATGAATGATGCAATGACTAATAAATACTTCATTTGTTTTATTACTGGATGAATCAGCATTTTTGAACGAATATATTGCATGAATGATTCAATGACACGTACATTTTTTAACAGTCACTTGTCACCACTTGGTGGTGTAACGATGTAATTAATACAATCGGTATTTGAAGCGTCGTTAAATTCAAAAGGAGACTACTTTTATCGCTTCCGTAGACATAAGTCTTTTTTATCCGAACTATAAACTTATTTGTGGTTGAAAAGATTTGTAAAGCTGTTTCATACTTACACATGATTTGACTTTCTCTGGGTCAGCATCAGTGGCAGCGCAGATCTGAATGTTCCGGTGTGAGTTTGTCAAAGGTTTAATATACATTAATCATATGCATCATATACAATCATATAATATACATGTAATTTATGAATGAGATTGTGTGGGTGTGTGGGAGATCACTATCTTTTAACCATTAATGTTTTAATGGTTTTGAATGTCTTATGCTCACCAAAACTGTAAATAATTTTATCAAACTTACTTCAGTCCTCTCCTCAGTGTCACATAATACTTCAAAAAACATTCTAAAATGTCGATTTGCATTTATTTTTATCATCAATGTTGAAAACAGTTTTGATACTAATAATTAGATTCTTTGATGAATAGAACGTTCATAAGAACAGCATTTATTTGAAATGGAAATCTTTTATAACAATATAAATGTTATTTAATCCTTGCTGAATAAAAGTATTAATTTCTTTAAAAAAAATGTTTTTGAACAGATTGTTTGAACTGCATTTTGGGGTGGGATATGAACTGCCGTCTCATGTATTTGTGTTTTGTTACTTGACGGCTCCTTCTATATAGGAATTTCCAACCATAGGCAAGGTCTGTGCCAAAGCCGGTTTTTGAAATGGCCATCCTGGATGTCAATTTATGAGTCATAAGTATGATTATGACTGTTAATAGTCCTGATTTCTGAAGCTACCTAGTCTTATGCGCCCTGTGGGTAAACTTGATTGGATATAATCCCCTCCAAACAACATCAAAGAGTATGACTAATGTTTTTATTTATTTATTTATTTTTTCAAGCAAAAAGCATTTTTTTTAAATCGGTATTTTTGAATAAAGATGTTTTCCCTCTAAAACATTACCGATGCATTTGTGCCACAGTTCCTGCTGATTTTGCATCAGCTTTGGAAACACATTAAGGGATGGGAAAATAATTGTGTTTTTCCCCTCATTATTCATAACCAAAACATCAATAATGGCAAAAAACATTTATGAATACAAACGAGTAAAATGAGGATATTTGTATTTATGGAAAGCCATTTCTATGTGCTTTTACTAGTGAATTGCAATTACAAATAACAATTTAGCAGAAAATGGCATTTTTATATTGACACACGCTCAACGGCACCGCATCGCATTCTTAGTGTTACCAGAAGAGGTGCTATAGAAAGCATTATTAAAAACTATATCTCTTATTCACTGATGCCACTGATTTTCCACTGATCACATCTTCAGTAAACTTGTTTTTTTTTCTCTTTTCTTTTCTCAGCTAAACAAGCAGCAGTTACAGGTGGTAAAGGAGCGTTTCCAGGCCTTCCTGAAAGGAGAGACACAGATTGTCGCCGATGAGGCTTTCTGCAACGCCGTGCGCAGTTACTACGAGGCAAGAACCAAATTAATTTCCGTATCAAATATACTACTTTCAGCGTGTGCGGGCCATTAGGATGTGACTGAAGTGTCTATAGTTGAAGTGACCTTTTTCATGTTGTCATTTTGAGTTTGTAGAATTATTGTCTTATTGTTGTGTTGTGTGTCTGCATTGGTGGGCACTTGCTTCATTTACACAGGCTTCAAACTAAAGCCGAGTCTGAAAATGCATATTGTTTGAGAGTAGGTACTATGTTCAATGATGAACGAATTTGCGACCGTTAAAAAAATTGCTCTATCGACTATTATTGTGTCGTATGAAAGAAATATGAAAGAAAACGTACTACATCCACCATGTTGTTGTAGTTATGGGACTTATAGCATCAGTTGGGTCACTACACTGCCATTCTTTTTGTAATATTATGTCTACTAGGATTCCTTCTCTTTGGTGGTTGGTTAAAAGATAAATTATGTCTGTAGGAAGTTTCAAACTAGCTAAATTTTTTTTTTAGAGCCGTTGGATTACCTATAAAAATCCCAGATCCAAGAAGTGTTTATTTTTGGACCTGCAGAAGAAGCCTGGGCTTTGGTCAGCTGATAAATTATTGCAAATTGACTGGCTGAATTATATGTGTGGACTTTAAAATTGCTTTACCTACCTCTATGCCGTTTTCTTTTTCTTTCACACACTCACTTTTTTTTTATCTCTATTCAAGTCTTTCATGTTCGTTTAATGGTACGAAGAGGCATGTAACGTTTCCAGCAAATAACAAACAGGCAAAAATAAGACCGCCGCATCAATGTACAGTCTCAGACAAGCCGTTCGAATCAGTGTTTTGTCTTTCATTGTCAATCAACCCTCTTTCTTGCTTTCATCACTTTCTCTCGCTTAATTTCATTAGTATCTTTTAGAACAGGATATGCCTCTCACGTCCTAACAGGATCATCATGTCATATCAGTTGACTCTCCGCTCTATTAATTGCACTGGATGGGAAGCAGCTCTTTGAAGTTTGGTCCGATAGTCGCTCAAGCACACGTGGAGGACTCTGGGTTGGCTGATCAAAGTTTCAAATTGTCATTCACTGGCCATCATGCAGAAATCAAAGCATCTTTTCGGCTTCTGTGGGATTTTTGTGGCTTACGCCTCAGTGTTTCACCAGAGACTTGTGGACACTGGGAGTCTTGATTTGTGTTGTCATTCATTATTTAGAAGATGAAGAGTAGATGAAATGTCTGATGGGGGTTGCACTGAGTAGTCAATTATTGGTTGGTTTATCACTAGTTTTGTTGCATCCTAGTTTTGTCACTCATCACTTGTAGTGCAGACAGTAAAAAAGGGTATTCATGCAACCTGTATGGAGTGCAACAGTGACTGCCCACTTCTTCAGTGGACTTGGTTCTGGAAGATTTAAAAAAGTCTTCAATGAAGAGTTATAAGCCATAAACCAAACCAAGCAGCTGCGAGGTGAAGCACATTATAAACTTTGATTTGAAGCAAAAAATTATTTAAAAAATCTAAATAAAAAACAAAGTTTCAAGACTGTGTACTTACCAGCTTTTGTGAAGGAAAGAACTGCAATCCCATGAAGCATTGCTTTAAAAAAAAAAAAAAAAAAAAAAAGGTTGATTGTTGTATTAAGAAACAATGTTAAGAAACACGAGAATGACAGAGACGGACCATGATGTAGGCTAAACAGAAGAATGTATGGACTCTGGTACGTCATTGGTCAAGGCCACGTGTGACTGAATTAATACGAGATTCTTGTATCATACGCGAGTGCATGACCATTTTTCTCAATGTTTAACCGTATCCGGGGGTCTGCAATTATGAAATGGAACATCTATGGTGATGGCAAACACTTATTCCATTAGCTGATTTTAATTTAAATAGGTTGGTTAGATTCGTGTATGAAACTTTGTATTGACCAATCAGCATGTAGGATCAGAACAGAAGTATCCTTTTTTGAATGATTTTGAATTATCACAGATAAAATTCCTGTGACCTTAATCTAACATTTGATCATGCAATGATTACATAGGCCTATATGTTCAAATATTTGCCCATTTTAATAATTATCTAATGATGTATAAAATTAAGAGCAAGTTGTTTTTGTGAATTTAGTCATTTAAGATTCTGACAAAACTGTATGTTATTGCATCTTATTTCATTATTTCTTCCTACTTCTCCCCATTTCCGTTTTGTGTTTGCTTTTTTAATAGTCATTACTTCAGTGTGAGTGGACTGGCCTCAAATTAAAGCGTTTAGTTATTCTTTAACTCAACTCTTTGAAAACCCTTTGTAGACTTTACTGTTGCACTCACTATCACAGTCAATTAGTATGAGCCAAGCCAAGCAGGACTGAGATCAACTCTGAAGATCTCATAAATCACAAACACACATTTTTTATGACGACAAGCCAGGTTACCAAGTGACCTGTTGTATATTTGAGCTTTCTCGCAAATAATCCTATTTAAATACGAGAGTGATTCCCCTAAATAATGTTAATTATTGTGTGGAAAATAGATCCCCATTTAGTTTTTTTGTGAGACTTTGTGGATCATACATGTTCACATACACTGTATGAGGCAATCAGTAAAGTAAAATCCTCATAAAATCCTCAAAAGAGGTTCTACACTCTTTATTTCTGACACAAAAAATAGCTCTCATGTTCATGGTGTAGACATATCTCTCATTAGCGTGTCAGTCAAGCAGGAGCTGCCTGCCAGTGCTTTCATTGATTATGACAGAATGTGCTGTGAATTAAAGATGTAGGATTAGTCCCTGCAGATCTCTTCCTCTCCGCTGAGATATTTGTATTGGGTTTGCAGGACGTGGGAGCGTCCCACGGATGCTGAAAGTGCCAAAACCAACAGGTGTGAGATAGTTCAGTGCCTTTGGTTTGGCCTTTGGATTACCCAGAGCTCAGTGGTTGTCAAAGAGGTTAACAGCTTTTCAAGTCACCATGAAATCAAAATTGACATCTTATTTTTTTTTTTATGGAATGTTGCCGTATTTATTATGAATTTATTAAGAATTTTTCCATGCACATCATCCTTTTTTAAAATTCATGTGCCCTCATAATCTTTAATCAAAATAACTTCCCCTCCCTCTTGCAGCGTCTTCTCTTCTCTGATGATGTGTTTACTGGTACAAGGGCGGGACAACCTGTCAATCACATGAGATCGACCAATAGCAAACCACAACAATCCAACCGTCCAATCAATTCCCCAGCGACAAAACCAAGTCCCGCCCTTCTCGTTCAAGAAGCTGTTTTATTCAGATATGTCACAATAGGAAAGAAAAACTATAGAAACTTAATTTTTTTTTAAACTTTCAATCATTTTACATTTTACTTTTATATACATTTTAAAAAAGTATTAATTTATTTACCTATTTTACAGTATTTTCTAATAGAATTCGGGCCTTACCCCCAATTTCCACTAGATGTGGAACGGCTGCAGAACGGCTCCGCTGCGTGACAGCTCCGTGTTCCGTCGTCCGTCAATACCCACCAGGTCCGGATTTGTTGCGGAACGGCTGCGGCCGAGGACCCACGAGATCTCGCTAATTCACGTGTGATCGAGCAATATGTAGTTTCGATAAACAGAACCACCAAACCAGGAACAGTTTTCCATCCATTTTCAAGGTGTAGTGTAGGGAAATATGATCCGCCATGATCACGGTGTATTTTATTTTGAAAATTAAACGGATCTTTTATTTTGTTTTGGTTTGTTCTGTTTTTTGCTCGACTTCCTGTCCTGCGCACTCTGCCCTGTAGTGCTGCGGAGCTCTCCGGCATCCGGCAAAAATAGAAGCTATGCGTATCTGCTCCGGAGGGCTGCGGATCGCCGGAGTCGGAACGCAGCCGTTCCGCAGTCAGTGGAAATACACACATTGACTTTAATGGAAACCGATTGACTCCGCCGCCGTGCCGGAAACGTAACGCAGCCCTTCCGCATCTAGTGGAAATTGGGGGTTAGTCTGAGAATACAGGGGGAATTCGTCTGTTTTCATATTTTATTTATACATCCTTTTTTTTAATCCTCCAACCACCTAACATATTTCCTCTAGCCTGTGTATTATTTCCCACAAGCTTCAATCTCACATTTGCAGATCCTGTATGTTGTTTGTTTTTGATAAAGGACTGATAAGGAGGTGTTCAGTACTTGCTTTTGGCAAGTTAAGCTGCTCTATATGGGCACTAAGCTAAAAAAGGCAGTGATTTAGAATGCACTTCCTTTTATTACACTGAGGACCTGTCAAATCATCTTCAATTATAATAATATAGCTATTGTGTGTGAACAGAAGAGCTGCCATTTTTATCCTCCGTCCTCAGCCTTTGCCATTTATTGATTATGGCAGCATTTCATTGTGCGCAGCATCAGTATGTTGCCATAGACTCATTTTAATCAATAATAACATCAACCTTCCCATTACGGCCTAATAGAATGTAAAATTCATGATTAGGGCCCCAAATGAGTGGTATTAGCCTGAAGGTTAAAGTTCAGGTATGCTTATATAAATATTATATAAAGATTATATCGATTTCACGTAACGGTGACCATGGAGTTGGAAAGCTAAACGATTTTATCCCCTTGGTGAGACATTTTACCCCGTTGCCCCAAAGGCAGGCATACCTATTACTATTGATTTAACTTGTTTTAGAAATTCAAATAAACCCTTAAACCTGAGACAACCTTGCATTTAGTGCATCTCATCCCTGCTTCATTGGTACTTAGTACATGAGTAATACATCAGATCATATGGCTTGTTGAAGAAATGTGTGCTATTACTTTGCACATTTAAGGAAAGGCGTGCTATTACTTTTCTCTAGAATAAAACTCTAGTTTTACTGTCTGACTGATAAATGCCAAGAAACAAAGATATATTGACTTGGATGCTTATTTGAAATGAAATGGCTGGGGGAAATTTGTTAGAAAAGAGGTGGTTCAGTTTTTGTATCATTCATGTCACTGATTTCAATAATGTTATCTTCTCAGAAATTATTCGGGCAATAAGAGCCCTTGTGGCTTGATAGAATCAGTTTCACATAGCGAAAAATAATGTTGAAGTAATCTTCAATTCGAAAACACAGTTTCAGTCCAAATGGATTTAGAGATTCAAACAGTGCTCTCAGGTCTGATAAGAGGCTCTAAACCCAGATTAATCTGGCTATATCTTGTCTGAACCACTCGCGCGCCAGCTGACTAAGAGTCTAAAGGTGCGGTCACAATTTTGTGGGGAAAATGGTCCATTGTTAATTTACAGTAAGGTAATGATGAAGTACAGCTCACACAGAAGTCACTTTCATTGAAAATGTGTTTAAAAGGACAGCCAACAAATAAAAATTCTGCCTTTTACCAACCCAAATGTCATTATACACCCATAATATTAAAGTGAGAATCACTATACCTTGTGTTACCTTGGTTACACTATACCTTGGTTGCGACCCGGTAATGAATATGTCCCTGCAGCGTAAATGACGCTGGGAATTGCAATTCTTCACTAGCGATTCTCGCTTGAAGTGTGAATGTCCGCACACAAACATTGTTGGCCCTGCTAATTCTGCACTGGCTTCTTTGCAGTATTTGCACAGCATAACATCTTTATCTTGCTCGTATTGTAGCCCCGGGAAAGCGTCTAGACATTCTTTTTGGAACCTGTACCTGCTTCTTACAAGGAACAACAGACCAACATCTTGTTCTTGTTCTTTTTGTTCGAAGCTACTCTGTTCTGCCTCATTTGAGACTGAACTTTTAAAGTAAAATGTGATACTCTTCATCCCAACACAAGACAATTTCAATGCCAGTCGTCTCTAAACTTTTTCACGCCGCTTGGTTGACTGGCATGAAAAGCAACCAATCACAGTCCGAAACGTCACTGTTGATACGTAACGTACGTGTAAGGGCATTGTTAGGGCAAAACTAGAGTTGTAGTTTTTAGCTTTGATCGGGTAAGTCGCACAAGTGCTCCTAAATATCTAATATGATCACACACAGAAATTTTTTGTCGCAAGTGCGACTGAAATGGTCGCACTGTAGAGCCCTGTTTCAAACCAAGCACTGTTCTGTTGGTCAGCATGGCGAATCCTTGTGACCAATATAAACATGATTGAAATCTGCATGGGGAACTTTTTTTCCCTCACTCGAAAACTCCCAAACGTGTGGTTTCCTATTGAAGGCTGTGTTTACACTGCATGTCTTAATGCAGGGATCAGATTTTTGACCATATGCAGTTTTTTTTTTTTGTCCAACCTGTTTACATTCACTTTAATCCCCTCCCAAAATGATTCCGTTGATCGCTTTACTATGCAACATGGTTGACTCTTGGTTTGAGAGAGAGAGAGAGAGAGAGAGAGAGAGAGAGAGAGAGAATTGCCTGCGTGCGTCTGTATGTAATGATGCTTGTAAGTTTGTTTACAAAAACAGAAAAGTTATCACCTCATTTGCTGAGAAATAGCCTATGATGTAGCCTTCAGTAGTGAAGCTGTTGATTCACGTGGCAGAGTTTGAAAACTAGTATATGTGTTTTCTTAACTATAAAGTTTCCACTTTAGTAAAAGACAAATCTGTGAGTTTTTGTGCGAGCGCATACAGGCACGTCTGCATCATAATACGACATTGCCCTCGCCTTGTGATGGCTTGGAATTCCAAGGGGAATCGGATATACGCGTTAACACCCAGGTCAGGTGTCCTGATATTGAATATGCATCTGATCTAAAACCACATTTGGAAGTGACTCAGAACGGATGCGGAAAAAATCCGATCTCATGCGAATGTTTGTGTTTTAAGCATGTGCAACAAATTCTGATCTGTATCAGGTGTGATTATCAGATTTTTTGCTTGCTAAATTTCTCAGAGCAATGGTAAATGTGACCTGATCTTAATAGCCAGACCTATTTTGGCCTGTGTTTTTTTTTATGCCTAATTAAATATGACTGTGTAGATGAAACAGGAAACAACAGGAAGGAGATAGAGGTGAACAGGACCAGCAAAGGACCTCGAGCCGGGACTTGAACTCGCGTCGCCTAAGCGACTCTGACTAAAATAAAGTCTGGTCCACGCTGTAGCTTATTCTGGCCAAAAACCGCCTACTTAAACATAAGCCGCCTGACTGAGATGTATGGTCAGTCATGGTTTGTTTTGTTCTTGCGCTGTTTAGTGGGGGTTCACTGTAGATACCACAGAACTTTAAACAATATATCAACCTATTACCTTGTAGTCAGCCAATCAGGTAGTAAAAGTGCTTTCCAGTTTTCTATGCAGCAGGTCAGTGGGTGGACTGTGAACTAGCTGACTCGTGACTACATAGTGGACATCTACGCGGTGGAGGTAAAGAAGAATACACACACCTAAAGCATTTCACTGCTGCATCTGCACATTTGTGCGATGAGAAACTATTGTGGAATTAAAATAATATCCAAAAGGTTAGGAGAAACTGGGGGAGAAACTGGCGGCCAGATATGGATAATGGGGTGAGAATCAAATCGATCCTGGGGTGCATTACTCACCGTATGACCTTTTACTTCCATTTTACAGAGAGTTGTGCATAAGTTAAGACTCCCATATTCCTCGGGCACCGCAGCAGTGTTTAATTGGTATTCCTAAATAGTTTGGTTAATTGTGTTTTCTCTAATTTCACTCCTGAAGCTGTGATTTAAATTTAAATTGGACATGGTAATCACATCAATTAAAAACTGAACTTAGAAAAAACAACTACATTTGAAAATTTCTTCAAAGAATAAAGGTCTCTTTAGGGTCCATCCAGGCTAACATGTCCACTTCAGAGCCCATCACCAACAGTAATAAAATGCCTCCACAAGATCAACCTTCAACCTCCCTGTATTGTTATGGAAAAAATAGCCAATCATGCCGAGTGAAAGCTGCATTTGGGTCCCCGCAGGTTAGAGCACTTATTTTCTCAATGCTGTTTATGAAAATGATTTCAGCCGTGCTCGACGAGGGCAGACAGGGCAGGAAATTAGTGTTGAGAGGCTGTAGGATTTGCTGTATTGTAGCGATTAGGTAATGAAGTCAGCCCTCTCTCCCTATAGACTGGCTGTCTGCGTTGTCTGCAGGCCATAACCAGTAGTTATAAGTTATGATAAAATAAGCCTCACTTTATGGATGGCTGATTGTGTAATGTGGCACAGTGGTCTGTCATTTTTCATGATTGTGTCGTGCAAAAATCCTGTACCCCTTGGACTCCAACACATAATCCACCACAAAAATGCATTCATATTTAAACAACACTTTAAAGGGTTAGTTCACCCAAAAATGTTCATTCAAAAAAGTATTCTCACTTCATTCTCGTCACTTCATAACATTAAGGTTGGACCACTGTAGTAGTCACATGGACTATTTTAACAATGTTTTTACTACCTTTCTTGACCTTGAAAGTCATAATTGCGTTGCTGTCTATGAAGGAGACAGAAAGCTCTCGGATTTCATCAAAAATATCTTTGTGTTCCGAAGATGAACAAATGTCTTGAACATGAGGGTGAGTAATTAATGACAGAAACTTAATTTTTGCGTGAACTAACCCTTTAATGAGGATAGTATTGTATAATTTCTGGTTTTTGAATGTAATTGTAGGTTACACTTTACAGTAAGGTTTGATTTGTTATCATTAATTCATGTATTCATTAACATACCAAAACTACCTAATCTCTAATCTGGAATTCTGGATTAATGTTGATTTAAAAATGTAATATTATTCATTGTTAGTTCTTGCTAGCTACTACATGTAGGATTCCTTGCAAGGCAGCAAATAGAATTCCTCAAAAAGTTCCTTCGGCTAATGAAATCATTTTGGGGTGCAGGATCGAAAAGATTTTGTGCAACCTCACCAAAACAAGCATATCTCTGGTTGATTTATCATGGTGTTTGAGTTTTGCACATTACATTTTGACCAGTCCCTCTGCTTCTGACTTTTTCATCATTGTCTTGCAGAGTATCTTGAGGAATCAACAAGGCTTTGCCCTTAAACATGTTCCTAACACAAACACGCGAGACAATAGACAGTCCCAATGTGTTTGTTTTGTTGCGAGTTGTTTGCCCTTTAGCCAGGGCAGAATCATTTCTGTACACATCCAGCCCGAGGTTGTCATGATATGCTTTTTTTTGTTTTGTTCCTTTGCCCCCTTCACATTCTCTCTCTACCTCACATTTGTTTTTCACTCTTTTCCCATGTGTTTACCACCCAAAGGTTCTCAATTGGATTACTGTGTGACAGCATTGCAAACAGAATAGCTGCAGGCGCCGACTTTGAAGGCTGTCAGAGCCATAAGTAAAGGTTTTTTTTGCCTTCTTTCTTTTTCTCAATCCCATTCTACATTTCTTTCCGTCGTTCATTTGTACGGTTTCATCGTTTTTTTTTTACTTTGCTTTCCTTCAAAACTTATGAAAAGCTTTCTATAACTCCTACTTTTCTGTCTTTCTATTTTTGGCTTGTCTCATACAGTTCTTCATCAGTTTCTTTGTATTCATTGTCACAGAACTCTCCAAACAAACTCAATGTACAGTAGGTCTGATTAGTATTATGGGTTTTACTAGAGAAGAGCCAATTACAGAGTTGATTGACTGGTCGTGTGTCCAGGCATGGTCCTGTACTGCTCATTACTTCGAGTCGCTCTCATTTGTTCTCTTGTTTTTCTGCTTTTACTCCTAGAAAGTTTCCAGAGTGGTATTGTGTGTTGCCAAGCAGTTTGTCAGTAGGTCCCTTTCCGTTGCCAGTGGAAACTTGCACCATACTTCTTCGAAACAGCATCAACAGTTTTGAATTATATACAAAACATCATGTTGTCAGGTTTGAGGTGATTCCCTATCTTCTTCTTTTTTAACTTGGGGTACGATTGAGGCTGGAAAAGCGGCACAGATTTCTATTCAGATGTGAGTAATCTGACTGCCAGGAGCGAGTCCGGAGGCAGAGCTCGAGTTCACATGAAACTCGATAAGGCGAAATGCTTGAGCGAGTTTGTGAAAAGGGACAAACACAATAGAGATATAAATGGAGCAGGTTTTTTTTTGCCAGTGGGAGATGTGACTCAACATTCATATTTATGTAAATACACATGTAAGGGAATTGCTCATTGTTCTAGAAATCAAACAAAAGGGTTTGAATCAGTGCGTCTCATGATGAGCGACTCTAAAGGCGTCTTCAGTTCCGCAGTCATTTTCTCAGACTCCTGAGCAATGAGCCGTCCTATAGTTGTTTATCGACTCACTCCATCTAGATTTTGAAAAAAAAGGGGGAGGTGAGAAAGCGAGACAGAAGATTTAAATGTTTTTAATGTGCGAACAGCAGGTATGTTTTATTCATGGGGAAGCATAATTCGGTCTGCCACACACAGTCTTTCCCAGACTTTATGAGAGATTTATAAACAATCTTTAACTTTTGACCATTGAAGGCTCTATATATCAGTATTGAATTGCAACCCTCAGGCTTAGTTTTGCTTTAAAAGATATTGGTAAAAATGTGATAGATCCCAAACGAAACAGATATACATTTGTATTTTGGCACAAGAGAGAGTTGCGTTAGTCGTCCATATCCTCTGCTTGAAATCAAGACTGTTACATAAGCTCATTTCTAAAATCTAGTAAGCGGCCTTGCGATCTAGTGCATACAGATGGAGGAGCCTTGTAAGTGACTGTTTGCGTTAAACACAGAGCATAGAAATGTTAGCATGTTGCTACACTGACAGCGCAGTTTTGTTGAAACTGCATAACAGGCATACATTGGGTAAAATAGTTCTCAACTGGTTGTCATAATGTTGTAATCAAAATTTTAGATGAATAACGTATAATATATTACTTATTCAAGAACACTTGTGACAACTTTTTAGGACACTGGGTTATTAGCATACTGAATCTAAAACTACAAGCAACAACTGAATTTAATGTTGCACTGCATGATCTAATGTGACCAAAACTGAGCTTAGGTGTCAGTATAAATCCAAGAAGTCTGGCAGTATTTTGCTAAGAATTACTGACTGCACTTTCAAGAAAGTTTTTTGTTATAAAGAAACTAACTAATATGTAAATTAGGACATTGAGTGTTTAATAAAACAGCAGTTGCCTATTAAAAACAAAAGATGTCCTATGGCTGTTTTTATTATTTTACATTCTTGAGTATTCAGATATCGCACAAAAGAAGATTAAGTAGTTGTTGTTGTATCAAATAATAAATCAAGTATTGAAATAAATTGGATATACATTCTTAGTACCGGTACTCTTATCATTCAGGTAGATGCGTTGGTGACAGTCAAATTAGAATGATTTCTGAAGGATCATGTGACACTGAAGACTGGAGTAATGATGCTGAAAATTCAACTTTGCATCACAGGAATAAATTACATTTTAAATAGAAAACAGTTATTTTGAATTGTAATATTATTTTATAAAATTACAGTTTTTCCTGTATTTTTAAATCAAATAAATGCAGACTTGGTGAGCATAAGATACTTTTTTCAAAAACATTATAACATTTTAATTGTACCGTATATTCAAACAATTTTATAATCAACTTCTCTGCCTCATCCACCATCTTAAATAACCTTTACAGTGAGCTTGTTGCAGTGGATTCTGGGATTGCCTTTGTGACGATGTCATAAGTTACCCCTGATTGCGGGGTAAATTTATCCCGCAATATTTATTTATTAAAATGTGCATTTTATTACAAACACATGCACAGGACAGTTTGTTTGGTTTATATTTTTTGTATAAATGTTTGTTTTTCATTGTTTGGTTAAATATGAGCTTGGTAACTTTTTCTAGTCTACGGTCCACAATAGACTGATGACAAAAGACACCAAGACTTTTATTTCTTTATTTTGTTTATTTAGAATTTACATCAATATTAGTTTATATCCTCATTTTCAAAAACGTATCTTCGGGGGTTCATGTCTGCAGCATGGTTCCTGGGGTGGGGGTTTAAGAGGAAGTGCGGTCTTCCTGTTCCTCATTTTATGCCATCCCTAAGAATTCTGGGTAGTGTAGGCACAGTCCATTTCCCAGTGTAAGCAGGGGGTTATTGTTTCATTGTTTTATTGTTTATTTTGGTAGTATGTAGGAATGTATTTATTATTTGTATTATTTTTCTTGTATAATTAATGTTAATGTATTTTGAATATTATTTTCATTTACGTGTGTTTATGTATTATGTATGTGTACATATTATTTAAATTCCCTATTATTATCAAATGGTTGAACCTTTCAGTATAAAATAATTTATTTTGTCTGTTCAGTCAGTTCTGGTAAGGGACCGTCACCTCCGTGAGAAGGGTCACCTTCAGTGTCTTTGTTGATGTTATTTTTGATTTATTATTATTTTTCTAAAGTCAATAAAATGTTTAATTGACTGCCAGCCGTGTCTCCTGCCTTTTGTTCTGGTCATGTCCCCTCAGCCTTCTTTAGAAAGAGTGCAAGCAAGGTATTTTAAAGGGATTGTTCAACCCAAAATAAAAAATAATAATAAATAAAAAAAAGTCTGTTTTGTCCATACAATGAAAGTCAATGGAATCCGATGCTGTTTTGCATCCCATTGACTTCCATTGTATGGACAAGAACAGTTAAAACAGCCCTTAGAATATCATCTGGTATGTTCCACCAAACAATGAAAGCCATTCAGGTTAGGAATGACATGAGGATGAGTAAATGAGAACTCTTTAAAGTTGTCGATAAGGTTACTGCCTTACTTTTAGGACAGTCCTCATGGTGTGGTCTAGGTAGGCAACTCATTAGAGCAATAGTATGAGGTTTGAAACGATAGCTACAATTAAATGTTAATATAATGCCCGTTAAATCACCTCTCTCAAATATGAAAGTATTTGTCATCGCTAAACCTTTTCTGTTAATTAATCACCCTCCAGCCTCCTCGCTCTCACATGCTAGTAATCTCTCCCCTCTTCACGTTTATGGCAGACACGCCGCCCCCTATGAAGTCAAATACGCCATATATAATCTCCAAGTCTTCCTTCGTAACCTGTTCCCTGCTGTTCGCAAGGCAGCTCGGCCATGATTCCTGCTCTAATCTACAATCTTTCTTATGACTTTCTCCTTCATTCTTCTGCCTGGATTAATTCCTCATATTAGCTTTAATTACACAAATGGCTCTGTATCTTATTAATCTCTTCATTGCAGACGGAGCACAGCTTTGCACACCATTGGTTATAAATAATTGAATGAGATTTTAAACCACCAATTAAGTCAAGCAGCAGGGAGAGAGGAAATCCCTTGGTGGGCGATTCATTAGTAATAATGTTTGACATTTTCACCACCACAAAATGGAGGCATTGGACACCATTGTGTAATTATGTCTGCAGAGGCGTATATTATATATCGACAAAACATAGTGGTGTGGTACAGTTTGGACAGATGTGTATGAGGAATATAAGCAAATAAAAGTGAAAGTAGAGCGCGAGTGCCGAATTTAGTTCCTTTTCACATTTTCTAGAGGAATCGAAATGCACGTGTCTTATCAAATTGACGGTTCTTGAGAATTTGGAACCGGTTCTTGATATCCAATCCTACATGTAACTAAGCTTTAATTAAACAATTTAAAAATGCCATTTATTTGTCCATGTTGTACATTTTTATATTTGAATTGAATATATATTTTTTATTTATTTGCAATCTCTTTTTTATGTGACATATTTCTGGACGAAACGGTTCCTCGCATGTATTGTTACTCTATTGTGTATTATAGCATGCTTGGTTTGGCCAAGCATAAACCAGAACCATCCAGTTTAAAAAGCCATTTATAAAGAATCATCTTTGAAAATAATGTAAAATACTACATAGTTCCTCTTCTTTAGTGCTGACTCTTCACATATTCTGTGTGTTATGATATAGACATGAAGACTAGTGCATAGTGTCCTGCATTTGGCCAGTTAATCTGACACACATTGTCTTTGACCACTTTTTTTTTTTTTTGTCACACCAGTTTTAGGCAGCACTGTAGGAAAAAGTGAGAAAAAAAGCTTAACGCACACAACAAATGTAGAGATAATTGCAAAAATCGACTCATAACTAGACTCTTATGACTCTGGCTTTATAACATAAGGCCTAGAGAGGTTAGTACAAAAAACCCCAGAATTGTCTAGTTGCATCAGAATGATTTTGCTGAATTCAGTTTCTAAATGGCACAGAGGAAATGAGCAGACCCTTGCCCTCCCAGCATGCCTGCCTGTCTGTCACTTCACCTGCGTGTCCTTTTTGAGGCAGGAGGAAACTATTAATTTTCTCTACAGGAAAGTAAGCCACTTATTCACTGACTCATTCAGGTACTAAGAAGCACTGCAAGATATCCAATATCGTTGTTGTTGTTTTGCCACCTTTTGAATGGGCTTTTTTTAATGGAACCAATGTACTATTCATGGTCAAACAAGTAGGTACGTTTTAAATTTCCAGAGAGGAAATTTCAAGCCTTTTTTTCCCTCTCATGTCCTTGTATTGTACCAAGTTGAGCTGTATATTTTTGTATTGCATGTAGCCCGTACTCTTAAGGTAAGTATTTCAGACTACTTTGTCAAATGGACCTAAATGAACACTTTCCTCAAATCTAAATAAAAAACTGTATAATCTCTACAGGTGTCCAAGTAAAAGCAATTTGATGTGGAATTTCGCTCTATGAGGTTGCCGGGTTGCCTCCTGTTGCGCACCGATCTCTGTCATCTTACCAGATCATGGCAGTTTCGACACAGATATATTCCCCCGCCTCCTTGAGACGAGGCAGCTGAAGTGTCTTTGTTCTGCTCCATTACTCGCGGTTAGGAGCTGCGATTCGTCTCCATCTGCTGCTTCTGTCGCGCCTCACCAACTTCGGTTTCCCCCAGACACGGTCACCGAATATAAAAAAATGAAATTACTGAAAAGTGGCGAAGTGTTTTCATGGTCTCCTGTGCAGATTTGCCACTCTCAGCGGGGCATTTTCTCTCTCTAATGAATCATTGTGTTTTCTGAATTTAATTGAATGTTGGCTTGTTACTTCAGTTCGTTCCTTGTGTATCTTTTGTCTGTAATATGCGTATAAAGACAAGTTTATGGAAACAAGTATGTAATCTGTATTAAAGGTGCTGTAGCCATTCAGGAACCTCCACCAAATTTGGACCTGAATTTACTAAACTGTTGAAGCAATTATAATAAGATAAAGAAAATGATATCTTAAAAAAATAGTAGTGTAGAACACATGCCAAATTCTTAGAAACGTACCTTCGATGTGTAAGAGGTGTAATGCACAAATTTCGAGAATTATTCGTTTATAAACTATATTGCATTTTTGGGGAGTCACACCGTTAACTATTTTAATCAACGACATCTAAAAAGTTCATATTTACAAAAAATGTAAGACTTATTGACCCTGACATATTGACTAGTTATTTTACTGAGAAATAAAAATAAAAATGCCAAAATACTCAAAATCAAGGTTTAATTAATTAAATATTTTGATATCAGGACAGTTGTATCACAATATACGTATATTTTAATTCAGAAATTAAAAAACATTTTCTTCAAGTGGTTTATTGAAGTGCATTCATTGTACTGTATGTATAAACTGAATTTATAATGTATTTTTGAATGAATAGGTGTCAAAGCCATTGACATTGATAATTATCTCAGTTCCTCAGTATATCTTAAATTATGTCTTTGCAATACTTGATATGAAAAGCTTTCCAATGTTCATCATAATGTACGGATGGATTCACCCTGTCCGTTTCTTCCGACAGGGCTTTCTGAAGAGCGAGCGAGTGGCCCGCATGGTCCAGGGCGGAGGCAGTTCTGCCAGTGACTTCCGTGAGATCTTCAAGAAGAACATCGAGCGCCGTGTACGCAGCCTGCCCGAGATCGACGGCTTGAGCAAAGAGACTGTCCTCAGCTCCTGGATCACCAAATACGATGCCATCTATAAAGGAGAAGAGGACCAGCGGCGGCCTCAGGGACGCATGCCCTTCAGCGCTGTGTCCGAGCTCATCCTCAGCAAGGAGCAGCTTTATGAGATGTTTCAGCTGATCCTGGGAGTCAAGAAGTTTGAACATCAGCTGCTCTACAATGCCCTGCAGGTCAGTAGTAGCTGAGTTTTAAGGGTTTGTAATGGGTTTTCCCCCCCGAAAGTACTGGATGGTATTATATAGGGCGGTACAATAAATAGAAATAAAAGCAAAACCATGGATCTCTGCTTCTGCTCTGAGTTTGGGTTGCTTTACCATGCATTTGGGAAGACATGCGCCAACCAACTTCCCAAACACGTAATGCAATGTTTCTTTCAAAACAGAAGTTTGATGGTTTAACGTTTGAGAATGAAGAAAATAATGATGCGTTCCATTTGTCCTCAGAAGTGGGGAAATTCCTCGTTCCCAGTAAGAACTTTTAACTGGAACGCCCACTCAAGTCGGAGTTGCGATTGGGAAACTCAGGGAAAGTGCAACAATCCTGACTTAAGAATCTAATATGGCTGCTCAGCACATAAACCATAGTGAAACTGTTGTAATATATTGTTTATTAGCACTTCTGTTAGTCCGTCTCACAATAAACTCAGTGGTGCACACAGTACTATACATCCTATTGTTCATACAGATTACTCTTATCTGTATAAACAAAAATGACTGAGTATTTTAAGTTGTTTCCGCTTTTGTCAGGAAAAACTTTCTCTTAGACCAAATATGGCGTGTTTTTGAGAGATATCAAAAGTCTGGGAGTTTGGCCATGACAGCTTCATTTCTGAGGCTTTTAAAAATGGCTGACACCACAATTCAAAACATTTGTAAAAAAAAAAAAAAAAAAAAAAACGAAAAAGAACAGTCATAATTATCAGTTGTTTGATTTTTTCACAATCCTCCTTATAAATAAATATCTCAGGAAAAAAATTCTGAGTTTTCAAAGCAGAGTAACATTGATGTTTCATTGTTCTCTGACATTGTTCTGACTTGACATGTTCTGTATAGTGTTAGAAAAATTGCCCAATTTCCACGAATGTCCTCAAAGGGGATTTTACAAAGAACAGAAATAAATTGTTGGGTCACAGATTCCTTTAGCAGATTTTTTGGACAAAGGATTTTGATCCCAGCAGACCTTCAGTGTTCACCTTGCAATCGGAAAAAGTCTGCTGGTACCAAACCGTTTAAGTCTTTTTGTGCTTTTGGTGTAAACCGGTAATCAATTTTTCTCCAAAAATGGAAGTGAATTGCATATCATACATTATTGAGTTAAGGTGCAAGATATCCTTAATATTGAATAAAATATTGTGTAGACATTGGATTTACACTGTGGTCACATTTGTTTATGCTGATTTTTAGGAAAATCTGTGGAACTACAGTACCTTATTTTCCGGGGGAAAATAATGCGCACCT
Organism: Phoxinus phoxinus; assembly: GCF_949152265.1. Classification (NCBI taxonomy): domain Eukaryota; kingdom Metazoa; phylum Chordata; class Actinopteri; order Cypriniformes; family Leuciscidae; genus Phoxinus; species Phoxinus phoxinus. The sequence continues at coordinate 19,081,217 of NC_136900.1, read as the reverse complement.
GACTATGCTAAGTCACACCTGGTCAAAATGTCATTGTTGAGAGAAAAAAAACACACATAAGTCGCAACAGTTTATCGGTCACATTTTATCATTACCGGTACATTCAGAAATAATGTAAAATGCTAGTAAATAAAACGTGTAGTATTCACAGCGCTTCACTTTTTCCACATTTTATGTTACAGCCTTATTCCAAAATGGATTAAATTAATTTCCTCAATTCTACAAACAATACCACATAATGACAACGTGAAAGAAGTTTGTTTGAAATCTTTGCAAATTTATTAAAAAATAAAAAACGAAAAAAATCACATGTACATAAGTATTCACAGCCTTTGCCATGACACTCAAAATTGAGCTCAGGTGCATCCTGTTTCCAATGATCATCCTTGAGATGTTTCTACAACTTGATTGGAGTCTACCTGTGGTAAATTCAGTTGATTGGACATGATTTGGAAAGGCACACACCTGTCTATATAAGGTCCCACAGTTAACAGTGCATGTCAGAGCACAACCCCAGCCATCAAGTCCAAATAATTGTCTGTAGACCTCCGAGAGGATTGTATCAAGGCACAGATCTGGGGAAGGGTACAGAAACATTTCTGCAGCATTGAAGGTCCCAATGAGCACAGTGGCCTCCATCATCCATAAATGGAAGAAGTTTGGAACCACCAGGACTCTTCCTAGATCTATGGCCGCCTGGCCAAACTGAGCGATCGGGGGAGAAGGGCCTTAGTCAGGGAGGTGACCAAGAACCTGATGGTCACTCTGACAGAGCTTCAGCGTTTCTCTGTGGAGAGTGGAGAACCTTCCAGAAGAACAACCATCTCTGCACTAATCAGACCTGTATGGTAGAGTGGTCAGACGGAAGCCACTCCTCTGTAAATGGCACATGACAGCCCGTCTGGAGTTTGCCAAAAGGCACCTGAAGGAGACTCAGACCATGAGAAACAAAATGGTCTGATGAAACAAAGATTGAACTCTTTGGCCTGAATGGCAAGCATCATGTCTGGAGGAAACCAGGCACTGCTCATCACCTGGCCAATGCCATCCCTACAGTGAAGCATGGTGAAACCTGCTCCAGAGCGCGCTGGACCTCAGACTGGGGCGACGGTTCATCTTCCAACAGGACAACGACCCTAAGCACATAGCCAAGATAACAAAGGAGTGGCTACGGGACAACTCTGTGAATGTCCTTGAGTGGCCCAGCCAGAGCTCAGACTTGAACCCGATTGATCATCTCTGGAGAGATCTGAAAATGGCTGTGCACTGACTCTCCCCATCCAACCTGGATGGAGCTTGAGAGGTTCTGCAAAGAAGAATGGGAGAAACTGCCCAAAAATAGGTGTGCCAAGCTTGTAGTATCATACTCGCCATAGTCCCAGTATAGTGACGGGGACACTATACTGTCAAAGAGCGCCGTCCTTCGGATGAGACGTTAAACCGAGGTCCTGACTCTCTGTGGTCATTAAAAATCCCAGCATGTCCTTCGAAAAATAGTAGGGGTGTAACCCCGGTAACAACCTCTCTCCATCATGGCCTCCTAATCATCCCCATATACTGATTGGCTTCATCACTGTCTCCTCTCCACCAGTAAGCTGGTGTGTTGTGGGCGTTCTGGCGCAATATGGCTGCCGTCGCATCATCCAGGTGGATCCTGCACATTGGTGGTGGTTGAGGAGATTCCCCCCTTCTATGTAAAGCTCTTTGAGAACCCAGAAAAGCGTTATTTAAACGAATTATTAATTAATTATTATACTCAAAAATACTTAAGATGCTGTAATTGGTGCCAAAAGTGCTTCAACAAAAGTATTGAGCACTATGCACTATACTTATGTACATGTAATTTTTTTCGTTTTTTATTTTGAATAAATTTGCAAAGATTTCAAACAAACTTCTTTCACGTTGCCATTATGGGGTATTGTTTGTATAATTTTGAGGAAAATAATGAATTTAATCCATTTTTTTGAATAAGGCTGTAACATAACAAAATGTGGAAATGTTACTAATTTTATTAGATATATCTCAACTTAAAGGCTTACAAATGACAAACAACCCAGGACAAAAAGCTTTTCTTTCGGAATTTAATGATTTTTGACAATTACATGTTGTCTTGATAGTTTTTCCTATAATCACAGTAAGCAATTTAGTGCCTTTAATCCTTTGCCCTTTACCTTTAATCACCTGAGCACAGGTGGCTTTACGCCATCATCAGCCTCTTTGAAAACATCTCAGAAAGGTCAGGGGTTGATAGGAAATGGTCCAACTGGCTTGCCCTCCTGTTATCTTTCACTAGCCTTTCCCCAGGGGACAGGAGGAGTAAAAAAGAGATGTGGTGGGTGGTCTTCACGGACGTCTCTTTTCATCGCAATTGCAGTTAGCAGATCAGTGTAATTAGGCTGGTTGAGCCCAACATTAATTGGCACGTTTGGCATCTAACTGGGATCTTATGGTTGGGTAAAAGCAGGGGACTTCACATTATGCTTAATATATCCTTTTTTAATTATCTTCGAGTGTTTGTTTGTTATTTACAATAATTGATTGAAATCTATTTATCTAAATGTATTTTTATTTAAAGGTTGTTTTTTTGTTGTTGTTTTTTTTGTGCTGTTTTACTAGCTATTCTACATCTTAAGATACTGTTTTGGGTTCAATACAAGTGATGATACATACCAATAATTTCATCCCTTCATTTGTAAAAAAAACAACAAGCAAAATCACATTTACGGTAACAAATGGAAGTCTATGAGGCTGAAATATGCAGTGCATGGCACATATTAATTGTTACCTGCAAAAATTGTTTTATTTGAGCCGTGAAACTGTCTTGGTCGTTCTGTTGTAGGTGGATGAACTCCATTGGTTATGTGATATAATTGGACAAACAAGGTTAGTAAGCAATTTTGTCATGCTAGCATCATTTTAGCACATGTAATGTTGAAGTATTGTGGCAATAATATCAAAACAGTTTGTTTTAACATGAAAACAAGTGCAGTGTCTTGCTGGATAGACTTCCATTGTAAATGCATTATTGTAAATACAATTTTGCTTTCTTTTACAAACTGTGGGAAGAAACACTATTTGATCTAGTAATCGACAGCATGTCACAAATGCTTTTGAGAGGCTTAACTTGTTTTGATCCTGGAACATTTCTTTGAATTAAGATGATCTACAGTTTATGTTTCAAAAAAAAAAAAAAAAGGAAAAGTGGGATCTTTTTTTCTTTCGGTTTAAATGGTGTGCCTCTGTGTTCATTTGTTTCGTGCAGGGATTTATTGCCATTAAGCACAGCATTGCTTTTTAACGGCACAATCCAGAAGGCAGCATGTCGTTTTCTGAAAGCTCGCACACACGGATCTCATTTTCTGAATCCTCTTTTCGTACTTAATATTGTTAGACAAATGATGTGAAATTGCAGCTTGGTTCCAATCAAATCAAGCTTGAACTACCGGTGCTAATCTCTCTCAGCGCTTATTAAGAATTTACGCACCTGTGTGCATTTTATGGATCCGTGTCAGCTGACATTTAAAAGTTCGTTTGCTTGCATGATGTTAGATTCGGCATTAGTTGGTGGCTCAGCATTCGATAAATCACTCATGCGCATGTGTTTAAAGGGCAAAGGAGTGCAAATTTACGAGTGGTGTTGTAAAAAATACAAGGAATACTGTAGAGCAAAGCAAACAGAGTGGATGATAATGACTAGGGACGATTTAGAGACATGCAGAACAGGGTATTTTCAGATTTAATTAGTCAATCTTAAAGGAGCTCTGTCGTCTTTAAAATGCAATGCATTTTTGTAAAAAAAAAAAAAAAACGTTCAAGTGTCGCACAGACCATTTCACTCATAAATGTAAAAACCCATAGGAAAAATCGAGGGAATTAGTCTTCTGGGTTTTATATCCCTGCACCACTCTATTGTTACCAAATCTGTTTTGATGTGCTTCAAAGGGAAGACCCTCTCAGAGAAATCCATTGCCTTAAAAGCACTGCTGCATAAAAAATAAATAAAAATCTAGATTAACTCCGTAGTCAATCTCACTAATCGACTTGTCGACCATCCTGACGCATCTGGATTTTTAAACTAGAGGAGTCTTGAAATGAGATTTGGATGGCATGTGGATTGGGTGTTAAATGTAAAAAAGGAAGGAGAAATGAGAGGATATGGGGGGGAAAGGGGGAGGGGAGTCAGTGAGAGCTATTCTTGGATCTTTCCGTTCTCGGCCATTTCCTTCATTGATTATTATCTTACACTCTTGCACATTGACTCACCAGCTTGCTGTTCATTTTGTACCTTTACACTTACTTGCACGTGTGTTCATGTGTGTCCGTTTAAAATGGGAAAGTTTTATCTTTCATAAGGCTGAATATTGGTGATTTATGCATAACATTCCCATTATTTTAGGTTCAAAATTATATACAGTACATTTATAATGGAAATTGTGTGTATAATGTGTGTGTGTGTGTGTACATATTTATATATACACTTTTTTTAATAGGTCATATTTTTTAGTCATCCTTTTTGTCTTCACTAGATCATTTCATGTTCCTGTGGTGTAAGAAATGTACAAATATTCAATGTAGTCTCAATTAAAATGCCGTTTTTGTTCTTATTTTAAATTTTTATTGAAAAAATGGCAACATGCTGTATTAGATGAAGTATAGCAATATTAAACCATGTGACAAGTCAACTTTTCAAAAGTATTTCATTTACAACTACAGCTATCAGCGTTTTATGTTGTCAATCACGATGATGTACCTGCACTTAAAGCTACATTCCCTGGATAAATCACATATATCATTTTCACTGCCAAACACTTATTTAACACATCGTGCATTGTTCATTTTTATTCTCCTGCTCGATCTGTCTTGCTTTAAACGTTTAAGTGTTTTTCTTTGATAGCCGCTCCACCCGGTGTCAGATTATGTTATGGAGTGATTGGCGAGAGAAGAGAAAGAAGGAAACCGAAAGAGACTGGAAGCATGACAATTGAAATGTCAGTAAGTGGAGGGTGTCACACAAAGGAAGAGGAAGATATATAACAGGACTAGGAGACAGCGGCAGATGAGTGCAGAGAGGTGACAGACTGAGGAGAAAGAGTGATGTGTTCGAGTTGAGGTAAAGGTGGATGAAACAAAGATCAATAACGCGAAGTAAACAGATAAAGTGAGATTGACTGGATACTGTAGATGCAGACAGAGACTAATGGAAGGTAATGAGAAGTAGAGAACAAAGGACAAAAAATAATATTTTTGGATGTGTATTTAGATGCAAAAAATATTAACCCTTGACTGGTACAAGTTTAAATACAGCAGTAGTAAACTGGGAATGCTATGAATGCGTAAATTTGAGTGAAATCGATTTTTGAAAAGCAAACAAATGTAGGGCGGGACTTATCCATCATGATTTGTCATGAAGACCGAATAGTTTGCATGACTTTTTCCAACTTGTGTTTTTTTTCTTGTGCAAAATCAAAAAAATTATTGTATGCAATTATCAAAATCAAAAGTTGAGATATAAAGGAAAGCGTGCTCAAAAACGTTATGTTATAATTAAAGGTTAAAACATCCATAAATCACTGTTTACATAGAAAACTCAACCCACAGTAACTTGAGGTTACATAATCAATTACTTTTTTGAAGTAACAAGTAAAGTAATATCTGAGTTACTTTTTCAAACTAGTAACACAACACATTACAGCTTAAATAAGAAAATTTGGCATGAAATGAAATGAAAATCTATTTTTAAATGTGACCGATTCATTCATGTATATGTTTAGTTTTAACAGTTTTTGTTATATTTAATCCAAATCTTCCAGTAAAAACGACGGACTTCTCTCTATTGACGCATGACGAACTTCTCCAATAATTTTTTTACAACTGACTGCAAGCTCGCATTTATTTTTGAATGCAATGCCCACATATCAAAATCCAATTAACAACTGTTCCAACTCCCCACCCTACATGTATGTCACAAATCAGAAGAAAAGATCTGTCACTACTTCGCAACTACTGTTTGCTTTCTCCGCAAATGTATTTATCTGGAATGCTTACCTGCTATGGCTGAATTTTACCTGTGATATCATATTCTGTAACTCATCTGATTGGAAGACAGAAATGGACAGGAAATCATGGGAAACTAATCTTATAAATCACATCATCTCATGGTCAACCATAGATGACCACATTAAATCAGTCAGCTGATCAATAAATCAAGCACCCTGTGAGGTGTGGAACATCTGGTCGGGCAGACAGGCAGGCGGGTCGTGTCTCAGGTGGACACATTGAGAAATCCAGCTGTGCCCTTCTGATCAGAGAAGCCCGTCGCTGTAGCCCAGCCCCCCCTGTTCTCTTCTCAGCACCTGTCATCATCTTTCTAATGAACACATTCAGCCTGGCCTTGTCATCTCTCGTTAGCTCGCCGCGACGGGGCCGGAGGACGCGCCCCGCAGCTGAGACACCGGGAAGAGTAATGAATTACCACAGCGATACTCATATCTGTCTGACAGGGTCAGGGCGGACCATCAAAAACAGAGGCGGCGCGTCCCAGTGACATCACACTGCAGACTTGAAGGAATAGTTGGCTTAAAAATAAAAACTCTATCAGCATTTACTCACGCTCAAGTTGTTTCAAAACATGTATGAATTTCTTTCTTCTGCTGAACACAAAGGAAGGAAGATATTTTGAAGAAAGTAATCAGACAGTTGATGGACATATTGACTAGGAAAAACAAATACTATGGAAGAAGTCAATGGGGTCCATCAACATTCTTCAAAATATCTTCAACATTTTTTTTTTTTTTTAAGCGAACTATTCTTTTAAGGTTAAAAAATATTGAGTCCCTAAAAGCATGTGACATTGACGTTGACATGTTTAAAAAGCCTCTAAAGAATTTGTCCTAATTATAGCTAATTCAATATCTACATGGCGTCTGGTGGAAAAATATGTTGATTATTCATATAATTTTTGCATGAAGTCTCCTATCTAGAACAATTACTACCTATTGCGAGACATGAAACCATACACTTGTTAGCTGTGGTCAGATAGAGGCATTAACGCGTTAGAGAATATTTATGAGGAGACAGGGTTAAGGACATACCGGGATCTGCAGTCTTGTTATAATCTGCCTGGATTCTCATGGTTCTTGTATTTACAGCTGAGATCTTTACTTAAGGCTTATGGAGTTCCTTGGGACATATATGGCTCATTGCTTTGAATCCATGAAGGGGAAAACAGCCACGGTCTCTATTATTTATGGTAGTCTTGTCATGGAGAAATGTGGAACTCTTGGTATTACCTGCATTTGGGACAGAGAGCTTAGAGCGCAGGATCACAGTTTTGATTGGGAAACAATATGGCAAAATGTTTCAGTCTCATCTAAAAACCCTTCCCACCAGCTGATAAACTACAATGTAATCCACAGAATATATTACACACATCTGAACCGTTTTAGAGTGAAACTCTTTCCCTCGAGCCTGACAAGCCAAACCCACATCAAGATGTTGGGTCTAGGAACACACCATTGGCAGGGCTCAATCCGAGAGCCGGGATAAACGGTTGTCTTTCAAATTCCCTCTGCACGCTATAGGATAGCGCTCCAACCAACCAGAGCAACGATGGTGGTGACGTAGTCAGAGCGACGGAACACATCTTCTTTTTTAAAGAATGACTTCAGTGCCGTTCTTTTCTCAAAGAAAAGCTTAACTCCAAGTCTTCCAGAGTCAAGGCCAAAGCCGATTCGAAAGACCGCTGTTCGCCAGCGGCAGCAGCCATCTTCTTTGTTTGCTTCTTTGAACCGTTGCAACTCTGCCGTCATTATGTTAAGCCCACCCACCAACTCTATACACGATGTGATTGGCCTGACTAGAGTTTGGTTTTTCCAGCTCGCTAGCCAACGGAGAGTTGCTAGACAATCCCGGCTGCAGATTACATTTGCTGCCGCTAGGGTGCGTCTACATTTCTAGGCTACTTTCCCTCCCCTGTGACAAATGTAGCACTGGGACAATTGGCAGTTTTTTCCGTCTATTCTGGGAATGTCCACCGATCTTCAACTTCTGGGTTAAAGTCTCTGCTGTTCTTTCACAACCTTTGGAACTGACAATTGATCCTTAGCCATGTCTTTTCCTTCTTAATGATGTCTCCTCTGTAACCTTAACTTTAAATCAAAAACGGACTTTCTTCTCCTGGTTAACAGCTGCCAAGAAAACTATCATTAGTTCTTGGTTTCCTCATAATTCTTTGTCAAAACAGCAACGGTTGTCCTATTTTATAGATATTGTTCATTTGGAGCGATCAACTGCATTAATTAATAGAGCAAAGATTATAACTATTATGCACTGGAACCAAACTCATGACAGCTTGATTTCTATTCTTAAAACTTAAGTGATCTAAAGGTATAGGATATGAGAGTATACCAAGATGTAGATCAAGGCAAATGGGACTGCAGGTTCTCTTTGTTTTTGTTTTATCGGTTTCCTTTTTAAATAAATAAATAAATCCTTCATAAATTTATCTTTATGTCAACAGACAGTTTCTGCCTGTAAATCATCTATCTCTGACATTATGTAATGTATATAGTTATTTTATTTATTTATTATTCTCTATGTTTGTTTATCTGTTTCTCTTGTGTATACCCGTTTTGTATATTTGTTATCCGTTATGTCCACACTCAATTAAGTCAGTGAAAATGTGTCAGTGTTAATGCTGGTAACTTCGTTCGTAAGAAAAGCATAATAAAGTGTTGGTAAAAAAGAGCTGGGCAACAGTATAGTTACATTTAATTTTTAAAAAAGAAATGAAGATGAACAAAGTTTTTACGGGTTTGGAACAACATGAGTGCGAGTAATTAATGGCAGGAAATTTCTTTTTTGAGTGAACTAACCTCTTGACATGATGTGAGTATTCCAATTTTTTTGTTTTTATGGCTATCGTCACTACTGGTATATTGAAGTCAGTGTTTTGAATCGATTCATTGAAATAAACTGTTTCACAGAACTTGATTGTTGTTGATCAGTCTTTTTAGCTACTGAAGCTTAAATAAGAGATGCTATTAAAACAGAAAATGAAAGCTAGTATTGACAACCAAGTAAAAAGCACAGTTCTTTGATCCGGCACAATCATTAGAAATGTATTTTAAACTCAAAGTGTGGCTTAAAGCAAACCAGTCTTGTGACCATTAAGTGAATTTTTTATTTATTTGATTTTTTTTGCTTGTATTTGTTCATTTTTGTTATTTTGTATGTTATAATCTCTGTATTTCTGTATTTGTCTAGGGACTACGGATGTAAATTAGCCCTGTGGCTATAATCCGGCATGTTTACGTCTGTTTTTGTTGTTTCAATGCAGATGTTCATTAATGTGCATTGTCCCTGTCAAATAAATAAATAAAAATGGTCAATATTCAATAAATGGCCAGAAAGCACAGAAAGACAACCCATACTTTTTTTATTGCGAGAATAAATCTGTGTGACTGGAGACGGCTGTCTTTTAATTGGTTGGCTAATTTAGATGAGGGGGGTAAAGAAAGCTCGGGGAAGATTAGAGCGTGACAGCGGCATGTTTCTCTCCAGGCTGGTGACGTCTTTCATTAGGGCACTCCTAAGGCTTGTTGTCATAGAAATTGTTGCCAAACTAACCAAAATAGAGCAGCTAGAGAAAAGTGAACCAGTTGGTAACACGGCAACAGAAAAGAATCTGGTGTGCATATGTGTGTGGCTCTGGGGAGGTGATACATTCTCCTCAAACGAAAGCCATTTTAATGCATTATGAACACAAACCTGCTGTGCTGTGCCGCTGGTATATTTCAGTGGGATGTCCGTGCCGCTGTCCGTGTTTTGGCAGTTTTATTATTCTTTCTTTAGCCACTGTTTGCGTCATTGTGCTGGGAAATGGCTGATGTGGTCATTCTGGCTGTCAAAACCAGCAATTCATGACAGAATTATCTGCTCGGCTGGGGACATTTCAAACTTTCAAGCTGTCAATCATAATAGATTTCCAAAGCTTACTGTATTAAGGCAAGAAAAACATAAATTGTCAGCACTCAGACATGACAATTATAAATAAAATGACTAATATTATCTTAGCATCTGCTTTAAATTAATTTAAATGATTGGAATCAAAAATGTAATAATTACAAAAATGAAAAATTATAAAAGTACAATTATTGTTTGTTGTTATGACTACTGCTACTGCAATAATTATAAATATTATAAATCAATCCGTCCGTCCTTCCTTCCTTCTTTCCTTCCTTCCTTAATGGATCATATTAAATTGATTAAAATTATGTAAATGAAACATAAATTTGCAAAATGTTTGTTGTTGTTGTTGTTTAAATTATAGTATACTTTTATACTTTAATTATTTAATGCATAATTTAAAAAAAAAAACTTTTTTTTTTTTTTTCAAATTGTACAAATGTGTATTATTATTTTAAGAGCAACATCAATATACATCAATTAAGAGCAAATCATTAGGAATATGAATTGCATTAGCAGATCTTTGAGATTATTGGGATATTAAATGAATCTTGTGGTATCCTGTGGAAGTAACAGACGGGTCATTTTATAGGATCTTTTTGTAATTCACCAAGTGAAGCTGAAGCAGAATCTGATTGGCCCTGATCCTCAGGTCCAACCTTATCTTAATTAAATGTCACATTTTTGCAGTGTGCATTCAGACATGTACAGTAGCTCACAGTCTAAATAGTGTGCTGAGAGCAAACACCAGAGTTATTAGTCACTAATTAGTTATAAATAAGCTATGAATGTTGTTGGTTATGTGATTTTACACAGGCCTTAATTACCTGTCTGAAATAGATGGCACCGTTAATTCTTAATTAGTGGCCAGTATCCACTAATTCCCTTTAGAATGTTCTTTTAATTATGCGCTTCCGCATATATTGCTCACTAAATAAATAATATTCTTGAAACCTGACAGATATGAAGACCTCTGCGGTAAAATCAAACCCATGGGCACTGTATTATTTCCGGTGTAGCCATCAAAGTGAAAATGTTGTTCACAATTCCCAGAAAACTGCAGCCATTATCACATGATTATTTGATCTCACCCTGACCTTGACCTCCTGTTGTTGGTGGGGTCATTAGGTATATTATTAGTGGGTTTTAAATGTGGTTTTCATCCCTGTGATGCTCTCATTACTTCCTGTACGTTTCACAGGTGCACTTTCTTTAACTCCTCTTACCATCTGCGTAGATGTGGCTAACTACATCATTAAGGCCTCCCACATGTGACCAGACCAGCGCCGGGCTGACAGGAGGCCTTCATCTGGTCTGCTTGCTCCCACACACTCCTTATGTGAGATTTTGAGGCGTTTGTTGATTTGCATATGTTAATAGAATGAGTCGATAATGAACGTTGATGTGATGGGAGCAGTAGATCGGCTCAGCAAAGCATGGCCGACATCACCCGGCCTCATTACAGAGAGTGTCACACTGCTTCACTCAAACAATGTCCTGATAAAACCAGATCTTTGCATGTTCTTCTGCTGTTTAGATAAGTGTTTTTGAAGTAACAATTGAAATCAGAACAGTTCTAACAGGTATTGTGTACACAGTGTACATTTTTTTCCTTCTATGGGATTATTTCAGACGAAAATATAAATGCCATTTGACCATTGAAAATCCTTGGTTGATTTTTTGGGTGGTTGCTAGGCTCAGGCTGTTGTGGGCACTTTATAGTGTGAACTGGATGGTTGCTTGGGTGTTGTGAATGGTTTCAAGGGTGTTCTGGGAATTTGCTATGTGGTTACTATGGTGTTCTGGATGGTTTATAGGTTGTTGTGGGTGATTTATATGTGGTTGCTACTTGCTAGGGTGTTGTGAGTGGTTATAGGTTATTGATAGGGTGTTGTGAGTGGTTATAGGTTATTGATAGGGTGTTGTGAGTGGTTATAGGTTATTGATAGGGTGTTGTGGGTGGTTTATAGAGTGTGGGTGGTTACTTGGGTTGTAATGCATCTTCTAAAGTGTTCTGGGTGGTTAATATGTGATTTCTAGGGTGTTGTGGTGGTTACTAGGTGGTTACTAAGCACCCTGCCAAGGTGTTTAGGGTGGTTGCTATTGTGCTACAGATGATTGCTAAGGTTTTCTGGTTGGTTTATAGTGTTGTGGGTTGTTTATACAGTCATGTGAAAAAGAAAGTACATTCTTTTTAATTCAATGGCTTTACAAATCAACAAATCATAACAAATATTATGTATAAATTTACATAATAAAAAATAAAAGTTTTGGCAGTTTGCTGGTCTGGAGCTATCAGGTGTGTGTTATCACAATGCCAATGAGGAAAGACATCAGAAATGAATTTTTAAGAATGATCTTAGAAAAGCAAATGTTGCAGCCATTCGAACAAACCACAAGACTTCTGGAACAATGTCCTTTGGACAGACGAGACCAAAGTGGAGATGTTTGGCCATAATGCACAGCGCCAAGTTAGGCAAAAATATCAGAACAAACACCTCATTCCAACGGTCAAGCACGGTGGTGGAGGGGTGATGATTTGGGCTTGTTTTGCAGCCACATGTATGGGGCACCTTGCAATCATTTCAGGGATACTATGCAGGCATACCAGAGTATTCTAGAGTCAAAAGTGAGGCCATCTGTCTGACAGCTAAAGCTTGCTTGAAATTGGGTCATGCAACAGGACAATGATCCCAAACACACCAGCAAATGACTGAAAAAGAATATAATCAAGGTGCCCAGTCAAAGTCTAGACCTCAACCTACTGTAATTGAAAATTTTGCGGCGGGACCTTAAAGGAACACTCCGACTTTTTGGGACTTTAGCCTATTCATCTTATCCCCCAGAGTTAGATAAGTCCATACATACCTTTTTCATCTCCGTGCGTGCTATAAGTCTGTTTGACGCACCCACCGCTAGCCTAGCTTAGCACAAAGACTGGATGCAAATGGTTGCAGCTAGCATACTAATCCAAATAGGTGACAAAATAACGCAAACATTTTCCTATTTACATGTTGTGATTTGTATAGTCACAGAGTGTACAAAAACAAAGTCACATGAGACACAGAAATATTTTAACCGTATAAATACTGGGAACTATATTCTCTGAAGGCGAAGCACTGCTACTTGGGCGGAGTGATAACCGCAGCACCTGAGACGTGCCGTTGTTTCTTCTGTCAACAAAACCAACGTGATGTCTCAGGTGCTGCGGTTATCACTCCGCCCAAGTAGCAGTGCTTCGCCTTCAGAGAATATAGTTCCCAATATTTAGGTTAAAATATGTCTGTGTCTCATGTGATGTGACTTTGTTTTTTGTACACTCTGTGACTATACAAATCACAACATGTAAATAGGAAAATGTTTGCGTTATTTTGTCACTTATTTGGATTAGTATGCTAGCTGCAACCATTTACATCCAGTCTTTGTGCTAAGCTAGGCTAGCGGTGGATGCGTCAAACAGACTTATAGCACGCACGGAGGTGAAAAGGGTATGTATGGACTTATCTAACTCTGGGGGATAAGGTGAATAGGCTAAAGTCCCAAAAAGTCGGAGTGTTCCTTTAAGATAGCTGTGTATAAACAAATGCCCGCAAACCTCAACGAATTGAAGAAATGTTGTAAAGAAGAGTTGGCCAAAATTCCTCCACAATAATGTGAGAGACAGAAAATTGTGATGCGATCTGGGAAAACCCACCACATGGTGAAATGTGACATACAGTTTGATACCACATTAAAGCTGGGTTCAAGCCCTTTCCAAATCTGTTTTTATTTATTTTATCGTTTGTCTGTAACCAAAGTTATGGTTATCTGAAGTCGGCTGATCGCTATGATTTTCAGGAATGGAATTTTGAGAAAAACGGGTTTAATTAACTCATGTCCTGCTAGCGGGGCGACTGGCGCTCTTTTTTTTATTGCCTTTTTTCATATCACATATTTTAGTAATCATCATAGATTAGGTATCATTCGAAAGCTTACAAACTCAAAATTCATCCTGCGAAAACCGTTTTTCGGTTTAAAACAAAGCACAATGTTTTGTTTCGAATGTAAGTGGACACATAAAAAAGTAGACATTTAACAGCCTATTTTTTCATATTTCTTAAGTCTGTATTAGAGCCCTGCGCGGGACTGTTTTCTTCATCCCGCGCCCGCTGAATTTCTGACCATTACCGCCCGCTCCCGCAACGTATGTGTTACACTCCCGCCCGCTCCCGCAATATGTATGTCCACTCCCGCCCGCGCCCGCAAAACTCTGAGAATCTATTCCCGCACAATAATAGAGATGCATTGATTTTGTGTCTTCTCCTGTCCCGCAGGAAAAAACACGTATTTGGATTGCTTTTATTAAAGAGATTCATGCGGTTGTTTGTTTCGTTTCCCTGGCCTGCATGCATTCTGACGCACTGGTCAGGAAGACGAATAGTAGCCTGGCTAGGCTATCGGGGACATCTAAAACGCTTTGGCTACCGCGCGTTTCTTTAGACATTTGTCACAATGAACAAAGTCCAGTTCTTTTCCATCTTTATCACAAACAATTGAGAAACTTCTCCAAATGTCAGACTTGCCTTGCTTAGGTTTTGTGCTGTAAATACCTAGTTTGAGGTTCTTTTCTACATCATTTATTGACATCTCCATCATGTCGCTAGGCAACCTCCCTATCCCGCTGTGTTTTTTTTAGCCGCCCGTTCCCGCCCGCAGCAAAGTTCAAACCGCCCGCTCCCGCGAGATTTGCGTTGGGTCCCGCGGGACCCGGCGGGACTCAATCCCAATGCAGCCCTCTAGTCTGTATGACCAAAAATGACAGTATTTTAAGTCTATTTTGCTGCTATGTAAAAAAAAAACGAGCAAAACGCGCCGGTGCGTTTGCCGTCCCCAGAGGGTTAAATAATGACACAGTATAATATGTCATGTATTGTTGTTCATCTGAGGTTGTATTTACCTCATTTTAAGATGAGCTAAAGACTAGAAGATTTTCCTATTATATCCTGATATGTAAAAGCATAGAATTCAAAAGGGTGTACTTTCTTTTTCACATGACTTTAGGTGGTCTCTAGGGCGTTCTGAGTGGTTTATAGAGTGTGGGTGGTTACTAGGGTGTTCTGTGGGTTACTAGGTGGTTACTAGGGCGTTCTGAGTGGTTTATAGAGTGTGGGTGGTTATTATGGTGTTCTGGGGGTTACTAAGTGGTTTCTAGGGTGTTCTGGCGGTGGGGGAAGGGATTTATAGAGTATGGGTGGTTACTACTGGGGTGTTCTTGGTGGTTTCTAGCGTGTTGCAGGTGCTTTATAGTGTGATCACTTATACTGGATCTGCAGTGCAAACTGTACTGGTCTAGTTACCTAATACTTTGTTCAAATCACCAAGTATGAGCCCTTGCAAGTGGCACTTAATAAAAAAAAAATTAAAAACTTTCAGAGCGAACTAGTATGGTGCAGTAATAGTGCAGCGTGAAATGGGAGCGGAGTCCACCCTACTGCCGCCGCAGGGAGAAGAGCTTATCAAGTGGAAACAGTGCTACGGTGGGGGTGGTATGTGTGTGTGTGTGTGTGTGTGTGTGTGTGTGTGCGCATGATACAGAGAGATTTCCCACTCATGGAGAGGAAACCCTGCCTTGACAACATGCCAGCAGTGCTGTGTGGGTGTATTTGTGTGCCACTTTGTGTGTGTGTGTGTGTTTCACACTCCAAAAACGTTTCATTTGAGGGCATGCCAGAGCCCCTCAGTGAACAGATAAAGACATTAAACGTTTTTATGATCTCATATTTCCTCGGTATGGCCTGTCCAAGTAGCACCGAAGCTTCATGAGGCTCAAAAGAGATTACATGACTAATCATGGTAGTTATTAAGCTCATCTTTCTTGTCTTTTCACCACGGTCAGCTTTGATCTATCCAAATCTACCTGTGGGTAATGGGTTTAGTAAACCGTGTTAAATAGATAAGCTTTGTCTTCTGTTCCCCTGCAGCTGGACAATGTGGACGAGCAGGCGGCACAGATCCGCAGAGAGCTGGACGGGCGACTGCAGCTCGCCGAGAAAATAGCCAGAGTAAGAAACCTTCACCTGCTTCTATCTTTAAAGTGAAAACACCAACAGATTGCTGTAAAAAAAAATAATAATTGTTTGTGTGCATTCATATGCGTTTTATTTACTGTAGATGTCATCTTGTGTGGTGATAGTTTATTACAGAGTGCACCTCGGTGTTTCCTTTACACAGGAATGTCTGATTTGCGAACAAATGATTACTATTCGTTTCTTCTTGATGAGTCCATCAGAAGCATTTCACTCAAACTAGCCATTTTGAGTCAGACTCAGTGCATCATTCAGAGACATTACGGAATGAATGAATGAGAATAATATAAAATATAAATATGAATAAATAAATAAAAATATTTTGGAGAAAAAAAATATTATTAGTAATGCTATTTTTGGGGACTCAAGTCAGTGAATCATTCAGAGCAATACGGAGAAAGTAAGTAAATTCATTACAAAAATTATTAAATTCAATGTAATAAAAAAAACTGAAAAAACAAAAAAAAAATGAATAGTTACCGGTATGCTATTTTTTTAGCATATTGTGGAGTAAGTCAGGATTCAATAATAAATAATATAAAATAACATAAAATAATAATAAAAAAGAAAAATTAATAAACTTTTAGTCTGACTATTTTTTAAATGTATTTTGGACTAAGATATTGTGGACTCAGTAAGTACCGGTATGTCATTCAGAGCCATTATGGAGTAAATGATAAACATTACATAAAAAAGATTATTATTTTTTTTAATACTATTAGATAGTATAACCAGTGTTTCCCAACCCTGCTCCTGGAGGCACATCAATGCTGCGTCCCAATTTGTATACTATCCGTCCTAAATAGTATTCAAAATTAGAATTAGTGCGTCCTACTCCCAAATTAAAGTATGTTTGACACTTTTTATCCGTGTTTGTAGGTCTAATCGATTCCTTGTCTAACTCGCAATGGGTTATGGACAATATTAGTCGCCAGAGTCTGCAAGGATCTCACTTCGGATTCTAACCGGAAAAAGTAGACCATCCGGGTATCTTTAGAATTCTCATTTCAACATACTACTATTTGGGATGCACTAATTTTAATTTCAAATGCTATTTAGGATGAATATGCGAATTGGGACACCAGAAATACGTTGGTCAGATAAGGGAGACATCCAAAATGTGTTGTTGGTGTGCCTCCAGGAACAGGGTTGGGAAACACTGAGTTAGGCTATTCTTTAGATTATTGTGGACCAATCAGTCATATTGTGACATGAGTGAATGAACGAATAAATAAACAGTCAGTAGCATATTGTGCACCAATTGTAAGATTGACTCAACTGTACGAGTACCTGACATTAAAAATGTTGATTCTGCGTCCAATAGGAGAGGAAGTTCCCGAAGTTTATTTCCAAAGACATGGAGATGATGTACGTGGAGGAGCTCAGGTCATCCGTTAACCTGCTGATGGCTAACCTGGAGAGCCAGCCTGTGGCCAAAGACTTCAAGCCCAAAATCAAGCCCAAACTCACACCCATGAACAGCTTCCTGGACATCGGCGACGAGAACGACTTGCCCCTCTCCAAATCCGACGTGGTGCTGTCATTTAGTCTGGAGGTAGAGATTGATAAAGATGCCATCAATCATTGCTTTACAGATCACCATGGTGGTTGTGATGGTTTTCATTTTGCAAGTCTTACATGCATCACATTACACAGCTACAAAAGAATGGTTCCACTAGGGATTTTCAAAACTACATTTTTTAATAATAGATCAACAGTGGTTTAGTTAAACAGCTACTGTAGTTGCCAAAAAGTAGACAAACAAATCTAAACAATGCTGGGTTTTTTCAACCCAACTTTGGGTAAAATATGGACAAACCCAGCCGTTGGGTTAAATTTTTACATTACATTTTTAACCCAACGTTTGGGTTTGTCCATATTTTACCCAAAATTGGGTTTAAACAACCCAGCATTTTTTAGTGTGTAAATGAAGTTGAATTGTCGCTCAGTCTGCTCGTGTGGTCTCGTGACAGATTGTGATCATAGAGGTGCAGGGGCTGAAATCCGTTGCTCCTAACCGGATTGTGTACTGCACGATGGAGGTGGAGGGAGGAGAGAAGCTCCAGACGGATCAAGCCGAAGCCTCCAGACCACAGTGAGTATGGTGTTCACAACGCCTCTACATGATGCTGTTCCTATTCACCAAAGAATCCTGAGATAGGTTTCCACAACAATATTAAGCAGCACAACTGTTTTCAGCAATGATAATAATAATGTTTCTTGAGGAGCAATTCAGCATATCAGAATGATTTCTGAAGGATCATGAGGAGTAATGATGCTGAAAATTTCGCTTTGCATCACAGGAATATATTCAAATACTGTTGGGAAAAAACTGCTATTTTAAATTGTACTGTTAAATGTACTGCTTATAGAATTTTTCACAGCATTGCCATTTTTACCGTACTTTTAGACTGTACTGGAAAGTAAGGTTAGCAAATCCAAAGGTCAGTTCTCAAACAGGGTCATGCAAGGTCGAGATAGTCAAAAAATCCAATATCATATCCAGTAATATACCATAAATGAAAAATAAAGGTCAAATACAAGACTTCATGAAGATGGACAGCTTCATTTCTCACAATGTGACTTTAAATCTCACAGTTGTGGCTTTGTTTACCATAATTGCAACTTTAAATCTTGTAAATGTGACTTTGTCTCACAGTGTGAGATGTATTTCTGAATCTCTTATTTTATTTATTAACTTTATCTCACCCTCAACTGCTTTATTCTGAAATTGAAATGGTGAACCCAAACAATAGAGTAAAGCTATGCTAGTGTTTTCTGGTAAGAGCTCCCTCTGGTGGTTGGGAGTTGCTTTATCAGAAACAGATGCAAGTCCAAGTGCCAGCTACAACCTTTTTTTTTTTTATAAAATGTTCCTATATGTTTTTAAAATAGTGTTTTAAATGTCTCTTTATGTTAACCGTATGTTTTAACTGAAAGCATTTCCTACACAGTCATTCATTATTCAGATGTACACAATGTGCCAATCTCTAACCTTTTTAAGGTCACTGCGCTGTTTTTTCTATAGTACGCTGAATTACAAAGCTGCTGAGAACATCTCACACTTGCTTTTTATCTTCAAACCTTGAGCATGAAATCCCTCTTATCTCATCAGCTCACCATTAGCGTAGTGACAGTTTTGACACTGAAAATATGCCAGCTGCGCAGCTCTGAAGGGAACCCCGAAATGACACTCTTTGTGTATTAAGGCAAGGTAAATAGGGTAAATAAGAGATATATCACCACCATACTTCAACAGTTGATTGACTACATTAATAATTGCAACAAAAAAAAAAAAGTATTACAAGTGCAAATGCAAATGAGGCATTATCTAAATAAATATGCACTAATTTGCATACATTTCTAGAATACAAATCTAAACATTGGATGAAGCCAGGTTCAAAATTCGTGTTTCTTTTTTTGTTTGTTGATATATTAGTCAAAGGTTTTTACAGAGGGGATTTTGGATATCTCTTTTTATCACTCCATAAATCTGAAAATACTGTCAACAGCAAAAAAATAATTTGTTGGTCCTTTTTTTAGGCATAACATGTTGTATAAAATCAGGAAAGTTATATATGAACAAATCTCTCTGTGAAAAAAACTTGAGAATATAGATAAGAATAAAACGGTTAAGTTGTGTGTGTGTGTGTGTGTGTGTGTGTGTGTGTGTGTGTGTGTGTACAGTAAGTGCTAGTGGAGATTTCTGGCTCAATGTAGGAGGAAAAACTCATTTTGAGAAAACGGCCTTTAAAGATGTATACTGTAATTGAAAGTGCTCTAAAAGATACTGTTAAAAGTATAGTTTGGATGTTTTCTTTCCACTAGTCTGAAAAAACACTTTATGAAAAGCCCAAAATCTCAAAATTGTGTCTCGCTCGCCTTAAACAAACCCGATAAAAAAAGTAGTTCCTATATCAATGTTGCTACATTTTTTCCTTCAATGCAGAGAAAACTAGAGAAAAAAAAGTTGGGCTTTGTCTTTATACATCTACAATGGCACTCGCAATGACGAGACACTTACTGTAAGACGGAACATTTCATTGTGCAGTTTGAGAATTTTTAGGAAACAAACAAATCATTTTCACCATTGAACTGCTGTAGAGATTGCAGACTCCCTAGCCAGTGTACTAACTAACTAGTAGCTGAATGAGACACACCCTATTAGAAATTGGATTGAATGTGAATGTGAATTTCAATAACAATATTTACTTGGACTGTTATTCCAATCAATACAGAGTCAGTCAATACTTCTCCCCCTCATTTTTGGATTTCATCTTATTGGTTTTAGTTTATTAGGTTTCATATTAGTGGTTTGTTGAGTAGTTGTGGAGTTGTTGTGTATGTATAGATGCGGTTACTTTAATTTAGTGAGTAAATGGTGTTCTCAGTATTTTAAGGGGACTTTGATTGCTGACTTGAAGTGATTGCTACTTTGACCAGGTAAATGCAGGAGTCTTTTTCTCCGAGAGCTCTTGAATCGATCTCACCTCCAGGAGTTCCACTATAGGCACGACATGACAAGAGGAGGAATTCATCAAGCCTAGATGAGCTTTTCTCGCTCTCTGTGAAAGACAGGTGGCTTTTAAGAATGTAGCGTTGCTTGGAAATATGACTCAGATCACACTCATTGGGCCAGTTATCCAGTAAGATATTCTAAACGGATGCAAGGAACGCAAAGTCTGGAAGAAATGGCCCATCAATGAACAGCTTTAGATTAATGTTGCTCCTAATTTTGATCAGATCAGAATTCAGATCTTGCTGATCTCAAGATTCAAGCATGTGGCACTTTGTTAAAAGGGGTCATATCATGAAAAATATACTGAAAAATTCCTCAAAATCATGTAAAACTTAATTACAATGTTGACTTTATCTGTGAAAGCAGAAACTCCTTTAATGTAACGAGTATTTCAAGTGGAAGTTCTGTGTTGGAGTTACATTTTAATCTGGCTATGATGTCATTTCCTGGAAATGTGATTACAGAGAATGTGGCAAGGCTAAAACACCTGCAATTTTGGAAACTGCACAATATGTTATTGTTATAATGGGGATGAACGATCCTGTAAACTGTGCAATTGTTGAATAAAAAATAAAAATAAAATAAAAAGACAAAAAAAAATTAATAAAAAAGAATGTGGCAAGGCATTATTTTAAGGCATTAGATGTTTATTCTAGGTCTTTTATTGGCTTTTTGCACATAACCTACAAATGAAAGCGTAATGAAACTCATTTTCTTCAAGGTGTTTTTACTTGTTTGTTTTTTTAATACGTTGAATGCTGCTTTTCTTTTCTTTTTTAAATCGTTTTCCCTTGCAGAACTGAAAGATTAAACTCTCCACTGCAGGTCTCTTGAGTTTTAAAGATGATTATTCTCAGTGGCTGGTTTTGTCAACTTGAGCGTGTTGAGCACAAATGCGACTAAATTAAGAAAGTCCTTTTAATGTGAATTATGTATTGCATCACTGAACTGCTTTTTTATTAGATGCAAAGAACTGTTATTGTGTTGCCTTGGCAACAGTTTGCTTATTAAACGGTCCTCTTTTCTTGTTTTGGGGCTTCATACAGCCTCTAGGTGGTGAGAGGTCAACTTTAGACCAGTCACCCAAAATATTCTTCCACTGAATGAGCTCCCCAAGGCGGTTTTGGGCTCTAGATAATGTGAGTGAAAACAAATAAAGGATCTCCTCTGTCATTGGCATTGGCAAATGCTGAATCGCATTGAGATGGATGGGAAGGCTAATAGATAGCATTGTCCAGATATTGCACACATCCTTGGTAATATCATAAGGCCTATAGACACCCAGCCGAGGTTCACACAGAGGCTCAGATACCAAGACTGTCTAACCAGACAGTGATTCAGCTCTATGACTCAGTGTTTGCTATAGACACACAGTCTAGACTAGCTGTGAAAAGTGTGCGAGTGTGCTGAATCATGATTAAGGAGTTAATGCCTAATTTGATTTAAGAGATTCATTCGTTCTTCTCAAGTGTATGGTTTCTTCATCAATATATTCAGATCTCATATGCTATAAGCTCAAGCTCAACCAAGTGGACATACAGTACAGTTTATCTGCATTACAGGCCTCGTTTTAGTTTTTATATTATAGAGAAAACATTGCCATGTGACATTCAGAACGCTGTCGGTGGGCTTGATTGCTTTAGAAAGCAGAAGAACTGAATTAGATGTGGGAGCCGACTCCTACAGTCAGTTTGCCACAAGCAACTGTTGGCCCGCTTGAGAGAGAGAGTCAGTTGGATTACGTTGTTGTGTGTTTACTCAACTATAGATATACAGTATGTCTGTATTTTATGGTGATCCTATCACAGAAACTCACACATAGACGCACACTCACAAGCTGATATGCAAACATGCCATACTTGAAGACGACTCTCAGTCATGCTCTGCCAACTTCTCTGGCAGTCTTGCTTTTAGAGTCAAATTTTGAGTCTTTCTTTTGCAGTCAAGCCATGTTTTAAAGTCTTTTTTAGAGTCAAGATGTGTTAGTTTTGTGTGTGTGTGTGTGTGTGGGGCGGGGGTTGTCTTGCCTTTGGAGTCAAGTCATGTTTTTAGAGTCAAAGCCTTGGTTTAAAGTCTTGTTTGTTTGTTTTTTGTCAAAATGTGTGTGTTTTTTAGTCATGCTTTTAGAGTCAAGTCTTGTTTTTAGAGTCAGTTTTTGTTGTTTAAGTTGCTTTTGAAGTCTAGTCGTGTTTGAGTCATTCGTTTTTAAGCCTTTTGATGTCATGTTTTTAAGTCTAGTTTTGGTGTAAAGTGTTTTGGAGTCAAAACAGTTTTTTTAGTCTCGCTTTAGGGGTCAAGTAATGTTTTTGGGACACAATTTTTTTTATGTTTTGGCTTTGTAGTCAAGTTATGTTTTTAAAGTCAAGACTTGTTTTAAAGTTCATTTTAAAATGTATTTAAATAGATTTTTTGAAGTCATGTATTTTGAGTCAAAATTTGTTCTTAAGTCTTATTTTTGGAGTCAAAATTGTTACCTTTTTTGTCTTGCATTTGGACTCAAGACGGGTTTTTAAGTCTTGCTTTCAGAAATGAAATGTATTTAGTCTTGCTTTTGAAGTCTTGTCATTGTTTTAATTTTGCTTTGAGTCTAGTCTTATTTTTGGAGTCAAAATTTGTTTTTATGTCTTGTCTTTGAAGTTAAAGCTGCAGTCCGTAACTTTTTTGGTTTAAAAATGATACAAAATAAATTTTTGAGCAAGTACTTAAATTTTTGAGCAAGTGCATAACCAGCCAGTGTTCAAAACTATCTGCTTGTCTTAGCTCGATTCAAAACGGTAGGCTTGTAATAATGTTTTTCCAGTGGTACTGGTGGATTTCCGCGGGAAATTCGAGCATGTCTTTGTGTCTCTACGTCACATCCGTACACATAAAGAAGGAGTCTCAGCTAGCAGGCTATGAGTGTGAGGATGTTGGAGGTGGAGATTTATAGCCTTTTCTCACAGCACTTGATATAATTAAACTTATCAATTTGATGGCGGATCCAGAAAGGTTATAAACGACAATCACCAGTGACAACTGGAGATTTACCCGTTGTAAAATGCAAAAGACTTCGTGGCTGCAGAAAAAAAGAGACTGCAACCGGGCCCAAAAGTGGATGTGACATTTTTTGGTGAAGAAGAAGTACTTTTTTCCAAAAAGTAGAATCTGTGATTGTGAATGCCAGTATCCACACCGGCGCGGTGACTGACAGCCGCTCATTCTCCTCAAAACATTGTGTTCATCCGCGCTGTGCCGTGCCGAGGCACAACCCACGTAAAGTTTATAATTCTGTGAATAACAATTGCAGATTTCGAACAGAGATGGCGACAAAGAGGAAAAACTACGGACTGCAGCTTGAAGTCATGTTTTAAAGTTTTGTTTTTGATGTCAAGTTGTGTTTTATGTATTGTTTATGGAGTGAATTCTTGCTTTTGGAGTCAAAATAAGTTTTTAATTAAGTCAGGTCATGTTTTAAAGTTTTATTTTTGAAGTCAAGTGGTGTTTAATGCATTGCTTTTGGAATAAAGTCATGTTTCTGGAATTGAAATTTGTTTTTAAGTTTTGCTTTTGGATTCAATACTTATTGTAAGTCTTGCTTTAAGAGTAAGGCTTCAAACCTCAGCCCACCCCCAAATTAGTTTAATTTTGAGACAGGAATATGTTTGAATGCAGATTACTTCTGTTTAACAAACATAACATTTTATTTGACTATTTAATTTGAACCTTATTATGAGTGTCATACTTGTTTAACATTGAATAAACATAAGCATAACAAAAGCACGTCCTCACAAAAACTAAATAGATACGTTACCATCCCACATACTAATTTAATCAAACAAAGACAGGGAATATTCAGCAGGCGCTCCATTGTGGGTCTGAAGAAGTGGTGAATGCAAAATGAAGTCTCCTATTGTGACGGCTGATTTGTTTTCATCTGCTACAGGTGGGGCACACAAGGAGATTTCACCACCACACACCCCCTGCCCGTGGTCAAAGTCAAACTCTTCACCGAAAGCACTGGAGTCCTGGCTCTGGAGGACAAAGAGCTGGGCAGGGTGAGACAAGTGTGTGTCTGTCTGTCCATCCTTTACAGCAAGCTTCCTCTGCGTTCGATCTCCACAATGTGCTTAATAATTAGCTGATGTTGCGGGAACAGATGTTCCGCACACAGTGTGTGTGAACCGTGATGTGCGTGCACATGTGTCCGTATGTGTGCGAGGGGAAAGTGAGCTACAGGCGAGGGAAATCTCTAGTCATTAGGGCTCACGCTCCCACAGTAACAGATGGAGACTCCCCATTAGAGACTCGCACCAAACAGACTGCACCTCCTCCATCCGTTTTCTCCTGCCGTCTCTCTCTCTCTGATAGTAACCCTCTTTTTCTCTCGTCTCCCGTCATCCCCTTCACACCTATTTCTCCAGCTGCCCATCCAGGTGTGTCAGTCCTAATCATTTCTCTTTTTTCTCTCTCTCTCTCTTGTTCTGGCTAGGTGGTCCTTCACCCCACCACAAACGGGCCCAAAACGGCTGAGTTTCACAAGATGGTAGTGCCTAAGAACAGCCAAGATGTGGATCTGAAAATCAAGCTGGCGGTCCGCATGGACAAGCCCCCCAACATGAAGCATAGCGGGTACGTCAATAATGATGCTCGTATTCTGACCTCCAGGATCTGAATAAGTTCTTGCTTGTTTATATTATATACGACATGAGGGAAAAACAATGCACACATTAGAACTATAAAGAAAATCCATGGATAAGTAACATTTGTTTAATAATAATATAAGGGTCTTTTCTCACATGTGGGGAATAATCTGTATTATTATTTAAATATAGAATGAATAAGTCCTTAGGTAAGCTTGTAATGATAAAATATACTGTATATAAATTGTTTAGCATTTGTTTGAATGGGCTATTTTTTCTTAGTAAAAAAAACAAAACAAAAAAAAAAACATTCAGCTCAAAGCAAGTGTACATGAATGAGGTACATTTGGAAAAGCGTGATTATAGTGCCATCTTGTGTCTGGGGATTGTATATTTCCTTGTATTGTTCTTGTGAGTCCTCTTATGTCACACATTAAGTTTACTTGGACTTCCAGGAGTCTCTCAGGAAATGGTATCTTGTCTGACACACTGACACTCCCAAGATTATTCATAAAATCCCCCAAACTAGCCCCCTTTCACATGGAGATTCCGGAAAATACATATTATTTGTCCTGGGATGGTTTGATTTGGGTTCATTCACACTGCCAGTGATTTTCTGGAATCTGTCCATGCGTTCACACACATCCCGTAAAGATCTGTGACATCGATATGACATATAATCTCTCCGCAGCGTCTTAAGTTTGCTTATGGTCTGCGATTTCTCTCTCTCGAAACCACACTTGTGCGTTTTTTTTCTCTCTCTCTGATTGGATCATAAACTAAGGCATTGCGTACCGTTCCACTAAGCTGACGATCTCAGCATCATCACTACACTGTAAAAATAAGTTGCTGCCTGAAATGTTTAAGTCATTTCAACTTAAATTACTTTTAACTGACTTTAAAGGAGTTGAATCTTGTATAACTTATTTTTTAAAAAGTTGAAGATTGCTTAACTTATTTTGACGAGTTAAAGCAATGTAAAAACATATGTTGTCATAACTTATTGATTATATAATTTTTTACAATGTACGACATCCCTTACCGCATTGAATCCTGCCTTTTGTTCACACAATAGCTAAATTAAATAACATCAATTAAAAATTTGGCAACATTTAAGAAAAAAATAATAATTTTCTGGTTGATATTTTTTAAAGCATTGGAAATTGCAAAGAAGGAAAAAAATATTACAAATTAAATAATGAACATTCAAATAAATAGCAAAATAAAAATAAAAAAACATTTAGAAATTGGCAACATTAAACATAAGTAAACAAAAATATATATAAAATGAATTATTTATTTGTAAATTACTTTTTTCTCCACTTTTTCCATTTTTTTACCTACCTAAACAGCAATGCTTTAATGAATTGTCAAATGTTAGTTCATTTTATGACAAAAAATCTGATCCTTCTGTCTGTTGGTTTTTACTCATCCAGTATGAGCCCTCTCAGTAAATGTCATAGTTTCCAAAAGTGAGTATGAGCAGAGAAGATGTGCGGGACCAGCTGCTGGGGTCCTTCCCTGAGTGGGACGGGGTCAGGGGTCATATCAGTGCCATCAGCCTTCTAATTACACAGAGGCCCTGCGTGATTCCTCTATAGAGCGGCTCCCTGGGAGCCCTGTCCTAATTGGCAGAAGCCTCTTCAACCTGGAATTACCTCTTTAGCAGATCACACAAGACATTGCAGAGGACGAGGACCATTTACATGCTCAAACTATCTCAGGCCATTCTCACACGGTGCTGAGACATATTGATAATCAACTTTTTATGATTGTGACATGTTATACAATATTTAATTGCTTACTTTACCCTCTTCTGTTTTCTTTTTCCATCAGACAATATTTTAATGAATAATGACTCCAATTTACATAGCTACATTAAAAAAGTTAAATATAAATTTGGCGGCATTAAACACAAGTCAACTAAAAATTAATATAGAACATTAAATATGAATTAAAATATTATATTAATAATTTGTTTATAAGTGTTTTGTAAATTACTTTTTACCTACCTAAACAACGTTTAAATCAAATGAATTGTACACATAATATTTCATTTTATTTCATTTTTCCAGTTAGACAAGTATCTGATTTCTTCAACAGGTCTTTTGAAATTCATACCATTTCAGTCTTCGGTTTTGTCCAATTGCCCATATACCCACTCACGTCCACCAAAACAAACACCTGATGACTGTCC
This sequence comes from Phoxinus phoxinus, assembly GCF_949152265.1. NCBI lineage: Eukaryota > Metazoa > Chordata > Actinopteri > Cypriniformes > Leuciscidae > Phoxinus > Phoxinus phoxinus. Next base: position 19,053,851 of record NC_136900.1, on the reverse strand, counting down.
CAGTGCATGGGAAGAGAGGGAGCGGGATTTTCAGGTTGAGTGCACCCCATTAAAAGAAGCCATCTGTTTATCAGCAGAGCGACTGAAGAATTGGGAGGCATTCAGTTTTGTGGAGTGACCCAGCGTGGCCCTGAGAGAGAGAGAGAGCTGCCAGCTCTAGTCTGATCAGTCTGTCTCTGTCTCACTTACTTTCTTTCTCCCCCATGCTCCTTTTTTTTATGCATCTCTTTGTACCCCTTTAAAACCATCTTTGCCCTCATTCGTTTGAGGGCCAGGGCTCACATTAAAGCCCTTTTTACACATTCACATTTTTCTCTCATAAAATCTTCTTTAACCTTCCCTTTCGGGTTACAATCGCACATTGGATTTGGGACTCATTGGTTTGGGTTATTGCTTGAAATTTGTTATACTACCTATTGCTAGATTTCATTTTAATTTCAGTTTTGGAAATTTTGCTATGTGCTTTTGTAAAAAAAAAAAAAAAAAAATCTGTTATTTTTATTTATTTATTTATTTATTATTATTACAGTTTTAGTTATTTTAGTACTCAATCATGTTTATTTCAATTAATTGCCAAATGCAACATTTCAATTTTAAAAATTTAGTTTTTCATCTAATAGTTTACAGTTTACATCTAAAACATTTCTGCTTGTAAAATGTTTTTAATTTCTATGCAAATTATTCACAAATCAGTTTTTTTATGTATATTATGGCATTAAATTGAATGACAGGTTATTTACAAATGCTTTTACACCACAGAGAATCCATTCTGCTTGTGTTTCACAAACAAGGCCCAAATTATTTTATCTGCAATACTGCCGTTCAACCACATGGCGGCGCTGCTACCGTTGTAATAACATCTAAGGAAGCTTTTCTTTTAGTAATGTTTAATCTAGCTTTTTACAGTCATATTGGCATAAATTGTGAGCTTAACAGTTGTATTATGTTTTTAAGCTCAATACAGTATCTTAACGCACATTGTGCAATGTATAAGTGACAAACCTATTGACTTTTTGTCCAGATGTTAGTGAACCCTGAGAACAGGCTGGGGCGATTTAAATAGTTTTTATAGCCTACAAACAGGTTGAGCACTACTGAGTAGGTTTGAAGAAAATATACATCAAATCTGATTCAACATAGTGGTTTAGACACACTGTAAAAAGTGAGGAAACCTGTTGGATTAAAATTATTATATAAACGCGTTATTGAAAAAATTTAGTTATGTGGAATTGTTAAGTTCACATAACTTAATTTTTTCAATTACGCGTTAAGTTTATTACTTTTTTAAGTTAAGTCAACTGATCACTTTTTACAGTGCAGTGTTGTGTTTTATGGTATTATAATTTATAATACAACCATGTCGCGTTCATTTCTTGATGTGTGAAATTAAATAGTCTGAATTAATCATGTCAAACATTTTAAAGCTCTACTATTGCAGCTCTTTTCCACCCGCTGACTGGTTTTTATCTACACTACTGATTGTAAAACATAAACTTTTTCATTATAATCAAACAAATGTTGTGTATTTTTAGAACATTATTATTATTTATCTGACGCGGAGTGAGCGAAGTCGGCTGGAAAGTGCCTGCGTTCACCCGGAGGTCGTCCTGCCCACCGTTTGCCGGCCATTGTTGTCGTCTAAATGGGATCATGTGTATCAGAAAGGTGTCGGGGAGTGAGCTGAAAATCACTTTCACAAGTGGATGATTACCTCTGCCACATGTTAACCCGGATTGGCCCGCTTCCATGCACTCGTTGCTCTCTCAACCTTGACTGGAGTTTTGTGTGTGTGTGTGTGTGTGTCCATTTATGAAGAATTGATTTCACCTCACCCATATTTCTGCACACATCCTTCTTTTTTGTTATATTTTCAAGAATGTGTGTTAATCAATAGCCTTCGATTCTCCGTCATTCAGCGAACATGATAGAATTCAGGCTTTTGGGAATTAATGAATGGCAGCAACTAAACTCCATAAACTTCCTATATGGGTTTTATACCTTGGCTTGATGATTATGGTCTTTTTAACATGATTCTTTTTTCCTCATGTCAATTCGATTTCTCCATGACACTCATCATAATGTGTTTTTCTATGTAGGTATCTTTACGCTTTAGGCCAGCGAGTGTGGAAGCGATGGAAGAGGAGATATTTTGTGCTTGTTCAGGTGGGTTGACATCCTAATTACTTCTTTATATTTAAATTTAATTCATTTGTTGTGGGGAAAAGCACTTATTTGTAACGGTTCCCATGCGTTTTGTGTTTACTTATAGATAGAGAAAAGAAAACTAATTTTGGTATCATTTGAATCATCAGGTTCTCTTGTTTAATTTAATGTATAACACACACACACAAAGAGCGAGAAATATGGCTTTCTGTTGGCGTAAACATTTACATAATATTTTTTTAAGATTTAGTACATTTGATTAGAATGACACAATTCATCCATGCACAAAATGTAAAAATTCCATGTTTTCTTCTTTTTTTAATTTCTATTTTTTTTGTTACAAAATGTAGGGCAAAAATGTTCCAATGATCTCCTCTCTCTGTGTCTTCTGTTGTTCAGGTGAGTCAGTACACATTTGCCATGTGCAGTTTCCGGGAGAAGAAGTCCGAGCCGCATGAGCTGATGCAGTTGGACGGGTATACGGTAGATTACTCCGATCCGCAGCCAGGTACACACACACACACACACGCTTCAACACTAACCAGTTATCTAGGAACTCAGTCCAATGCTTCTGTGCGCAGTTACTTATTTCAAAATTGGACGAATAATCATAATTACAGTAAATTTCAGTGAGCCCTGTCTTAAATTTGAATTTTACATTACAAATAAATAAATGACGTGGGTTATGAAGTATTGAAGAAAACCAGAATCTGTTTAATTACAGAGAACGAAATAAGGGGGAAACAGCATTTATAGATTCAGAATATTCTGTAATAATAATAATGTGCCAATTTATATGTAAAAATAAAATATATATATTATAAATATTTACAGTGTAATATGTTGTAGATTACAGCTAGATGTTTATAGCATATTTTATATGCATATTTTATAATATTTAAATAATATATTTTAGATTTATCGTCTTATTTTCTAATTATAAAAAAAATCTCTACAGCATTCTTATGTGAGACAATAATGGCCAAATAATTGAGATGTTTTTCATGGTATACTGTATAAAAATGCATTTATTAATTTGTTATATTTTTACGTTTATCAGAGTATAACATAGTTTTTCTTTTGAGATCAGCATCAAATAAACGAAACTCATAGCGAGACATTATGTGTGTAGTAGAAGCATAAATTGAGCAATAAAAACACACGTATATCAGTGTTTCTTAGCGGAGTGTTGTTGAATTGACTGATACGGATCAATTTGCAACTACAACAACAACATCTCTGCAGGTCTTCAGGGGGGGAGAGCGTTCTTCAGCGCTGTCCGAGAAGGTGATCAGGTGGTATTCGCCAGCAATGACGATCAGGACCGCGCTCTTTGGGTCCAGGCCATGTACCGCGCCACAGGCCAATCCTATAAACCGCTAGCGCCCGCCCAGAACCAGCAGAACTGCAGAGGAGGAAACGCCCAAAAAGATGCCCCTGTGTCCTTACTCAGTACGTCATCTTTTATTCATCTCTCAGATGCTAATATGATCTTAATCACTAATCATCTTCAAATTACATTCTGCTTGATTTCAGACACGTCAATGTTTTTTTTTTTAATGCTCAAATTTAAAACCTCCTAAGGTTGCTAAACGAATGTGTGAAAATGAAGAGAAAGTGGGCTCTTTTTCTGCCACCTTCAGCTGTCCCCTCGTGAATGGACTTTGAAATCGGAGGTTGTGGTGGCCAGCCATCGATCCATTGGGCCGCTGCACAGACACAGTCTAAACAAATGTCAGCGGGGGGCTTGAATAACCCAAACACTGCTGCTGAGTGAAAGGAGGAACCTTTACACAACTGAAACGCTACAGTTTGCTCACTTCCAACAAACAGAGAGTGAGCCGAATGAGGTTTATATCATTATCTCTCCTGAAGAACCGCTCTGAGAGCTACAGGGCATTCATTTAGTGCAGAAGTGCTAAGGAACATGCCTTAAAACTAGATACAATCTCATCTGGTCATATGTATGAAATCACTGTAAAGCATCTTTTTTTTATGAGCATTAATTATAAACTTAAAAAATGGCTTTTGAGTTATGAATAAAGTGTCTTCCTGAAGCCTGCATCAGCACTCGACTTCACAAGTGGCGCTATCCTTGCAAGCACCGCCATTTGAGTTTCATAAACCATTTTTCAAGGTCTCCCTGGACCTCATACACAGTCATTTTTCGATGCATCTTTTAATATCTCCGAAATTGGATGCAAAAGGCACCTCGAGTGATGGCGAGTGCCTGTCGGATCACGGAAACAGCATTATTGTCTGTTCTTACCGTGCGAATACCATTGAAGCCACTGATAACTGTGGTATTCGGCCAATTAAAAGGTCATGCATACTTTCAGAAATACTTCTGACAGATTGAATTTTATCGTGTGTTGAAAACGAATTTCAAAATGCCATCCAACGAATTCACCTAAAACTCAAAAATCCAGACCTATTTGATGCCTGTTAACAAAATCCAGCGTGTTTCGCTCCACGAGTCCGTGAAGTTATTAACTCGCCCTGACATTGGACTTCCTATCATTGATTGATTCGCACAGATCTCAGCATTGAGCTGTCTCACTGCCTTATACTCAACAGTGACCGGCGTCCTCTCATAGACAGATCTGTGTTTTACGTCAAAGGCTCGGGTTTCATATCCAAGCGTGTGAACACCGATGTCCTGTCCTGCTTCATTAGTCTTCCCAACCCTGGCTGGTTTCACTTGAAGCGACCCGCCAGGCCGTACCTGCGATATCGCAGTTGATACCTGTCATAAAGCTCCCCGTCCTCCTTGTCGGGAGATGTCAGATGGATGTGACTGCTGACGTGACTCCTGGACCGGGAAGCACACGAGGCACGTTCCCGGCCCCTTCAGCTGGGATTAAACACGACGCACCCCCTCCGCTCTGACTCCGTCCACTTGTCCGTGGACAAAAGCGGTAACTTAAAGTTGACACGGATCAATGTGCTGCTCCTGTCAAACCCGATCCGTCAGACTCGCAACGTGGATCAATACCACGTCTCGCTCCTCTTTATCTCCTTTTGTCTCTTTTCTGTCGCTTTCTCGATGTTATGAATGTAAAATGACCTACATCGAATTAAAAGGGACGGACAATGGGGCCGACTCTTGTCGATTGGAGATCGTACTTCTGCTCACCCAACAAGTGATGTTTTTTTTTTTTGGGGGGGGGGGGGGGGGGGGACCAACAAATGCCCACACTGCTTCCAGGCACGTACGGGGCTTTTTCCCCATCAATATGAAGTCGTTGGCATGCCAGAAATGGCAGCGTTAATAAAAGCAATCACTAATGCTCGTCTCAAGAAGGTGCCGCTGGCCATGGAGGCGTCAGGAGATGCGTCTCAAAAGCCTTGGTCTTTTGTGGTCCTTGAGAAGCGAAGGCCCTCGCTCCGCACATGTGGGCTCTCAACACGCCGCCAGCGAGTGTTAGGCTTTTCACAGACCTCCCATTAGCCCATTTTGAGGACGCTTGTGAAAGGACTGGAAATGAACTTGGGCACACTTTTAGTGCTTTCTCCTGCTTTTTCTGCCTCGCGTCTTTCTTTCCTCTCCCTCTTTCTCTGACTTGCCCTGACCCCTCGGCCTCTTTGCATCATGCCCAACGTGTCGGCTTTTTTTTTGTCTCCCTTCTTCTCCCGCATTCAATTTCCTCGTGTCAGGAAGTCTGAATGCAAACGGGACAAACCGTCAGCGAACGTGCGCCCGCGTTCCTCCTAATTACAGCGCTCTCACAAAGGTGCGCTCCTTTTACTCAAGGTCGAGACTCAATCAGCGCGGTCTGAACGAGTGACATCACTTTCATACAACTCACCTGTCTTCACCAGCCAGCGGAAAAATAGCTTTAAGTGCTCGGGAGTCACGCGTTATTGTTTATATGCTGTTTCCACACAACGTTTAATGCGCTAAAGATCAGGACATTCAGCCCATCGTAGCTTAGCGAACATCTGCCCTTTATTTTAAAAGGCTGAATGCCGGTTTGAATGCGAGGGGTGTTCGATTGATAAATTAGAGCACTTTGGTGCCGATATTTATGTGGGCATGTGGACAAAGTGCTAATATTTTACAGCAGTTTACAACGCTTCCCTAGCGCCTGCCAGTTTTCGCAGCTGAAATGTGGAAAACTGAGTTTCACAGCGTAGCTTTGGCCAAAAGAGGTGAAATGCAAACACTCGGGATGTGTACGAAGAGGGAGACTGTGTAACCAAACACAGATTTTGGTCTTTTACACAGCGCTGCAAGGTGTGAACCGTCACAGTGAATAGTAGTACGTATAAAATTCTTTGAAATATACATTTTTTCCCCCTTTTTCTCTAATGAATGTCTTCATGTATTAACAGCACGTACGGGCATTAACTGGCCATCTCTTATGGTGGGGATAAGATTCCCAGCACAAAACGGCCCCGTATGCCAGCGCGTGCCAGACTTCTGACTGTGTGTGTTTCTGGCACAGGTCTGGAGAAGACTCAGAGACAGGGAGTGGAGGAGCTCATCTCTGCCATGCCCTGCAACTTCGACCACACCAGCCTGTTCTTCGTCCTGCAGAAACACACGCTCACACATCGCATGAACGACTCCTTTTCCTGCCTGGTGAGCTGAGAGAGAGCACAAATCTGTGTGTTGTTATTTGAATACTCACACATATTATATGATGTGTTTTTATTAGCGGGTCCTCTGAACAATTCTGGTTACTCTATGGCTCCTAATGTATTTTTAGGACTTGAGAAAGAAATATTTGGGGGGAAATTGGCGAGTGATGATATAATTTGCAGCATAAATGTAAAAAATTAAGCTGTATGTGTTTCACTCCTTAAAAAAATATTTTTTGGGGGAATCAATTGGGCTACACTGGTTGTATTGTATGTTTTTGATTCGTTGAAAATAACCAGTTCATACAAGTAATTCATTTGGATGGTGGACTACTATGGTTGTGTTGGATGTTTTTGATTCACTTATAAGAACTGACTCAAGAACCATTCATTTAGCAGTCAGATGGACTACTCTAGTAGCGCTGAATGGTTTTGATTCGCTAAAATGACCAGGAACTGTTTGGAATATATTGGTAGTGGTTTTAAATGACTGAAAATAACTTATTGGTAAGAATCATTCGTCTGGGATTCGATTGGGTAGCGCTGTATGTTTTTGATTTACTAAAACGAGCCGACGTATAAGGATAATTTATTCAGGAATTGCTTGGACTTTGCTGGTAGTGATGAATAGTTTTGATTCACTAAAAAGAATCGGCTCATATGAGTCATTTGTTCAGAAGTCAGACTACACTGGTTGTTTTGAGTGGTTTTGATTCACTAAAATGAACTGGCATATAAGAATAATTAGTTCAGAATTTATTAGACTTCACTGGTTGTGCTGTACGGCTTTGATTTACAAAAAAAAAAAAAAACTGATTCATAAGAATAAATTGGGTTCTGTCTGTTTTAAAATGAGAACTGCAAAATTAGCATAAAGTCTGTTGATTCTATTTGTGCCTGCTCGTAAGTGAGTGTGTGATGTGTTGGTGAAAGTATAATAGAGGAGGGCTTTATATTGTATGACTGGAGGGGAGGGATGTAGCCCTCCGGCTGAGTGAGGGCTCACGGTTAAGACAGGGATAAACACTTCCAATCAATACAACCCAAATAGGAAAACCATCCACTTGCATCCCGTCTCCTCCATTTACTGCCTTGAATAAAAGATCCCTGCTGGGACTGAGTTAGTATGTTTATGCCTGTGTGCGTGTGATGAAATTGGAACAGGCGTTAGGAACATATGCGGGTAAATAGTCCACAATGGACTACAAGTTGGGTGGAGGTACACATCCAATGATGCAAATTAATAATTTAGTTATATATATATATATATATATATATATATATATATATATATGCAGGAAAAAATATATATAATATAAATACATTTTTTTTTTTACCATTTGCTATTAACACCCTCACTGACTCAACATTCCCCCCCCCCCCCCCCCTCTCTCTCTTTTCGTCCCCATTGTCGCCCCATACCTGCTCCGAGTGAGCACCTTCTGTTTTCCATTCAGCTTCTGAATGACTCTGTCTGCGTTTGGCTCTTTGTAAAGACTCCCCAGCCTTTGTTCAAACTTCTGTGTTCAGCTAAAAGGGAGTCACAAAAGCCACCTGAATGTGCTGCTTTTCCCATGCCTTCTGGGATGCGACATCTGTGGGGGAGTGGGCCTGTTTTCAGGGAAACGAACGGAGGGGGAACGGATTTTTCAGTTCCACATGCATACTATATGATTGACTATAAGATGTGTCTTATATAGACTATATGTAAATAGAATCAAAACAGACTTCAGTCCTCTCTATCTTTGGATTCAGATGAGGTTTTTTCACTGTAAACCCTAATGCTCAAAATACTTAATTGGTTTGAGTAGGACAAACTTAAATTAAACTAATCAGTTCAGTCAAATTAACTTTTATGAGTATTTAGCACTTTCTTTTTCTTTCAAGTTCACAGAACTGATATATTTTAATTATATCATTGTTTTGAGTTTTATGAAATTATTTATTTTAATTTAGACAAACTTAAGTTTAACTGAAATGGCTGGGATGTCTATTTCCCAGCATGCTTTGCCGATGGCACTCGAAAGGGAGAGTAAATGCTAAAATTAAGTGTAAGATAATGTTTTTTTTTGTGCCAGACTAATGTTAAGTGGGAAAATTAAGTTAATATTGGTTTTAGGATAGTTACCATCATAGTGACAAGTGGTGCATTCAGCTTGATTTGAGAGCAATTCTTACCTTGTTGCGCTCATACAGCAAGTGCCTCTATAACATACAATATGTTAGCAAATTAGAATGTTAGTGGACTAGCTTGTTAAAGCTAACTAATTTTATACTAATAAAAGTGTTCACATTGAGATTACATGAAAGCTTTAAGTTACTTGTATGAATTGGTGTACTCATACATTTTAATAGTTCTTAAATTGAAATGTTAAAGTACAAAATAAAGATCTGCTAGTTCTGCTTACTTAAACTTTGAATTTCAGAACTTAAAAAATTTGAGGTAATTGATTGCCTTAAATGTTTTGAGTTCTGCCAACTTATTCGGGTGTACAGTGTAGGATTGCAAGTAATGAAGTCCGATCCGTTTGTTCAGACAGTTTATGCAATAAATGTTTACCTGCATCAGTTGCTATTGTAATGTAAGCACGTTCACTTTTATGGCATTACAAATTTGTCAAAAAGCGACTTGAAATCCAATCCTAACAAAAAAATCTGGTTTTAATCTGATTTCACATTTGGGATCATCGAAAACGTCAATGTTGTGTGTGTGTATTTATATATATATATATATATATAAACTTTTTTTATGTGTTCGATTCAGTATGATCCCAAATGTGGTGTGAAATCAGATTTTGATAGATAGATAGATAGATAGATAGATAGATAGATAGATAGATAGATAGATAGATAGATAGATAGATAGATAGATAGATAGATAGATAGATAGATAGATAGTATATTATATTATATTACATATATATTATTATATTATATAGACTATATTAGCCTTCAAGTCTCAGATTTTCAAGCTTACTCCAAAAAAAAAAAAAACTCACAATCAATACAAGTGGCCTGAAGGGAAATCAATAAGTGATGCTGTTGTAAAGGCTCAACTTTTTTTTGCGTCAGCTGTCGTTTGATACAGGGATTAGGTTCAGTGAGCTGTTGGTGATTCAAAGACCAATATTTGGATTTTCTTTCCTCGTAACTACAGAGAATGCGAACACTAGATTCATTGGACTGTGTGTGCATCCTCAGAAGTGACTCCAAAAAAAAAAAAAGTGTATATTTGCAATCAAAAAGTTCAGGCTGTGAATGTGTCCTCAAATTAGGGACAGTGATGAGCAGTCATGCTCCAACCTTAATATAATTACTCACATCTCCTTCACCCTCCATCCCATAATCACACACTTTCCCTGTGACACACTCCTCCATGCTTGCCCTTATTAACAAGCCATAATGGCCTATAGATGGTCCATAAAAAGCTTTCTATTACTGTCAGTTACTGGAGGAAATAAAGTGATTCAAGCCTTGACCACACGAGACCCATATGAATCCAGCAGGAGAAGCTGTTGACTTATTAGTTTTTGTTTTTTCAATTATATTAAAATAAATGTGTTTTTTTGAAGGTCTGAGGTGTGAATTTTCTAAAGTTTTGGCATTTTAGGGTGCTAGCGACAGACACACAAGTTTAGCCGAGAGCTAAATGTGCTGAAAAAGCCCTAATATTTAAATGAAGTCATTAGTTTCAGTGCAAACATGCTTCTTTTTATATAAATTGCAATATAAAAAAAAAAAAAAAAAAAATGTACGTGTGTGTGGACTATATATATTCAAATCATATAATATAAACTATTTTAAAAATGCATTTCTTTTTTTATCCTTTACTGATTTAGAAAATCCAGTTTATCATACATAACTTATATTTGTTTTTCTTAGTGAACTTTTCTAGTGAACTGGTTTTGTCGTCCACAAGCAAGGTTTTGTCGTCAGTCTCCGTGTGTGTGTGTGTGTGTGTGTGTGTGTGTGTGTGTGTGTGTGTGTGTGTGTGTGTGTGTGTGTGTGTGTGTGTGTGTGTGAGCCAGACTGGGCCGTGTTGGTTAGGATGATGCTGCTGCCGTCTCAGTCGGTCGTTAGCGGTTAATTGAGCGGTAGGAGCCAAGACACGAGCAGGCCATCTGTTTGCCAGAGTGGAACATCTTGTGGCACTCGGCTCGGCGCTGGGCCACCGTGCCTCAGCCCTGAATGGTGCAATATTAATAGATCTGACCAAGACGGGAAGAGACGGACTGTGACAAAGAAGAAAGTTGAAGGGGGGAAAAGTGGAAAGAAGGGCGGTTGCTCAGGCCCTAAATGTGTTTTTTTTATTTTATAAAAAATATATATTTTTGCTGGGCCAGTTGGGAAAGAAGTTGGCTCCATAAAATTATTTTTATCTAGCTTTTTTTAATTATTTACATTTTAATTAAGTGTGTTTTTGCACATCACAAGTTATTATTGAGATTCAAATTTAAGGGTCCAAACTTTATTTATTTTTAATGGTCATAATTTTACATTATTTTTATTGGGCTCTGTCCATATGACAATGGGATTATTTAGCATTTTATTGCATGTGGGTCATTGTGTCACTTGCATCATCATCATATATGAGATTTTAAAAATATATATATATATTTTAAGTTTAGATGCTTAAAACAAATATTTTTCGCAGTTGTATATCAAACTGATTATTGGAGTATGTTTTACAAGAAAAAGGCTATTTCAGTCTTTTACGTTTAATTCAACGTGTTACATGGCAGTTCTTTGTAATTATTTGTGAAATATATAGCAGTATCTGAGTGACGATTGTTTCTACACCAATATAAAAATAAATAAAAATACTCCACATATGCATCAAGTTCTGGAAGAAAAAAAGCCCTCCTAGATAAACTTCTGATGACAAATTTTCCCCAGAGGTCAAAGTTGTCAGAAAGCTCGACAGATGTTTCCTTTTAGTAGATAGTTTGTATGTCTATAAAGTTACCGGCCAACTGGTGAGTAACTCCGGTTTATTTACTCACCAAAGCCAATTTTTACTCAAAATTGAGAGTTTATGCATATGACTGTGGGAAACCATACTTTTGAGATTGCAAGATTGGATGCTTCTTGTGTAACACCTCATGCACACACTGATTTCATATAGTATCTGTAAATATTGAAAGGTTTGAAAGGCGTCTGGCTGTCATATAAGCACTTAACCGACATTTAGAGTAATGCAAATAGCAACAGAGCGGGTTTGCATAGGTCAGACAGACCGTTTGACGAAGAGACAGAGCTATCAAGTGCACGCATCTCAAAATACACCGTGCATCAGCTTTGTTGGAATCGTGCGTCACCGGACTTTAATGAAGCTTGCTGTCTTTGCTCCTGACGGGAGGTCAGAGGGTCTCGGTATCTCGCGTGCGACGGTCCCTCGTGACTGCCGGTCTCCTGTGAACGTCTCAGACATCGCAGTCCTCCTTGATTCGCGGCCCTCCGCACCGTCGTGGGCGAGCGGCCCCCTCAAAGTGTTAATTTGCTAACGTTCCTTCAGAGAAGGCGTCTTAATTAAGTTTGTAAGATTCATGCCTAATTTAGTTATTATGTGAGGGATGAATGAGCTAATGAATGCAACAGGAGCCTCACGGCGATCTCCGCCCGCCTGCATTACGTGTGACTTTTCTGCCTATGAATTAATTGTTTGCACTTAACCTTGCACTCGTTTGTTTAAATGTTGAAAATAGACGGGGTGTTTTTAACAAATTTTTTTTTTTGGAAGAGCTCGTCTCGCACGCTGCGGTTTGGTTTTGTGTGTGTGTGTGTGTGTGTGTGTGTGTGTGTGTGTGTGTGTGTGTGTGTCTTGGCGTGAAATGAGAGGCGTGCTGAAATTAGACACTTCGAGTTCAATTAGCGTAGCAGTTTTGTCGAGGAGAAACTAGGTACGGGTGTACGTTTGACGAATGACTTCACGGAGGTCCTGCTGTGGTCATTTTTAAAAAACTTTTTCTTCACTGTTTACTGTGGTACTTGTTGCTTTTGGCCTTCAGATACAGAACATGTGTATGTTTTATGCCTTTATTAGGTGACATGTATCTAAAGTCCAAAAATAAACACTCACCAAATGCAAGTGCACTTAATCATACGTTTTTTTTTTCTGTGAGAATGATGCTGATGTAGGCTATGATGTGAGCGAATCAAATGAAAGACATGCTGTGCAAATGTTTATTAAAGAAAAATGTTATATACAGCTGGATATTTAGGAGTATTATTGAAATGTATAAATATACATACATTATACACATGACATGTATACATACATTATACACATGTATACATACATACATACATACATACATACATACATACTTACATAGATGCATACATACACATGATCCTCCAGAAATCATACTATGATTTAGTGCTCAACTATATTTGGTACTCAATTAAAAATAATGGTTCTTATAATAATTGTTGAAATGAAAACAGTTGTTGTTGCTTAACATTTTTGTAGAAACTAATCGTTTTTTTTCTTTAGGATTCTTTTATGAATAGAAAGTTCAAAAGAACAGCATTTATTTGATATAAATCTGTCACTTTTAATCAATGCTATGTTCCGTTGCTCTACGTTATGTTATGTTACGTGTTACGCTATGTGTTGTTATGTTACGTTACGTGTTACGTTACATTATGTGTTGTTATGTTATGTTACGTTATGTCATATTAGATAAACATTTCTGAAGCATTTGGCTGAAAAAGATTGTACTCTGGTCAGGAATGGCTGAGATCAGCTAATTTCATGTTCATATTAAATGTGTTTTATTCTCATCATGTGCCTTTGCGTTTGCAGGGTTGGTTCAGCCCGGGTCAGGTGTTTGTTCTGGATGAGTACTGCGCTCGATACGGGGTGAGGGGCTGTCATCGTCACCTCTGTTACCTGAAAGACCTGATGGATTTCTCGGATAACAACGCCCTTGTGGACCCCACCCTCCTGCACTACAGCTATGCCTTTTGTGCCTCACATGTCCACGGAAACAGGTATTACAATATGTTTTTGTTATTTTGCGCACATTTTCATTTACATTTATGGATTTGGCAGATACTTTTATCCAAAATTATACACATTTTTGTTATCAGTTCTTGCTTTCCATGGGAATCGAACTCATGACCATATCAGTGCCATGCTGTACTGTTTGAGCTACAGAAGGGCTGAAGTCTTTCTGAATTTTAATACAATTAACTAAGTGTATATGTATAAACATATACAATAATTTTTTTCAAATATTGCTTTATTTGTAAAATATTAAATTGACTATATATATACATCACATTTTTATCCAATTAATCACAAATTAATCACACTTCAAATATGGCTGATAAATTACCCCCAAAAGATAATATAAAGTCATTGTTGTCTTAAATGAGAAAAGCGTCAAATATATATTACAAAAATTACTTTAGAAGGGATTTTTTATTTGATTCAACATAGAATTTGTTGCACATAAACGTTTAGGTTACAACAGCCATTTTTTTCAGAAGCTGCATCTGAATCATTGGTATTTAGATATATTTACAGATCATTTATTGCAGCTCAGAGGTGGCATGTATGCATTTACGCTACAATTACAATTGCATAAATTATTTCATGAGATTAATGGGTTTTTAATGGATATTAAAGGGAAAATTCATCCTAAAATTTTAATTCTGTCATTTACTCTCCATGTTCAAACTTGTATGACTCTCTTTCTTCTGAATTTGAAAAATGTCTCAGTAATATATATGTATATATACAGATAATTATATTTCAGATGGGATAGTAGATTTTTCTTTTTTATATATGCAATTGTAAAATAATTTTTAGTATACATTTACACATTTTATTGATGCCGATATTTTATTTTTGTTCATGGTCATGGGGAAAGTAAAACAAAAATTAAATAAAACTGACAACGTGTGAAAAATGGTCTCTTATCACTATATATAACAACAAGCACTTTAGCAATGCCCTATAGCCCTTTCAAACAGCAAGGAACATTTGGTTTCCCAGGAGGTTGTGCATTTTGAATTCTCACGTATTAAGTGTTTGAAATCAAGGATTTCATTTGTGTTTGACAAATGAGAAGTCCCACATGTTTGATAGATCACAAAAAGGAAGAAAAAACACACACTCAGAATGGCTTTTGTCCGCACATAATGGGTGGGCATACAAAAGGAACGAGAAGACAGAAGAAATACTTTAATCACTCGGGAGGCGCTCAGCGTGGCAGCCATGTTCAGCATCACTCAAAGAGAGACTGAGAGCGTCTGCTTGGCAAATTAATTAATGTTTCTCTATTATCTCAAAACGCAAAGCAATTAAACCGTAATTACAGAGTCCACTTGTGCTCCTTCTATATTTTAATAATTTCTCTTTGATAAGGCCTCTGAGGATCAGAATTTTATACGAGCTTGTTTGCCGTAATTGATTATGCGAATTATTGATGGTTTGACATTACTTAAAGACTAAAATAGGCTTGCGTTAGCGGTAAGAGGACTGACTGCAGCTCGTGGTATGAGCAATGTCCCTTGTCCACTTGTTGGCGAAGTCCTTTGTGTTCGCGTGTACTGAAAGCTGTTGGTTTCCCACTTACCTCGAATCACCCGTCAATTGACTGATTAGATGTTAAATACACACGGATGTGCTCCTTCTCTTTGATGGCTAATTTAGTCAATTAGGAACAGTAATGATTAGCCTCTCAAGATAATCATCAGTTACAAATGAGGAAAATTGGCATGAGTAGCTTTTTGTTGGAGGGGGGTGTTGTTTGAATAATGACAGTTCAGGCGTGCAGTCGTGTGGAGAGTGTGTTCATGGAATATATCGAATGTTTGTGCTGCTATTACTTTGGTACTTTGCTACTACCCATGGCCATAATTCAATGACTTTATGCAGTCCTGGTCAGAATTATTGGCACCCTTGGTAAATATGAACAAAGAAGCCTGTGGAAATGAATCTGTATTGTTAATCCTTTTGATTTTTTAATAAAAAAAACAATCACAAAAGTCGAACCTTTCATTGACGTAAAAAAAAAGAAGAAAATGGGGGGAAAATCTCTAATGTGTTTCTCTAATATATTGGCCACAATTAATGACACCCTTTTATTCCATACCACCTTTTGCCAAGATAACAGCTCTGAGTTTTCTCCCATAATGCCTGATGAGTTTGGAGAACACCTGAAGATCATCTCTCCAGATCCTTCAGATTCCCAGGGCTGCGTTCCAGTCCACTTTTGCAGACACTTGCAAACTTCCCTTAGCACTTCCCCTCAGGGGAATCCCTGCCGCCATTTTGAAGTGCGTTCCACTTCGTGAAGTAGACGAGGGAAGTTTATTTTGACCGAGGGAGCGAGTCTACTTCTTCAGGCAGCTCCATATACCACAATGCAACACGATTGCCGCATTTTTCTGAATGCTGTATGATATCGCCTAGTGTTATGTAATAAAGGCTTGATTTATTCATTTATTTCGTTTCATTTTCTTAACAATTAAAATGCTGCATGTGTTTATCCAGTCTAATCGAAGTGTGTGTCTCTCCCCCGACTTTCCCAACAAAAATCCCGCCCCCTCTCAGCAAATACATAAAACTGACATTACTGAGCTATATGCGTTTAAAAGTAGCCTATTAAAATGGTACAATGGCATTGCTCAGTTCAACGTGTTCATAGAAAATTGTGTCTATATAAATTACAAAGGTTTAATTGGCATCTAAAGATTTAGCAGAGGCTGTCAGGTTTTGATTTTTTGATTTTTTTCCAGGACCTCCAGCAGAAAAATAGGCCCACAACATTAAAGATCCAGCGGTATATTTAACCGTGGGCATGGGGTGCTTTTTATCCCATCTGTTAGTTCAAAACCATCAGTTTTTTTGAAGTTCCAGTCGGGTCTGACAACTGAATATGCTGGAGTTTGTTTTTGGAGGAGAGCAGAGCATTTTTCTTGAAATCCTCCCAAACAACTTGTGGTATTGTTGGTGCTGTTTGAATTTTTTATTTTATTTTTAGTATTTATTTCTTAGGCTTTCTGACCCCAAGACTCGCCGTGCATTGGGACGATATAGACACACGTCCTCTTCCAGGCAGATTCGTAACATCTTTAGTTGATTGGAACTTCTTAATTATTGCCCTGACGGTGGAAATGTAAATTGTCAATGCTTTACCTCTTGTCTTACAGTCGCTTTCTATTTTGTGAAGCTCAACAATCTTTTGCTGCACATCAGAACTATATTCTCAGAACTATATTCAAAGGGAATTTGGCCTTTGTGTATCCTCATATTTATGAAACAAGAAGTTACAGTTTCATGCTCCTAGTCGCCCTGGTGTGCTAAAAGAACAAATTAAATATCAATGGGAATATGCTTGAGATATAAATATGTGATATTTTACTCATAAGAATTTCTAGGGTTGCCAATAATTGTGGCCAATTGGTGTTTTGGAGAAAAACATTTATTTTCACTTTCAATTGTTTTACTTCAATGAAAGATTAAGGATAAACAGTGCAGATTTATTTTCCAAGCTTTCTTTGATAATATTTATCAAGGTCGCCCATTATTCTGACCAGATCTGTACATGTATTCAGTGTTGGATGTATTAAAGGAAATCCAATAGTGCACCAGTTAAGCATTGTTGTTCAGAAGAATGAAAAAAATGATCTTTTCTTTTGATATTCCTTTCAAAGTACATGACAACACAGTACAAGTAATGTGTAACTAGTAAAGTAAAGCATTACCTATATATTTACAACAAAATGTTTGAGTTGTCCCCATGTTGAGAGAAATCATGAGCAAGTGCGGAGGCGTTGTGTGAACATGTTACTTTACTTCTAGACTAAATGTAAGCATGCATTTACTCATCTCACTTTTTATTAGCCAATGTCTTTGCTGCTGACCATCGATGATTCAATTCAACCATACTAATAAGCAAAAATGACTTTAGATAGACATCATATTTGTTTCACTATTGTTGAACTTTCTTCTCTTGCATCTTATTTTCATCTAATGTGAAGATTATTTTGTGCACAGCTAGAAAATAACGTCAGCCTTAACCCTGGTCCAGAGAACCTCTCATCTTCCGCTCAACTGATCTAATGCGTCAGTCAATAACTCGAGGAACAGTTATGACAGTAAGCCTTTCTGACGGTGAGTGTGCAGCTTAAAACCTGTGAAGATTGTTGCCATCTTCTTTATCTTCACTACTGATCTTGCACCCACCGACTCCAAGAGCACAACAGAGACCACACACTTTTTCTTCAGTCTTGGGTTTGGGAATTCATTTTCACTGTAGGGATTATTATTTTATTTTTTTAAATGGATCAATAAAGAGTTGTAAGCCGAGTTATATCAGTGGGTCAGACGGGCCAAGTAATAAAGAAATAACATTCCATTTAAATGTGGATGAGATAAACCATTAATGATGGAAATATTAACGTGTTTAAAGCTTCATTTTTTTTTTGTCAGGCACTAATTTGCAGACTACGCAGTTGCAGGGTAAAGCCGTGTGAAACGCCTGGCTATTAAGGGAATGTAATTTAGCCAAAGAAGAATTTTTACTTAATTACTTAATGTTAATTGAACAGCAGCCGACTTCAGTGTAATACGCTATCATATCATCAGCTTAACACTGAGAATTAGAATGATTGTAATGTGACGAACGGGTGCGGATATCTAAACCGGAGAAAATCCTATGGCGGGTGGATGATTTGTTTTTACCGGCGTATTCGGGTGATGACCCGTGCATCTCTACCGTGTGTTCACTGTGTATTCGGACTACAATCACATGAAATAGTGAAAATTATGTAATTAAATAAAAATATTGTATATAAAAAATATTTTGTATGATAAACAATATATTGTATATAACTATATATCGTTTTTCTAACAATTTTATTTCACAATATTATGGTATTTATATTTCTAAAAATATTTTTATATATCTTTTTTTTTTTTAGGGCTGGGCAACAAATAAATCGCGACTAATCACCAAGGTAAAAGTTTGTGTTTACATGCATAATATATGTGTGTACGGTGTATAATTATTTTTGTATATATAAATACACACACATGCATGTATATTTAAGAAAAATATGTTATTTATATATAAAATATTTATATATAATATAAATTATGTATATATATATATACAGTGTATACATATATTTGTCATCAGTGTATGCAAATATTTCTTAAATATATACATGCATATGTGTGTATTTATATATACAAAATAATTATACACCGTACACACACATATATTATGTAAACACAAACTTTTATCTTGGATGTGATTAATCGCGATTAATCGTTGCCCAGCACTACATTTTTAGAAAATATATTATTATTTAAATTATGTATTTAACATTTAATTAATGTTAATTTAAACATTTATTATCATACATTTTTTACACAAATATGTAGGCCTATTGTTTTGAAATTTTTTACGTTTTTTTACAGAAACATTTTGTAATATAATATTTATTATAAAAAATATATTTTTTTAAAAATCTACATTTTCCACAACAAAATTTAATGTTATTATCATTACAAAGATATTTTGCAGCAATAGCTAAAAAACATTTTTATGCAAATTAATGCATTCATTTTTGTTTTTATAGTAACAGCAACTTCTCTGATTGTTGGATATCTCTTCAGGATTATGGGTAGTGAAGTCTGGCTAATAAATGCAATTTTGACCGTTGAAATCAAGCTGACTCATGGCATCTACTGAAGCATATCATTTATCATAACTGGTTGATATTAAGAAGATCAATTGTTCAATTGTGATGTGAAACGAAACCATTGAGTCTGTAAGCTCTTCGATAGGTGTGTTAACCGAGACTCCTTTCAGACATGTTTGTCAGTGCAAACATCCTTGTGGCACATTTCAGTCGGTGTCGCCTGTGTTTGACTGACAGATGCACCCTGGGCTCGACGAGGCTTGAGACTTGGAAGCAAGTACGCGAGAGCAAACGGACAGGTGTGTGAGATGGACTGGCGAGGGCGGACTGACAGCGACGAGAGTGACAGTAATCACAAGCTAACCTCTTTCTCACCTGTCAGTCTTTCTCTCCTCTCTCGCCTGTCCGTCATGCTTGGCTGCCCCATGTGACAAGAGTATTTACCAGTCGGCACAATCAGTTACTCACTGTAAACATGACACACATCCAGATCCTCACCCTTTGGATTGTCACTTCTGTCTTGTCCATTGGGTCTTGATTTGATCGGATATACACCAACCCATCTGTCATTGAGTCCATTTGTATACTCTTGTGAAAACTGAACCAATATGAGATGCTGAAGTACACGAGTAAATGACGTGCTTCACTCTCAAACCAGTAGCTCATATATTTGCTTAAATTGCCATCTGCATTATTTTACAATCACACTTAGCCATCTCGGGATATCAATTTTATTTCGATATATATTGTGTAGCCCTAGTAGCCAAGACTGAACTCTTGCAAACGCACAGCTTTGAAACTAACAACCAACTTCTTGGAGATGTTGGCACGGCCAGACTTTCCCAAGACTCCTGCCGCTGTTTAACCCTCTTTAACGGGCCCCCGGACAGGTCAACGCTTCACTCGCCTCAGACACACTCGCTTCATCAGGCGCGAACAATAAGTCGTCCCCCTAACAGGGCAGCACACTGCACCCGCTCCCCCTAGGACTGCCAAACATGAGGCAGCGCTGCGTGAGGTGGAGGGGAACAACACCTTCACTGGGCTTTCTGCACATTTGAGTTCCTTCACTTTGAAATCAAGCATCTCGGAGCTTGTTTTGATTGTGTACTTATTTTATAAATCTTACTGTTTCATTTATGGTTTTGCAGACATTCATAGTCATACCAAGCAACTTAGAATAATATGTGCCGGTCAAGGTTGTTGGTGTGTGTGTGTGCGTGTGTGTGTGTGTGTGTGTGCGTGTGTGTGTGTGTGCGTGTGTGTGTGTGTGTGCGTGTGTGTGTGTGCGTGTGTGTGTGTGCGTGTGTGTGTTTTTTTTGAATTAGACAATTTTGTCATTCATAATTGTGTGTATATATATACTAAATTATAAATATTTAAATATATAAAATATTTGTTTTTTAAATATAACATTTTAATTTGTACATTTATTATTGTTGAATTGATTATTTGTTTTATTTATTATGATACATAAATGTATTTACTTTTATAAAAGGGTAGTTTATTTTACAAAGAATATGCATTATATTATATTATATTGTATAATAATTGTAATAATATTGTATCATTTATATACATCAAATATTTTAAAAATCTAAAAGCGCGCACACACACACACACACACACACACACATATATATTTTATTATTATTATTTTCCACATTTTTTCAGCAAATATTAGTTTCATTGTACACAACATGCACAAAGTTTTGCAATAATAGCTGCAAATGATATAGGTATTAGAATTATACAGGAAAATAATGGCATAATTGGCAAAATATATTGATTAGTTTGTCATTTTCAACTCTTTCTTATACCAATACTATAATATGTCATTCATCCAGTTTCTACAAAACGTCATCTATGTTATTTGAGGTGCAGAAAATTTACGACCAAATATCACAGAAAATTAAATGTTAACATTTTGCAAGGTATAAAACGTACACGCACATGATCAACACGACATACAGCGACGGTTCCATCAACTGGCCCCAAATTCTCTCACGTTGGCCCCCGGCCAGTGGGACGTCCTTATCACAGAGCCCTGAATAATGATAGCAAAAGTGATGCCTTCCTCAGCACACACCACTAATAGCGTCGTGTTATGTAAGGTAGAATTGGATGTGTTTCAAGGTTTGAAGGATTCGTTTAGCATTAGTCAAGTCAATGGGAGGATGTGTGAATTGTGAGAGACTTAATTACTGACTGAAGTCGCAGGGCTTTGGTAGTCGTAGGTTTTGGTGATGTTCTGGGAGCTACAAACAAGCAAAGACTTTAAACCAGTGATTCTCCCTCATGCGAACAGTTCAATTCCCAGGCCTCTTGTTAGAAGCAGTTAAACTAAGAGGCCTTCCTTAAGAACTAATGAGCCTACACAGTACGACAGACAAAGACACTGAGATTAAAGGGTCGATGTTGAGTTTATACACTCCTTAGCCTTTACCATAATGCAAAAAGGAGCTTTCTTTTTTTTTTCTTTTTTTTCATTTGTAGGTGCTGATCTCACCCCCCTGCTCGCGCATACACATCTTCTGCCGCTCTTCACACTCCCTCTTTGTGTTCTCTCGGGATTAGCTGGCTCTTGTCAAAAAGAAAAGGCGGATTTCATTTAATGGAGAGAGGGATTTGCAGAACAGACAGGTTTACAAGTTGCCTTCACCTCTGCGTGTAAGGAAAGCGCTTTCTCTACAGGGCTAAGCTGTGCCATTCAGAAAGTGTGGAGGGTTTGGATAGCAAGACACAATGGCTTCTAACTAAACTGCCCATTGTCTACAGTTAAAAACTGAAGTTTGGAATGATTACTTTAGTGCTTAAAGTGCAATTGTGCAATACTTAGTGGTTGAACATATGCCGGCTACATTTGATTATTGCAGTTACGAGGTATTTAAGTTTAAATCTGTGACTGATAAATAGTAGATGATTGATGCAATAATTTCATCCTAAATACAATAAATATAAAATAATGTTTAGGACATAATACAAATTTCATTCAAAATAAAAGAATGTCTGATCTATTAAATTTGATTTAAAATCTATTTTATTCAATTACTTTTTGAATAATTTGTAGTCTTTTTTTATTTTTATAAACATCTTATTCATTGGTCTCATATCTTCGATTATTGTGAACATTTTTTAATTATTAAACAAATATTAAATGGATAAAAAAATATACAAAATCCACAAGATTTATTGAAAATATTTATTTTATTTTAAATGTGTGATTATTTTAAGATATTTCCAGTCGCTTTCCCTCTTGCATTACCTTGATATGATTCACCAAGGATACGTTTATTTTGATCTTCTTTTATTGAAGAGTTTTGGATTGCAAAGCCCTGCTGAAGCATTGTTCAGTTCAGCTGGAATAATTGTGAAACTTACAAATCTCTTTGAAAAATCTTTTGATTTATGAAGTTGAAGCACAGGATCCAAGGGCGTTTGGAATGAAAGAACAGGTGTTGTAAAGAATAAAACGGAAAATTGAATGTTTCCTCCTTGTTTTGGCAGACCGGATGGCATGGGCACTGTTACAGAACAGGAGAAGGAGGAGTTTGAGGAGATCAGGAGCAGATTGTTGACTTTATTGGAGAAGCAGATCACACATTTCAGGTAAGATGAGCTGCCACATCCACTTAATCTTAATAATGTACATCCATTTATTAAGATAACTAATCTACAGTCAAACCAAAATAGATTCGGACTCCTTCAACATTTCTCACATTATCACAGTTTATTTGCTATAGTTTAGAAAATGGTAATACAATATGACAAGAACTAGTCGATATTTCTCTGGTTTTGGCCATCCTTCTGTTAGGCTGTTAAATTTTAGTGCACATTTAGATAATACCAATTTAGGTCAACAAATTACAAAGCAATGCTTAATTTTGTTCAGTCTGGTGTAAAAATGTCGCATTAGCTATTAAAGAAAAAACACTTCAGCGAAACATGGTCAGATCAAAGTATCTGAAGTTTTGGTCCCAAATTTTTACTGGTAGTCCACTCTATCAATCATTTTTGGGTATAATGTCACAGTTTACTTTATTTTGCTATCCTCACTTACTTAAATGAACTATGTCCTGCACCCACTTAGCCTGACTTCGTCATACACATACTCTAGGCAGAATGTGAGTCTGATACTGCTCTATAGGGCTTTGATTATGAGGCGTGTCTTAACCGAAACAGCAATAAAAAAAACCTCTGCACTCAATTGGATAGACCTACAACCAATCAGAGCAACGCAGTAAGTGACGTATGTTGAGCAACGCATAGTTGTCACGCACGCTGGAAGTAGTAGTAAATTAATGAGTGTAAACGATCTTTGCCGTTGTTGTCAAAATAATTTAAGAATTTGCGGAGTACTTACAAGTTCTCCGTTTAGGATTAGATCTCGACAATAAAGCAAATAAATCTTCTCGCATTTGTCGGACCGGTCTCAACTTTATAGCACGGTTGCAACGCGACTTGACTGATTTTAAAAAATGGAAAGACGACGAAAGAGAGCAGGCTGAAGAAGCGTGTTCATCTGAGGCTTCAGAGAAAAGAGATCGTGAGCGCATCCCTTCCATTGGTTTTCATTGCGTCCTATCTTCTTAGTGACCATCGGAGCCAGCGGATAAATTAAACTTTTGCCAAATCCCGTAGGAAGGACGGCAAACACATCTTTCCGATCGACAAATGCCTTGATTGCGGTTCTCTGTTCGTCTTTTAAAATTAATGCGCTGTCGATTTATTTTATAACAGACACAATAGCGGAATCTAAACATCTCAATTCTCCAGCTGCAGTCATCGTTGTTGAAAACCAATTCAACCCAACCACTCTTTGATGACGTGTTGATTACATAACCGCAGATCATCTGTCCATCATCGATTAAAGCCCGCCCTGGTAATTTGATTGGCTCGGCATTCTGGGAGCCGAGCATAATTACTCCTCAACGGATCGAGTCCAGACCGAACTTCCCGACCAAAAAATGTTGTGGGCGGGGTTCGGGCTGGCACCCAGGCTAGCATCCACTAGTAATACAATATAAAAAATGATATCTGGTGTCTGAATAATTTTTGGATTGACTGTATATAAAAAAATCAGCAAATGTTTGGATATTATCAGCAAATGGATTTCAGATCTATTTTGATAAGGTTGCAAACATCAAATGATAAAAACTAACTACATAATCATGTAATTACATTTTAATAACAGTGTATTAACATTGTTATATCTGGTCCCTGAAGCAAAACCAGTTGATAACCACTGTATAGCATCTCAGCTTACAGTTTACTCATTTACCAGACCCCCTCCTGATTGGTCCTCGTTTTCAACCGGCCTCCCGCTGGCCCCCCTCAGTGGAGTGCTGGAAACACTAGTAAAGAGGGTTTGAGTCTTGCTTTTGCAGCAGAACCTAATAAAAGCACTCCAACAAAAGCTACAAACAGCATCTCAGATTATGCAAATGAGACGGCAGACAGAGGCCAGGCCGGTGCGGGGCGTGCTGGGGATTAAGCGCGGGTCCCAGCCCAAGCTGATTAGACCTTGTTGAGTCACTTGGTAAGTGTGCCTCTTGCCCCACATGCGCGTCGAGGGCCGTTCGGGTGGACTTTCACACCTGTGGTGTTAGGCCTTTATGAGAACCACTTCTCTTTCGTCTTCATTCATCCCATTTAGCATTGTCCCGTACGTACGCTGACACCTGTCCCTCCTCGACAAGCTTTGGAAAACATCTCTATTTAAAAGACGTCATTATTGTCCCATGATAGCTGAGAAACAGCGGTTTGCGACTGACTCCTTCAGCTTGTGCTCAGTCTTCTTTCTTCCATGCCTTTCGTTAATTACCACTCGAGTTTTACCCCTTGTCTTCTTGCCCGTAGGTACTGTTTCCCCTTCGGGCGACCGGAGGGGGCTCTTAAAGCCACACTCTCTCTTCTAGAAAGGGTGAGTGTCCTCCAATTAACTGTGCATGCTTTGCACCTTATATGCATGTCTTGTGTGTACTAGCATGTGCTTAAAGTGACATAAATGAGAGAAAAAGTGTCATTCTTCAGGCTCTGATGAAAGACATCACCACACCTGTCCCAACTGAAGAGATGCACAAGATAGTTCAGAAGTGCCTGGAAAAAGCTGCGCTCATCAATTACTCCCAGCTGACCGACTACGCCCAGATCGAAGGTTCTCACAGAATACTTTTCAGGGCTCAACAGTGAAGATTTTTTTTGATGGCCCTTGTCAGTCAGTAGTTTTGATTTGAGAAGAGAAATCTAGCTGAACACCTGCCGATGTTTTCAGTGGCCCCAAAAAATACACTATGCTTCATATCGTTTTTAATATACTTTAAGACAAATCATGCGCAAATTCATAAGTCAACACTGCTGAGTATTTTCTCTTTAAAACTGCGGGGAACTAAAGACAGTCTCAAAAACGCGGTTTGAAATCGCTGGTGTTTCTTACGTTACTTGTGAGTGAGTGGAGGCGGGGATAATTTGCATATTTGTGGTTCCGTGTATACTAAATGAAGTTACATTTGAGCTATTTTAAGGCATGAAGAAAAAAAATGTCACATAAAAATACAGAAATATGTCATTTTGGTGATCAAAGATGGGTTTTAAGGGATACAGTTATTGACTAAAGGGGGATTTGAAATAAAGAAAATAAATCTGCTACCGGTATCAGAGTCTGACAATTTGCTTGTAAAAAAAATTGGCCGTGAAAAATCTAAATTGGTGCATCACTAATAAAAAAATAATTAAATAAAACATTATTTTAAAAATCGAATAGTCTTTTCGCAGCAAAAACAAATGCCGTTTTCAAAGAGCGCGGTGTTTTTCTAGTTTTCTTGCTAATTAATTTGTGGTTAATATTTATCTAACTGTCAGCACATTAAGGTTTAAAAAAGGGAATTCGGCCCGCACATGGTTAATTTTTTTACCCCCATACGGTCCTCAACCTAAAATGAGTTTGACTCCCCTGTACAAAACAAAAAATAGTTTCAACTTAATTATGTGTACATGCTGCCTTAAAATTTAGAAGTTTAGTCAACTTGAAATGTGAAGTTGTATACTACGTAGTTAATACAGTCAGCTTTTTTACGGTTTAGCTGGCCAAATCCTTATTGTTGAGCCCTTTAGATCTATTGCTTTAAGTTCTTGCATTTAGTTTGTGTGAAGTGTTAGGAGTGTTAGACATTTGGTGTGACTGCTCGGACGTCTGTGTGTCGGCAGACAGCAGCCAGGCGTCTCCGGAGAAAAGACTGGAGGACATGATCAGACTAGGAGAGCTGTGTATGGAGGTGTTACAGCAGAACGATGAGCATCACTCGGAGGTACAGTAATACCTGTGCAATATCTCTTGATAAAGAGTTATCACGTGTTGTCTAAGTCGTGACTATTTCCTGCTATGTCTCTGTTATCAATGCTTTTTCTTTCTTGTTTCTCGTATTAAACTTAATACCAGCACCTTTTTGTTCATAATGAGCCCGCCATTGACCCTTTCATACATCTTCCAGTCCTTTACAACATAGGTTCAGAAAACCCCCACAGTCACGTAGACCGAGAATCAATCTTTGTTTATCATCGGGTCTTTTGGTTTTGCATGTTTCTCCAGAAGGTATTGCATGATCATTTCAGAGCGGACTTGTGATCATTTACCGTCTCGCTGTACATTTACTTCGCCACGTTGCCGTAACAGCTGTTAGCGAGTGACAGCTTACCCATCCAGTGCCAGCTCATAGTAGCGGCACAGGAAAACAACGCCCACGGCCCATCTGCACAAGGCCAGCGCCCGCTATCGGTCTCACGTCAACTTAAAAAAAAAAAAAAAAAGATCAAAGGAAATTCATCAATACTAGGTGTTAAGGCTTCGTAGAAAGTAACAGCGAGCATTTTCTTAACTCAAAATGTGGATGTAGACATCTGCTGGCAAGGGCTATTTTTAGGCCTCAAGCTTTCAACATCTGTCACAGATGACAGAGACAATGATGCCAGAACGCAGGCTGTGCCTAACAAGACAAATGTCCCACATGCTGTCACTAAGGAAACATCAAGGTGTGTGTGTGCGTGATGTGCTCAGATCTACGTTAGTGAAATTATGGTCACAGTACAGTTTGAAACTAGGAGTAAAACATTGTCTAATCAAATGGAAAGCATATTTATGTTCACTATGCTTAAGAATGTGTATGTCTATTTGATATTTCTCTCTTTCTTTACCACTCCTGTGTTTGTAATGCATTAGGGAAGAGAGGTAAGGTTCATCTTATATTTCACTCTCATGTTGTGTTGTGTTATTTAGCATTTGCACCTCATTTATTTTTATTTATCATTCATGCTTTTACAAACAAAACAGATCGGTGTCATTTATCACAACGTACATTTGTGTGTTAAAGCATTTGACAACGAAATCAATGTTGCCTTTATTTAATTTTTTGCACTTTCTAAATGTATCTCCATTAACCACTGACTCTTTGAACTGCCTAAGTCTAATATGTATAAACATAAAATATACTGTAGATCAAAAGTTTTTGGGATAAGTAAGATTTGTTTCTCTTTTTTTTTAGAGAGAGAGAAATTAATACTTTAATTCAGCAAGGACGCATTAAATTGTTCACAAGTGATAGTACAGACATTTATAATGTTACAAAATATTTATATTTCAAATAAATGCCTTTTTTTATCTTATTGTTCATCAAAGAATCCTGAAAAATGTGAAGAAAAAATGACAAAATATGAAGCAGCACAACGGTTTTCAACTGATCATAAGAATAAATGTTTATTGACCAGCAAATATTAGCATGATTTCTGAAGAATCATGTGACTCTGAAGACTGGAGTAATGATGTTGAAATAATAAAATAGTAAAAAAAAAAAAAAAATTAAATATATTAAAATAGATCGATTTTAAATTCTGTACAATTGTATAGAATATTGTACACAATATTGCTGTTATCAAATAAATGCAGTATTGGCTAGTATAAGAGATGACTTTTAAAAACTTTAAGTATTTCAGAAAGTCAATAACTTGTCCGGTAGTTATTTTCATATTTATAAATATAATTAAATTATTAATATGGTTTATATACATATTGTTAAATATATTCTTCATATACGACAGTAAGATCTGCAGTTTCTGCAATATTTACATGTAATATTTTTTTCCCAGAATATCAATTCTGCATAAGAATGCATCAAATAACATGCAGTCTAGGCTGAGATTGTGAGGACAGCCCTTATATGGAGATGGTTTGGGTGTGTATTATGCTAATTACTATCTGTGGATATTATAATGAGGGATTTGATTTCTGGAGGATCATGTGACACTGAAGACTGGAGTAATGATGCTGAAAATACAGCTTTGATCACAGGAATAAATTACATTTGAAAATAGATTCAATTAGAAAACAGTTATTTTAAATTTTAATAATATTTCACAATATTTTAGTTTTTTACTGTATTTTTAATCACATAAATGCAGCCTTGGTGAGCATAAGAGACTTCTTTCAAAAACATGAACAAATTTTACCCTGCATTTTTTAACAGTAGTGTATTTCCCAGTTTGACTAGATGTATAACACTTTAACTCACAACAAGTTTGTAATATGATCGACTAGCTAACCATCCTGACACATTCCTAGAAGCAACAGGAAAAGAGTATGGTCCGTTTCGGAGTATGTTTTAGACTGAAATGGATATAGCCGTGAATGACTCGCTTGTCAGCTCTATGCTGTTCAAATCCTGCTTCTGAAAGCCCTGAAGACAATCTCCCTCAAGGCCAGCGACTGTAAAACATCTAGTCAGACAAGAGTGACGTTCACCCCCTCCCCACACACACTCACACACACACGCTCGGATATCCGTACACAATAGCACCCTTCAATAAGTCAGCATTCTCCTCTCCACCACATATTCTTCACCACGGCTGATTGCACTTTTATTCCTATCGCTCGATGCCGACCGCTTTGGATGGAAAGTTCTTGGCTGCAAAGAATACAAGACAACATGAACCGGCTTTCTTTGATACTCTCAATTAAGTTGGCTGCAGACGCCCTCAAGAATGGCCGTGTGGAAGAATGCAGAGAGAAATGCATTGATGGACTTGGATCTTTTCAGAAGGGCCTTCAATGCACATACTGGCAGACAATAGGGAGCTCGGCACTATGTACAGTAGAAAGATGGCACTGAATTTTTCCCTTTTCTCAGGGGAATTCAGTAGGATGAATGAGCTCTGGTCCGCTGCAGTCGACCACAAAAGACACGTGGATGGCTAATTGTCCTTTTTTGATCTTTAGCCTTTTTGATGGCAGCTACTCTCTAGTACAGGTCCCTTTTCCAAACTTATAAACTTATTTTTATGTGCATTTATTTGTTACCTTTAAAATTGAAATCAGTGTTGATATTTAAAAGTGATTAAAGTTGATATTCAAATGTTATTTCCAATTTTTCCTACATTTTATGAATGGTTGCCATGGCATTGCTAAAGTGTTCTGAGTGGTTGCTAGGGTATCGGTCTACATCATAGGAGCCCAAGCTCAAAAATCTACTATTCTGGTCCCTAAATAATATGCAAAATCCAGTCATTTCAATGGGAATTCACAACGATCTGTTAAAAATTTCCCCACACAGATTTTGCATCGGGTTAAAAATGTGCATCTACACTATGAACAAATCTTTTTCAAAGTAAATGGTAAAATAGGACATATACTAAATAAAACAAAGATAATTGGAGTGCATTTTACAAGAAAATACTATTTCAGCCTCTTTACTTGAAAATTGCACATTTAATTCAACGTGTTACTTGCCGTTGTAATTATCTGTGAAATCTATTTAACAATAAATCCTACACAAACATTTTTTTCAGTGTACCAAGTGAAAATCATAAGTCTAAATTGTTCAAATATGTACTGATAAAATGTAGACCAAGCATGCAGGTTTTGTAAAGCCATTTTCCATCTCGATCTTTGTGTGGTTCTTTTCAAGGTCCCATCATTTTATTGATTGTCTTCAACTTCTACTTGCTTTAATTCCATGTTTGTATTGTGCTTTGTTGTGAGTATCCAAGTACACAATGCTTAGCCCTCAGTATTGTACCCATGTTCCTCTCTACACTATGCCTTTTGGCATTATTGTTTGTGATTGTATGTTTTCACAGGTATAGAAGACATAGCATATTTTCAGCATGTTACATATATGGGTGATTCGTGTCTAATTAGGGGAACTTTTATGTTCATTGGGATGAAGAATGCATTTATTAAAAAATCATGTTTTTAAAGATAGATTCAATGGGCTTTATTATTTATTCTATCTATATAATATATAAAGAATTCATATTAATTCTCTTTAATTTCATATATTTTCCTGATTTTAAAGTTTACATTTTGCCAAAGTTTCCCAATTTGTATTCCTCTTTTAATACAATTATAAAAAAGTATTAAAATCAGGGATCAATTTCAATTTCTACTTTGCACTATTAATCTGAAAAATGAGAGCTTAAATTCACCATGAAATCAAAATGGACAATTCTTATTTTTGATGAAATATTTCAGTATTATGTCATTACCATCACACATACGTCTTGATAGTTGTTCAAGTCCATGATCAGATCTTTGTTCCAGGGTTATTGTTGTTAGCTTAAAAGTAAAGCCATAAAAAAATCTTTAGTTTAAATAAAAATAAATGTTATAAAATATTATTTAATAATGTAAAAAAAAAAAAAATTCAACAAGTTGCCCAGGCAACATTTCTCATTGTTGTGTAGTTTAACTTGAAGTGCTAAAATGAAATTAACTCAAACTATTAAATTAAATAAATGTTTTTTTTCTTTCAGCTAATAAAAATGACAAAACACAACAAATTAAGTGAAAACAGAAAATTTAAAAATAAAATCTAATTCAAAATAATGACAAAAATGATAAATTATCCTACAATAACTAGTTCCAGGACATGATAAATGTTTAAAATAGAAAAAAGTCAAAAGTGTCCCTAATTGAAGAATATAGCTGTTGATGCTTGTGTGTATTTTGCAGGCCTTCTCCTGGTGGCCAGAGGCGATGGGTGAGCACGCCGAGACCTTCCTGTCGCTCTACACAGTGGACATGGACTCAGCACTGGCCGTCCAGCCACAGGACTCCTGGGACAGTTTCCCCCTCTTTCAGCTGCTCAACAACTTCCTCCGAACTGACCGTGTGTAGTGTTTGTCACCTTTATTTATATAGCGCTCTATCACAACTTAAAATTCAACATTAGAATAAGAAATAATGTAAGAAAAAAAGTATGTGCTTGCTTGACTTAAAATATTAAGTTTAGATAACTTAAATATCCAACTAAACTAAAGTTGTAACTAATTGCAGCAAAAAAAGTGTACAGTTGTTTCAAAGCAGCTTTACAGTGATAAATAGGAAAATAATGATCAATGATGCAAACAAAATAAAATGTTGCTGTAAAGCAGCTCTAAACAAAAGAAGATAATAATCAACCGTAGCGTTAGTTCTGGCAGGTCACGTTAGTCAAGCTCGCATCAGCTGATCCACATCTACCTATAGGAATACGACGCCTATCACCGTATACATATATAAGCTCTTCAGTATTATCAGCAGCTATCGCGTTTCTCATGAGCAAATTACCCTCCTCCATCCCCAGCTCCACCTTTCGCCAATCTAAACTGTATGCTAATTGTCAATCATATTTGACGATAGTGGTCCTGACAGAAGTGTCATTTATTCAGCTAAAGTCAGTTCAGTGTAGATTTAATTCCGTTCAATAATTATGTAAAGTTTATCAATTGAGCTCAGCTGTATGAGTTCAAATGAGTTCAGCTATAAGCAATAAGTTTGTCTTTCTTTCTCCTCGCTCTTGCATTGTTTCTCCCCCCTTCCGCTTGTCCAAAGTTCTGATCGCATGTTCTCACTGCTAAGCGTGCTAATTAACACCAGTGTTGCTTTGGAGAACAATACTTGTTTGGAGAACAGGTTAACGTGCTGCACTTTTATTGTCAACACACTCATTAGATATACAATGTGATCTGTTTGTGGCTCTGGAGGGTCAATTATTCGGCAGGTCAAATATCCGAATCCTGACAAAGTGTCCGACACATCCTGAGCATAGGTCTCTCGTAACCAACAAGAAATGATCCCAGAAAATGTTGAATACTTCACAACATGAAGTTACTTGTGCGTGGAGCTTTAGGTCAAGTATTGATAGAACAACAACTACAAGTTAAAGATTGTTTGGCGCGACTGTGACATTTGCGACGGTTATAAAGAGACTTGCTTTAGTGTCTTGTTCAAACAGCAGTTTATTTGGAATAGATATGGTTGGTTGGTTATCTAGGGAGCATGACAATGGAAATGGCAGCCTGTAATAACACAGTCAGTTGGCAGAAAGATATAGGGAACTCCCACGCTCTTGCATATACAGTATGAACTTTCTTGAAGAAGATCGTCTCAAATTGCTTTCCTCTGCCCTGTTCTCACTACATTAATCTCACCGAAATTAATTCTAATGAGGGAAGCCTGATGGAAACATGTTGACATTTTTTTTAGAAAACCATTTTAAATATGTCTGTTTGGTAGTTGGTAGTTTTAATGGAAGAATTCACCCTGAAATTGTTGATGTTGTTTCAGACTTTTTTTTGTGAAACTCCAAATGAGAAGTTTGGCAGAATGTTCACACTGCTCTTTTTAATTTTGTTCAATATGAAGGTCGATAGCACTAGCGCTCAAACATGACAAAAAAAATCTTTAAACATTTTAATAAAAAAATCATAAATCTCAATGTTACCTTGAACTTTTCTTGACAGATCCTCATTTAGTGTCATCTACTTAAGTAGCCACTGAATTCATCATATGTTATTTCAAATCCTTAGAACAACCAGAAGCCCCTAAGTAGCAGATAACACTTTGTAGGATATTACGAATGAAACATTACATTTTCCTGATTTTGGACAGAGATTCATTTACTTGAGTGCTTTTATAGTTTTTAGTGCGTGCACATGACAAACATTTTTGGTGACATTGACACTATAATGACTCAAATGACTTTCATTGTTATTAAATGGTTGTGAATGAGCTCACACACCCATGAGAGTAAAAAGGCTAGTGTTAATGATGAGGAACAGAGCAATGGGAATTACACTTAATGATGCCTGAGGAGACTCTCTCTCTCTCTCTCTCTCTCTCTCTCTCTCTCTCTCTCTCTCTCTCTCTCTCTCTCTCTCTCTCTCTCTCTCTCTCTCTCTCTGAGTGGATGTTGGGAGTGGGTGCGTGTGTGAGAGACACGTGTGGGAGAGCGTTTTGTTTTTTTTCAAACTGATTTATTATCTTTTGAATTTCCCTTTTTCTTATTTCATTTTTTCTTTTTTTTCTCACTTCTCTGAGCACGTTTGTAGGTTTTAGTGTAGTTTTAAGGTTATAGCGTGTGGTGTGTGTGTGAGGCAGTATGACGTCTACCCCCGCGGGGGGAGCGTCGCCTCTCACCCTCAGGAATGGGTTCAGGTGTGCACCGGAGGCGAATACCTCTATTGAGGATGTTCTCCTCGCTGTAGGAACCAAGGTTGGTAACGAAAATATTAGTTCTGCTTCTAGAATGAATAAGGCAGTCGTTGTCTTTTTGAAAAATGACAATCAAGTAAAAAACTTAATTGAAAGCGGAATATGGATCAATGAAACGTACGTGCCTATTACACCGTTGTCGGCACCGGCAACGAAAATCGTCATTTCCAATGTGCCCCCATTCGTCCGCAATGAGAGCATTATTAAAGAGCTGACCAGATTTGGCAAAATTGCCGGCGCTATAAAAGATATTCCGCTAGGTTGTAAAAACGCTGGACTGAAACATGTGCTGTCTTTCAGGAGACACGTTTACATGTTTTTGAGCTCTCCCACTAAAACGCTTGATGTATCTTTTCGGATATCTCATGGGGAGAGTTCATATATGGTGTACGCTAGTACGGAGTCTTTGCGTTGCTTTGAATGCGGGGATATCGGACATAAACGATTCACCTGCCCACATAAAGCACGTAACGTTAATATCGAAAAGGAAGGCCCAACTGAAACATCTGACGCGCCGCAGATTGTGACGGAGAGTACACCGCAACAACCTGACACGGCAGTCACGAATACCGAGGTAAGGCCAAATGTTTTGGGAAAAATTGTTATTGATGCTGAGGTTCCAAGTTGTAGTGATGTTGGTAACGTTAATAGAGATGTTTGTGGTGGTGGTCTAGTGCAGGAAAATGAGACTCATGATGAGCAAAGTGAAGAAATGGATTATGTGTCAGAAGCAACTGTAGAGAGTTGTAGAGATGATGATTCATGTGCTGACTTTGATGTGGCGAATTGTGGAGGTGATCTGTATACAGTTGAGCAGATTAATGCTTTTTTGGATGAGACAAAGGGTAAAAGTGTCGAGATTGGTAAGTTTTTTCCAGATTTAGACAAATTTGTGTCATCTGTTATGAAGGCAAGACAGGAATGTAGCCTAGAAGTTTTATCCCAGCAGAAAAGGTTTCGACTAAAAAAATACATAACAACAATTAGACAAGGAGTAAAACCAGGCAGGGCGAAACGCCGGGCCGTGAAATGTAGACGAAAATAAGTGCACGATGGGTATCTATCCTTTTCCTGGTTTTCTTTTCACAATGCTGTTTATTTCTGCTTTCCTACCCTATTTTATTATGGATGTCCTAAGAGTGGGGTCCCTAAATGTAAATGGGCTTAGGGCCAGTGATAAATTGTCTTTGTTAAAAGAATGCATAAAGCTAAAAGAAATTAATGTGATGTTTTTACAAGAAACACACAGCGACATAAATAATGAAGTAGATTGGGGTTTGTGGTCTGACGGTCAGTATGTTCTTAGTCATGGGACAAATTTAAGTGCAGGGGTGGCAATAGTGTTTTCTCCTGAATTAGATGTAAACATTTTATCTATTAATGAATTGGAACGGGGGCGACTTCTTATAATTAAAGCTAAAATAAAAGATTTGTGTTTTGTCTTTGTTAATATTTATGCACCTAATATTGGTAAGGACAGAATTAAGCTTTTTGAGTTGCTAAAAGATACACTTGTTTCTCTTTCACAAGAAGATTTTTTAATTATGGGTGGAGATTTTAATTGCACCCTTGATTTTGTTATTGATCGGAATGGAGAAGAACCACATCCCTCTTCTGCTAAAGTTTTGAAGGCAATAATCACTCAGTTAGGGCTAGTAGATGTGTGGAGGGAAAAAAATCAAAATGTGAGACAATATAGCTGGATTAAAGTGGCAGTGGGTAGAGTTAGTGCGGCACGTCTGGATCGTTTCTATCTACATAAGAATCAGTGTAATAGAGTGATAGGTGCATATATCACACCCTGTATTATTTCTGATCATCAGCTCATTTTAATGAATGTTGTGTTATCAGAAACAAAACCGCAATTCTTTTATTGGCGTTTTGATATTAAATTAATTCATGATGTTAATTTCTATGAGAATTTTAAAATGTTTTGGAATTGTTGGGTTGAAGAAAAAAATGATTATGAAAATCTGCTTCAGTGGTGGGAAGTAGGGAAAACGCAGATTAAGCTTTTCTGTCAACAATTTATGGCACATACTTCCTGTCAAATTAAACATGGAATGGCAAAATTAGAGAAAGATATTTTAATTATTCAAAATATGTTAATTGATCAAAATGATGTAAATTTACAAGATGTTCTTAGTCAGAAGAGACAAGAGCTAAGTAATATGTTAAATGAAAAGGTAAAAAGAGCTCTTGTAAAATCACATTTTGTTTCATTACATGATATGGATGCTCCCACAAAATTCTTTTTTAATTTGAATAAGAAGTGTATTCATACCAATTATATGCATGCATTACGCACACCTGATGGGAATGTTACTTCAGATCCTTTGGAAATGAGGAGACTTGCTGTTAATTTCTATGTGGACTTATATGCTGTAGAGTGCACAGGAAATGATGTCGCTGATGAACTTTTTAATAACTTGCCTGTGCTGGATGAAGAAAATGTAAAGAAATTAGACTCTGATCTGACATTTGAGGAAGTTACAAGAGCAGTGAATCAACTTTCATCTGGTCGTGCACCAGGAATCGATGGATTACCAGCAGAATTTTTTAAAACTTTTTGGAGAATAATCGGAAAAGACTTTTTTAAAGTTTTACAAGAAAGCTATAAAGCTGAGGTTTTACCAAAAAGTTGCCAACGAGCAGTGCTCTCCTTGATCCCAAAGAAGGGAGATCTTTGTCTGCTAAAAAACTGGAGACCAGTAGCTGTTTTATGTTCTGATTATAAAATATTATCAAAATGTTTGGCAAATAGACTTAAAGGTGTTCTTGATGTATTAGTACAAAAAGACCAAACATATTGTATACCAAAGAGGTCTATTTATGATAATTTGTTTTTAATGAGAGATATTATGGATTATGCTGGAATATATAATGTCGATTTTGGTTTGCTTTCTCTTGATCAGGAGAAAGCCTTTGATCGTGTAGATCATCACTATCTTTTTAAGGTTCTTAAGTGTTATGGGTTTGGAGAACATTTTCTATCATGGATAAGAATACTGTATACTGACGCTGTAAGCATGGTTAAAATAGGAGGAGGTTTAAGTGTACCAATTCAAATGAAAAGAGGGATAAGGCAAGGGTGCCCGATGTCGGGTCAGTTATATACCTTGGCAATAGAGCCTCTACTTTGTTTATTAAGAATAAAATTGACGGGTATTCTAGTAAGTAATAAGCCAAAAGCTGAAGCTATTAAACTTTCAGCTTATGCTGACGATATAACTGTTATGGTTAGGAATACGCATGATGTCCAAGTAGTAAAGGAAGCTCTAAAGGTTTATGAAGGAGCATCATCCGCTAAACTCAATTGGCAAAAAACAGAGGCGTTATGGTGTGGGTCTGAAGGAAACTCTTTACCTGAATTACCAGAAAATGTTAAGTGGGGAAAGTCTGGGTTTAAATTCTTAGGAGTGTATCTTGGTAAAGATGAATGTAGGATGAAGAATTGGGAGGGATTAGTCGAGGCAGTGCTTGCAAAGTTGTCTAAATGGCGATGGCTGCTACCCCAGCTATCTTATAGGGGAAGAGTCCTGATAGCCAACAATCTTATAGCTTCCACCCTTTGGCATAAGATGATGGTTTTGGATCCTCCAAAAAAAATAATTGAAGAAATTCAAAAGACTCTTGTAAAATTCTTCTGGTCAGGACAACACTGGCTAAAAGCTGCTGTCCTATACCTTCCAACTCATGAGGGAGGTCAAGGATTAATTGACATTTGTTCCAGGATTGCTGTTTTCCGTCTGCAAGTGGCACAGCGTCTTTTATATTATCAGCATCAGCAGTGGATGGACGTAGCATGTGCTTTGTTGCAGAAAACCAGAAGAATGGGGTTGGACAAGCAATTGTTTGTCATGTCCTTGGATGGACTTGCATTGGAAGGATTGGCTGGTTTCTACCAGAGTGTTTTGCAAGCTTGGAAGACTCTATCATTTTCAAGAGAAAGGGAAGGATCCAATCAGTGGGTGTATGAAGAGCCTTTGTTTTTCAATCCACTTATCTCTGTTGAGTTGTTGAGCTCTGTCACTGTTCGGTCAGCAATGTTGAAGGCTGGAGTCTCCAAAATATGCCACCTACGCAGGGGACTGAGCTGGATATCTGTAGAGGAGTTGGCACAAAAGTTGGGCTTCAGGTCTGAACGTTTTATCAAGAGGATGCTGGATGATCTTGAGGAGGCCCTCCCTGTTTCTATAAGGGATTTCATGAAAGTTTATCCGGTGGAGAACTGTGATGCCAGAGATAATGCCCTTTTTCCTGAGCTGCACGCTTCCATAAAAAGAGAAGACTGGCAGGAAGATGGCAGAAAGTTGCTTTCTATGGATATACCAGAACTGAATAGCTTTAGTACTTTGAGCAGAGTAACACTTTACAGAGCTTGTGTAAAAACCATACATTTTCAACATCTTAAGGATGTAAAAGCTACAAAATGGACAATGGTGTTTGATTCAGGCTCTTCCCCGAGAGGTAGCTGGCGGTCCATGTACAAAAGCCCCATTGAAAAGAGGGTGGGGGATCTTCAGTGGAGAATTGTGCATGGGATTTTAGGTACGAATAGACACAAAGCACTCCTTAATGTCTCAGACGATGAGGGTTGTCCTTTTTGTGGGGTGTCTGAAACTGTTTTTCATCTTTTTATTGAGTGTCCACGTTTAGATCAAATTCTGGGTTTAATGGAAAGCTGGAGTATGCAGCTTGTGGGAAGGTTTAATCAAGAATTGTTTATTTTTGGTCCCAAATATTCAACAAAACATAAATCCAAAGTGATTTTATTAAATTTCTTGTTTGGTGCAGCAAAGTTGGCAATTTGGTGTACAAGAAGGAATAAAGTAGAAGGGAGGGAAAGCGTGGACACTGTTTTGATGATGAGAGGTTTTATAACGAAGAGATTAACGATGGAGTATGCGTATTTTAGCCTCATCAATGATGTTGATTCTTTTTTTCATGTGTGGGGAGTTGATGGTTTTATATGTGAAGCTGATGATCAGGGAGGTTTTGTATGTCATTTATGAGTGTTCAGGAGTGTTTTTTATTGTATGTTTTTATTTTATTTATTTTAATTATTTTTTATTATTATTCTTTCATCCGTTGTGTGGAAAATTAATGCTGTAATTGGATCATTTTTTAAAATAGGTCTTTTATGTTATTGAATAATTAAAGAAGACCTAAAAGTCAAAGTCTCTCTCTCTCTCTCTCTCTCTCTCTCTCTCTCTAAGCTAAGCTGTGGGGTAAGCTGTGCCACTTTTTTACATACACAGTAGGTTGTCTACTAGGTGACTAATTGTATTGGAGGGTGTCTGCAAAAGAAAAGAAACTTTTGGAAACCGTGAACAATTAACATAAATTAGATTTTTAAATATATAATGGACCGTTTTCACAGACTGAGATGATTTTCAACATTATACTTGTACAGTAGACTAAAGGGGTCCATTGTACAAACCTTTTCCCCCCCAAAAAATTATTTGCATTTTCAAAAACCAGGTAGGAAAAGGTTTGAAAAGGCCTTCATTGTTCCTTCATGTTCTCCAGCTCACCTGTACAATGGACCGTTCCACAAGCACCTCCAGGACCTGTACATCCCTCTAGTGGTGCGCTACATCGACCTGATGGAGTCGTCTATAGCTCAGTCCATTCACCGCGGCTTTGAACAGGAGACGTGGCAGTCTGTGAAGTAAGACCCCGTTTAACCGCACACTAAGATTTTTTATTTTTTTCATCGATTGATTCTCTTTGCTTTTTGGAGAATACAGTGCCGTGTTTGTTTAAACATGTCAGGTTATTAATAGCATAGCATTTAA
This sequence comes from Phoxinus phoxinus, assembly GCF_949152265.1. Taxonomy (NCBI): domain Eukaryota; kingdom Metazoa; phylum Chordata; class Actinopteri; order Cypriniformes; family Leuciscidae; genus Phoxinus; species Phoxinus phoxinus. The sequence goes on along the minus strand of NC_136900.1, from coordinate 19,014,116 downwards.
CTTGTTCATGTTTCAGAGAATGAAAAGATGATTGGAGAAGGGGAAAAGAATGAAGCCTCCGAGATAGTCGTCCTCCTTTTCCATTAATGCTTTGTACTTTTCTGATTTACTTCAGTTCCCAGTTTATTCTCACCATATTGAATCTGATGTGACTGAAAACATGGCTGTAGTCGTGAAGTCAACTCTGTATGTTGGGTTGTGATCATTCAGTTGACAAAACAATTTCCAGTGGATCCAGAGCTTCAGAAAACACTGGTTGTGGAAAATTAGGCCTTACGTAGGACCTTAACTCTTTAAAAAACCTTAAAAACCTTTTAAAAAAAAACATTTTCAATGTTTGGTATCCCAATGCCCCCCATGATTTACATAATCATTTAAAATAATATTTTGCCCATAATCATTTCCTTTATAAATCCTAATAATAAATATTATTATAACTACCTATTGTTATTATTTATGATAATAATTTGAAAGAAATTAAAATGAGTATTATTATTATTTATGATAATTTGCCTTTTAAGTTCCTCTGACCTAATAAATAAACTTGTATTTTGCCCACAAACATTTCAAATAATAATAAGTTCTATAGTTATTGTATATTGTTAATGTGACCCAAAACACTATAGGGTTTATTATTATTATTTATACATAATATATAGTATTACAAATAATAGTTATATAATTATTTATTTTTTTAATAATAGTTATATACTTATTATGTATTATTTCTATAAAAAATGTTTTAATTATTATTGTCATTTTACAATAAAGAAGTAGTTATGAACCTTGCAGTAATGTGACTGTAACATTTTTACTCTTAAGGGGTTGGTTTGACCCCAGCAAAGGACATTTAATATAAAAATAAATCCAAAATTTAAAAAAAAATATATATATATATATATCTTGGGTCTCTTAGACTCCAAACTGAACATGCCTCTTAATACAGTACGGCATTGAACAGATTGTATGTACGTGTCTCACAACCACATTCACAAATGAAATATGCCGTCTTCTCCAACTAAGGCGAATCTCTTCCCCGAATCTGTCAACAAGCTGCTTCCTTCCTCTCTGATGCCACAGAATGATCAGTCAACCGCTGTTTATTCTGCTCTTCATCTGATGAACTGTCTTATTGTCCTCCTCCTCTCAGTGCTTTCTGCTCTTTTACTCTCTGATCTCTGGCAGGACCATCACCAACAATCTGCCAAGCGTTCCACTGCCCAGGGTTCCCAACCTGCCTCTTAACCTCCCTCAGATGCCCAGCTTCTCAGCCCCGTCCTGGATGGGGCCGCTGTGTGACAGCACGTGTGTATGGGCCAGCTGGGCGCCATCGCTGCTTACTGTTCTTGACATATGCTTATTATAGCTGCAAAGAGGTCACATGACTAGTTAGAAGCAGTCTACAGCCCTTAAAAACACTCAAATATATTTATTGTGGCATATACATTTTAAATGCAGCAGTGGATGATTCCAATTGTTGGTTTTACTTATTGCTAAAACAAGCATTTGTGTGTTAAACATAAGTTATAACAAAAATTAATAAATTTGAGCTTTATGAATTTAGTATTTTTAAGTACCTATAAAGTGCATCCTTAATTGCATGGTTGTTTCGTGTCTGTCAGCTTGGGTTGGGAATCAAGAAGTTGTTTTATTCAGAACAGGTTCCATAATTTGCCCACCAAAAAAAATGTATCTTGTCACGAATGTCTACTGTTGTCCGCTGAATCTACAGCACCACAACAAACGCGTTTCAGCCGAGTTGCGAGCTATTTCGCACAACAATAAAAAAAACAACGCAACTTGTAATTTCTGATTGTTCTTTTTAATTAATTGGCAAAAAACGTGTTTAGTCTAAACGAATCAGTCTGCTGACTCACTTGAATCTCGACTTATTGAATCACTTGCAGCTGAGACTGAACCACTACCTTTTTAATTGTATTAAAGTCGACATGGAATCAAAATTGACCCTATTTACTTTGTTAGCGCATATTACTAGTCTTGTGGTGAACAATTAATCCGTGCAAGTTAATACACAGAAAAAAAAATGTTTGCCGTGGTAATCTTTAATGAAAGTCTGAAAAGTTACTTCGGGTCTGGAATGGAATTCCTTTTCTGATGACGTAGGTTTGACAGCTTGGGTTGAAAACGTTTAACCACTCCCCTCAAACCGTTACTCTGCTATGGGCGAGAGATGGAGAGGAGGAGCGCTAAAGTAAAACCCTGCCCTCTGTTCAATATTCCCTTTCACTTGGAAATACGTCACATCACTGGAGAAAAGTCGCTTGCAACTTCCGGTTCACGCAGACTTTAAAGCTACACGGTGTCATTTTTTAAGTTGATTAGCAAAAAACACTTTATTCTTTCAAAATTATATGTGCTCATTAATGTATAATTACTTCTACCAACTAATCAAGTATTCTCATAAGCGTACAATCTGCCATTTATAATACATTCGAGTGAGTCGCTCGAATAGTGGCAGCCATGTTGCGCCTCCATCTTGAAAATACATTAGCCAAAGAGGGACATACCTGGAAATTCAAGCTTCGCCTTTCACGTTTTTACACTCAGTGGCACCGTGACGAATGCGAGAGGGAGATGACTCGCGCCTGCCGATAGATTTGAAATAATACGTCCACCGTAGGAGTTAAAACGCCCTCGGGATGGGAGGGGCTAGAGTGTAATATTCAGTTGGTAGTCATATACACTTTCACCGCTAGATGGGAGTAAATCTTACACAGTGTAGCTTTAAGTCCTTTAAAATGTTACTTTAATAGAAAAATAACTCATTTGTTATGTAAAATTTCTTATGGGTCAGTTCTTTTGAATGAATCTGCTAAACTCATGTTTGGTTAAACAGTTATTTGTTTGATCCATCTACCGACATGCTTGAAACTCAACTTATTGAATCACTTTCAGTTGTTGACTGATGATCGAAAGATTTACTACTTTTTCTGCTTAATTACTACTTTTTTTATTGTATTAAGTCCAGAACCAAATGATTAAATTACTTCCGATTCCCATCCCTGTCTCCATCAGAGTGTGATGATCCTGTTTGCGATGGTTTGCTTGAAAACATTAGTGTGTTTATTTTAGTGCTTTTTTGTGCCAAAGTTGCTTGATAGCTGTTATATACTGTTATTTTAGGCGGTGATGTGTGGCTTTTTTTGGTGTGATTCATCGGTTCAATTTAACAGTTATGCATTTGATTTACAGCGGACAAGGAATTAATTTGCCAGATATTTTGTGAGTACCAGAGATATCACATGCTTGTGTTTGGTGTGTGTTGTGCCTATATCCTGTTTTTGTTTTTAGTCTGAAAGACAACAGATTCACAGAAACCTTTTTAAAAGATAATTCACATGGACGCCCGAGTCTCCATAAACATTCATTTTTCTTCCTATAGTGAAGCGCCCGGGTATCATCGGTTCAATCTGCGGAGCGCGAGAGCGTTTAATCCCGCTGTGAGCATGTGATGATAAACGGCAGCACTATTTTCTCTCTGCCGTCGGGGGTTATCTGGGTAACACTATAGTATAGTGACCTCATACACCAAAATCCAGGTTTATCCCTGAACAATTGGCTTCACTCAAAGCAAGATGTAAACAGCGTCGCTCTACAAAAGAACTTCCGACAGCTACGAGAGACTAAATAACGTCGGAAAGTTAAATCGCATCCGTCTCAATTAGCCTGAAGAGTGTGAACTGCAAAAGCACACCAGCTTTCAGGCCTGAAACAGTGTCTGTAGTGGGTGTAGTCCTGTGGGTGTCTGTCAGAGGGGACTCTGTGGTTAGCTGGTTGTTAGATTCGGCGAGAACTTTGTGTTCTCCCTCGGGGAGTCTCTTCAACAGACGAGAAACTGGTCCATTTGTTCATCCTGTGCTGGAGGCGGAGGCGCGCACCCCCGGGGGGGCCCTTACGGACCGTACCGCCGCTAATTAACCGAGTGGGAGATCGCGCTCGCCCCTTTTAATTGCACAGCGGACTTTGCCAAACGGTTTATTTTCCCGGACCGCCACTTGTGAAGGTAACAGTCTTTTAACAGCGAGTGGAACGAGTGGCCTTTTTTCGTCTCGTCGCGTCACGCACTCGAGCCCAGACTGAGTTGTTGTGTCGACTGCGGTTGACACGGTGATGTCGCTCCATCTGTCTCGCTTGGCGGAGATCTCTTGAGCCCTTTCGAACCCAGCGGAGTCGGCACACAACATCAGTGGAGATCGCTCTCGATCTCGACTCCCTGCAGCTTGTGGAACAGCCACTCTTAGACTGACAGTCCTGGCTGCAGGACAACTTGACTGCAGGACAACTTGAGTCGCTCTCGCACGATTAGTCGTTTGGTTCGACTGTGCTTTTTTGCAATTTGGGGACGACTTAACTATTCATTGACAATGTAGGGTGTTTTCACATTTGAGTTCTCAGTCTCTGAACCCTTTCATTCATTTACAGTAGTTAATTTTCCAGACATTTGCAAATGAGAAATAGGATTCATCGTAGGGGTTACATTAACGTCAGAAGTGAGATCATTTCACCATTGAGGCCCAAACGTAAAGTGAGTTAAAAAGAACTGACATTTTTTATTTGCATTCATCCTGAGGTGTCATTTTGGTCTATTTTAAATGACTACTCATATTATAGTAATTATAATATAATTAATGTATATATTTTTTATTATTATAACTGTTTTATAATTAATATATTCATAATTATATACAATACATTATATACATTTATATTAATTCATATGTCAAATATTCTTTATATTATTATACAAGAATATGTTATGACGATAAAATTTAATTAATGTTAAAATATTATAATATATAATAATCTTATCTATGAAGAATATTTGCCTTTGATATATTAATTATAATATTAACATTATTTTAAAAGGTTATTATAATAATAAAACGTTTTATTAATTAATTAATTTGATCACTTTTAATATTTTTTTATAGTTTTATTTTATATATTTTTATATAACTTCCAAATAAAGAACATTCAAATAAATCAAAATTCTCAGACCCCTGAAAAAAAGCAAACGTGAAAACACCTTAAGATTTATGTTCCAGACCAACTATATACTCTTTTTGTATGCCATCATGTAATCTTTTTTGTCACTTTATGTTAAATAATGCAGTGAATGGTTAGTTTATGGTCATTCAAATAGTGCCACAAAACTGTGAAATTATAATATAGTTCAATGGGCATCAAGTACGGATCTGTTTTGCATGAATCTGTTAACAAATTCATTTTATTATTATTATAAAGTGTGTTTTGAGTACTTTGACCTTGGCATTCATGGTTTCTCTTTTTTAGATTTGTAATGTATTTGCAGTGAACAAATGATGTAAAGTCGAAATGTAGACTTTAAGATCAAGCGTGTGCTGACATGTCACGGTTTCTGTCTTTCTCAGTAACGGCTCGGCCACATCCGAAGATCTATTCTGGAAGCTGGATGCTCTTCAGATGTTTGTGATGGACCTGCACTGGCCAGAGCTGGAGTTCGCCAAACATCTGGAGCAGAGGCTCAAACTGATGGCTAGTGATATGATGGAAGCCTGTGTCAAAAGGTCAGCTATTTAAGAACAAACAAATGGCTGTCCTTCTACAGCTTCATGTAACTGATTTATCTTGCCATCTCTGATATCTAGGACCAAAGGTGCCTTTGACTCGAAAATGCAGAAGTCTAGCAAGTCCACCGATTTCCGCGTTCCCTTGTCTGTGTGCACAATGTTCAATGTTCTCATGGACGCCAAGAAGCAGTGCTCCAAGCTCTGTGTTCTCGACCAAGGTCAAGAGGTACGTCACAAACTTGAGTGGACACGTCTATGTTTATCTTAGTGCTGTAGATCTTTTATGAACACCATAAGTCTTGCAAAAAGCATCTTGTCTTTGTACAACTGACAGCAAGGAGGTAAAAACAAGATTAAGAACATTAAATTGCGTTACACTAATCAGCCGTTTGAATAGCTGTCAGGATCCATCAGTTTCTCTTTTTATTCCTCAAACTTGATTTTGAGTTGAACTAGCACAGGTGTTATTGGTTGGTTTGAAGTGGTTTGTCCTTCCTTTCTGTGGGCGATATTATCCTCCTCTTCTTCTGCCTAGAGATAAGTCTCGACCACAAGGTCCTAATGCTCTGGAGGCCTTGAACAAAATCACATCCAAACTTCCACAGACCCTTCGGCACCGAGGACTGCCATTTTGATTTCAAACAAGCCAATTCATTATACTGGCTTCTCATTTGCATGGCAATTATGATAATACTTTGGCTAGCTATTTAATTTCCTTTTCTCTTTGTGAACCATTTAAATAGGTGTTCATTAAAGATGTAGTTTCTTCAAGTAAAAATACTTTATCCCAACTTAATGTGCAGAAACTACTATAAGTAGTGTATTCAGATACTACCTAAAGTGAATTGACTCCAGTAAACATGTACCTCTATCAAAACATTGTTCTGTCAACTTCTGACTGGATAGCGAAAGATGTTCAGATTGTCTTTGAAAGCTCTCAATTGGATAATTATGATCCAGAGTAGAGTTTGGCTTCACTTAGGATGTGCTCACACTAGAGACGAATCTGAATTGAATGTTACAGTTCACTTTAAGGAAAGAATGAGTAAAAATGAGTGTACTCCGAGACAATTATAAATGCTATTTAAACAAAAAAATTTATATGACGTTACATGCACCACATAGAAAACCGGAATCAGATTTGGCGCCATTCACACTGAGACACTTGATTGATTTTAATCTGATTTCACACTTCATATTCAATTTGTGAAAGTGGAGTGTATTGTGTTTGTTGTGTGTGCTGTTCAGGCTACAAATGACAAAAAATTTGCTCTACAGTAAATAAACTTTGCGTTTGTGTTTTTTGGACCTTTGTAGATTACATTTAAGTTTAGTAATAGGTTTAGACGTTCGTTTAGCTTCCAGAATGAGTGATTCAGACATTAAAGTGGCAGTTGGCTTGTTTGTTTTTTCCTCTTTAATAAATGACTGTAAATCTCATTTCATATTCGTCCTTCTGCAAAAAAAAAAAAGAGCCCTCACCGTTTAGCCGTATAAAGCAAGTTCGTTAGATTTTGTGTTGTGTTTGTTTATTAATTTGTTGGATTTCACCTAATTAATAATCAAAATCATACTTAAGAGGAGTTGTATTTATCTGATGGCTGTCTGTTAACCAGCTCTGAGATTAGTTTTCATTCAAGGATGTTTTATCTTTTTTGCTCATTGTCTTTTTTTGACTCATCCCCGCATGTCCTGCACGTTATTGCATGAACCCAAGGTTGACCAACAGTGGGTAAGTATACACTCTACCCTTCTTTTGTGCTTGTGAGTAGAGAAAAAATACAATTTGTGCAGTTAACATTTAATGAGATATTTCACCCAAAAACGAAAAATTCTGTGATCATTTACTCACCTTCATGACATTCCAAACCTGTATGACTTTCTTTCTTTCCTGGAACACAAAAGAAGATATTTTTGAAGAACGTTGGGAACCACATAACATTGACTTCAATTTTATGGACAAAACCACAGACATTTTCAAAATATCACAAATTAGTGGAATCACTAACACACCAGTGTTGTTTTCATTTAACCAAAGCAGTTGCTCCTTCAAATAATTTAGTTTTTTTTTTAAACAGCACCCTAAAATTTGATCACTGCCTTAGTTCTTTGTCTTCTTTATATTAATGCACATTTAGATGTATGAAATCTTCTGAAATAGAAGTAAACTATTTGTTTGTATAGTCGAGAACCTGCTCTCTCTCTCTTCTGAATCGAGTCGTCGTAGTCGATACTACCCTTTTCCAGTCCGAACAAAATAAATAAATAAAACTTGCTAACTTTACGGAAAAAAAAAATCTGTATTTTCTCCTCCATTGACACCTAAAGTATGCGGCCTTGTGCGGCGAGGTAGTCGAGAAACTGCCACTTTTATTTCCACTTACTTCTTAGTATTGGGTTAAAAGGTATTTCTCAACGCTCAACTGATTTTCCTTCACACGGAATTGAATTTAATGGCCAACAGTGCGCGTTTGTGAAAGACTTTATTTAAAAACAAAGAAAAGATGATTTTACCCGAGTTCGTCTGCCGCTTTATTTCAAAATACAAGGTTATGCTTTATAAGCCGCCATCTCGCTGAAGTGACTCTGAAGAGGATGGCTACCAGATAAATGTTTTCAAAAGAAATTATTGTTCTTTTGGTTTTTCACACACACGGCGAAGACCTCCCTATTTAATCGGCGATAATGCAAAAAAAGAGCCCTCGCCGTTTAGCCGTATAAAAAGCAAACATGGAAGTGTTAATTGAGGTAAAAAGTCCTCGAGATTCTCCTATAATGCCATTTATGAAAAAGCTGCCATTTTGCGTGCAGGGAAAAAAAGGGTGAAAAGAAAATTAGAGCTGCTGACAGTGACCTCTTAGCACCCTCAATTTGTCACCGATCTGCACGCATTGATGATTGAAATTTTTAATTTGGGTGTCCTTTAGATTCGGCGTGAATGGCCATTGTTGGCGGAGATGAACTCCTGCTTGCCTTGCATGCAGCAAAGGCATCTATTCAACACCCAAATGGATGCGCTCTCTCTCTTTCTCTCTCACACCCCCTGAGCCCTCGCTTTCTCCTTCCTCCTCTCTTTTTTTTTTTTCCACAAAATAGGTGAATAAGACTTATCAGACATGAAATGGCGGATTAATTGAATGTAGTGTGAGCCTTTGGTCGCCGCAGCTGGACGGGTTCTTTAGAAAAACACAAGGCTGCTCTAATTGTGGCCCACACAAAAAGTATCCTTCAAATTCCTTTGCCCTAAACGAGAGCAGGAATGCCATTCATTGGCATAATGGGCCTAATAGCTGCTTAACTCAGCCCTATTGCAACGGGGAGGATTTTTCCTCTCTCCCGAAATATGTCTTTGTGAGCGTGTTGTTCTTTTAGGATGCCTTGCGATCTGTTCGGCGTCGTATTTGTTGATGTTTCTCCTCCTTGTCCCCCGTCTTCTGTCCTACAGCAGCAGTACCACTCAAAAATCGATGTCCTGATCGATGAGGCCTTTAAGGAAATGATCTCCTCCTTGGTCTCAAAGGTACTCCCATCAGGCATTGTCTCGGCCTCTTTAGAGACGCCGCATTTCATAACACTGCGATTTGGCTTTTCAGCTGGCCTTCACTGTGACTCAACACGTAGCTTTCCACTGAATGTGTGTTTCAGGAAACGTTATATGGTGTTTTCTGCTACGTTGTACCTTTGTCCTAAATTGTTAATTGTTGCTCGTGCTAAAGGTGTTTGTGCCTGTCACGCAAACATTAACTTGCTTTCACAGTTTGCAGCTGTTTTGGATGGGGTGTTGTCCAAAATCTCACGATATGACGAGGGAACATTCTTCTCCTCAATCCTGTCTTTCACGGTGAGTGTTGTGACGTTTATCACACCCCCTTTCCGGGATCTCATTTCGCACTGAACACCAAATAAGCCAAAGATATCAAGCAGGTACTTTTTTTTCTTTTTAAGGTAAAAGCAGCAGCCAAATATGTGGACGTCCCAGTAAGTGTATAAATGGTAACTGTGCGCATGATGCCGGCATGCCCTGTGTGGATATTTTTGTGCATGCTGCTCTGCATTTGTGTGTGTGTTTTTATTATTTACTTAGGGAAACAGATTCTCTATTCAGCTTTGCCAAGCATTTCCATCTTGCTTTGTTTTTAATATTTAAAAAAGGCTTAATGCGTTTTATTTCATCATTACTTAACACAATTACATATTTTTTTTATCATTTGCAACTCATGGCCAACTGAAAGCGGGATTGGAGCGTCTTTCAGAGCTGGCTGAGCAAGACTAATTAGCAACCCCATTGGCTTAAAATCAGTCTCACGATCTGCCACAGTGTTGACAATGGGCCGTCACAAGCAGAGAAAGATGCTAATGAATCACCAGGAACCAAGACTGTTCAGAGCGCAGACCGTGAGCAAGCAGAAAGAAACTAACACGGGTTGAGGGAAAGACTGAGTAATCGCATGACCTCCTGAACCAGGACGGCAGTATTACTGAAGGGCTTTCTGAATTAAAACATGAACAAACTTCTCATTACAGTTAGTTTCCTGCGACGGCAAAGCTGAATTTTCAGCATTGTTACACCAGTCTTCAGTGAGACTTCACATGATCCTTCAGAAATCATTCTAATATGCAGTGGCCCTAAAAAGTACGTAAAAAACTGTATTAATGTCTTTTAATTTGATGATGAAAGTAAATTTTTTGCCTCTTTTAGGAAGATCTTTACTTAGAATTTCCAGACATTTCCCCCGCTTTTTCTGTTCTGATTATCGAGGGAAAGTCTGTGGAACGAAATTTAAATATTGTATAATGTTCAGTAGTGCTAACAGCACTACACTTTTATTGGCAGATGAAAGCATTAGCATTATTTGGATTTCCACAGAATTGGAACACTCGTCATAAACAGATTTTCTGCTGAATTCTGTGAATGCAGATTCCATGTGGGCCTACGTTTAATAAAAGTCAGATCCCCTCACACATGTGTCCTAGAAGAGAAACCACAGCACATTAACTATCAACATGATCCTTTAAATATGACCAAAAAGTTTTTCAATACTTTTTGACTTCATTTTGAATAGTTTTTTCATTTGAAACAAAAAAGTATTTTTTTATATATTTTACTTCAAAAGTGTGCTTGTGATTATATTTATTTAAAAAAACTAATTGATATTTGATCTAATGCAATAACATTTAATAGATATGTATTCATAGATATTTAAGTGTATAAATAAGTTTTTCCATTTGGTCACCATGTGTTTTATCATTTGCAACTTAAAAAACATATTTTACTTCAAAAGAGTGGTTGTACTATATATTTTTTTTAAACTACATTTGATTTGATATTTAATTTATTGCAATAACATTAAAAGAAAAAAAGTTTTGTCTTGATTTTAAAGTTTACCTGTTGTTTTATCATTTGCAACTTAAAAAAACTTTTTTGAAAACCCCAAATTCATGAAAACCCCAAATTCAAAATTATAATATTGTGAAAAGGTTTTCATAAGCTGTAAGCCATAATCATCAAAATTATAACAAATAAAGGCTTGATATCTCACTTTGCATGTAATGAGTCTATATATTATATTAGTTTCACCATTTAAGTTGAATTACTGAAATAAATGAACTTTTGCACGATATTCTAATTTTTCGAGTTTCACCTGTATGGTCTAAACACGTTTTGTAAAAAAAGTTTGATAACGGTTTACTTAAAGATTGTATGTATAATGTATTATAAAGGTTTAATGCATTATAAATGTATCATATATTTTCATAAATAATTGTAACCAATGCTAAAATGCATTATACCGGTAATATTTGCATTATAATATCTAAAATAGTTTTTTAAATGTATTTTAATGCACTATACTTTCTATAGGCTTAACATAATTGTTATGATGTGTTATAACTGACTGTGGTCATAATTATTCATGAGACCATACAATGCATTATAATGTGCATTAGAAATACTTTTACAATACATTATATATAAAGGCTTCGAGTAAAGTTTTCCCAACAGTTTACCTATTTTGTTATGTTTTATTTTTGAAACTTTGCAATTATGCTAACTTTCTTTCAGATAAATGATACTTGATGTTCTTGATGATGACATTCATACATTTTTAGGTGGGACTTGAGTGTCCAAATTACAATTTGGGGGCAATGTGCAAAGCAAACTGATGAGATTAAGAACAGAAAGTCATTCAAACCCTGCACACCCAAACCCCATCTCTCCATCTGAGCTCTTGGGTCTGGCTCCCCGAGGTGTGCAGCGGGCGAACACCCCATCTCCCTCTCAAATTATAGCGTAACCTCCACCTTGCGCTTTTGTGCAGAAGGAACGCTGCTCCGTGTAAAGCCCTTTTCACAGCTCCCGCTCAAGCCGGAGAGGGAGGGAAGAACCTGGCTGTGGTCTGGCCTTTGGCACTGAACATGTCTGGGCTCTTGTCACGAAAGGTTAAGCTCCTCTGCTCCTTTGTGAAGGCTGCCATTCAAGCGCCGGGGCTTTCTGGCGAGACGCCCTCCCGATAGCGCTCTGTTAACACACTCGTTCGCACATTCACACCCACGCTAACACTCACGGCTCGAATCTGCGTTCGCATTAGCGTTACCACAACAGAGTATTTACTCAAAACTTGCACAAACGCACTTCACACGCTCTCTATCGCGCGCGCACACACACACTCACACACACCTGCACCTGGACAGTGAATGAAGCAGTGGCAGGAAGCCAGGCTAGCAGTTGTGTGTAATTACTGCGCATTTCGTCTCCCCTTCCCTTTCTCTTCTGTTTCCCCATCCACGCCATTTATCCGCTCAGCTTAACCAGTCATTAACCTGGCCTTAATCGCACCATCCCACACCTCTCCATTTATTCTTTCACACACGGCCCACACCCAGTCGTCGTAGCATTGTCTGGCCTGACGGATCGGGCCTGTCCCTCGGTCCTCCGGTTGGATTTCGTGTGAGAAGATCGTGTTTGTGTACTTATCGGCCCATCACGGGCTTTGTCGTCCTGTCAGAAAGATGGAAGGAAGAGCATTGGGTTAAAAATACCCCGTTTTTGCTTCCGCCCAAGTGCCTTTTGTGGAGCCACAGGTGACTACCATGATACGTCAGCGATTAGGTTCTACACAGGAAGTGGCAGTTTTCTTCCCTCCACTATAATATAAATGTCTGTGAAGACCTCTGAAGTCCTCTTACTCAACATGATATGAAGCCCTCTTGAGATCCCAGTCGTTTTTGATCAACTGTTGTTTGTCCAATTCATATCACTGATGCGGTCAGGAGGTTATACTGTCCAGTGTGTGTTACTGTCCAGTGTTGGGGAGTACCTAACTAGAATTTGTGACGCTACTACATAAATGTCAATAGTGTGACGGTTTGCTTCTTTCAAAATAAGGCAGCTTTTCCGTGAACAAGCTTGCTTTTACAAGTTATACGTGCAACTCTACAGGATTCTTTGAAAAAAGGATTTTTCAAATAGGTATTTCATCATTGGACCTTCATTCTGTCATACAACCAACACAAACTCACAGGAAGCGAGGTCTGACCAGAACAGGAGGTTGATGTTCAGGTGTCTCTTTGCGCTCTAATAAAAAGGTTTTTTTCCAGCGTTCAAGCCCTCGAGCTACATCAGCCCCTGAGTCATGGGAGGGAAATGTGTCACAGCAATTATAGCACTATTAGGACATTTTTGTCCTGTTTTAACAGCCTCAGTGTGAATAGATTTTTTTTCCACAGGTAAAAGGATTGCTTTTAACAGGGTATAAGTGTCGTAGGTGCGTTTAATACGTTTACAAGTGTTGTTGTTTTTTTGTGTTTTTTTGTGCATTTTCTCATAACTATCCTTCAGCAGGCAAAGATGGTGGTGACTGTCAATGTATTGGTATTCGTGTTTGATCTTGGTGTTTGATTTGCTCGTCCTGTCATACAAAGAAAATAATGGCTGAATTAAAGGTGTACGAAGTAATTTTTGTTAATTTCGCTGCACGAATTTCTTATACGTCTTCATATTTACACAACTGCTGTGAATGCAGCATCATATAAAAACAAAGAATTTAGTTATCAATGCCATAGCAGAAAAAAACAGCTTGTATTTATTATTAATAATGTTAATCATCATCCTATTAATATTTGTAATACATATAGAAGAATAAGAAAAGAACAGTAATGGCCAATTCACACCAAGAAAGATAACTATAGGAATCTAACCATCTGTTTATTGATTCAGAAGTGCGCCCAGTTTTGTCATCTGTCGCTTTAAATGCTTGAGCTCTTTAAAATCGTGTGGATTCTGATTGGCTGTTGATGTTTTTAGTGTTCATCAACTGGAAAAAAAAATGCTCTGAAAGTGATTCCAATAATATTGTTCCTGTGTCATTATCATTATAGTTGTGGTGTGTGGACTATTCTAGTATAATTATTATAACGATTATTAAAATGTTATAGATAATAACTTTATAGCTAGTTATAGTTAGTTTGTGTGAATAGGCCTTAAATCATAAAAGGAGCTGACACAAATAAGCAAAATACACATAGAAAAACAGGGTGCAATAAGAAATAAGGTATTTGTCAAAGGTAAAAGAATAATCTGGTCATGTGATCTCAAAATGGCCGCTTGGGGGACCTGCCCTTATGTGGGATAAAACGGCTTTTACTTGGCCACTGTTCTGACTGATATTTTAAACATTTGTCAAAAATGTTGTAGATTTCTTTAGGGGTAAAACATTTTACTTCGTGCACCTTTATGAAAGTAAAAGTTTGAATGACTCAAAATTAATCAGCATGTTTTCTGGTCAAATTCGCTTTGCAATGCATCAACAAAAATCAAATGAATACCCAGAATGACTTAATCTGATGAGCATATTGACTGTGGATGTGACCCTCTCAACAGAAACCTGGTATGGATCTAGCAGATACCTACATCACCTTCGTACGGCAGAACCAGGACATTCTGCGAGACCGTGTGAATGACGAGATGTACACCGAAAAAATCTTTGACGTAAGTTTCATGCCAAACTCGCTGCATTATGCCCCGTTACGTTAAATTCCGGTGTAAACAGAGTCATATGTAAATTGCGTGAGCTTATTTTGTCCGATAGATCGTAAGATCTGAAAAAAAACATACATTTACTCTCCCATAGACCCTCCCCTTGAAGAAATCAGGACAGAAGTGGTTGAAAAAGTGAACAAAAGAGACGGATTAAAACATAAGGTGTAAACGGGAAATGCCTCCCTCGTCTATGTGATCCAGTCGACCAAAACGCATCCAAATACCAGGTGTAAACGAGGCCTTAGCTAGCTGTAGAAATGTTTCGTAATAAGTTTAAAGAGCAACGCAAATCTAGCAGAATTACTTCAAGGTTGTTTTCAGGTGTGCCGTTACAAGTGCATGAATGTTCCAACATCTATTCCTTTTTATAATCCGTCCCAGTTGGTTTCCAGCCGCGTTCCTGCCGCATCTCCTCAGCCGTGGGTATTGTAAAGCCGAGGCAGAGGGAGGTGAGAAGGGGTGGGGAAAGTTTTTGTTGCAAGAGGCAATGAGGCCTCACCAAGAGCACTCATCAGCCCATTGTGACCACTTCCAGTGTCTGAGCACTCACCCAGGGCTCCTGTTGACCCGTTTACTCTCAAACAACATCGAGAGAGAGATAGAAGGCGCAAACGCGTACCTCTCGCTCCTTAATTTTGTTTAGAAACACACTGCTCATCCTTCCGAGCCGCTTTCAGAGGCGGCAGATCTATAGACCGACACAAACACTCGAGAGAACGTACACACAACACTCCCGCCCCTATAAATCCCGAGCAGATTGCCTTTCGAAAACGTTCTATTCCGAGCCAGATTGGAGAGATGCAGTGTTTGATGTCTTCTCTTGATTTATTAGACCTTTGCCGAGGCCGCCGATGGAGGCAGGCGGGTGGGATGGAGGTGCGCTGAACACCAGCAGCCTCTAATGTGTGTCACCCGCGCACAGTCATGCACCAGGAGTGAGCCGAGAGAAGGGTCGCCGTGTGTCACCACAGAAACATCCTCATCAGGCAGCCTGTGTGTGTGTGTGTGTGTGGTGCATCTCCAAACATCAAGTCTTCCCAATCCGTCAGTCTGTTTCAAAACATTTAATCTAATTCGAATCTCTGGACGGCTAAAAGTTTAGCCGTGAATGCATTTCAGTGCTGCTTCTTGAGGACGAGCCGTTGTACATCAGGCCGCGGAGATGCCGGAGGAAATAGGAAAATCAGTCGCCGCATGCCCTTGCAGTCTGCGGTCTGTTTGTCCGGGGCGGTAAATCACTGTGATTAGCGGAGCGATGAGGTTTGCACGGCCCTCAGCCTGGTCACAGGTGTGGAGGCCACCCTCCTCTGCCTCCCTAATGAACCAGACAAGTGGACACTTAAGCATGTGATTACTGACACACGGGACGGAGATTCGTCTGACATGGAGAAATGCGTCGCCATTCTTTCACCTCCAACAATTAGAGCACAGTCATCTGTTTCCCAACCAGCCTAAGTGCTTCAATTAAGTGGCTTCTCATCTTTCCATTTTGCCCATTTTCCGTTAACGGCAGGAGTGGACTTTCCTGATTACTTTTGCGCTGTTTGGATTCGTTTACGCTCCCGTCACAAATTTGAAAGCGTTAAAGCCAAGCCTGACAGTAAATTACATGGGAAGCTCAATGAAAACAGGCCTTATGTCTTTCAGATGATGGTGTGGTCTTGTATGACACAGTCTTGCTCGTGCATGGATTCAAACGAATGCGTGTGATGAGCTCCTACACAAGCAAATCTCGTCGATGTGAGCTAATGTTTTCCGAAATGAAATCAGTGGGCAGAATGCCAACACCAGCTGGAGTCAGAGGGTCCTCGCACAAATTCGCCGTTGATTAAAGAACCTGCTTCTTTTATAGAGAAGTCTGGCCTTCTGAACCGCTAATTATATAAGGTGTCCACACCTAAAGTAAAATGTGTATTTAAAAGGTGTTTTGAGTGCAAGGTGACCCTTCACAAACTGATTCAAGTGTTAGCCCTGTAATTAGTTGGTTTGGTATCTCTAGGTTTGTTATTAAGTGCGAACGTGACCTCATGAAACTTGGGGCAGGAGAAGATACTTGCTGGAAGTTCAATAATGAGCAATGAAGTAATGACTCTTAATGAATATTAAATACTTGAATACACTGAATAGGTAATCGGTGGTTTCTTGCATGTCCTTTGCTAAAAAGGCTGTAAAAAATGTAGCCCTGCAAAATTTGTTAGTAGATGTGAAATTTTCAAGGCTCAAACAAACAAGAAAAAAAGGGAACTTTTGACTTTAACCAAAAGCAGCTTTTTCTTTCACGCCCCACGTAGGTCACGTCTTTTTATTTGCTTAAAGGGATGAGGGTTTTTTCCATCGCATTTATGTCTCCTTCAAGGTTTATCTCTCTCTTTCTTACATGCACAGCAATGGTACAACTCTTTCATGAAGGCGATGTGCGTGTGGCTGACGGACCGACTAGACCAACAGCTGCACGTTTACCAACTCAAAACTCTCATCAAGATTGTCAAGGTAAAAAAATAAAATAATAAAGAATGCAGCGTGAAGAAGTTTTTGTTGGAAACTCAATTGACGCTAATTGACCGTGACACGAGTGCCGTTTCAGAAAAGTGAAATAAACGTGTCCTTAAACTATTGAATCGGTCTCCTTGCTCTTTATTTTTGTGGTTCAGAAGTCGTACCGTGACTTCAGGCTGCAGGGCGTACTGGACGGCACACTGAACAACAAGAGCTACGAGACTGTTTACAACCGGCTCACTATCGAGGAAGCCACGGCGGCAGTGTCGGCCGCGGACGGCCTGCAGGGCATCACCATGAGGGACAGCGATGAAGAGGAGGGTTAACGTCCCACCTATGTGGATGGACATAAACTCGATACGAAGAGGTCGGATTCCAGCTCTCCTGATTGGAGCTCACGCTTCATGCTCCCTAGCCAGTGCTACTCTGCCCTCTTTTCTAAGCCGATGTCACCATGCTTGTGTAAAAACTCTCATTGGCCACTTACAGACAGCTAAAGTGTCTCTGTCGTTTTGTATTTGATGTGCAGTGATGCAGCGGCTCGTCGCACGGCAAGCTCGAATAGCACAAAGGTCCTGCTGATGATTAGTAAGTGTATCATAGAGACGGTGTACCGAAGTGAAAGCTAGAAATACCGAGCGTGAGGGAAGTAGTGTCTGCTTATGTGCTTTTTTTTTTTTTCTTTTTTTTTTGCATCAGCTTGGGATCCTCAGGTCAAAGCTCCAAATATGGTGGATGAAATGCTAGTTGTGCAGTTTTTTTTTTCCGATGAAGTCGTGACACTGTTCCACTCAATTGCTATGAGTTCACATTCAGATTTTTCTGTAGAAGTAACCGTTGAGTGTGTCATGTATAGTATGCTGTCAATGTCCAACTATGTTTCCGATGAAAGAAAATATCACTGGATTTTAACAAGAGCTGTATATTTCTATTGTCTTTGTGCACCTGAGATTGCCCAGGTGTCTTAAGTGTTACAATTAAAGTGTTTTTAATGTCACTTTTCTGGTCTTTTTTTTTAATTATGAAGTTATGTGATGTACATGAAGGCTGAGTAGCCTATAAATGAAAACATTTAACAAGTGCTAAATACAACTTAAGAGAAAAATATATTTAAAAAAAAAAAACATTTTTATAGGCATCAAATGAGTATGCTTTTTATATTTTCATCATATTCTAGATTAGATTTCTCATAACATTTTAGGAAAAGTAGAAACAAAAAACGAAATACAGTTGTAGATTTTTCCCAGCCAAAGAATAAGCAACACTTTTAAAATATGTATTAATGACTAGAATTTGTTCTCCTGGATTATTCAACATTTTTGGGTCTCTAATAAAAATGATGGCAGTTGTTGGTCTCGATATCAAACCCACTCTGTGCAGTTTTCTGCATGTTCTTTTCATTATCACTTCAAATGGCCTTCATCTTTATTGTGCATCATATTAAACAAACACATATAAAAGAAATGGAATTCTGTTCATAGAAACACATTGCTGAAATTGCCAACTATACAATAGCGCGATGCCCACTATTTAGGCGTCTTACTCTAAATAAGACTAATAATTAAGAACAATAGAAAAATTATAAATTAACAAAATAAAACGTCAAACAAAATATAAAAAAGACTTTTAAATGTAGGGCCTATAACAGGAGACATTTGCCTGTATATATAACTGTTCATCACTATCTGTTTAAGGATAATTGATATAGATAATACTGTAGGCTACTTTTAAAGATTATACGACGTCTAAAATAATTTTTAAATGCCGTTTCATAACGTTGGTTTACTGTGAAAAAATCGATTTAGCCATCTAGTCTAGCAGAGACCTTGAAAAAATACCTTTTTAAGTGTAAAAAAAAAATATGCCAAAGCTTCAGTGTCGGATAAATAAATCACGATTGTGAGATAATCGCTGTCATCGAATCATAAATTATGTATCTTATTGAAATATGCTTTTAACGGAATTACAGCGAAATTAGTCATGGGAAATTAAATGCACGATTTTTCATATCAGAAAGCTAATAGAACCGTTAAAAAAATATATAAAAACTTTTATAAATTAGCTATCATGTGCAGCTAATTAAGCGTATATTTATATTTAATAGGGTGTTGGGGGGGGGGAAACGACAAGCTTTTAATAGCCAACAAATATTAAGATACAAAAATAAACAAATATTAAGATGCATTTGTGCCGTGCCCGTGATATAGCCTACTAGATTTCTCTCTTTACGTTTTGCCTTCGCCCAGCTGAAGAAATCTGAGGAGCAGCACATGACAACATGAGGCGACTGCTTCTGTGAAAAAGCTCAAAATTGCAGGTTATTTGACACCCATCTGCTTCCAATTGAACAGCAGTCAAAAATTAGCAATGTTCTAAAGTCGCCCTGAAAACACAAACATTATCATTTTAGCGTATCGTAGCCTACTGCTGATTATTAATAGCCATTTTAAAAATAAAAACGATATTAGCCTACCAAGTAGGCTATAGCCAATAATAATTAATAATAAACATACAAATATTTTAAAAGCTCAATATGTCATTGACGCACTCATTTCCCATAGCCTATATGTTACCTTTTAATCAGAATAATCCTTGACGAAAAAAACGTCTTCGCATCGAATCAGTGTCAACTGTATTTCACACCGAACTGCCACTTTTCATTTCTGCTTTAGCTCGCGGACAGATTGTAACGCGCGCGACTCTCTCACTCTCTCATGACATGATCTCAGCTCCTTGGAGGCGTTTTTGCTGTTAATACCTCTCGTTTGGCGCACTATTCCCAGATGAACGTCCTCACGAGTTTGCGTTGGGAAACGAAGGTCGTCTGATGCGAAACATGGCTTTTCCATCATCTTTTTGGGATGTGTGCGTGAGGTGGCGCGTGATGTCAAAACCATGGAATGGTCGCGTGAAGTTTCACTAATGGCATGCAAATAATTATAATAATTATTTGATTACATTTCACATTAAATGATGTACTCATAGGCCTGGAAAAATCAGCGAATTCATCATACGCTATAATTCAGATAACATGTGCTGTTTATCGACCGTTTACACACTGGAGCTGAAACAGTTTAACCAATTAAAAAATAACTACATGGGGTAAAATTAAGCGTTGATCATACATGACCAACAGCACCCCTGAGGTGACATTATGAGACTGTGTATAATAATAGAAATGAACAGGGCAATATGCTACATTTGCCTGCATTTAACATATTTAAAACCCTATTTAAAACGTTATGGTTTTAGGTATTAGCCTAAGTTATTTGTTCTTTTTTTATTTGCTCTTTCGAATTAAAATGCAAAATATATATTACGTGAATTCGATTACCACGTTCGTGCACAAAAATTGTATTTTTATTTTTTTTAACTAGTGTTACAACTAAAAAAATATTGTTGGTTTAAAAAAGTTACCGGGTTGCTTACAATTTTGAGTTAATACAATGTAGGAGATTTGTTTAATCAACAGAAACTCAAAATATTATGTTACATGAACCACATTAATTATACAATATGATTTGACTAAAGAAAAACAGTTGAGATAACAAATCATGAAAATATAGGCCTATATTAACGGTTTGTAACCGTTTACACAGTTTAGGGGGAAATACAAAATGCAGATTTATAAACTAATTTGTAGAAGATAAATGTGAGATTATTACAACGGAAAAAGAAAAACAAAAAATCCCTAAATCCAAATATTGTGTAAATGTCCATTAATTTGGTTCGTTCTTATGCTATAGCCTACTTTACGGCAAGTCTCATTTAAAAAGCAGTAAAGTCCTAAATTAAGTAGCTATGTTGTTAAAAAAATCGCCCTCCAGTCCAACCCTCCAAAAAAATGCGATTTCGAAGTTTTCATATGTCAAATGTTGACAAACATGATGCATGCGCGTGCCTGTCATCGTGCGCGAGGTACAATGATGTCACAGCGAGGCGCGAGGAGACCGGAGATTCGCCCAGCGCTTTACAGTGCTAATAAAGAGCACCTTCTTGAGTTAGTCACCCACAGCAGTGTGTAGGACAAGTGCTGGGAGAGAGAGAGAGAAAAAAAGCCGCTCTAGTGATTGATATATCCTGAGTAAATCGAGCATCTGGGCTGCTTTACGTGTCTTTGACGCGCGCGCGTGGTGAGCCCTGAGTTGCGCTATTGACAAAACACTCTTTATTGAGCAATCCTGGGCGGACATAAGTGCTGATTGTCCGCAATTGACAAGCAGCGGAGCAGCCAGGGGGCCTTTGCGCTTGATGATGTCTTTTCTTGCGGGTCACTGAGAGGAATCAAACTTATCTAGAACAGGAGGACACAGGTACAGGTGCTGCGCTCGAGTCATGGACAGCGCGCTGTACCACTCAGCGGGAATATTCGGCGCCCCTTCGGCTCCAACTGGAGGAAGCATGATCGCGAGCTCCAAACCTCTCGCTTTTTCGATCGAAAGGATTATGGCAAGGACGCCCGAGCCAAAGTCGATACCGTTCCCGAACTTGTTCCACGCTCCCGTGGGGAAAGCGGAGCCCAAGCAGTCTCCCGCCCCGCTGCACTGCATGATCCCCCTCATGCCGCTAGCCTGCGAGCCGCCGCATAAACTTCACATTAACGGATTAGACCACCCTGACGCTTTTTCACACAACGCGAACGAGCTGCTGAGCATCGGTTTGAATTATAAGAACGAGCAGCAAGACGCGACCCCGGCCATCGGACAGTACAAACTCTTCCGGCCGCGCGTGGTCAACCAGTCGTCGTTCCACGCGATGGGCGCCGCCGTGTGTTACCTGAACTGCGGGGAAGGCGCGTGTCCGTCTCACGCGGGTCTGGTGAACCTGCACCCCATGGCGTCGTACCTCCTCAACACGCCACTGCACGCGCGCCAGAAGAGCCTGTTTTCCTCGGAGAAGAGCAAAGCGAGCGCCGCCGCGGACAGGTGTCCTCCTGGCGTGTCTTTTAAAGAGCTTTCTCACTCTCACCTGCACCATTACATGAAGGAGAGCGCGCACATCCTGTCGGAGAAGCTGTTCAAGAACTCAGCGGCCAAATTAAACAGCGGGTCTCCTCAAACCAAACCAAAGGTGTTCACCTGTGAAGTTTGTGGCAAGGTGAGACGAGCGAGATTGATCTTCTGTTTTAACACAGATTAGCCAACATGATCCCCACTTTTTTTTAACACGGTTTGTATTTTTCAGGTGTTCAACGCGCACTATAATTTAACGCGTCACATGCCGGTTCACACTGGCGCGAGACCGTTCGTGTGCAAAGTGTGCGGCAAAGGATTCAGACAAGCGAGCACACTGTGTCGCCATAAAATCATACACACTCAGGTAATTATGCACATGATTTTACAAATAATTACATAGCTGCTGCTGCGTAATATCTCAAATGAATGTATTAACCATACTAAATTGCCATTTCTGTGGTATTGTATTGGTAAATAGGCCTATAGCTATGTAATAAATGTTTCAGTATTAACATATATTTGTTTTTATAAAATATATCAAATATTTTGTGTGTATATATATATATAGAGGAAAATAAAAAAAGAAAATAATATAGGCCTACCAGAATTTCTAAATGTTACATTTTCTAACAATTATAAATATCATATCGTGCCGTTTACATGTTTAAAAAATCATGGAATAAAAGGAGGGATGACATAGCCTACTTGTCTCTCTTATGATATTTAGATATTTACATTTTAAATATTTAATAAATGGCCTATTAAAGACGTTTTTGGTTTTTGTTTCATGGATAGCATATAGGCTACGTTTTTAATTTTTTAACTATAAAAGTTAAAATAATGATATAGCTTATGAAAAAAAATATAAGCTAAAAAAATATATTTTTTTATATAATATAAAAAAAGTTATAAATAGACTAATAATAATAATAATAGGCTAAATAATAATAATGTTAATGTTTAAAAAAATATATATTTCCGTTTATCATAGCCTATGCTTATCAGTAAAATGTATGCCTATGATAAAATGTCAAGAAAAATTTAGGCCTACGAGATAAAATGTCAAGTTTTTAAATCTATTTTCCTCCGTTTGTTTGCAGGAAAAACCGCATAAATGCAACCAATGTGGTAAAGCTTTCAACCGAAGTTCAACTCTCAACACTCACACACGAATTCACGCGGGATACAAACCCTTCATCTGTGAATTCTGCGGGAAAGGATTTCATCAGAAAGGTATCTGTCCTCAAAAGGATGTTATAATATCTAGCAATTTGTTATTTAAAAAAAATAACAATAACCTACAGTAAAAAAAGAAAACAGAAAAAAAAGTTGCTATTTTTTTTATAGCTACTTGGATGTTTGTCATTTCGACTTAAATTACATTGAACTGACTTATAATCTTTGAATCTTGTATAACTTAAAAAAAAAAAAGTTGAAACATGCTTAACTTATTTTGATGAGTTAAAGCAATGCAAACACGTTGTCATAACTCTTATTATTTTACAGTGTAGTAGATAGATTGGATGTATTGTTTTCCTGCCACGTTTATTGGGTTTGGCTTCTCATATTCGTGTTTTATTTTCAAGGAAACTACAAGAACCACAAACTGACTCACAGCGGAGAAAAACAGTTCAAGTGCAATATCTGCAACAAAGCCTTCCACCAGGTGTACAACCTCACATTTCACATGCACACGCACAACGACAAGAAGCCTTTCACCTGTCCGACGTGCGGGAAGGGTTTTTGCAGGAACTTTGATCTTAAAAAACACATTAGGAAACTGCACGACATTTCCCCGTCAGGATCCCGCTCACCACCGACACCCACCGGGAACACGGAGGGTCAGTAAAATCCCTCTGACTCCCGGGAGAGAAAAAAATCGCGCATGCAACGTTTTTTTTTTAAATGTATTTTTTTATAATAATTATTTGTATAATTTTGAGCGACCGTCATCATTGTTGAAGCTCGTCTGTGAATGGTAGATTATTACATGATTCTTTTTACTCTCAGGTACGACAGTCTTATTTATTTGAAACTGTACTGTTGTCATTTACTTAAAGAGAGTAATTGAAACCCGTATATGGAACATTAATTCTCGTGACCGCTGTGTATTTGAAACTCCATTTTATGTTTATTATTTATACAGTTCTTTGTATTAACTATACTGTTTGCCGACTGTAAACGTTTTGTTCAATCAATGTGAATATATATGCAAGGCTTGTTGTATATTTCCAATGACATCTGATCTGTCAAAAAGATTATAAAACATATGATAAAGGGGTAGGGAATCCAAATAAATAAAACATATCTTATTGCTATATTTTCTGTGTGATGCAGGCACTTTGCGTTTTCAGTCTCTTGGAAAAAAACAGACCATGTGATTCTCTCTTGTCAAACAAATATTCATTAAGGTCTATGCAATGACATATATCACACGTTAATTAAATAAAATCATAATTCTGATACTCTTTATTGGCACTTATAGAATTGCAGAAACCATTATCTGTCAAGATGCTGTGCGCACATTATGAGGGGAAAATGCTCCCTCTAGTGGACGAAACTAAAAGGAAAATATAATCTCTAAAAATATATTTATAAACGTATTAAATAAAGAGGCTTTGCGATAATGATGGCACTAAACGTGCTGTGACTCACATCTCACATACTCTTCTGCCAAAACGTTGCCAGAGTTCAGAGGAAATTGGTCAGATTTTAAAAGGCTGCTTGTAAATATTTAATGTTTTACTAATAATATGTAATAAATAGCTTTTATTAGTGAATATTATATTATTGGATTATAAATGCCAATGATTTGATTCAAATAAATAGATCTCGAGGCACTGTAGGAATGGGGTGAATTACTTTAAATTAGCTACTTCAGCACCACAGGACTGAACAGCTCCCAATATTGCTCAAATAGGCCATATTATCTGAATTCAAAATATATCCCTATATTATTTATGATGTGCGCGACTGTTCTTATCTAGGTTTATGCTAATTAATCCACAACGCTGAATTAAACGGAGCACATTCAAATGTAATTCAATATTAATTCTAAATTTAATTCCAGGTTTTGTAGGCAAGATTATTTCAGTAATAATAATAATACTTATTATTATAATAGGTGTTTTTATAGGCTACTGTGTAAGACAATTTAAGGAAAACTCTCGTTGACTTAAAATGCATTTTTATTCGCTTATTTTTTGCGTTTTTTCTTGCATTTATTTGCATAATGCATTGTGATGGCTCTGTTCTGTCCTAAATATTTCCTTTCAGATATAAACGTTTATATATAGGCTAAGTATTTCGTTCACAGCCGACAGAAAACAACTGAAAAAGCCCCCGCTTAAACTAGCTGATTTGCTGGTCTTTGTCAAGCTGGTTTCTGGTCGGCAAGATGTTTTACCCAATAAAACCAGCAAGCTAGACCATTGGGAGACCAGTTAAAACAACTTTAGTCTGATGTGAACGCTGTTTTTCAGAAATAATTATTGAATATATTTGATTTCCTTCAGGAACTTTAAACGTAGTTAACATTAATAGCCTGTTGTTGTTTAAATGATAACACAGCAGGATATTTTTTCTTAACTTGAAGGAAAAAGAAACAAATAAAACCGAAATAACCCCTTTTTTACCTCGTCATCGCTATTTGCTGCCACATATTTGTACTAGAAGCCATAGACATAGCGCGCGGAATAGAGAGCGCGTGAAAGGGGAGGGGCCTGTGTCCTCACTCTGCTCAGTCATCAAGCTGCGACGCGACGTCAAGGGCACGCGAGGAGGCCGATCCTCGTACTGACTCGGGATTGGTGGGAACTAATCCAGGGCTCAGATTACTTCGCTGCATTCCAGGCAGAAACTAATATTTGTGCTGTAATCTATACCGCATGGATAGGGCTAGTTAAAGCCACGTTATTCGCCTGAAGCCTTTGAACAGCAAACAGGGCAATCCCGTGGCGTTATTCTTCTGCCATTCACGTTTACGCGACACAGTCACTAATAAGAGCCGGAGCGACAATTTATATATAAACCTCCTGTGCATTGCACCTCACGTTAATGTGATTATTCAGCCGGTACCACGTTGTAGGTCCAGGCAAACTGCTTAAAGAGTACAGGTAGGTGAACACGACGTGTGCCAAAACTCAAGCTGCAGGAAAACACTTGTTGCTTCTAAACTGCAGAAAATCAGCAAGGGCTGTTTCTCAAGAACACTGAGGTTTTGAGGCACATTTCTGTTTGTCTAAATGCTTGCTGTTATTCTAACAGTGGTTAGTCCATGTTGGTTTCAAGCTAAATAACAAAAAGACAATTTTAACGGAAAGGTTTACAGTATTTTTCATAAATGTCAGCCAGGTTGGGGTAAGTTCAAGTTGTCATATGTGGTTTAGGGTATATTTAGGTTTCATTAAATTGATTTATGTTGCTTAAAATAGCCTAATTAGTAACAATTTTTTTTGTAATAACACATTTTAAATGCATTTATGTTGCATATATCTGAAAATAGAAGTCTTCCAAAAGCAGATTCCCATTTAAACAGATTGTATATACAGGTTTCTTGTATACAAACAATACCGGATGCGCGCGCATCCACGAGGCAAGACCGCTATATGTTATGCCGAGTTCTGTAAAAGAACATTGTAATTAACGTAGATTTCGCATTGTTTGTAAATTCTTGTTGACTCAATAATAAACTGCAATTTCAGAGTTGGATCTGTTTGCTTGTGTTTCATTTGCATATTAATATAACATTATGTAAAACGTTAGTTAGTTGACTAGTATGAAATTGTCCAACTAAGTTTGCGAATCATAAAAACCTGACATACTCTATTTATTTAGGTTAGTTTACAGCACAACAGCTCCGCGTCATCTCTGCTTCTGCTAGATATAGCCGTAAAGAGTGTTGCTTTCTGCCTCTTATGCGCGCGCATCTATGTGATGACGTTGCACAGAAACCCGTGTATAGTGTGGAAAAATGCCCCTTGGGCAGTGCAAAGTCTGCAAACTTACATTTCAGGTCAGTTCACTGGGTTCATGTGATCGTATGACATATGCTACTCTTTAAACTAAAGTTAAAGGAAAACTAACATAAATTAAACTTGAGGAATGACAGCACATTTTTCAGCATGTACAGAAATTGTGCGTAAGTTTTTGCTGGTTTTGTGATGAGCAACAAAAAAAGTGAATACACATACATACATACATGCATACATGTATATTGTTATTCCTACGTTATATAAGTTTAGTTCTCATGAATAAAACAGCTATCATTGCCACTATTGTTGTATTATTAAAATGTCCTGTATTCAATATATATTATCCTATCCGTTTCATCCCAGACTTACAAACTGCAGATATTAAGTTTCATTAATTCATGTATTATTATTTTTTTTCAGTTTGAACGTCCTTTAAACAATATGAACAGCGATATAAAAATAAAACTTGACTTGCTTGGTTCAAATGCAATCCTCTCCTTTGCAAACCATACACTGTGTTTCTAGACTCATTTTTATGTTTGCACTTCTGTTACTCTCAACATTTCTCAAGTGTGATACGTTTCAGATGTGTGTAGTAGTTGTAACCTGTGTGTTTTGGAAACCGGTCCAGTCATGCTGCGTCTCGTGAGGAGCCAGGGCAGGGGGTTTAGGGTCTGCATGTGCTGTCAGCGGAGGTCTCAGCATCTCCATCACCACCAGCAGAATCCTAAGAGCGTCATAGCCATCCGCCGCGAGGATGTCAACGTGTGGGAGAGACGTGCACCCCTGGCACCACGACACGTCAGGGAGATGACAGCGGCTGGACACAAGGTGCTCGTGCAGCCCTCCAACAGACGGGCCATCCATGACAGAGTGAGTCGCTGACTGCCATTTCTATCACAGGTCTTTTTTGTAGTGCATATTATTATTTGTATTATTATTTCGCATCTTCTTGGGAACGGAAAAATACACACAACAAAAGTATGTCAAATGCCTGTCTTGGCAAGTATTCACACAAACACTGTCAGTTTGTATCAGTGTATTGGATCCGTGCATTCGGTATTAAAGTGACAGCAGCCTAATAAACCTGCTGATAATCAAACAACAAAAGATAGAGAAAATCACTGTGCACTTTCTGGACTGAATTACTTTTTTAGATTTAACAATGATTAATCTATATTTAATCATACAGTGAATATGTAAGGGATAACGTATAGCGAGGCAGTTGTTATAGCGAATACACCCCCGACAGGCTCGGGGTCTTGAATCTGAAGGAGTTGTATTAGTTATAAAAACCGCCTTGCTATACATTATCCCGCTTATTACATGGCTACCTACCAAATACATCAATAATTTGACACTAAATATTGATTTAAAAAGGAGTTTATTGATTTAAAAACGATTGCATTTCTTCCGTTAAAGAACACCGTGTCCATGGCAACGCTCTGTTTTTCATGGCAACGGTGTGTTATACTTAGCAGCGGTCTGTCATCAAGAAATAACTGACCGCATTCTACATTAGAATTCAACCAAGCCACGTAATAAGCCGTGTTATTTTACGTCAATATTTTACGTTGTGTTTATTTGTTCTGTTGTATTTGAGCTGTTGCTTTTAATTTGTTTATTTGTTATTATTTTATTAGTGAAGAAGACTCGCTGGCCTTCAGTAATGTTTGAACTTTTAGTTAGGCTAGTAGGTTTTGCTGTGGTATAGAAATAGGAGAATTGTAAAATTTAACTGGTATCTAAAATTTTGGTGGCTGATTTATTAGAATAGAATGTTACATGGGTCAAAACAACAACTTTTTCTTTTTACATTTTAATATGGAACATTTTGGCAGGGCAAGTACATTTGAACCACTTGAAAAACAAAAGCATTGAGCCCTGTTGAGCAGCAAATCAGCATATTAGAATGATTTCTGAAGGATCATGTGACACTGAAGACTGGAGTAATGATGCTGAAAATTCAGCTTTGCATCACAGGAATAAATTACATTTTAAAATATATCACAGTATTACTGTTTTTATTGTATTTCTGATAATAAATAAACATTATTATAAAATAAATATCTTTCAAAAATAATAAAAATTGTACTGCCCCAAAAACGTTTCAACAGTACCGGTAATGTGTTTAAATATAGAGCTTATCTGTATATATTATCTGTATAATCTATATATTATCTGTATAATTTATTTTTTCCCCATTTATATTTTAGCTCTTCATTGTAGTTGTGAATATATAAATCACATTTTATTTTTCATTGTCGGTGTCACAAATTATAAATAGTAAATTAAAATAATGACTAGGATGTTGCAACTATCCCCATTCCACTATGATACATTTCTATTTTTGTTCCCCTCACTTTTAAGGGCCCTTAATGTTTCCTTTCCCACTTGATATTTAGATCAGCCTTTCTCAAACTTTTTTCAGTCAGGGCACCTTTCAAAAGTGCATAAAATCTCAAGGCACCCCAGTGTAAAATATAATTTAAAACACTGCATAACCCAAATATAAATGCAAAAGTCCTGTTTATTTAGACAGGACAGTAATGAACAGAGCATAATGCGAACTGTAAATAACAATAACAATAATAACAACAACTTTATAGCACCTTTAAAAACACAGGTTTGCAAAGTAATTCACAAAATAATTAATCAGAGACACAAATGCCATAAAACCGTAAGAGGTGGACCGCCCAATACAAGAACCCAACAACATATCCAGACCAGGAGAACAGGAGAACATGAAGTGCAGGATGCAGTTAAAATAAAATAAAAAGGGGCAGACATGACAAAAATAAATAAAATCAGATACAATACGATAAGAAAAAGATGCATGTTAAAAAAATGCACCAGAGATAAGCAGGAATGTTTTTCCATATAGTACTTGTTTTCATCCGTGCCATATGCGCATGCGCACACACCCACACACACATACACCCACACACACAAACAATAATCCGCAACGAGAGAGGGAGAAAGATCTACATGCGCGCATGCACAAGCCGGGGATATTATCCCTATTATCAGGGATATTAATAGTATTAATTATTAATTAATTATTATTATTATAGGTATATCTGACTATACCTACATCCAAAAAAAGAAAATAGGGGAATGATATTACATGCGCTTCATGAGGCGGTCTCTTGCTCTCGCTCCCTCTCTGCCGTGCACGCGCTACGCGGTTTGGAGCACAGTCTATGTCTCGCGGGCGCGCTCGCTCTAGATTCCGGGAGATTTTAACTAATTCGCGGGCATCAGTGAGCCGCTATCAATATGCGGGAGACTCCCGGGAGACTTGGGATGTCTGCATTTGGTGGGAGCGGCGGCGCTGTCCTATAATGTTAGTTGTCACCCTGACATAACAGTGCGTAGAATTTGCCTATAATGTAAATGACTTGTTATTTTATTCGAGCTTTCTATCTATTTGCTAAAAAATAAAGTGAAATAGGCATTCATTAGTAGTAGGCTAAATAGCAGCATGTTGAAATGATGTGCCAAAATGCGTTTTCTATTAGGCTACAATGAAAATATTGTACAGTAGCATCAGATAAGGTCAGGTTTGCCGAAGTGCGTTTAATTTATGCTATTTGTTTATTTTTGTCCCTGTGCGCCGATCGGAGACGGAGTTCACAAACTGATATTGTTAGGTAAGCTTTCTAGTCTCCTTCCATCGCCCAATCAGCGGATGGCGGGCGGTGCGGTTTTGAAAAATTTTCAAAAACGCTTTTGTGGATGGATGGCGCACAGATGAGTTTTGTGATGCAAAACTTTGCGGATGAAATAATAGCCCATTCGCGTATCTCTAGGGCGCGGCTCCCTAGGGGGCTAGAGCGACCCCGGGGACGTCATGACAGTTACTGATGTGAGACGGATTTTTATGGTTAATTTTATATATATATTTTATCTAAAATGAATTTACAATTTTATTAATCCGTTTATATGTTTAAAAAGAATAAGAATGTATTTATGTAAATTAAAATATATTTATATATGAAATGTCAATTTTTTTTTTTTTTTTTTGCCTACGTAATTTTTTGGCGGCACCCCTGACACAGTCAGGGGGCACCCCAGTGTGCCGCGGCACCCACTTTGAGAAAGGCTGATTTAGATGAATATGATTCTGATCCGATTGAGTAGAATCAAGACTGTTTCTGTTCTCAGTACTATGAAAAAGCAGGAGCTGTTATCCAGGAGGACATCTCAGAGGCGTCTCTCATCATCGGTGTGAAAAGACCCGCGGAGGAAAAGGTGTACCCCCGCAAGACCTATGCCTTCTTCTCTCACACAATTAAAGCACAAGAGGCAAACATGGGGCTCCTAGACGACCTTCTTAAAAAGGTGAGTCTCTTTATAGAATGAAAATGGTCAAGGACAGTGAAAGCCAACTGCAATACTCTCTCAGGCGTCATCTGTATTTGGAAATGTTTATTCAGGAGAAGCAGGTTTCACAAGATACTCATGTCATCATATACCTCTTCCTTTTTAGGAAGTTCGACTCATTGATTATGAAAAGATGGTGGACGCCAATGGTTTCAGAATTGTAGCGTTTGGACAGTGGGCTGGAGTTGCTGGTATGGGACTTTTTGACTGATGTACTGAGTTAAAGGGATAGTTCACCCAAAAATTTAAATTCTGAGATCATTTACTCGCCCTTATTTTGTTCCAAACTCGCTTGACTGAACTCCACTCAAGAAACACTAAATGAGACATTTAGCAGAATGTCCATACTACTATTTTCCAATGAAAGTGGATGGAGACCAAGGACAGCTATGTATTTTTATTTTTGGGTGAACCACACTACCATTTAAAAGTTTGGAGAGTTTTTTTTAAAGAAATTATTACTTTTTGTAGCAATAATTTATCAAATTGTTCAAAAGTAACGGTAAAGAGTGTTACAAAAGATTTCCATTTCAGTAAATGCGGTTCTTTAGAACTTTCTATTCATCAAAGAATCACGGTTTCATAAAAAATATTAATCAGCACAACTGTTTTTTCAACATTGATATTTCCTGAGCAGCAAATCAGCTTATTAGAATGATTTCTGAAGGATCATGTGACACTGACGACTAGAGTAATGATGATGAAAATTCAGCTTTACATCACAGGAATAAATTACATTTTTAAATATATTTTTATAGAAAACAGTTAGGGTTAGGGTTATTTCACAATATTGCTGTTTTAATGCAGTTTTGATCAAACAAAAGCAGCCTTGGTGAGCGTAAAAACGTATTAAAAAATATATACAAATCTCAGCAAAAACAAACTGTTGAATAGTAGTGTCAATCTTTAAAGGGTTTCCCTGCTGTATGTTGTCCCTGCCTAACCTGATGTTTGTGTTTTTTACAGGAATGATTAATAGTTTGCACGGTCTGGGCCTGCGTTTTCTTGCCCTTGGACACCATACCCCATTTATGGTATTAATTTTTCAATTGCACTTCTATTTTAATGTCTACACTTGGCTTGGCACAAACACTGTTATGTACTTGATTATTGGTTCTTGATTATTTAGTAGCTTATTTAGTTCAGTTTCATCGTTTAAAACTAAGATTTTTGGGTATATATGTTTTAATATTCATCATTTAACAGCACATTGGTATGGCGCACAACTACAGAAACGTCAGCCAGGCCATCCAGGCAGTGAGGGATTGTGGGTATGAAATATCCTTAGGTCTGATGCCCAGGTCCATTGGTCCTCTCACATTTGTGTTCACTGGCACCGGCAATGTGTCTAAGGTAAGTACTATTAAAGAGGACCTATTATGTTTTTTACATTTTCAACTTTCTTTAGTGTGTAATATTGCTGTTTAGGCATGAAAAAATTGCCAAGGTAGTTATCAGTGCGCATTGTTTCTGAACTCCCTGAAAC
The DNA here is from genome assembly GCF_949152265.1 of Phoxinus phoxinus. Taxonomy (NCBI): domain Eukaryota; kingdom Metazoa; phylum Chordata; class Actinopteri; order Cypriniformes; family Leuciscidae; genus Phoxinus; species Phoxinus phoxinus. The sequence continues at coordinate 18,981,213 of NC_136900.1, read as the reverse complement.
GCCTCAATTGTAATCCCAATTTTTCTTCCGGGAACGAACAACATCTCAATATTCCTCATTTAAATAATAAAATAAATGTGGGTGAGGCCTGGTTGAGCTCAATTAGTCGTGTGTTGAAACTTGCAGTTATGGTAAGGGTTGTGACATTTCCAAAACACACTCGAAGCAGTTAACCAATCACAACACACTGGTCCAGCCAACCAATCAGACCACATTGTGTTTTTCAGAAGGAGATGCTTTAAAGAGACGCTAACTAAACAGAGCGTTACCAGAGAATGTCTAATATGGGGAGAACTGAAACTCTCAGTAAACTTCCGGCTTCTGAACTGGTTGCAGTTCCACTCTGGCTCCATATGAGGGCGCTCAGAGGACGAGTGCAGAATGAATGGAGGTCTATGGAGCTATACCCCTCAAAATCCACTTTTCTCAGGATATCATTTTTTGTCTAGTAATTTGAATGTTGTGTTCGAAAGGAGATGCAAAGAAAGGACACATTGATGGGTGTTCGATTTTTTTTAGAGTCACTTATTTGCTTTAAAAAGTCTTTTAAAATGTCAATGACGTCATACACATCGTACGACCAGAGATACTGCTTTACGGCAATCCTTCAGTCACTTATGTGCTTTCGCGCTCTGCACTTTCTTTTCTCACGAGGCATCGACAACACAGCGGACACAGATAAATACACGAGCTAGAAGAGTTTTTGCTTGAAGACATTCTGGTTCCGCTTCGGATGCCATCAAGCGGTACCTCTGGTCGTAATCAGTCCTTCACTGACCAATCAGCGTTTATTAGCAGAATGCTAGCGTGTTATGAGCAACAACAACTCAACCTGTAAGAAATCGAAAGGACATAAGTACTCGTTCATTCAACTTTCGACTTATAACCCATGTTGAACTTGCAAAACCTACATTCAAATCTGAGATTTCTCAACGGCAATCGGGTGAAAGAGACAAATGTAGCCGTCTAGCTCCATAGACTCCCATTCATTTTGCACTCGGGCAATCACCCCCAGTGGAACTCTGGTGGAACTACAACCAAAATTCGGTACGATAGGACTTAATAGGGAGTGGCCAGGCTCTCCGTAGACGGGCTCTGGAGTTACTGACAGACTGGGAAGAGAGGTGCTGCCTGCAACAATGTAAAATATGTAATAAACAATGTGTTTTTTGAACATTCAAGCATAAAAGCCTATTGCAGTGAGCCTATAGAATGTGTTATGAATGTGAGACGCACTAAACGCCTCAAGCACATCTATGTGCAAAAATGTGTTACTGTTATAAAAATGAAGATGCTTCCTTTCCAGGGCGCCCAAGAAATTTTCAACGAGCTACCCTGCGAGTACGTGGAACCTCATGAATTGAAAGAAGTCTCTGAGAGTGGAGGTAAATCTACTGTTTCCTAGTAAATTTCAGTTACACATAAAAGGAATTGTATTTTCATGTGAGGTGTTTGCAGTAATTGCCACTTTGCTGTGTTTGCAAATTTTCTAATGCTAATCCTCTTTGCAGACATGTCTAAAGTGTACGCCACAGTGATCAGCAGACATCACCACCTGATGAGGAAGAGCGATGGACTCTACGACCCCCTGGAGTATGAATACCATCCTGAGCTTTACACATCGCACTTCAGGAAGACCGTGAGTGCACACAAGAAATGTACCAGGCAGCCGATTGGTTCACCCTGTGGCTACGTCTTAAGTTGGGCTCATATTTACCATCGTTCGGCAAATTTTCGTGGGCGATAGTCATTTTAATAGGAATACACACGATTGGGAAAGATTTCTCAATGCATGTTTTGCAAAGTGATCACTGATTCTCCTCATTGAGAACTGCTTGGTTTGAAAGTAACTTCTGACTGAGCTGTGCTTCATACAACACTACACTATTGACAATAGAAAATAGACCCTTTTGCTCACTAAATTTAGCTGAAATTTCAATAATGTGACCACACCTTTATTGGCTGCAGTGTTTGAAAAGTAAATGTGACTGATATGCATTAGAAAAGTCTTGTTTGCACAGGTGGCCCCTTACACAACCTGTCTGATAAACGGCATATACTGGGACCCTCACACACCCAGACTCCTGCGGCGACTGGACGCCCAGCGGCTGATCAGACCTGTTATACCTGCATCATCGTCACCTGATCACGGCTGCCCTGCACTTCCCCACAAGTGAGCCTCTAATATTATTGTCGTTCTCCAAAATGACAAAAAAAGCCATAAAGTATCATGAAAGTAATTGGTTTGACCTTTCTGAAGAAGCAGGCACATCTGATCATCTGTGAATTTCAGGTTAATGGCCATTTGCGACATCTCTGCGGACACGGGCGGCTCCATTGAGTTCATGACAGAGTGCACCACTATTGAGAAACCCTTCTGCATGTATGATGCCAACCAGCATATTGACCATGACAGGTGTGGCGCTGCAACCTCCCACTGAACTAACCCCTAACAATGAATATTAAACTGAGTCATAAATATGAGTCATATCCAGAGACTAGAATGTCATAGAGATTTTGGTGACCAAATTTATCCTGAGACAACTATTTTTAAGGGCAAGCTTGAGGAATTATTTTGTAAGATGGAACCAGAAAAACCTAGGTCATTGAAGGAATCTTTTTTTTTTCTAAGTTGAATAAAAAAAAATGTTTGCATTTACTATATAGTATTTATTATATCAGAGTGTCTATTTACACCAAGTGCAAATAGCGCACCTTGTTGCCAGAGGCTATATACACTAACTCCGCCCACCAATGTCTGATTGAGCCGGACAAAATGACAAAAGAAACCTGTTTCATACCTGGAGCAGTGGTGTGGAGAGTAAGCGCCAGCGCAAACCCTCTTGGCGTTAAACTATAGTCACGCTGTGAAATATTGGCGCTGAAATGGCGTGGACAGTGTTATTTTTGCGGCTGACTTTATTGCATATGCATTTGTAGGAGTTTCCCTTTCAGGCGCAATATTCATGGGAGGAGAGTATTTAAATGAATTACGCAAGGTGATTAACTAAGGTTTGCGCTCGTTAATTTACTGGTGTTTGCACCATTATTTAACGCGCAAAAAAAGCATGTTTATTAAATCTGGCGTTAACTTTTGACGCAATTGACCCGTTTTATAATATACTACAATACACTACCAGTAGTACCTGCCACTATTTGCGCAAAGAACATACTGTTTTAATTTAGTGAAAATAGCTTCTGCCTTATATTGTATTGTTGAATGTTGAATTCGTATCTGCCATGTAAAAGCCTGAGAAGTTGATATGGCAATAAATTTAAATACCATAAACCAGGGGTGTGTTCCCTGAAAGCATTGTTAGCCAACTATGGGCGCACGTTCCATTGTTACCAACCTAGTTGAATGATTTGGCGTTTCCCAAACCCATAGTTCCAACTAACATTTGCAAACAGCATCGCAAACTTGTTTGGTTTGAACTATAGCCCTCGAGCTGTGGTTCAAAGCATAGTTTCTTGTTAAAATGACATGTGGACTTGCATAGATCTTGCTCTTGGGCACAGTAAGCAAGCCACCATTCAGTATATTCTCTAGGTTTGATTGTTTAAATATATTTACATTTTAATATTTAATATGGAAATGCACCCCAACATAGTTCAGACTGCAGGCAAATGTGTCCCAAATCCAATTCTTTTTACCATATGTGACTCAGATCTGTTTTTCTCATGACAGTGTGAACAGCACTGCGGTTTGGGCCACTTCCATATGTGCTAAATCTGAGACGGGTCAGATGTTTTGCAATGCGACCTCAGTCTTAACAGTCAAATAGGAATTCATGCGACTTTTACGTCACTCTAGATCAACATTCGTCACAATTCTTTGCTCATGGGAGTCACTTCAAAGTTCATTGTTCTTTTGTTCATGTGGATCAGTCCTGTTCGCACTGGAATCTGTTATTGGCCAACATTTAAAACAACTTTGTGAACAGTTGTACAGATAAATCGAAATTGAGCATTAAAGGAACACACCAACTTTTTGGTACTTAACTTATTCACCGTATCCCCCAGAGTTAGATAAGTCCACACATACACTTTTCATCTCCGTGCGTACCGTAACTCTGTCTGACGCACCCACCGCTAGCCTAGCTTAGCACAAAGACTGGAGGTAAACGGCTCCAGCTAGCATACTGCTCACAATAAGTGAAGCCCCGTGTTAAGGAGCAGAGAGTTCGCTCAGTGTGTTGCACTAATCACTCCGCCCAAGTAGCAGTGCTTCACCTTCTGAGAATATAGTTCCCAGTATGTATACGGTTAGAAGATGGCTGTGTCCATGTGACCTTGTTATTTGTACACGCTGTGACTATACAAATCACAACATGTAAATAGGAAAATGTTTGCTTTATTTTGTCACTTATTGTGAGCAGTATGCTAGCTGGAGCCATTTACATCCAGTCTTTGTGCTAAGCTAGGCTAGCGGTCGGTGCGTCAGACAGAATTACGGCACGCACGGAGATCAAAAGGGTATGTATGGACTTATCTAACTCTGGGAGTTCCGGTGAATAAGCTAAAGTCCCATAAAGTCGATGTGTTCCTTCAATGCTCTCAGTGTGAACGTAGCCATTGAGATTTTGATGCGGGCCATTTATCAACCACCAATCCCCCAATCAACACCTGGAAATGCATTAACATAGACAGCATAGCAACACCCTGGCAACACTCTAGCATCACATACTCATTTTCAAATCCACTATTTGAACCTCCTCTGATGTGTGTGTATCTCTGTGCAGCGTGGAAGGTAACGGCATTCTCATGTGCTCCATCGATAATCTTCCCGCCCAGCTGCCTATTGAGGCGACTGAGTATTTTGGTGACCGGCTGTTCCCTTACGTCTGGGAGATGGTAAGATATGACACAGGGTGGTGAGTAAATACCCAACAGCTTTGCTCTGGAGAGGATTGCTTTGAACATGTGCTGGTCTGGTTCTGATTGAGAGACTTTAGCATTTTTGTTGAAGATTTAATGTGAATATTTGATCAGATTTGTGATGGTAGCCTTTGTCCCACAGCTCCCATCAGACGCCACCAGAGCGCTAGAGGAAGAGGATTTCTCTCCACAAGTCAGAGATGTAAGTGTATTAAGAGGGTGTTTTTACAGCTCCCCCCCTAAATTGCTTTTGAACCGTGGAGCAATGCTTCGTATTAGTTGTGTTCGTGCGCAGAAGGCAGACTCAAAAATGTGTGGAAAAACTTGAATCCGAGCTAAACGGGCAGCATGTCAGCTGGAGTCCATCCATACATCCATTGATTTTCGGTATGGAGCTAAAGCTGGGAAATCTGAAATGCAAATTTCTGATGAATTCGAGGTAAAGGGGGCGCATCTTAGATCTGTATGGAGATTGTAAGTTCATACCAGCACCGAACAGAATAAAAAAGATGTCCACACATACACTATCGTTCAAAAGTTTGGGGTCAGTAATATATATTTTTTATGTTTTTGTAAATCACTCTGTTACGCTCACCAAGGCTGCATTTATTTTATGAGAAACGCAGTAATATTGTGAAATATTATTGCAGTTTAAAATAACTGTTTTCTATTTGAATATATTTAAAATATATAATTTATTCCTATAATGTAAAGCTGAATTTTCAGCATCATTACTCCAGTCTTTTGGATATTCAGAGACCTCAAGAAAACAAGCCAGAGAAATGCCTTTAATTACCAATTCAAACTCAGTTCAAATTCAAAACTGAACTGAATGTGAATGTAAACTATTTTGAATTAATTTATGAATGGTGCATAACCTTGGTACTAAATGATTGGTGCCATGGTATTTTCAAGGTACTTCAAAATATACCATGATACACATCCAAATGCACTACCCTGGTACTTTGTTGTTAGCTTCTTAAGTCTGTTTACTAGTATCATATGCATTGTTTTTCTCATTCTAGGCTGTAATTACGTCCAACGGGAAGTTGACGCCTAAGTTTGAATACATTCAGAAACTTCGAGAAAGGAAGTAAGGAATGCTTTTTCTTTCCTTGAAGTGAATTCAATGTCTTGTGGTATCACTGTAGTACAGTAGCTCTGAAAGTGTTTTTAGTCTGCTTTGTCCGATTGGACAGTGGACGTGATGTGATGTGTCTGATAAGATTCAGAAGTACGGTACTGATACATTGTGTTGGATGATGTGTTTACACGCTGAGGACGGTGGTCTTATTCAGAAGATTTCTCCAAAGGTTGAAAGACAGGTAAAAACATTGTCGTAATCCAGCCCTCAACAGCCTGTAGCCTTGAAATGCTCTTTTATCATTATAGAGGAAAATGCTTTCAGTTACGCCTGAATCTAGACTTTTAAATGCAAAAGATATGAGGAACGCACATTAACCCCTACGGCTGATATACTGTACAACCCTATTCTAGTATACTGTACTACTATGCTAGTGTTTGTTTCTCTTATGCTCACCAAAGCTGCTTTTATTAGAAATAAATACTTTTATTCAACAAGGACAGATTTAGTTTTAGTGACAGTAAAGTGACAGGTTCTAGTGACAGAAATACATTTATAATGTTACAAAATATTTATATTTCAAATTAATGCTGTTCTTTTGAACTTTCTATTTATAAAGAATCCTTAATTTCAGTTTCCACAAAAATACTGTTTTCTACAAAAACTGTTTTCAGTATTGTTAAAAAGAACCATTATTGATAATTGTGCATCAATAATAATTGAACAATAAATCAGCATTTTAGAATGATTTCTGAAGGATCATGTGACACTGAAGACTGGAGTAATGATGCTGAAAAATCAGCTTTTTCTAATAATAATATTTCACAATATTACTCTTTTTGCTGTATTTTTGATCAAATAAATTCAGCCTTGGTGAGCCTTCTATGAAAAACATTACAAAAAATGTATTATTCCCAACTTTTGCCCACCAGTGTACATTTGCAGACATTTTATTGCAATAATAAAATGGTGTACACTATTATGGTTTAGAAAAACACTGGGTTACACATTCTTTTAAGGTGACGTAGTTACATTGCACTTTCTCAAATAAGTACTTGCGTACTTACTATAGAGTTAGGGTTAGTTACTTGAAATGATGCATAACTTCCTGTTATTACTATAGCAAGTACATGTAGTAACGTGTAACTACGGTCACCTTAAAATAAAGTGTTACCAAACACCTTTTGTGAAAGTGACACATGTTGGTGTTTTTGGATGATCATGTAAATGTTTCTATAATATCTGAGACCGTTTTTTTTAATAGTCCAAAACCCACCGAAGCAGGAGTTTCACCAAACCTGCTTAGCTCATTTTTGTCAGGCTAATGAATTTTCCCATGCTGACTTTGAAACATTAAACCTCAGTCATTTCACACCCGTACAGAAGACGAGTTGCTGACCGTGTTTGTTTCTTCAGACACAGGGTCCGGCTCCTGTGCCTCGCTCTGCTCTGCTATAGCACCTTTCTTGGCTAAAGTACACGTCACGTTCTCTCATGGGTACATGATCTTATTCTCTCACCGCAGCCGCAGTCTCTCCCACTCACTCTTGTTCTTGGGATTTTTTGCATGCCAGAAAAAGAAATCAATGCATCAGTTCTTTTTAAGTTCCTTAAGTTCAATTATTCTCCAAGGTAAGCTTCACTTTTCCCGAGCCAAATATCTTTTCACGCTCGTTAATTGATATCTAGTTTTTAATCCTTTTCATTAAATGGAATAGCACAATCCTTTTTTCAAGGCATAATGAAAGCTTCCCGTGCCTGTGCAGTCAACACGTCTTTCTCGAAACACTCTGACAGAGCTCTTTTATGCCACTTCTGTCTCATTCAAGGGTGAAGAACCAGACGACAAAACGTTAGACTGAATTAGCAAGTCTGTATCCAGTGTGGTCTATACTTAATGAAGCCGCCCACACGCCACCATTGACCTCCATTTAATCAATGGAAAGCTTTAAAGATCCATCATTTCATTCACTGAAATCTGAGATACTTCGTGCAATTTAGACAAAATTATCGTTTAATTTGTTTTAAATGGTTTCTTTTTTTAAATGTTATTAGATTTTTGTGCTGTAAAAATTGATTTAGAATCTTCATTTATAATTTTTAATATATTGTTTTCTAAATTGTATCATTATTAAAATAACATTAGGAATATATTTTTAAAAATGCTATTTTATTATTACTACAAATATATTGTAAATAAAAATACTGTAGTACTGTATTTGTCGTTTATTATTATTATTATGTTATAACATTTTAGTGTTATAAAGTATTTTTCTTTGTAAATGTTATTGCATTTTAGTATTATTATAAAAATAAATATGAGCATTGCATAAACCACCATAAACTACATATTTTCCCATTTGTTTTAAACATCTTATGCCTCGTCAGCAATGTCAGGTTTAAAAAGACGTCTTGAAATCCCTGTGATCTGTTCTAAACCTAGTTATTTGGCAAGTCTGTGTTTCAACTAATTACAGTACGCAGACTAATTAGTTCTTGAGACGTTTAAGCAACGCACAGATTTTGAAAATATGCCGGTTTGCACATTCCTATGATAAACTTTTAGCAAAATGGCTGAAGCCACTGGAGGCAGTGCAATAATTTTAATAATCAATATTGTATTGTCATTAAAGTATTAAGCACAGCTTTTTTTTTTTAATGGTTAATGCTCCTTAACACTCTTTAACTGTGGTACGAATAACTGTTAGGCCATGACAAACCTTCCTATTTCAAATGTTTTATTATGAACTAATGCACCTCATTATATGATCTTTGTAGAAGTAGCACTAAATAGTTGTAAAACTGACAACTAAAACGCATATTTAGTGGTTATGAATGTCTAGTTTAGTGGTATTTTGAGAAAGGCATGCAGGTGGTGGGGGGTTAAGTGTTACATATTTGCTCATGTGCCGCATCAGATCCAATTAGGCTGAGCGACGGGGTGCTTGGATCACATGTGTCTCCCAGGGGACTCGCGGAGCAAAACGCTGATTTGCTTTGGTTATATTCTGACTGGAGAACTGGCCGATCTAGATGTACAGTAGATTTGTGTGTTTTCCTCTGTTGTTGTTTTTGTTTTTTTTATACACTCTCCCTGCTCCTGAAGTGCCATTTGATGATTTGTATGTGTTTGTGGTGGGATATTCTTGTGATAAAATGAAGAATGATCCTTTGGTGTGTTATACATTTTCTTGATTTCATCTCTACTGGACAATCCTACAATATCGTCTGTGTCCTTTTGTGGGTTTTGCATCCCTTTCAATCAGTTTAACACCACTATCCAGCAGGATATGTTTTGTGATTTCACAGATTGCTCGGCCAGTGAGGAGTGTGTGTGTGTGTGTGTGTGTAGTAATGGCTGTACCATCTGGCAAACAGGGAATCGGAGCAAATCCTAAAGAAGGGAGGGATGAAGCGGGTGCTGTTGCTGGGCGCAGGCTATGTGTCTGGGCCAGTTATCGAGTATCTCACCAGGGACGCTGGCACTCAGGTCACAGTGGGTATGTTCCCGTCGCAAAATCCATCTGGAATGCTGTTTTACTGCAGTGTCGAAATTACTGTCGCAGTCCTTAAATCTCCTGTGATCTCTTCGCATCGCAGCTTCAAATCTGATGCTTCAGGCTGAGGACATGGCAGCCAAGTACCCCAACACCATCCCCGTGATGCTGGACATCACCAGCCAGGAAGGACACCTCGAGTCTCTGATCAAAGACCACGACATCGTCATCAGGCATAACCAGAAACTTTATTCACTTTATTATGCATTTACATGAGCAATTCTACTTTAATGTACACTTTAAAAGGCCAACAATTCACATTTATTTGTTGTTTTTGGTGTCTAGCATGCTGCCATACTCGTTTCATCCACAAGTAGCCAAGCACTGCATTAAAATGAAGGTGAACATGGTGACCGCCAGTTACCTGAGCCCCGACATGAAGGAGCTTCAGAAGAGGTAGGGAACTTCCTGTTTCTTAGGAAATGTATTTATTTTAGAGATAACTCAGGAAATGAAAATTCTGTCATCGTTCTTTATCTGTGCAGTCAGTCGTTTTTGTTTTAAAATTGAAAGTAGAAAAATTTGAAAATGGTGTTAAAAAAAAAACAAGTATTCAGCTTGATTATATTTTTCTTCTTATATGTTCAGTGGTAGAAAATGATTAAACAGCTTGAATATTCACTTTCCGCTGATTGGTCAAATAAAGATCAAACCATACCGCATCAGTTGTTCCTCAGTTTCAGAATAATAGTCCTCCGCTGCTACAGTTGTACGGATTCTTAAAGCGTTTATGCAACTTTATGCAACTACATTTCCTCTCTTTCTAATCAAACAACTTATCAAACTATTATCCTTCCAACTGTGAGTATTATTCAGTAAAACTGAGAAACAACTGATGATGACACGGTTTGATCTTTGGACCAACCTTGCGTTTCATTGTTTACTTTTCTTTCTTTTTTTGAATGAAAAAACCCAGAAAAAGGCGTCTCATACACACACACACACACACACACACACACACACACACACACACACACACACACACACACACACACACACACACACACACATACATATATATATATATATATATATATATATATATATATATATATATATATATAATATATATATATATAAAGAAATAATGGTAAAAGACTGTTAAACTGTTCTGCTGTCATTATTAATAATGATCGTCACCTTTAAGCAGTTGCATCATCCAACATTTTTTGACTATGCTCCCCCCAAAAATATCAAAATTAATTAAAAATGAAAAACATACTCATCATAGAAGAGGTAAAATAAATTAATTTGCATCACAAGTCGACAAAACCGCTGTAAAAGAGTCAGTAAGTTAAGAAACAGATTTGTAAGTGAATCATATAGATTTTGTCAACTGGATCAATTTGATCCATTAAAAAGATCTGACAAAAAAATATATATATATTAAAATTTAAACTTTATATTTTGGTACATTTAAAAGCCCTTTGAAAGTATCTTTTTTTTTTTTTTTACTTTGTTGGATTTTTAACAACCTCTGGTTGAGTTCATTAATATATGCATGAGGCTTCACCATGATTGGCTGTTGTTTCCCAAGTGCTGAAGATGCTGGCATCACCATCGTCAATGAGATGGGTCTGGACCCTGGCATTGATCACATGTTGGCCATGGAGTGCATCGACCAGGCCAAGGCAGACGGTTGCACTGTAGGTATTGCATGCATGCACTCATGTTTGTTTACCAGTTGGATGTGTTGATGGGTATTTGCAATAGAGTGACATACTGTCGCACCATTGGTGCGCTCATCACCACGTCTGGAAGACATATTGACAGACCTCAGCTATCATTCACAGCTTTTTGAATGTTCATTTTCACTTAACGGTCGAGTATGGTCTCCTCTGTGAACATTTGGTCAAGTCACATGGTGTTCTTGTAGTTGCTCCAAATTGAAATCACTGTTTCTTGACAGGTGGAGTCTTACAGCTCTTTTTGTGGTGGTCTTCCTGCTCCAGAGTGCTCGGACAACCCACTGCGTTATAAGTTTAGCTGGAGTCCGTACGGTGTCCTCCTCAACACCATCAGTCCGGCCGTCTATCTAAAAGACAACCAGGTGATGCAGGCTCACTTTAAAATCTCCTCTGTAATTCACCTGGAAGCTTTAAAAAATGCAATAAAAACATTTAGAACACCAAGGCAAGCTTTTACAAATCCAGTTCACAAAACTGTCCATCCTTCACTGCTCAGGTGGTCAGTGTTCCTCCTGGCGGGGCTCTCCTAGATGTCACAAAGCCCATGGACTTCATGCCCGGTTTCAACCTGGAAGGCTTCCCCAACCGAGACAGCACCAAGTACGCCCAGCCGTATGGGATTGAGTCTGCACACACGCTGATCAGAGGAACTCTGCGCTTCAAGGTGTTCATGCGGATCGGTTGTACGGATCACTGTAGCCTCTGTTTTCCAGTGCCAACATGTCATTTGTTGCATGTGTCTGCAGGGCTTCTCCTCTGCCATGAGTGGCTTTGTGAAACTGGGACTCATCAACACTGAGCCGTGTCCACTGTTGAGCCACACGGCTTCTCCTCTCTCATGGGTATGGATTTATTGACTTTTTATTGAAAATGTATTTTCTTTAATAAATATCTATTAATACACGATGGAAAGATAAATACTAGACATGAGTTTTATAACAAGGGCCCTGAACACTTAAACAGCGTTCATTTGACTAGTAGGCCTCTTTTTTTTAAATATCACTATGTCTGGTACACAGAAAGAGCTTCTCTGTAAGCTGATTGGCTTGTCCACAACTCTGAGCAGCAGTGCCTTTGAGGACGCAGTTTTTGAGCGGACCGGCGGGGACGACTTCAGAATGCAGAGCCTCAGAAGGTGGGTAGAAGAATTCAGCCTTCCGTTACAATGCCTACTGCTGTCTATCAGCGGAGCTTTACGGCTTATTAAAAAGATCAACGAATTAATAAAACATATGATTGATTATTAATGCGTGATTTTATTAAGTAATTTTTTGGTAACATTTAAAGCTTAATTTAAATAAAACATTCAAACAGTGAAACATAGCGCTAGCTACGTCAGATTCATACAGAATGATTAGGGTTAAGTAGTGTTGTAGTCAAGACCACCTAACCCGAGACCAAGACAAGACCAAGAAAATGTTTAAATTATAAACGATGTCTTTATAATGTCTAAAATCTCTAATAAAGTATGTTTGTGAATGGTTGAATCCCCACAGGCTCGGGATGCTCAGTGAAGAGCCGGTTCCTCACGCTGACACCATCTTAGCCGCTCTTGCTAAGCACCTGGAGGCCAAACTCTCCTTCGGTAAAGACCCAGCTCCTCTTTCTTTTCCACACTCATGTCAAGTGTGTCAGAGAGCTTTGAAGATTTATGATATGTTTATGATGGTCATTCCTTGCGCTCCGTGATGAGGAGAAATGTCTTCAGTTGCACATAAATGAGCATTGTTTTCGTATCATTCTGTCTCGTGCAGCTAAAGGCGAGCGCGATATGATCATCATGAGGAACGATGTTGGAATCAGACACCCGACGGGCGAGCTGGAGACCAAACACATCAGTCTGGTGGTTTATGGGGATCCCAATGGATACTCGGCCATGGCCAAAACCGTGGGCTACCCTGCAGCCATCGCAGCCCACATGGTGCTCAGCGGTCAGTGTGTGCTAGTTACTAAACTCTACCGCTATATGCTCATTTAACTGCACATCAAGTAAAAAGGCATTTCATTTTTGGTTGCACCGATATAGAAAGATGGGCCAATTCAGAATATTTATTTTTAGAATATGATAACCGACACATTGCCCAATATTATATATCAATCTTAAAATTGATTAATTGCATCTTACATAAAGTTTGTAAATATGCAATGTGTTATATGTTTGCAAACTTGTATGTTAGGTGCAATTAATCGATTTGACTGTACTACCTACATTTTGTGAGACTAATTTTATAAAAAGTATTTACCGGTATCTTAAATATACCAATTTTACTTAGCGGAAAGATACCAGTAACATTATATCACTGATATCTCATGCATCCCTAGTTTCATTCCACTCGAATTACTTCAGAAGGAGTTTGAATTCTGTTCACAATTTTCAAAAAGAAATGTAAAAATATTTTCAGGATGGCCAGTGGCGGTTCTTATAAAGTCACTTTGATTCAGAGGTGTAAAGAGTAACTGAAAATTTAAATAAAAGTACAGGTACCTTACAGAGAAAATGACTCCATTACAAGTTGCAAGTCACCAATTACAATATAACTGGAGTAAATGTCTTAGAGTGTCAGATGTTGACAGTACTTGAGTATTTTACTCGTACTGAACGTAGGCTCAAAGATGCACTAGTCCTCAACTCCTAACATGCCAGTGAAAAACATGAAATGGTTGATTTGTGAGGAGAGCAATCACGATTTTTTTTTTTCAAAAATAAAACTGAAATAAAAAAATAAATCAAGCACACAACAGCCTCTTAAATGTCTACAAACACTCAAGTCTTAGTTAAGCTCAAATGCTCAGAAAGAGCATAAGTGTAAACCAATATCCTTCAAAAAGGTATTTTCCATATAATGGATAAATAAAATAATTTTAAGTAAAATGAAATGGTCAAAGCCTACTTGCACTGGACGTGCTGGTTTCGGCCTCATCTCATATATGAAACGCCTGTGATTCAGCAACTACCTGCTAACACACTCACATTCATTTAAAGTAGCCTTGTTGACACCTTTGAGCGAGTAAGTGCGAAATGCACAGGATGTAGTACCTTTAATGTCCTGTAGATGGCGATATCACTACTTTTGTAGCAGAAATAAATTGCTACAGAAAAAGTTAGGCACCATGCAAAAGAGTAAAGACTTCATATTCTTCTTCAAAAATGTAGTCAAGTAGAGAGTAAAAGTTGATAAAGGGGTCCTATTATGCTTTTTCACCTTTTCAACTTTAGTTATTGTGACTGTATAATGTTGCTGTTTGAGCATAAAAAAAGATCTGCAAGGTTACAAAGATTTGCAAAGTTCACTCCAAAGGGAGATATTGTATTTAACAGAATCCACTTTAAGCTGCTGCTGTCAAAGAGACCCTCTTTTTTCACCCTTTTTCCAAAACTCATTTGTTTGGCCTTCCTAAAGCAAACTTAGTGTGGTTAATTTATTTTAAACACTGTTCCTGAACATAACCCCAATGTTTATCTGTGGGCTGCACATTTACGGAGAACAGCTTCCAGAAACTAAGAGGCTGTTAACATGTAACCTAACCCTTACTAAAAAGGTCAAAAAAGGTATGCGTTTTGGCCGTTCATTTACACGACAATGGCGTTTTGGGTGCCTGAAAACTTTTAAAATGGGTTTCAAAGTGCAAGTTTTTTTTTTTAAACGGTCTCTGTGTTAACAACAAAAACGCGAATCTTTGAAAACAATGACGTCATGCACACGCGTATTACTTGTTAAATCGTGTTTCATCGCCATCTAATGGCCGAGCCGCAGAATACAGCATTTTTTGTCGTGTTCGTGGATCCGTGTGAATGCATGGGGATCATTTTGACAATGGTGTCGTCTGTACGCAGAAAAACAAAGCAAAAACTTCTCCGTTTTAAGCATATCGTTGTTGTGTAAACGTCCCCTTAGCGAGTACAATGCAGGCTAAGCACAAAAGCTTCTCCTGAAACGGAGCAGTTCCCGCTTTGTCAGGACAATCTGTTTGTGGATCACAACTTATAATTGGAACTACTAATAAAAAAAAAAATGCATCTACAAGTTTGCTGTAGTTTCTACGATGTAAACAAAGGCAAAGCTCTACCTCCGCTAGCCTGCTAGCCAACATTAGAGTTGATCTAGTGTTTACTGTTGCTTTTGTGAGACTGTTCACCGCCCCTTAGGAAAATTAACCATAGTTTTGTGATCGATTACTGTTTGTATTACCATAGATTCACACAAATATCATGATTAAATGGTGTGTAACATCATATCTAATATGTATTTAAAAAATGACAACTAAAAAACATACCACTCTGAAACATCCTGTGAAATCTGTGCTTGAAACAATTAAGCGTGAACGCATATTCTAGTACAACAACAAAAAACAAAGATCTTAAAGGGGTCCTATTATGCCCTTTTACAAAGTAGCCCAAAAGAAACTTTAAGTACAGTAAATATTTACATTTACTCAAAAACTTTACACTACTGCTTTGATTTACTGTGAATGTGTGACGTCTGACTGCAGGTGAGCTGACGACTAAAGGACTCGTGGTGCCGATGACGAAGAACATCTACAGTCCGGTGCTGAAGAGACTGCAGGACGAGGGTCTCCGGTGCATCACCACGAGCACCGTATCGGAGTAACCACACACACACACACACACACACACACTAACATCTCATTCTCACTCGTCTCTGTGCCACACGTCTGTAATGAAACCGCTAGCAGTCAATCGTTTCCGAAACGTCCATTATCGCACATGGAACGGTTGCAGATCATTAACTACGGTTAGTACCTTTGTTTTCAATCTTGAATCTGAAAGTAGATTTTGAGGATCTGGTTGAAAACGAGTGTTCGTTTTATCAGTGTTATCAGTGTTGTCATAAATCAGGAGCGTTAAACTCCCACAAAGCACTTTTGACACAGAACCACAGTTTCCGCTTTCTGCCATTGACACTTTATACACTGTCAGTATTTTACCCTTGTGCTCAAAGGGTTTAAACGTCTGCCTCAATCAAGCTCAAAACCAGCAGTAGTGTCGTATTTATGCTTAACATGATGTCATGTTGAATACTACTGATTCAATTACCCATTTTCTGATTAATATTTCTTGTACGTGAGACTTGGAACTGTAGTGTATTATTTTAAATATTTTTTCTTGAATCTGTTTGTTTTTTTTCTTTTCACGTTCAGATGTTAATGTAAACCTTCATTGGGTGATGTGATGTAAAAATCATTTCTACGCCATTTTAACCATAGCATGTCCAAAGAGTTGTTTTAAAACTAGCATTTGTCCAATAAAAGGTTTGCGTTTTCTTGCATCCGTTATTTTCCCCCTTTGTTTTTTGTCAAATTGACATCTGAAATATTGTTTGTCATCTTCATTAGACAGAAATGAGAGGAAGTTACCCTTCACCCCCCACCGCCGTGTGTTGACTGCCCGGTGGCGATCTGCATTGTTCACGGTGTGCGGTCACTATAAAGTAGGCCACCAAGCGCAGGATAATTGGGTCTGTAATTATTAGAAGTTAAAAATGCAAATGAAGGTACCAGTAGCCGCTCAAGACTGTGTCTGGCCATTTGACCCATATTTTTGTGTAAATGAGTAACCTTTTGCTCTAAGACTGGATTAGAATTTGGGAATAATTACAAGCAATTCTTCAAAGGGATTATTTCATAACTCCATGTAGCTGCCATCTTTGTCACCAAACCCCTAAGCCACGGACTTATAATAATCGGTTCCTGAAGATGCAGTGGCTTAATAAGAAGTGACCAGAAACATGGTCTCGTTGGGTTAAGCCAAGATGAATCTGAGGAGGGCCGAAGCAGAAGTTAATTGAAAAACAACCCTATTTGGCGAACGTCTTTGAGGAAACCTGCCTTTGTTCTCTTTTTCTGACCTCCTGAGCCAGATGGAGAAGACTGAAGGACTGTTATTCTGACCTTCTTGGGAGTTTGGCAATCAGGATGCCGAGGTAACAAGAAAAGCAAGTTGAGAATTAACAGCTCACACGAGCCAAGCGGCTGCTGTCTGGAGACCGTAATCAACACGAGTCTGTCCCGAGGGCAGATGAAGACCACAATCTTACAGAGATCTTCAAAGATAAACTGCTACCAAAAAAAAGCACAATATTATACGAAAGCATTATTCAAAATTTTGACTCATCCCTTGTTTTCTTCCCCCCCCAAAAAAACACAGTGAGCCACTTAAAATGGAAGTGAAAGGGGCCAATTTGGAGCTTACAATTTTATAAAAGCATTTACCGGTATATGAATTTTTAATTTACATAAGTGATTTTATATATATATATATATATATACACACATGTATATAATAGTGCAGTCAAGTCGATTAATCAGATCAAGCATAAAAGTTATGCGTGTGTACATTATTATATTTATATATATATATATGTGTGTGTGTGTATATATACTGTATATACACAATTATGTATATATCAATGGTTGGGGGTCCGATTTTTAAAAATAAATTCACCATTACAGGAATAAATAACATTTACAAATTTTTATCTGTAAAGTTTTTCTTGTCAACTTTAGTCATTTTAGGGTTTTATATTGGATAGAACTTTACAAAGAAAAGATTAGAAAGTTTTTTTTTTACTAAAATCATGTTAAAACTCATATTGTTATGGCTATACTATTGAAACTATTTAAAGTATTTTAATGTTTAAAATTGCCTCATTAACTTTCATTGTAAGTGCTTTACTGTAACCCAGTTTTTTTAAGAAAGGAACGTAAATCAACATTATTAAACCTTTAAAGATATTGTCAAAAAACAGGAATTATGAAGTTCGGCATGAACAGCCCAGTCTGCTCGTGTGCTTTCTTGTTTCTTTTAATCCTACAAACAGACAAAAGCTCTTGTACAGCTAAACAGTGTCAGTATGTAATGCTTCATCTTACGTCAGTAGCAAAACAGTGAGGCGTCAGAAATATTAAAACACCATTTCAAATGCGACTAAATTATTCAAACGCAGCTTTGCTTGTAAAGCACTATTGCCTCAAATATAAAATTCTAGACATAAATAGAAATTTGGTCCATCGACGTGGTTGCTGTAATATTATTTACACATTAGAATATTATTTTCTGCCCTTATCCATGACTGATTTTGCCACTTTCTTTGTATATTTGTATGAAAAACAGTGGCTGAAATTCTACTACAAAAAATACACTAATAAAAAAACAGTCTTATTAAAATAAAAAAGGTTGTTTTCCCTTTAAACAAGCTTTTAAGCAAATAAATACGACGAGACTCTATGAAAAGACATTAGTACATAAGACATTAGAACAAAGTGGCGGTTTAAGAGAGAAACAATTAATAAAAACACGGAGTGTACAAAGGCACACATTTAGTGACAGCGCTGCATCCAGCAGAGCGCTATCAGTTCAGAGATGGACTGGGGAAAACAAGAGTATTCTCTGATAGAAAAAAAAACAGTCTTTTTCCTGTGCCGGCTCATCACTATGGTTACACCAAGGATTCCAGACTCTCGGCCGCACTCGAGACGCCTCCTGGGACCGTGCCGTTGTTGTCAGAGGACTGAAGCGCTCGCTCGTCTTCTTGGGTGCTGATCAAACTTAGGATGGCTTTGTAGAGGAACTGATACTGATCCTAGCCGTCCAAAAAAAACACACACACAAGAACATGTTGGTAGTTTGACCACAACACACCACTCAAAATATTCCATTTTCCCTTGTGGATTTGAGTTAATTCCACCTCGGGGCAGGATTATTAATGACTGACTTTTTCCTTGTCGTAACTGCTGCCAACTCCAGATATGCAGAGAGAAAAAAGTTGCTACATTTCCTTTAAAATGTCTAAATGCCAATAGTCTGGAAAACACTACTTTTACAAAAATAAAAATATCTTCAAATATAAAAGAGTTCATACAAACTGTGAAAGTAGTTGCCTAAGAACATAATATAGACCTATAAAATAATCCAATAAAATCAATACCTATTTATATTTAATGAATATATATATATATAATTTTAATTTTAAGTATTACATATATTTTCATATATAATGTATAATTCTAAATATATTTTGTTTTAAAAATTCCTCAACATATATCAGAATTCATGTCTATATAGCCAAAAACGTTGTTTGGTAAGCATTGATGTTTTTTGTGTTAATTCAAGTTCTATAACCCAATAAAAGAAATGCGTGTAATACGAGCTCTATTGAAAGAAAGCCTCACAATGTCAGTGAAGACTCCAGGCCTCATGAGGTTGATCATCTTGGCCACCATGTAGACGTCCACCACGCTCTCGGCCTCGAGCTGCTGCAGGACAGTGAACAGCGCACAGAACGTTCCTGCAGTCACACCGCCGTTTCTGCAGATACACAGAGCATACAGCGCATTATTAAACACATCCGTCAGAAATAAAGCCTGCTCCGCCAACCCACACGGCATTTTCAGGCATCATAGACGTGCACCCGACTTATTACCTTGAAATATCATTTGAAATATTCCTGGTAAACTGCATTTAGTACTATATTCAATACTGCCAAGTATTGATTAAAAAATTATATTAAAGCAAAGGTTTTCCAGGGACTTCCAGTGAGCTACAAGGGGGTTCTGTAAAAAATAATCATATCAATTACAGTAAAATATTTGTATTTGACATTTAATTTGAACAGTTAAACATCTCTCTTTTCTTGCACTGTAAAAACATGAATATTTTGCACTGTTGTTGTATTATTCACTTAATATATACTCTGTAATATGCCTTTGGAACTATATATGTAATGAAAAGTGCTATATATATTTTTTTTTTTTTTTATACTAATTATATAATATTTCACAATATTACTGTATAGTATAATGTACACATTTTTTATCAAATAAACGCAGCCTTGGTGAGCATAAGAGACTTCTTACAAATATGTATCTACGGGTATATTTACACGACAATGATGTACTAAAACACTCCAACGAATAAAAACGCTGTATTATCATGCCAGGCCAGTAGTTGGCGATGTCACTTTGTAAAGAAACTACACGCCTATAGACTGAATCCGTAATACACACACGCATTCGCGTTTTTGTAGTTTACACAGAAACAATAACTGTATTGGTTTCACTTTTACGGGTATGTTCACACAACAACGATGTACTAAAAAGCTAAACTTTTTTTTGTGTGTGTGTGTGTGTGTGTGTGTTTTTCGCGTACAGTCGACAATGTTGTCAAAATGATCTCCATTGACACGGATCCGCGGAAATGACTAAAAACACGGTGTTAATCGTGCCAGGCCTGTAATTGGTGGTTTTGTAAAGAAACACTACGCACCTATAGACTGAGCATGTAATACACACGCGTATGACGTCACTGTTATCACAAATTCGTGTTTTTGTAGTTTACACAGAGACGATAACGGTATCGTCTTCAAAAACGTGCACTTTGAAACAGTGTCCGCTAAATAAAAACTAAATACTCCCCAATAATTATTTACTAAATTATGCTTCTTATTAGGGGTTTAAGTGCATAGCGCTGAAACTCTATTGTAATTGTTCAAATTTCATAGGATCAGCATTCTCCCCTTAAGCTCTAGTGTCTGTATTTCTATGGCAAATCCCATGAAATGGCTGAAAATGACCCTCTTCCTGCCTGATTTGCGTAGAACCTCGTGGAATTGGGTGAGCACATGCGTCACATGATTCTAAAGTGGGTTCTGAACTGGGTTAGGGCTTTCTAATGTAGGGATGTACACAAGGGCTGTTACAAAGGTGAAAAAAGCTTTAAAATTGATATATATTCTTTAGTAAACTGCCTGGATTAGCTGCAAATGGTCTTTTCCAACTATGATCTATTCTAAGTGATTACATGCTTGCTAAATAAAACAATACATTTTTATGCGTATGCTTAAAGGCCTTAAAGCGTTTGAACCCCGATAATTGCTGCTCGCGGCTATATTTATTATTATTATTACTGTCAAACATCTAGTCCATCATAAGCCAGCCTGGAAACTAACGCTGGTCCTAGCTGATCTTTTCAGACAGCAGAGAGTGAGGCGGCTCACTAGCTTCTGGAACAAACATAACGTGTCTTTTCCAAGATGCAATGTGCATCTCCTTCAGGGCCAAGATGCAACTCACTCGTCGTGCACGACCACGGGTCCATCTTTGGAGCCGGACTCTTTTTGGACGATGTTGATCAGCTCAAAGACGTTACTGATAGGACTGTCTGGGTTGGGCCAGCGTGGCGTCCGGTAATGCTTCACTTCTAGAACAAAATCATCCTGAAAAGCGAGAGAAAACAGATCAATTGTGTGTGTGTGTATGTGTGTGTGTGTTTTCATGTCTATGGGATTCACTTGATACAGATGGTTTAATGCTAAGTGTGTGAAAAGCAGCAAATTCGTCCTAATATTTTCCACAATCGTACGGCAGGCACCAGCTGCGATCTTCAAAACAGATGCCTGCCAGCGTTTGTGTTTTTTAATGGTTTTTGGAGAAATGACGCACAGAAATCGCTCATTTACATCTCTCTGAATCGATTAGCGCAGCTTTTGTATGGCTGCGTTTACACTTGGCGTTAACATGCCATCACCACGATCCGATCAAGCAGATCGGATCATCATCCAATCAGGACACGGTGCGTTTACATTTGTTCATATTAAGTAGCCTCTGTATCTGGATAACCGATCGGATTTCTGTTTTTGCATAATATTTAAATTAGGTCTGTAGCACGACACCAAATCACTCACTCACTTTACTTTCCTGTGCAATCTCCAGTCTTGGATCAATTTACGTTTTTTGAATGAAGGAATACTTCCAGAGTTGATCATACAAAAATAACTGGGTTGATCATGTTAAACAAGTCACATCATCGATCGCCGGGGTTTAAGGTTATAGCGTGCAATGACTATATGGGAGATTAATAAACATGCTGAAACAATAAAAACATTCAACATTTAAAACATTAAAAAATAAAAAATGTATTCCCATTATTCCTCTGGCAAAGCAGCGCACGCTCTTCATTATCTCATGACAATTAAAAGCCGTTAAATCTGATTGGCTGTGCAGCGGATCTTATGTTACCTGCGTCGCCTCTAAGATGTAATCTTGCACTATCAACATGTCTTCATTGGACAGGCACACGTGGCCCTCCCCTCTTAACGATACAGAGAAGGTCTCGTAGCTGATTGGCTGATCTCTCGTGGGCCAGAATACGATTGGCTCGCTGTCTTCTGTCTGGGAATGGAATAAAGAACATGACAGAGGGAGGGAGAGAGTGAACGAGAGATGAATGAAAGGACAATCTGTTTCATTCAGCACTGGAAGATCAATAGGAAATCCAGGTGGGACACTAGGGCTGCACAGTTTTGGGGGAAATGGATTTTCTGATAAAAATTGCTATTGCGATTTAAAATGGGATTTAAAAAAACAAAACAAATCCAGGTTTTCTGTGCCTGTTTGTAGAGCTGATTATATATCAATATGGCTAAAAAATAAAACTACTAATAAAAAAATATAATTATTACTATACAAAATAAAAACGAAAAAATCTAAATCAAGTATTTAAGAACAGTTATACAATAATAAGACTAATATTTAGGTCTGACATTGTTTAATGTTTGAAAATGAACAAACTGTTTAATTTTGATGAATCGTGCAGCCTACGTGACACTATAATGCCGTTAGCGATACATACTACAATGATGTTTACCGTAGTACTGACCGTGTTACTCGTATCCGGCAGTGACACGATAACCTGGGCGTTGTGATCCCACACCATCCTCCACAAGTCCTTCACTGTGCTGGGTAAAGGATTCTGGGTAATGATGAACTCTTTGCTCTGCCGATAGCCCTGATATGAACGCATGAATGAGTCTTAATATGAGTC
The DNA here is from genome assembly GCF_949152265.1 of Phoxinus phoxinus. NCBI lineage: Eukaryota > Metazoa > Chordata > Actinopteri > Cypriniformes > Leuciscidae > Phoxinus > Phoxinus phoxinus. The sequence goes on along the minus strand of NC_136900.1, from coordinate 18,958,167 downwards.
TGAAGAGAGAACTGACTTTAGAAACACTGAATGTCTCACCATGGCATATGAAGCATTGATGTAGTCTGACGTCTCTCCTGCTGATGTGGACAAACACACTCTGGATTTCTCTACTGCGAAACACACAGAACAGTCAGTTTGAGGAACTAAATATCTGTTATCTATCTATCTATCTATCTATCTATCTATCTATCTATCTATCTATCTATCTATCTATCCATCTATCTAACATAAAATGATGCATAACCATGAATGCAGTAGTTTTGTGAACCCACCAGGAATGAGAGAGCTCCTGTTCTTGGTCCTGTTGCCGTCATTCAGGGCACTGGTGTAATCGTTCTGTTTGGCATTTGACTGGCACACCAACTGCAACCACAATGTCATTGTCATGTAGAGGTTATATCATTTCCACTTCCAGCTGTGCTCTTCAGTAATCCCTTAAAAACCAAGAGCACACTTACTTTAAACTGCTTTTCCAGGCATGTCTTGCATGAGGACCCTGGGGTCAGGAGGTTGTTAACATACTGATGAATATGGCTTGATGGCACCTCTGTCTCTTGACTTAAAATGGCCTCAACTAGAGCATCATGGGTAAAGATGTACTGCTCCTGTAAGGGTACCAGACCAGATGATCTTGAGAAGGATACTTGATCATCAAAATGTTACTTTGAGTCCAAATAATGCGAAACACAGTAACACTAAGGATCGATTAAACGGTAAAACATGGCTCATTTTTCTTTGCAATATACTTATAGAGCACTATGAGACTTTAATTTCTGTTCACTCACCTCCGTTTGAACTAGATAGTTCCGTTGTGTACGAATGTGTTTGAGGAAGCCCAGAATGTTGACCGTCCCCTGCTCTTTAATCTGTTTTAACATGCTGTCCAACACTATGTAGGTCCCTGTTCGGCCCACACCAGCACTAAAAACACACACAAACACTCAAAAGAAATTTGAAGTATACAATATGACACTTGCTACATTTAAAGAAAGCCCTGTAGCCCACCTGCAGTGTACAATTGCTGGACCCATGTCCTCTGTTTTGGCTCTAGAGGACTTGTAGATGAATGAAAGCACAGGCAGGACATACTCAGGAACGCCCATGTCTGGCCACTGTGTGTAGTGATAGTGTATTACCGTCTTCTCGTTACTATGACCTCTCTGAGAACCCTGGGGAAATCAAAACGGCATGTAATGTCTCAATTCAGCTGATTTTTGTAACAAATAAACAACAACAAAAAATCTCTAATATCGATCCATAACCAATATGGTGCCGAGCTGTTGTGCATCCCTGCCGGATACCTTCTTTATGCTGGTGTTTCTGACGGTGAAGGTTCTCTGGGTGTAGTACGCGAGGACTTTTGTGCTCTTTACAGTAACCAGAAAACAGCCATACTCTTCCTGGTTCTCCAGAGGCCAGTACTGGTCACACTTCCTCTGAGAAATGGGGAAACTATTGGTCATTGTGAACATCTATTTACAATATAAATTCTGTCATTCATTCTCATCTTCATCCAAACCCATTTGATTTTTTCGTTTCCGACAGAAAAAAAGCAGGTTCAGTGGCTAAAAGTGATGTCCGGAGGGGATATTTGTGTTTAATGAACCTACAAGTTAGATTAAACCATCAAAATATGAGGAAAATATTCAACCTTTTTGGTCACACTTTAGTTGAGGGTCCAATTCTCACCATTAACTAACTATTTACTATGACTTTTGCCTCAATAAACTCATAATTACTGCTTATTAATATAATATAATATAATATAATATAATATAATATAACTCCTAGGATGCTAATCAACTAGTTCATCGTGAGAATTGGATCCTAAGCTAAAGTGGTATCATATTTAAAATAAAATGAATAAAAAACTGAAGTTGGTTAATCTATTTATCTGACCAAAAAAAAGACAAGCTACAGGTTTTATTTTACTATGCAAAAAAAAAAAAAAACGCTCACAGGAAAAAGCATACATTGACTACAACATAATCAGTTATTAATATTTAGTTGGTTCTCTCTTGTTTTTTACATTAAACTATGTATGCTCAATTTGACATCTTGCATTATCACAAATAAAACAATTGACTCTAACCACAACTATGCAATATGCTTACAAAATCTGTAAGAGATTTCTAATAATATGTGACCCTGGACCAGAAAACCAGCCACATGGGTAAATTTTTTTAAATTGAGATGTATTTATATCATGAAAGCTGAATAAATAAGCTTTCCATTGATGTATGTTTGTTAGGATATGAAAATATATGGCCGAGGTACTATTTGAAAATCTAGAATCTGAGGGTGCAAATAAATCGAAACATTGAGAAAATCGCCTTAAAGTTATCTATTTATATTCGCGATGGTGCTGCATTCACTCACAAAAATAAATGTTTTATATATTTACGGTAGGAAATTTACAAAATATCTTCATGGAACATGATCTTTCCTTAATATCCGAATGATTTTTGGCATAAAAGAAAAATCTATAATTGTGACTCATACCATACATACATACCCATATTGTTGGCTATTGCCACAAATATACCCGTGCGACATGTGACTGGTTTTGTGACCCAGGGTCACATATTTGATTAAAAGCTAAAGATGTACATTTCCTAGGCATCACTTTTGGCCACTGCTGTATTTTCCATGCAATGAAAGTGAATGTGAACTGGAGTTGTCAAGCTCCACAATGTACCAAAAAAAAACAGGTCCATGTGACTCCAAATCTTCTGAAACCATACAACAATGTTGATGACAGAATTCTCATGTTTGGGTGACCTAACTCCTTACATATTCAGGTAGACTTATAAAACGGCTCACCCTTCCTTTCTCCACTAGGTTTGTGATCATAACAATCACTCCCACATTCTGCTCCCACACCATCCGCCAGAAATCCGGTGTGCTGGACTTCAACGGCCCTTGTGCTGCAATGTAGGCTCTCTGTTTGTTAAAACCCTTAGAGAGGAGACAAATAAAGCTAGCATTCTTAGCAAGTATTCTTAGCTTAAACTTTGAAAGAACATCTCAGCTGACACAATCTTTCAATAGTGGCTCCAAATATTTTCTCACACCCGAGCTGACACCGTGCCTGACTTTCCAAGATTAAATCAATAGCAAATCAGCATAGCTTTTTAAGTGTTTTAATCACATCTGCTAGTTAAACAGTTGCACTTTGAGGTAGGCATGCTGATTAAATAACGATACAATTATCATGACATGCCCGCATTGCAATGCTTCTGAGCTAATGTTGACTACAACTTACATCCACGTAGTTGGCGTTTATATAGTCTCCTCCGCTTCTTCCGTCTTTGTCGTTCAGGGGTGCGAGTCGCACTCTGCTGTGGTCATCTAAAGGATGAAATCCAAGAAATGACCATTTTATATCAGTCAATATCAGATCTGCATACATCTAATGCTCATATATTGTGACAGTGGTTCTCACAGGCTAAAATGTTGACGTATCGGTTCTTGTTCTTGTTGTCCGGATGGTTGGAACAGTCTGTGGTTGTTCCAAGGTCCACGGTGCATGTCTGAACTTCCTAAAAAAACACACGAACAATCCTCTATTCCAACAGTCGGCCATAACCAAACACACTGTCAAAGACTTTACACAAAAGATGCAGACAAGTGAGCATCACAAATACATGCTAAAGCTATCAAAAGCAAACAAATTAAAGGGAAATGTAGCTTACCTCGAAATACTCTTTCAATATCTAATGGGGGGGTGAGAATGCGAAAAGCAATGAAATATAACAACAAACCAGGCACCATTGATAAACAAAACAGATTAAAGCAAAAGCACTGACAGCCTGGGTTGGATTCTGTTCATTTTAATTATGCTAATTGCCTACGTTCCAGTACTGGATGCTGATTGGTCAATAGAGCGATACAACTTTAAGAAATAAAGTTGCAATTCTGAAATGTAAAGTCACATTGTGCAGGTATGAGAAATAAAGCTACAATTTTGCGATACAAATTCATAATTACAAGAAATAAAGTCGCAATTGAGAAATAAAGCTGCAATTGTGAGATATAAAGTCACAACTTTGAGAAATAAAATCATAATCGTGAGACATAAAGTTGCAATTCCGAGAAATAATTGAAATAAAGCTGCAATTGTGAGACTGTCGCAGTAATGAGAAATAAATGTAATTGTGAGATATAAAGTGGCAATTTTTAAATATAAAGTTGCAATTACAAGTAGCATTTTTACTCTGAGCCAGAAAGTGTCTTAATTTCTTATAAATAATTGTTAGGCATAATGTCGAAATTATGAGAAATAAATGTAATTGTGAAATAAAGCTGCAATTTCGAGATATAAAGTTAAATTACAAGAAGTTACAAGTAGCTTTTTTTCTCTGACCCAGAAAGTCTTTCCAATCTTTTTCTTTAATATTTAAAAATGCAGAAAGGTGGAAATATACCCAAATTAAGTTAAACTTTTCTAATTAAATTATTTCTCTTTCAGATCAATGTGCTAAACAGACAATTGAGGTTTTGGTTTGATCCAGGGAATGATTCACTTTTTGTTCTGCATTTCGGGTTAGAGTTACAGTGAGTCGAAATAATAAATGAATACCACTACATTTTTCACACTAAACATTTTTTCACTGTTGTATGAATGAACTTTCATACAACCACAAATATCAATTATGATCAACCAAAATGGACAGAATCCAAAGCCGTTCTGTCATGGATTGACCAGAACATGCATTTAAACACTACAGTTTGCATTGTGTGTGTTTTAGCCTGCCACAAAACACGTATCACTAGTGGGTGTGTGGAGAATAAACTTTAACTCAGCCTGAGCATAACACAAAAAGTAGCAGTTTTTAAACAGAAACTTATGAAACACATCCATCACTTTTTCATAGGTATCGCTTATGACAAGAATTAATAGGTTTGCTGCCTTGTTTGTGTCCAATTAAAGCTTGCTTGATTTTTGAGTGATCTAATCAAGTGTGAATAAATGAATGTTATGGTGAGAATGTACTATCTGACACTGATTAATGTTAATTAAGTTGAAACCGGGTCTTTTTGTGCACCTGACTGGAATATAGAGCTGAGCGTGTTACTGACCTAATTATAACTCAAGTGCATTATCAACAACCTGGTTCATGCATGAGTGGGTAGAAACTGCATAATCGTGCCTGAACGAACCAAACAATTCATTTATAAGACGTGCTTTAATGACATGTTGATCTGCTACATCAAGGCTCGTACGAGACAGCTGTCCTTGTAGGAGTGTGGAAAGAGAGGGGGATGATGGGATACCAACCTCAAACTCTCGGGGAAATGAGTTGGTGTTGTGAAGGTCAGTCACATGCTTTACAAATTGCTTTACTGACTGGGGTTCATGTTCACCTGGAAGTGCAAAACACAATCACTAATGACAAAGAACAAAGGAATGAAAAGCATTTATGAATGCAGTGGTCAGAGAAATGGTAATATTGGCTAATAATAATAATAATAATGTGAAAAAACCTGTTTACGGCCGGATTCATTTATATGTTGGTCAGTTTTTGCCTACATTGTGGGAACCAAAAATGTCATGTGGCCAAAAATGAAGATATTTATGATATCATGATTATATTTTTTTTTCCTGGATGTTAGTGACATGACAAAATGTTCAAACACTGTAAAATAAAACATGTAAAATATTGTTGGTTTAACTTAAAAAAGTAAGTTACCTGGTTGCCTTAAAAATTTTAGTTAATTGAAATTAAACAATTGAATTAATGCAATGGAGGAGATTGGTTTAATCAATAGAAACTCAAAATATTATGTTATCTGAACTACATTAATTATCTAAGTTGATTTGACAAAAGATAAAAAGTTGTGATTACAAATAATGAAAATATTTTTTTACAGTGAATATTACAAGCATTTTTTATTATATTTGTTATATTATAAAAATAAAGATTATGCCAAACAACTTTTAAGGAATTGAATTGTTTTAATGAGGCTTTTTTTCTTTATTATACTAAACAATATTATGCACCACTCTGACATTTCAAACAAATATTACAATTATTTCAGAAATGTGTATTGTGCTTATCACAGAATAGGTATAGTTAAGTCATTAAGTACTGCCATTCTTTTTCTTTTCTTCTTTTATAAATGAACAGATAAGATATAGTATCAACAGAAAGTCCCTGTTATGATTATGAAACAGTGTGTGTTACCTGTAGGGTTTAGCATTGGTGAAGAGGAAATCACCCTGGGTGACGTGCTGTCTTCAATGTAGAAATGAGCAGTCTGAAAACATTTCCTGCAACGGCATTAAACACTTTTTCTACACCAGCACTTTATGTAACAGAAGTACTTTTGATTGAACAGCATGTAAAGTGGATGTACTATGGAAATTTGCTTCACACAAAGTTAATAAAAACACATGAAAAAAGTACACGGCTCTCACACACAAGCTTTGTGTTGTTGTGTCTTATCCACATATGTGCTTGAGACTGAACTCCAAGCTTAAAAAAGAAACACAAAAACCATATTCAATCTAATCCACAACACGTTTTTAACAGGATCACTCGAGGACTTCCTTAACCGGAAGCTGTTTTGTCTAAAACGTAACTTCTTGGAAGGGATTAGTGAGCACAACGATGGGCGACACAGATTTAACGCTAACGTTTCAAGACGTCCCATTAAGTGCGCATCTGTCTGCTCTCCAAATGAGCACCATGTAGCTACAGATGGACAAGCAGTCGTACATGCCCATGTTCTGCTGAGATTGAACCACCCACGGCTGCACTAACAAGACATGAACATGACTTGGTCGTGTTGAACATAATCACGTGGAGGTTCTTTCTCCAGCCTGGCAGCATGTGTTCCCTGTAGGCCCACAAACAACAGATCAGCATATCGGAGATTTAATCACCAGCTCCAAGATTACCGATTTAATCTCCTCGCAATCTTCACGGTGTAACAACAAAAAGTCAAACATGAGCAATATGTTGAAGGGTCAAGAGGCACGTCGGAATGAGAAATGTACAATCTTGTGCTGCTAAACTGTTTACACATCCGAGACATGTTCTTGATGGGATTGCCAAAGTTGCTTATTTCACGGTTGGGAATATTTGAAGGAAAACAGGATTCCAGACTTCCATCCTGGTGTGGAAGGACCATTTTATTCACTTTGGTGGGAATTCTGGCCGGTTTCACACACACATACACACACACACACATAGACCACCGCCACATCATGGCTTGTTTATCTTGCTTCCCTTTGAGGTGGTCCCTCACCCGGTGGGTGTGAGATTGGGTCTGTGCCCAAGATTAGACCCCCATCACAGACAGACAACACGCTTCTCATGGGGCCACACTGCTCCCCCTTGTCCTCCTTATCGACGATTGTTATGATTATGGATTAGTAACAATATGAGGGAAATCATGAGCAGCTGTCTCAGAGGAAGTGTATTTTTGTTTTCATTGCCGGTCCAAGTCAGCTTTGCATGACCAATGCCAAAACAGAGTTTACAAAAAAAGCTTGCTTGAAATAACTGCTTTTATTCATGTCAAAAATATGATGAAAATATGATTTAATAATTTTAATGGTCAGCAATATATATATATTAGGGATGAACAATATATCGGCCACCATATTGGAATTGGCCGATACATGTTATTTTTTTATGTTTTTATCGTTATCGGGCCAATAAAAAAATGTGGCCGATATACAGGTGAAACTCGAACAATTTTAATATTGTCCAAAAGTTCATTTATTTCAGTAATTTAACTTAAAAGGTGAAACTATATAGACTCATTACATGCAAAGTGAGATATTTCAAGCCTTTATTTGTTATAAACTTATAAAAACATTTTCACAATATTCTCATTTTGAATTTGGGGTTTTCATAAGTTGTACACCATAATCATCAAAATTATAACAAATAAAGGCTTGAAATATCTCACTTTGCATGTAATGAGTCTATATAATATACTAGTTTCACCTTTTAATTTGAATTACTGAAATAAATGAACTTTTGCACAATATTCAAATTTTTCGAGATTCACCTGTATAAAGCCGATAAATAATGGATTATTTCCTTCAGCAGAGACAAGCACACTGTTTGACATGATGGTTTTGAATTGATTGAAATATGATTGGAATCACTTAAAAAAATGAATACTGTTAAGTGCAAGTCTGGCATATAGGCTATACATAAAATTATAATGAAAACATAATTTTGTGCTTGGGACATGGATTTTAATGGTGCGAATTTTGTTTTTGAAATCAGGCTCTCAACAACATTATATAAAAACTTGGATTCAGATTTATCGGCCAATATATAGCTTATCGGCTTTCAAATATAAAGTGTTATCGGTATCGGCCAAAATGTTGTATCCCTAATATATATATGATATATTTTTAATATACAATGTATAAATATATGTATAAATATACAATTCTTTGTTAAATACCGTTTAATATTATTTAATTTATGTAGAAATACCACTATTGTGGAGTACAATTTTGCTACAATTGTTTTGTGAAGATGCTGTTACCCATAAGACTTACCTCCAGTAGATAAAAATGCCAATCAAAACAATGAGACCCAGGAAAGTGAGGGTGGAGACCACAGCCAGAGGAACCACAGCCTTCTTCTGCCGCTCAATGCTGCTCGACAGGGCCACCCGCGACTCATGACTGCTGTTACTGGCGTCTATGAGTTAAAAAACACCCTCCTCCGATCAGAACATTATCAATAATCAATGTTCTTTTCAGACTCATTAAAAGACTAATTAACAATACAAATGTATGATATAGCCTACACTGGAATAAAAACTCACCATTGTAAAATATGTGTTTTACACACCTTGAAGTCAAGCGTAAATTGTAACAACATTTCAGGTTGATCTTACTAAAGCACTAAAGTGACATCATTTGCAAACCAGTAGGCCTTAAGACATGGAGTAACTGAGGAAAATAAGTCAATAAATACAATTTTTAAAATTGTACACAAATGATTAAACAATGAATTAATCTATGTTAAATCAATAGTACAACCAATGCTATTTATAATGACGACAAAAAGCCTTTAGTTTTTGGTAAAGGTATTCTGTTTTGTAGTTAAAATTTGTACCAAAAAAAACAACACCTTTTGTCCTTTACCATGATACTGAGGTCAAGGATATTGACTCAGTTTCTCTTTGATTCTTAAAGACCCCATAATCAGTATGTCACCCATAAGGATTGGCATAGCACCACTTAATCTATTCCATCAGAAATGTGTTTTGAGTTGGTCTGACACTAAGAAGCTAAAGAGTTCACAGGTCATAATTCATTGCAGACAGACACGTTTGAGAGATTAAGACCTGGCCTTGGACTGTCTGAGATGACCTCAGCATCCCAGCCAAAACACAATGCTGCCACTGCCAGCTGTCACTTACTAGTGACTACATATAAGAGTTGTGCTGCCCTCTGCTGGACAAATAGTAAAATTACTGTGATATCCCATGGAGGAATCGGCAAACAAAAATAATCTAAGCAGTTGTTATTGTTGTTTCCCAAAGCTAAACCAAATCTTAGCTCAGATGATAAACCTCCATGCGGTTTAATTTGCAATTCAGACTTTCTATCATAAAACGCTTGATAAATCTACTAATTGATCCCATAAACAAATGGCTAAATGTGTAACCAGGTAACATGGATTCGACTTGAGATGGAAAACATGCTGTTGGTATGTTTCTGATGACAGGTGTGAGCATGCTAATACACATTTTTAGTAAATAATCACATGATCAACATGCAAGACAACACAGAACACAGGAATCACATGGGACTAGGAATAAGACACATATTGTGATGATGGGATTTTCGAATTAAGATGATGGTTCTTTAGTAGCACATTTTATGGCATTTAGCCTAACTTGTCAAAAGCTTTTATGTATACGTTAATTAAGGACGCTGTAGTGAGCTCTTCAAATCTTACCTTCCCAGCGAACTACCACTTTCTGGATGAGGTTTTAGTTGTTTAGGTTACATTTGTGGGGGATTATGGCATTCATTATTTAGGATGGATTAGTTGTCCTCGAAACAAGAGTTTTCAGAAACTTCAAAACTCTTCACTGATGATTCACTGATCAAACTTCACTGAGCATGGCTAAATCAAGAAGCACCTTCAGGAATGGACGCCAGTAACCGAGAGCTTTACCTTCCACTGGTTCCTCTTCTGAATCCCTCTCAGTGCGCTCTGGAATACTGAAGTCTGAAGACGTCTCATTATCGGTGAGGTTTTCACCTGATCCGCTCTCCTCTTCCCCACTTCCTCGTAGAGTCCAGGACGGACTGGGTCGCAGGGTGACCCTGAAGTCTGTAGCTTCACTCACTGTCTCGTTCTCACCCTCGAAGTAGAAGGAGGAAGAGTGCTCCTCATTCCCATCATCCGTCTCATCAGGAGGTACCGCTGTAGGAGAGGCAGTGGTGATATATGGGATGATACTCTCTTCTCCAGATGCTGAGCTCTGGCCCAAATCTAAATCAAGGGCCCAGCCCGAGGCACTGTTCTCCAGCTGCCCATCGGCAGAGTGTGTAGGACTGGAACTGGACTCTGGAGCAGAGGAGAGTGCAACGGTTGGGGGCACAACAGGGACAACCACAGAGATGGATTCTGGGGCAGAGGTTGGCGCAAGGGTTGGAGTCATCACCGGAGTTGGTATGGATCTGAATACTGGAGTAGAGGTTGACGCAATGGTTGAAGATCTTATGGGAGTAGGTGCTCCCTGTGACTGTCCTATTGCACTTTGCGCAACGCTGCTGACGGTGGCTGCAACAGAAATGCTGAGGTCACTAGAAGGCTTGGTGGAAAAGGGAAGAGAAGACAAAAGAGCCTCGGCACGACGCTCCAATTCTGCGTTGCTGCACAGAGGAGTACCAGTGCTGGAGGTGGACAGAAATGAATCTAGATCTACAGGACTAGATAGGTCACCCGAGAGACCACTACAAGGGGAAGATCCTGAAGTAGCGGAGGGCAGCAGGATGTTTGGAGAGGCATGCAAAGAGATTTCACTAGATCCACCACTGTCTTGACTAAAAGTAGGAGTTACTAGAGAAGAATCTACGCACTCCATCGGCAGGCAAGAGACCCCAATGCTACCTGAGAGAGAAGCATCAGAGTCAAGGGTTGTCATCATCAAAGAGTAGTCCCTAGATACAGGAACCGAAGGCTGGAGATATGCAAGAGTGCTCAGCATGGAGACAGTACTGGGGCGCTCAGAGGGGTGTAAAATGTCATGTTCAAAGTTTGGCTGCATGGAGACAAAAGAAGCAGTCGCTTCTGGTAACGTTTGAGGGGGAAGAGTACTTCTACACTGGGGGTCAGCCGAGAAGGACCCAGACAAAACATCATCATCACCATCATCATCATTACAACCACCACTAGAGACAGGCTCCATGTCTAAATAAGACACGGAGCCGGTGAGGAATAGGGTAGGGTAGGAAGGGGAAGGGGTGATAGACTGTGCACCACCAGACACCAGCATGGAAACAGTGTATGGGATGTCCCAGTCAGGGAAGGGCTCAGACAAGACACTGCTTAAGGAGTAGGGGGACACAGGACTTGCATGCATGTAGGACAAAGTGTCAGATACAGAGGGGGCATACGAGGCGCTCTCACCATTAGACACCGGCTGGGTGGTCTGCGACAGAACAGTGCTGAAAGCGGCAGTGGTTGGAAAAGGCAAGCTAGCAGTTGTAGGCCACAGAGGGACCTCAGGGGGGAAGGCAGAGGAAGTTGAATCCATTGGGATTTCAGGCAATGGGGCTACAGTCACTGAACTATCCCCATAGCTGTCTGAGTCAGTTACAGGTCGAGTCACTTCCTCAACCCCCGAAATGTCTATTGGAGCTGATGTTACAAATGTTTCAAGGGTTCCACTTGTTTCAGAGGTGACACTTGTTTCAGGGGTGACACTTGTTTCAGGGGTGACACTTGTTTCAAGGGTGACACTTGTTTCAGGGGTGACACTTGTTTCAGGGGTGACACTTGTTTCAAGGGTGACACTTGTTTCAGGGGTGACACTTGTTTCAGGGGTGACACTTGTTTCAGGGGTGACACTTGTTTCAGGGGAGACACTTGCTGTAAAATCTGTGACGGTACTGCTTCGGCCATCAGACTCTGAGGATACACCTGCTACAACACTATAACGATCTGGTCTAGTGGTGTGTACATCTATAACAACTGTGGTGGTTATGGTTGCTGGGGTGGTAGGTTCGTCTGTGTATTTCACTGTAGGTTTATCCGTGTATATCACTGGAATATGATGATCGTGAGTCTTCTGGGAGTCTTCCACCGGGAGTCTTCTTTCATGAGTCCTTGGTGTTGTCTTAACGACTGAATGGACCGGGCGCTCTGTTGAAGTAACTCTGGGGCTGGTTGTGGTGGTTTGGAAAGGATATGGAAGCTGATTTGTATCAGGTCTGATTAAAAAGGGGTCGATGTGATCTTCTTCCTAAAATAGAAGAAAGAGATGGACAGAAAGAGAAGCCATGTATTTAGTTCTGTCGTAGAAACCAACAACAAACTATGCACTAAAGTAGCATTGACATAGTTACCTCTTCGTCATATTCAATTGATACAGCGTCATTGTCTGCATCTGAAAATAAACCAAACATAAAAGAGTTAAAATATGGTATGAGTGAATAATTTACAGCACAGCTACAGATAAGTGTGTTCTGTATGGCCTTAACTCTTTATAACAAGTTACAATAACTTATATATACAATTGTGACCATTTTCAATATTTGCGTTAATAAAAGAATTTCAAAATAACAGTTTCCCATTAGACATGTACATAAACACACACCTCAGATGCATTTGAAAATCAGACTGTGTTTATAATTTTATCCTTAATATACAAAGATACTTGCATGCTTGGGGAAAAAAAGTTGAACACACAAATTGGTTTTCAATGTGTATTCAATCACAAACAAAAGGAACATTTTTGGCCTTCTCTGTTAATGTTGAGAGTACAGAGGTTGAGAAGGAAGGAAAGGTCACCAAATAGGAAATTTTTTTAGGTCAATCTTTGATACAAAGAGTGCAAAAAGGAGCAATCTCTGGGTCAGAGGGTCGGTTTTTGATCACACACGTATCACACGACAGGAAAGTTTGGACACCTTCATGCATTAAAAAGGCTCCCAACACACAAAGATGGAGAGAGCTTACAATCTATTGCAGGCTCTTACCTGTCATGGGATCAAGCTCAATGACACAAAATGGTGGAAAAGACCCCAGAGATTTCGTGTTATGTGGACAAGATCGGTTTGTGAAGCATGAAAACATTAAAAGGTAGAACATGTATGGTTTTATTACACTCTATCCCCATTACACTGATGTAAACCCAATCCACTTTTAAACATTTTCAAATAATCATGAAAAAATGTCTTGTGACAACATATATTCATGGACACTGAAATATAATGACAGGGACTTTCAGCGAGACAGAAATGTTTATTATAAATTAGTAAGCTCAATACAGACGTCCCAACATTCCAATGAATTATAAAAGCACACAAAAAGCACAAATTATCCATTGAAAACATGCATATCCGTAAGTGACCGGAAAAAAAATCTATATAGAAGGAAATTCAAAATGCAGATAGTGACGACAAAGTATAAGATAGACAGACAGAGAAAAAAGGAAAAGACACCCAAAGAACACTGACAAAGACAAAAAAGTCTACTATATATTTAAGCAAACTCAAGTGTGTTTTTCTGCGATCTGAAATGTGTCAGACCCAATTAAGTATTTCATACCCGGAGAAAACTGTACATTAGCACAAACTGTATATTCAATCTGAGCATGCACTTACAATGCATAGGTCAAGCATTCAGATCTCTGTTACATAAATGTGTACTTGTTTAAAGTTTGTTTCTGGCTAAAAGCTGTAAACCACTCAAGGTGTCTGTCCATTCCAAGTCTTAAATGGCACCACATAATTTTCTGGACAAGGTAACTGGTTTGCAAAGGATCAATCTACAGTATGAAGCATTTGGCTTTTGTCTAACATTTGAAGTGGGGATATGAGTGTTTTAAACTTATTCTCCACGGATGCGAGGGCGGCGGGCGCGATTGGTCTTACCAGGATCATCCAGGGGAATGTCCACTGTCAGCTGGTCACTCACTCTGCCATACAGACCATTGGTGCACACGGCAACAACCTGCACCATGTAACTGGTGTTGGCCACCAGGCCCTGAATGATCGCCCCCTGGTGGTGAAAAAAAAAGAATCATAATTGATATGCATTATTCTGTTGCATATCAAATGAAATGTATAGGAGGAGAAATACGGAAAGGTGACCTTCACGATATAGGCCTGATTTTAAAGATTCATCTGGCGTTTATGGAAAAAAGTTATTGAATTACCACATCCTGGTCTCCATCAGTCAAGTACTCTAATGCAGATTCATCATCGCCCTGGGCCGGCCGGTAGGTGACGGAGTATCTCTCTATGCTCGCGTCGTAAACGGCGCGCGGCCTCTCCCAGATTACAAGCATACTGGTGTAATTATGAGGGTTGACTTGCACGTTCTCCGGCTCTGAACTGCAAACTATGACAGCAAACACACACAAACACATAATGTTATCCTAAACAATGGTGCCAGGTGAAAAGATGGTTGTAAATACAATGCAATATCCAAAATAAATATCCATACTATCTTAGAAGAAAAGGTTCTATATAGAACCTAAAAGGGTTCTGTCTGGCACTTCATATATACGGTACAAGCTTTAAGGGGTTCCCATAATAGGATAATTTTATGGATTTAGTTTAAATTAATTCATTTTTCTATATATTATTATTCTATATTGAACCCTATTTGAACACTACCATTCAAAAGATTTTTTAATGTTCATGAAAAATGTCTCATGCTCACTAAGGCTTGATCAAAAACACAGTGAAAATAGTAATATGTGAAATATAATTTAATATATTTTAAAATGTAATTAATTTGATTTCTAAATATTTTGTAACATTATACATATCGTATGTCACTTCAGAACAATTTAATGTGTCCTTTCTGGATAAAAGTATTAATATCTTTCAAAATATATATATTTTTTAACTCAGATTAAGCATTTCTGAGGCTTCACTTATTGGGTCAAATTATGACCTGATTTAACAATGGTTTACTTAATGTACTTATTCATCACCCTCCGAGTTCTCAATAACAAAGTGTACTGATGTGTAATATTTCTCATCTACCACCGGCACTCAGTTTCTAACACAAGAGGGCAGAAAGCACCCAAAGATGAAACAATCTGTCTTCTAAACCAGTTGATTCCCAACCAAAGTACTTCAAGTCCCCCTGTAGTCAATAATTGTATCCCTTAAAACTCATCTTTGATCACCAAAATCACTTATTTAAATATTGTTTACATGGAAAAAAATTATTCATGCCTTAAAATAGCTTGAATGTATCTCTACTACACCCTTTCCTTATTTAGTATACGCGATTCTATGAATATGTAAATTAGCCCCCGCCCCACTCACACCAGCTCAGAGATCCACTGGTTGACAATCACACGTTCACGTGATTGGTTACAAGATAGTTTGTGATGTCAGAAACACCAGCGATTTCTAACCGCGTTTTTGAGACTGTGGTTCACTGCAGTTCTAAGGAGAAAATACTCAGCAATGGTGTTGACTTATAAATGTGTACATGGTAACACCACATAGACATATAAACAACATTTAAAAGCTTGATTTTTGCCACACGGGGACTTTAAACGATTTTCAGGAAGTACTTGCAAATTATAATTTTTTATTAACCCCATAAAACAAACTAATTTTGATTCATCTCTTTTTTTCTCTCTCTTTTTAAAGAAAGAAAATTGTACAATAATGTGTGTAATCTGTGCAAGTTTAATTTGTGGCAGAATATGTGTGAAACTTTGTAAGTCTGTATTTCTCATATATTATGAGTTCAAATGTACACTATTCTGGTTTGATGTCATGTTAAACTTCACTTTATTGCAGGTGCTCTATCCCAAACATCCCCCATACATTAGGAAGCACATACAGTATGGGATACAGTATCTGAACAACCATGCATTTACGAGTCTGAACTGAATTCAGCCTGTGCAAGTGAAGGGGCAAACAGAAAAAGACAGTTTCCTAGCAACTCAAAAATGTTTTG
The DNA here is from genome assembly GCF_949152265.1 of Phoxinus phoxinus. Classification (NCBI taxonomy): domain Eukaryota; kingdom Metazoa; phylum Chordata; class Actinopteri; order Cypriniformes; family Leuciscidae; genus Phoxinus; species Phoxinus phoxinus. The sequence goes on along the minus strand of NC_136900.1, from coordinate 18,942,013 downwards.
ATAGATGAGCCAGAGACACAGAGATTGATGCGAGTGAATAGTAGTGAGTAAACATTGTTAATACGGTGAGCACAGTGAAAGAGAGGTTACAGTAAGTAAATCTGGTTTGCCTGGCTATATATCTATATATATGTTTGAAAGGACACAAGTGGGACATTTTCCATTGCCAATGGTCTCTGTATAAAAACAACTCCCACGTGCCAGTGATTCTCAACCCTACAGAGTTCGCCCTGTAGCGGAGGAATCAGAAATGGGGGCATCGATGTTCCATCAACGATCTGCTAAAGCGGAAAGTCTGAGAGCAAGCCAGTCCGGATCTGTAAGCGGTGTTTTAAAATGAACAGGTCGAACCGAGTAATAGATTTGTGATCTCATTTTCTCATTTTCTGCAATCACATTAAAAGTCATTTTATGCTTTTACAACAACAACCAAATCTTTTATTTATTTATTCTTAAATGTAAAATATAATATAATGTAAGAAAAAAATCGACTCAGTTAGACAGTAGTTTTTCAACAATAACAAAAAGCTAAAAACAAATTGCCTCCAAAAACCTTGAGGTTGACGATATTTACCTCGTATATAAAATAAAGCAATAAATAAATAAATAACCACAGCCTTTTGATGGATTGTTAAAACCATTTTAGAACTATGAACTAGTAATGAAAACACTGTGAAATGAGTGGGAATCATCCCTAAAAGGGCCATGAAAGCATTGCGTATGGCTAAAAATGGGCCAAATGTCTGTCTATATTTATATATAGAAAGTAGGAAAATGTCTAGAGGGCTTCGTTGTATAAAAATAGAAACCTTATTTAATTGCGAAGCAGTTGTTTGGGATTAGAATCGTGTTGGAGGCTAATTGGATCCATGACCCTTAAACTGCCAGACTGATTTAAGACCTCAAGAATGTGCGATTCTAGACACGTGCTACCCTAGTTTGTTTACGCATGTATATGTGTTTGTGAAGTACGTACTAGGAGTGTGGACCTCCTCGACGCCAGTGTAGGATGAGAAGACTTGTCCCATAAATTGCTCCTGCTGTTCTCTGTAGTTATTCTGCAGGTAATCCATAAGCATGACATATCCAGCCTGCTGCATGGTCATCACCTCACAGAACATCTCCAGCTGTGAACACACACGGTGACACGGATTAGACAGCAAAACTGTTTCTGAAGGGGTTTAAAATAGAAAAGAACAGCTGCTTGTGCGTCTCTGAGCAACACACATTCGTATTCCTGAAAGTCGGTTGAGTGAATGATTCACTAACATTCTCATGAAACCTAGTTTGTTCGTTAATGAATCAGTATTTTGGAACGAATCGGTTGAGTGAATGATTCAGTGACTTAGTCAATAAAATCCCTGTAAAGGAACTCAAAAAAAAAAATCTAAACACATTATAAATGTTAGAAATGTATTGCTAAAACATATTACAAAGACTGAACTATGAAGTACTGAATTGTGGAGTTAGACCGTTAAACAGTTTTTCAACCTTGCTCTGTTCCAGATTTTTTGGGCGGGGCTAAAACGGGGGCTCGATGACGCACTGGAGCCACTGAGCTCCTGGACACGCCCCTACTTGATGACGCACAGGAGCCACTGAGCTCCTGGACACGCCCATACTTGATGACGCACAGGAGCCACTGAGCTCCTGGACACGCCCCTACTTGATGACGCACAGGAGCCACTGAGCTCCTGGACACGCCCATACTTGATGACGCACTGGAGCCACTGAGCTCCTGGACACGCCCCTACTTGATGACACACAGGAGCCACTGAGCTCCTGGACACGCCCATACTTGATGACGCACTGGAGCCACTGAGCTCCTGGACACGCCCCTACTTGATGACACACAGGAGCCACTGAGCTCCTGGACACGCCCATACTTGATGACGCACTGGAGCCACTGAGCTCCTGGACACGCCCCTACTTGATGACGCACAGGAGCCACTGAGCTCCTGGACACGCCCATACTTGATGACGCACTGGAGCCACTGAGCTCCTGGACACGCCCCTACTTGATGACGCACTGGAGCCACTGAGCTCCTGGACACGCCCCTACTTGACGCACTGGAGCCACTGAGCTCCTGGACACGCCCATACTTGATGACGCACTGGAGCACCTGACGCTGGCTCCACCCCTACTTGATGACGCACTGGAGCCACTGAGCTCCTGGACACGCCCCTACTTGATGACACACAGGAGCCACTGAGCTCCTGGACACGCCCATACTTGATGACGCACTGGAGCCACTGAGCTCCTGGACACGCCCCTACTTGATGACGCACAGGAGCCACTGAGCTCCTGGACACGCCCATACTTGATGACGCACTGGAGCCACTGAGCTCCTGGACACGCCCCTACTTGATGACGCACTGGAGCCACTGAGCTCCTGGACACGCCCCTACTTGACGCACTGGAGCCACTGAGCTCCTGGACACGCCCATACTTGATGACGCACTGGAGCCCCTGAGCTCCTGGACACGCCCCTACTTGATGACGCACTGGAGCACCTGACGCTGGCTCCACCCCTACTTGATGACGCACTGGAGCCACTGAGCTCCTGGACACGCCCCTACTTGATGACGCACTGGAGCCACTGAGCTCCTGGACACGCCCCTACTTGATGACGCACTGGAGCACCTGACGCTGGCTCCACCCCTACTTGATGACGCACTGGAGCACCTGACGCTAGCCCCTCCCCTAACAATAGAGCACATTCACATCAGTTCGCCGCTCAATCGCGAGGTACTGTCAGTACTAGTTACTACAGCCTACAGTTTGCTAGCTAGCTATGCCTTCGTCACAGAAATGCGTACCTGGATACGATCACGTACAAAACAGATCGGTGTCCTTATTTAAATTTCCGAAAAACAATCACATCAAGAACAGGTGGATTAATTTTGTGAAGAGCCACCTTGATAGAGAGCTGAGGATCACCGCCAAAACGCGCCTATGTAGTGATAATTTTACACGGGATAGTTTTATAAACTAGTCGGAGACAACTGGGATTCACTGATAATCCTCCCGTCGCGCCGACAACTGGTGCCATCATCAGCAGTGCGTGCCTACCAATGAGTGTAAGTTGCCGTGTGTGCTTGTGTTATAAATATAGTAGGTAGTAGATTTAAAGCTACACTGTGTAACTTCTTTAGTTTATTCTTAGCTAAAAACACTTAGTTCTTTCAAAAATATATGTGCTCATTAATGTATATTTACTTCGTTCAAGTAATAAAGTATTCTCGTGAGTGTATAATATGCCATTGAAAATACATACGGGTGGGGGGTTCGAATGCCGGTCGCCATGTTGCCCCTCCATCTTGAAAGTACATTAGCCAAAGAGGGACATACCCGTTAATTCAAGCTTCGCCTTTCGCGTTTTAACACTCGATGGAACGGCACCGTGTTGGCACAAGTGAAGAGGGGGATTGCTTGAGACTGCTATATAAAAACCTGAAAGCCTTTTTGAAAGTCTGTTGCTGATGGAGGATCACTCTTATTCTCGAGGATATGTATCAGAGTCGCCAAGGAAGCGAAAAAGAGAATTAAGACGGCAACGCAACAGGCAAATCAACAAGACAAATGAGACGCGAGAAACACACACACACACAATCACAAATTCTCCGCGCACATTCATATGCGACGCGAGCACACACACACACACACAAATTCTCCGCGCACATTCATATGAGACGCGAGCACACACACACAAATTCTCCGCGCACATATCCATTTGAGACGCGAGCACACACACACACACACAAATTCTCCGCGCACATTCATATGAGACGCGAGCACACACACACACACACACACAAATTATCCGCGCACATATTCATTTGAGACGCGAGCACACACACATAATACCTTAAAGATGTGGAAAAGTCGATCAAAAGTGTGGGTACATTTCTCCAGGCTCGATGCCAACAGCGCGCGATGCAGTATTTGCGATAAAATAATTGCTGCAAAGACCAGTACCACGACAAACATGATGAAGACCTTGACAGTGCACGGAGTAAACATAAGAGCAGAAAGTTGCTCCGTCTTCGACTGGTAAATGAAGAGATACCTTGTTGATCACTCTGACAGTGTTTATATTGCAATAAATAATAACCTACTGAATGTACACTGCCATTCAAAAATGTGTTGGTTAGTCAGATTTTTTTTTTTCAGTAAGAATGCATTAAAGTTATCAAAGGTGACATTAAAACGTGTGTAATGTTACAAAATATTTCGTTTGTAAATAAATGCTTTTATTTTTATTTTTTTATTCATCAAAGAATCATGAAAATTTGTATCATAGTTTCCAATAGTTACCTGATAGCTGATGTTAGCAATAAAATGGTAAAAAAAAATAACGAAAACATAAAACTATTATTCATTTTACATAGATGTCATAACCTATATGTTAACTGACCAATTAAATTACTGCAAATTATAATAGTTTTCTAAAGTAACCTCATCACTTGAAGGAACACAATGGACGAGGTCGAACTGGAAGCCATGTTAATCTTGGACTACATTGGCCACCGTAGGAGTTAAAACGAAATCGGAATTGAGAGGAACAGAAACTAATATTCACTGGATGGTCATATACCCTTTCACCGCTAGATGGGGGTAAAAATCACACAGTGTAGCTTTAAGCTGCTAGGAGCATCCATTCCGGCTGTAGCGGTGACAGTTGAGTGTGGCGACGGCAGCTTTCCCGCGAGTGGGCGTGGTTTCAGCGCAGCCAGCGGACACGCCCCCAGCGTTTGAGAGCAGAGACTAATGCTCATTTTTTCAAGATTTTGATAGCTTATTTTATGTACTTGCCGGCTTTTTTATCATTCAAATTTAGCTGGGTGGCTAATAACACATTTTTCCATGTGACAAACTCAGAACACATACTTAATTTTGACTTTACAGGGACTTTAAGACAGACTTGTCTGTTTCTGAATGAATCAGTTGCTGTGTCCGAAATCAACATTTGGGGACCATTAAAAAAGTATGTTCTATATAGAAGGAATGTATGAATGAAATTCGGACATACTATATGGCTTCAGTTGTGTCTCTTCACTGCCATTCACAAAAGGTGTGTTTGACTTGAAGCGGCGCTGCACAGGCCAATCCGTACCGCGAGAGCAATGCTTTCAAATCGTTCTCATGCTACTAATACCACTGCTAATTTAACGTTTTATAATATATATATAAAATGTTATAATATATTTACAACCTTACAGTACTATGAAGCTTGAATTTACCTAGCTAAGACAGAACTATTGAATCTCCATACATTAAAAAGCTATAACACCTTAAACAAACACAGTGTAGCCCAGAGACGAGATGTCCTCCATTGTGTGGACATCAAAGCTGCTTTTTAATGTGTGTGAGTCAATGTCATTCCCATTGTGATGTCATCAGGAGTGGGTATGTTACCTTGCGGTAAAGCTCTTGCTTTCACCATGCGATTCAACTGCAGCTTGTATTGACTTGCTTGCCACTCGAGGGCAACAGCCCCAGACTGAATGACACACACTACAAAGGCTGTATTTAACCATTTACAGTCTTTTGTTACGTGTAACTCTATGCTCACTCCCTCTAATTCCATTTAATGACAGTTTGCTTTTGAATGTGTGGCATTCAATATCAGAGTAATCAAAAATGTTGATGTCTTCCTCTTCTGGAGGGAGTTGGCATCCTTTTTGTGCGAACTTAGTATTTAGTGTCAAAAAGCTCAGCTAACGTTATTATTATTGGACATGATTGAATGGATTTCTAAGAAAGCAAACGTCAAATCAAGTGTAAATGTACATACAGGAAATGAAACGGATCTACACGTCAAAGTAAAATAACACTTGAAATGCTAATTGATGTTTTAGCCGTCATGTTTGGACGCGTGTACCATTTCTTGATAATTGTTTTCTGTTACTGAGTGCGTGCGTCACATAGAGTCAGTGTTGCGCAACAGACACCAAATGACAAATACACAGTCACAATATCATTCCAGGTGACGATGGCCTCAGGGTTTCAATTCCAAAACAACATACTAAAGTATTTACTTTTAAAAAGTACAAAAAAATTTGTTATTTATTGAACTATACTAGTCAAAACAAGGTCATTTTCATTATTTATGTGTGAAATGTTTTTGTGGGTATAAGGCAATTGTGTTTAGCAGTCTTTTTGTCTGACAATCTTTCAATCTGTCATAGTATTCAGACATGCATGCATCTTTTATATGCACCGGTCCCGCCACAATCTGTTTATCGCCCACCGTGTCAGAGCTTTTAAATTAAGAGTTGCTCCAAACCTGTATGACTTTCTTTCGTCAGTGAAACACAAAAAGGAGATTTTAAATAATGCGCTGGTTGCTCTTTTTCAAGTAAATGCAATGAAACTGAGGCTTTCAAGTTTAAGAAGACAAAAATGTGTCCTTTTTTAAGCTTAAAAGTCTTAGTCCACGATGATATATTGTTCCTTTTTGGGTGAACGGTCCCTTTAAATCTGTAAATAACACATGCAGTTATATGTGCTAGCAGGTCAATGCTGTTAAAAACTGTCCATGAAGCTGACCTGAACATCTGAGATGGCCACTGTGTTTTTGAAGACGATCCACTCGACAGTCTCAGAGCAGGGAGGAGTGGTCAGAGAGCCGTTATAGATGAAGTACTTCTCCGTGGAGTTGGGCAGGAGACCCTGCAGGGTGAACGGAGAGATGGGGCCGCTCTTTCCTGACCGGAGAAAACAGGAATAGTTCACGCGCAAGATTAAAATTGTGCCATTATTTATCCCACCTTCATGTCATTACAAACCCATATGACCTTCTATCTTCCATGGAGAAAAGAATTTAAGCCATCGTATGACTCCAGAATATAGAGCATGAGTCATATGGACCACTTTTATGGTGCTTTTTGAAACTTTGGTTCACATTTATTATAATTTTATGGAAAAGAGCGACCAACACAGTCAGAATTTCTGCTTTTAAGTTCCACAGAAGAAAAGTTATACAGGTTTGTGTAAGTTATACTTTTTGGCTGAACTGTCACTTTAAGGGCCTTTGGACATGAAAGAGCTTAAAGGGGCCTCATGGAAAACCGGATTTTCATGATAAATATCGGCAAAAAAAATGTATATGACCCCTTTAAATGTAGATATGAAGACTGAACGTACCATAACGGCTGACACTGTTGACTGCGTCAATGATGGCCATGTAATTTTCATTATCATCAGTACTTGTCTGTGGAGAGAAGCATTAATTAACTGCATAATAAACAAAATACATGATACAATATATGGCCAAAAGAAAGTTGGCACCTGAACAATACAAATGTAAGTGCTTGTTGAGCATTTCAATGTTATTTTCGGCTCTTCTGACTAAACGGATTTGAGATTTCATAAGAAAATAATCAGATTTTGCTGCCTTACATCTTAACCACAAACTATTTGCATTCAAAATAGGACGCGTTCATACAAGCTTCAATTTCAAAACACGCAGGACCAATCTGACAGAACAACACAATATACAAGCACTCAACTTCATGCGCATGAATTATACCAGAATATCCCCAGGGAAAAGCCAACATATTACGAAGGTTAAGCAACACATTGCGGTTACATTCTGTCAGTCTTTCCCATCAGAACAACCGTGAAGATGATGAGAATTTCTGAAACTGCTCAAGGTATGCTCAAGCTAAATGCCGGCCGGGGGTGTGGTGAGGTTTTGAAGAGTGCCTAAGCCTGTCATTTTTTTTCTTCTTCTACTTAATAAAATGATCTTTTGCAGTGTAAACAAACAGCCAGATGACTTGAGCTGCTATTCTTACCTCAAACAGCACAGCCAACGCTGTGATCTTTCCTCCTTCTCTGAGCGCCTCATCGAGGTCACTGAAAACATCTGCATCGTAACAATATATCTGCATCTGCACCATAAACAAACAATACATCTAATCAGCATTTGTATACATTCACTTTTCGAATGAAAAGTAAAGTATAATGTGTAGTCAAGCCAGCCTAAATGAACCCTAATTAACAAATACTGATTTAAATTTACATCATTTTAATACGTGAGAGTAAAATACCTCCAGGGGGAATTTGTCTCCGTTGAGGCCGTGCTCCGAACCATCAGAGGAGGAGTTGCACAGGCCCCAGTGGAAAGTGATGCGCCCCACCTTAAACTTGGACCTGAGCCCCCCTCCACTCACATAAGACTCTCCTCCCACATCGATGGCCACTGGAGACAAACAACACATTATAGGAAGTAACGCTTAATATCTATTTACATCAAGTCTGAGAGGTCAATGGTAGCAAATCTACTTAACCCATGCTGGTAGACCTGCTGGTCATGTGATCAGACCATGTGACCACAAAAAGCATTTCTCCATTGATGCTATAGTATATTTACGGAGCCCCTAAAAGGACATGGTGGTGGGAAAAATTTGGGATGGGAGAAATAAATATTTTTCAAATCTTTTCTGTTCCCCTCGCAACACTTTCGCGTTCCCTCCCAAAACGTTTGCGTCCCCTCACAAAGATATTTGCATTCACTCGCAAAGATATTTGCATTCCCAACACAAAACTTTTGCGTTCCCTCTCAAATATATTTGAGAGATATTTGAGAGGCAATCTATTCACAGATTCGAACTCCACGGATCAATAACACGTTAGCTAAACGTTTACAAACCTATTTACAATCATAGACTAACGTAGAAAACAAGCTACAACCAAATTTCCCTCAAAAAGAGCTTTCGAATATAAATTGATCTCTATGTCCGAAGGGACCGCCTGCAAATACGTTAAATAGTTATTAACTTCAATGTAACACACTGTAGTGTCACCAAATTTAGTTTACACATCAATGGTCTCCTACTGGTCATAATATAACACTTAGTTTGATAAAATGTGACTTGTCTCTCAGCCGCCTGCTTGGATACCAATTTATATTATAAAGCTCGTTTTGAGGAAAATTGGGTTGTAGCTCGTTGTCTACTACGTTACTATGATTGTAAATAGGTGTGTTTTGTGTTTTAACAACGTTTAGCTCATGAGTTATTGATCCGTGAAGTTCGAATCTGTGAATATATTGCCAACTTTACTGAACTCCTTGAGTTAAGCACTCACTGACCGCATTTCTTCATATTTGAGTCCAAGTTCAAACACTATGAAACGCTCCATTGTTAACGTGCAGAGCTGCCAGCGGGACATTAAACGGCAAGTGTTTGTCCGAGTGAACCGTTTTTCCGAGGGAGCGCAAATATCTTTGCAAGGGAACGCAAAGTTTTTTTGGGAAACGCAAAAGATTTGAATGTTTTCACCACCACATCCCTTTAGGGGCTCCGTAATATATCTGTGTATTCTGACAAAATAGCTATTTTTATTATATTTCACAAGAAATAATATAAAAATATATATATATTAATATTCTAAAAATAATGGGGGAAAAATGTACTTAATAAATTTGAATTCAAATTATTTGTGCAATATTTAAAAAAATACAGTTGTTCTCACCAGTTTTCCCATCATTCTTTACTGTAGTGGAGTTTGACGTCTTTTCCGCCCATCCCTCTAATCTCAGCTTCTGGAGATGAATTTTGACCTGCGCCAGGCCCTCTTCAATGTTTATTGGTGACTGTTTGGCATTGTTGCATGATGGGTATTTCTTTGCCCAGTTATTTTGGTTTAGAGTTCCTGTAAGAAACAGAGTTCAATTGGGTAATTAAGCCTCTTAAAATCATTCATAAATGTTAGAGGGTGACCGTCTGCTTTTAAAACAGACGCTCCGGTACAGACACACATACACACTTTCCAAAGACCACATTCACAGACACACAGGTGCATCAATAGATGTATTGAGTGCTGGTGGGTTAATCAAAGTCCTCTCTCTGGAGGTTCCTACAGCGCAAACACGGAGCCCATGAACCAGGTCACCAGCAGTTCTAGGTCACTCTCATTAGCATGTCAATAGCTGCATTACAAACCCCCAGCTGAGTCATAAACACTGCTGTACAGTAGATACAGTACAGTTGAGTCAAAAACAGCAGGACATACACGACACATGAATAAATAAAGAAAGGCTGTTGGTAGGCATTAAACAATGTGGATGTTTAACAATGTCAACAATGTTTCCAAAACCCTGTTAACTGTGGCAAAATCACTGTAATGAACACTCTTAAGTGGTTTATTGCTTGTTTTAAGTATTTAAAATCAGCAATCTGATAAAGACACCATATTATTAATTTTACTTTTTTATTAATATTATTAATATTATTAAAAGTAAGTACTATAGTAAGTAATATATATGTAAAACTGGTACTTAATTATTAGAATTATTAATACAATTATTTTACAACACTTTAATAATATTTTTATCCAATAAATAAAATATTAATAAAAAACTAAATTTAAACAAACAAACACACAAATAAATACATGCATACATACATACATACAAAGCTAAATACATACATACATACTAGGGGTGTGCGATATTTATCGCCTACGATGATATCGTAATTGTTGTTTAATGATGTGCGAGCTGACATTATTGATAATTCATTTCTTATGAGCTGACATTATTGATAATTCATATCTATAATTCAAGTTATGAGCTGACATTATTGGAAATGCATATCTATAATTCAAGTTATGAAAGCAAAAAATATCCCATAATTATCATTATAAAAAATATAGAGATTTGTCAATATCGCACACCCCTAATACATACATACATACATACATACGTACATACATACATACATACATACATACAGTGTACAAACATACTTGCCAATAAAGCTCTTGCTGATTGTGATTCTGAAACATGCATACATATATACATACATACATACATAAATACAGGAAAAAAAAAAATTATAGTAACATAATAGCCTAAATGTATATCACAATTTCCAGGACCATGTAGTATCAACCCACTTGATAACATTTACATTTACTTTAACAACGCATGATTTTTTAATATCTGTCTTTGACTCTCATTGCATTCAATAGAGTAATAATAGACTTCATGCTGATGGGTTTTGACCTGCCATCCATTCAGACTCCAGTGGACAGGGATAATTGGATGTCTGACAAGCTGCAGCAAGTGTAAATCAGAGGAGGAAAATGCCAGTTAAATGTTTTCACTCTTTCATTAGTACTGTCATTTCCTCTCTCCTCAGCGAAGGACTTAAGAGAGAACAGAATACAAACACTCAAAGCTGTCATGTTTCATTTAAATAAGTCGGTATTTGTTTCCTTGTGTTTTTCTGTTATCCCTAAGAAACATCAGCGTTAAGAGACAGTCTTGTGTAATCGAAAGGGATAAAAGGATATAGAGAAAAAGAACGGAAGCTGACTTAAAACCAATTTATAAACAAATCTTAGCGTGGCCGTGGCGTAAATAAGCACTTTTGTTCCACACTTTTTAATAAATGGATTTTTAATCACTATTTTAAATCAGAATATTATCATCAAAACATTCAACAACAAAGCACCTATTATGGTTATTGTGATCATAGACAAAAGACATGGAAAAAGTGTTTCAAACTCATGTCCGCCAGTTACTCATAATCACACACAAACCAATACACATTTCCATTACAGCCTTGCAGCTGTCAAGAGAAATACAATGAGTTGCTTGGTATAAACAAAATTTACTCCAGTTTCAATTCCAATTTTAAGTACTACTGTGACAGGGTTTAAATAATATTCCACTATAGGGTCAGTCAAACTAAACTACTGGTTCTCTGCAAATCTGGTGTTCTGATGGTGGTTCCCCTATTTTGGGCCTGAGGTTTAAAATGATCTTTGAATGTTTCTAGCATAACTGGGACTGTTTCCTGAAAATGACCATTTAAAACGCCAAAAACATACTTATACATGCAATTAACTGCAGTTTCCATCTCAAATTACCACTAATGGCAGTAAAACATCAACAACTTTTATTCTGATTTACAGTTTGACATTTGCATCACATAATCAGCGCCATATATATTGCTTTTCTGACAAAGTAAACTTGCTTGGTAGCTCACCTGGTACAGCATTGCATTTGCGTTGTGAAGCGTTGAGGTACAAAAGTCCCACAAAACTTGAGTTACATAAAAAAAGCTTGAAGACTTGTAGAAGCAACCCAGCAAACATCCCAGCAAGCAATTTTGCATTTAAAAGACGTCTAATAGCCGTCCAAACACAGCCCAGACGTCGCAAACAAGGCAAAATTTGGGCTGTCAGTGAACATTTTATAGACGTCTAAACCATAGCCCAAGAATAGACTAGTTGTTTCATTTCATTATATTCTTGGGCTATGGTTTAGGCGTCTATAAAATGTTCACTGACAGCCCAAATTTTGCCTTGTTTGCGACGTCTGGGCTGTGTTTGGACGGCTATTAGACATCTGTTAAACGCAAAATTGCCAGCTGGGAAGCTACAATGGCATTGTAGCTTCAGCAAATGCGTTTATATCCTACGTTTTTTTTGAGTCCGAAATTTTTACATGCGTTTTTTCGTATTTGTGGTTCGGTGGCTCTGAATTGTCAAAACACCATTCAAAATGCTTGCTACGGATGCGGAAAACGCAGAAAATCGAACCTGATCCGAATTTTTTTATGACGGACGAAGTTTCGGAAGTTTTCGCAGGCAGTGTGCAAGCGTGTTTGACATAACGTGAGGTCGTATTTATTTTATAACGTGCGCAAATTTCAGACGCGAATTTCGGACTCCGTGTAGGTGATACATTATTTTCAAACACAACCTTTCTGTGCCACTCATGAGACATTTAATTTCCGAACTGCAATGATACGTACTGTACACCAACCAAAGTTATAAAACATTGCCAGATTTACGTTCAATCCGTTTGTTTGGGATAAAACTGAACGCTTTTAGTGCCACTCTCTGGACATATCACTTTGAAAGTGTCGCAAAATGTGCAAGAAGCAACATTGTATCATTTTGCAGAAATGGGCATGTTTTTCCAATGAGTCTGAGTTGCAATTACTGAATGAGGAGAGAAAACATGTCATGCTGTACTGTAAATAGCAAAACAATCTGTGCCAGCAACAAAGTGTACACAGTACATTTCAATTATCCACACTAGCTCTACTCAGGCCTTCTCTGCAGGTTTAGTATATCAGAATTAGCGTACAGGGATTGATTATTCATGTTTCAGTATCATTTAGACGTTATGAGAGATATAAAAAGGGGTCAATGAAGAGGAGGGGCCACGGTATTCTGGGTAATGCCGATGAACAATATCCCATCTGCATGACCGACCGACCGACCGCCCGCCTGCAGCCCAGACGCTATAATGCCCTCTTTGTTGTGCAAAACTTCAATGACACCCAGATCTGGTTTGTTGTGACGGGTCGAAGACAAGAGTTTTAAAGCTGATAAACTGGTCACTTATTATCCAAACTTAGGATCATCTTTCTTAGATTAAACACCTTTGCTCCGAAACTTTGAGCTCCTGTCGGAAGAATCGTTTTCCAAAGGAATGATCTGTAAATCATAGAGATCCGAAGCTATGTATCAAGAGTGCACAACAATAAGCAGAATATCAAATCTGGCCTACTTTCAATAACAAAGCGAGACTGGGGAATTCTCCATGCTAGTAATGGAAAAGAGTGGGAGATGAAAAGATGAGAGAGGCAAAATGTGTCACTGATGTTGTTTGATTTGATACTTTTTCTCTTCCCAAACTTCAATGGGCCATATAATAAAAACAAGATTTTTCCTGCTGTTTTGAAAAAACAAACAAAAGAGTATATATATATATATATATATATACACTCTCTCCTCAGAGTATATATAGATCTTTTTTCCACTTGAACTAGTTAACCCTGGGTCATTCTAAACCCCCAGGTAAACTGAATCCTGGGTTAGCTTGCTTCAGGTTTCACACAGCTCATAGTTAACTATTAATTCTGGGTTTTCATAAGGTGACGTTTCAAACTGTACATTTCTAAACCCTAGGTTAACGTCTTTATTTGCACATTCAAATTGACATTTTCCTGCAGAAACGACTGTTTATATACATCGCATGGTCCCTCCAGAGCAGGGTTTCATAACCATGGGTAAAACGCAGTACTAACCCCGCATCTAAATTACAAGTATGAACTACTCGGGGTTAAAAGCGTTGTTTAGAAGTCAATAACCCGGGGTTAAGCGCAGTGTGAAAAGCCCTAATGAAAACTGAGAAGCTAAAATGCTACATGCTAATTGTTTACAAATGGTCATGGTCTTGCCATCACAACCTACACAACACACTATGGGGCTTTTTACACGACACTGTTTTCAACTAAAAACGGGAACATTTTGTAATATGTTTTGGCCGTTTATTTACATGACAACGGCGTTTGAAAACGGGATTCAAAGTGCAAGTTTTTGTACTATCGTTGTCGTCTCCGTGTAAACAGCAAAAACGCAAATCTGTGAAAACAGTGATGTTTTCCTTTTTCTCAAATAATATATTTCCTTTTTACCAATTAAAAGCAATACATATTGATAAAATATTTCAAAAAAGTTTAAAAGAGTTATCACCATTCTTCAAGGATGCATTGAAAGCTTGGTTGAACTTCCAGTACTACCCTCCAGATACAATTCAAGACATTCAGACACAGTTGTTATGGATGAATTCAAACATTACGGTTGGAGACAAGCCATTGTTGTGGGAGGAATGTGTTAAAAATGGGTTAATTTTTGTCAATGACCTTTTAGATTTATCTGGAGAATTTATTTCTTATGAAAACTTGAGAAATGTGTTTAGCATTTCTCTCGACCAGTTACAATTCAACCAGCTGATTTCTGCAATTCCTAAAACTTGGAAAATGAAACTGCAAAATGAAAAGAAAAATAAATTAAAGGTTTGTCTTCCACCAATAAGATGCCTCAAATGGTTGTCTGGTGTAAAGATAAATAAAATAATATATATTTGGAATTTAAATATTACAGGCACTGCACTTTTTCCACACAGAGCCTGCCTGTTTTGGGAAGATGAATTTAATGATCCAATTTTGTGGAAAGATTATTTTAGAACAATTTATAAAACTACAATCGATTCATATTCCAGAATATTTCAACTTAAAATCTTTTATAGAATTGTTGCAACAAAAAAATCTCTGTACAAATGGCAAATAGAAAAGGATCCCTGTTGCAGGTTCTGTGGGGATGAGGAGGAGGACCTGATGCATTTGTTTTATTTTTGCCCACATGTGGCTAAGTTTTGGGTCAGTATACAATTATGGTTAAGGTCTATGGATATTGTTTTTCAAATCACACCTCAGAATGTTTTGTTGTATGTCTTTGAGGGTAAATGCATACACTTTTTGAACATGATTATTTTGATGGGTAAAATTTTTATTTTTAAAGCTAAAACTTTATCAAATTTATGTATAAAACATTTTAGGAATAGAGTATTTCATCAGTATACGCTGGAAACAATTATAGCAGGAAATAACAACAGAAAAACTGAGCATGAAAATAAATGGAATGTCTGCTTACTTGAGTTAGAGATATAAATATTATGTATACTTTCTTAAAGATGTGCCATGTGTCAAGGCATACATGTTTTGCTAATTCTGTGGTATTTTGTTTATTGATTCTTGATTGGTATTATTGATTTATTTACGTTTTTTTTATTTTTTTTATTTTTTTATTATTGTTTCTTAGGTTATTCGATTTGCCTTGTGCTTCCTTCTATTTTGATTTTTTTGTGTGATAACTCTATGAATGCGTGGATGATTGTGGTATGAATGCATGGAGAGGTGGGTGGGGGGTTTGAAGCTTGTCTTGTTATTTTACTCTGTAATAAAAAATAAAAAAAAAAATAAAAAAAACAGTGATGTCATGCGCAGGCGTATTACGTGTTCAGTCTATAGCAGTGTTTCTCAACCCTGCTCCTGAAGGACCCCCAACTCTGCATGTTTTCTTTGTCTCCCTAATCAAACACACCTGATTCAACTCATCAGCTCATTATCACATGGGTTAATGAGCTGATGAGTTGAATCAGGTGTGTTTGATTAGGGAGACAAAGAAAACATGCAGTGTTGGGGGTCCTTCAGGAGCAGGGTTGAGAAACACTGGTCTATAGGCACGTAGTGTTTCTTTACAAAATGACATCGCCACCTACTGGCCCATACAGCGCTTTTAGTAGTTTTTGCAGATCCGTGTGAATGGGGATCAATTTACCAAAAAGTTGTCGTCTGTACGCGAAAAACTTTTCAGTTTTTTACTACATTGTTGTTGTGTAAATGTACCCAAAAAATACGATCCTCAAGATTTTGCTGGGGCTGTTTTTACTCATTTTAAAGGTGAAGGAGGAGCCAATCATCACAGGGGTCATTTGCATAAAGTCTTAAAGGTACGGCTGCAAGAACAACACAAAAAGGATTGACAATAATCAATACTAAAATTCATTAGTAACTTACTCTTCACACAATCAGTTCATAAACATTATATGTATATAATATATACATACAGTATACAGTATATTCCATTATATACACGATATCTCTGTTATTGGCTCATGTTCTTGACCGGATCATTGAATCAGCGTCAGCGAGTTGTTGACTCAAAAACAGTTGCAATTAGATCACTCCGATTCATAAAATAATTATTCAGTGCTTTTATTTTTTTGGCATATCAACAGGTTCATTGGAAAGAAAAAATAATTTTGTTCTCGAATTGGACATCAATCTTGTGTTTCAGTGGGTGGTTATTTTAGGGGTGGAGAAATAATGAGGAAAAATATGTTTTTTATGGAATGTAGTGGAGTAAAAAGTACAATATTATGTTTTGGGATGTAGTGAAGTACAAATAAAAGTTTCCTAGAATAAAAATACTCGTATAAAGTACAGATAGCCTACTTGAAAAACTACTTTGTTACTGTCCATCACTGTGTAAAACTAAATCACTACTACCAAAAGTGTACAACAATCATCTAAAAAAGTCCTAACTTGTCTTCTAATATTACACTTATTCAAACAGAATACTATAAAAGACACATTAAGTGGTCATATTTCTGTTCCATGCTTTTGAATCATGGCAATACTGGTATTAAACAGCAAATAGTCAGTGTCAAAAGAAGACAAAAATACATATGATTTCATACACACATAATAACAAGAGAAAAACCTTAGTTTTACAAATGAAAAAAAAGTATTTCATCCTTCAGGATATAAGAACAACAACAAAGGAGCCACAACTTGAAGTCATCCTGCATGAAGACCCAAACACACCCTCTAAAATTTGACGTGCACTGTCTGGGCGAGAGCAGACAGGACCTGTAATTTAGGCCATATTAACCCTGAAAGCCCAGTTAGGAGATACGGATGAGTTTAATCTGTGGCGTTAAGCTCTGCATGCTTAGACACAGATGATCCCTAAACCTGAGCTGGCATGGGGGAAGGATGCCAACGGTGCTTCACTTCAAAATGTCTGTGCATCTTTACAAATTCTGACTGGCCCTTTATACAAACTGAAGTCTAATCCTTGATATAATCACTATGAAACACAATATCAATCCTGAATGCAACACTTACCCGCGTACGACCACTCTATGTTTTCTGAGAGTTTCTTCTGTGATCTGAATCCATATGCTTCTGATACATCCACTGAAAAAGAAAAGAAAAAAGAAATGGTAATATGATTTTCTTTTTCATGTAAAATTTTCAGTAAACTATTTGAATGAAAGGTTAAAAAAGAATAGAATTTAATCAGAGTCAAGTCAAAATACACATTGTTTCATGATATTAATGTTTATAATATCTTAAAATCCTCATTCGCGTTGAGCTGGGCGATAATATACTTTACATTTTGCGATGATATAAAAATAATCAAGCAGAATTTATAAGTATTTGGTATGTCCTCCTTTTGCTTTCATGACAAATAGTTAAATATATACTTATTTATTAGTCCTTACATAAATTATTATTAAAAAATTAATTACTATTATAAACAAATGTAATTATTTGATCTGTGACTTAGTGCTGAATCTTAAATGTTCCTTATTTGTTTTACGCCATTACATTTCTTTATATTATTATTAATATCGTTTTTCATTCAAATCTTAAAACTGGAATCGCACTGTATTGAATGCAGTGAAATGTTCTTGTTTATTTAAAGCCAAGGTAAAACTGATATATACAAGTCTTATAGGTTTAAATGTCTCTTTAGCTATATCAAACCTTATAAATCTTCAGATTTAAAAATGTGGCATGGTTATTCAAAATGTCTGGCAAATATTGATAAAAAAAAACTGCTTAAATTAGCTATTGAAGTGCTTCAAAAACAGAGATCAATCTTTAAATTCCTTTTGCCTGAGCTAAATCGTGTCATGGCCTGCTGTGACCTGCTGTCACACTCGCTCTTCCACAGACAGTCAAATGCAGTGTTGTGAATGACTTCTTGGTATTTTGTCTATTAAAGGTTTGAGATACTGAAGTTAGGTTGTAATCCGCAACATAAATCGTGTTAGGCAAGTGACAGTGCCAAATTCAAATGGCATACTTGTTTTAAGAATGCAGTTATGAGTCCGATTATAAGCACAATATGGAAATCATCGAGGATGTGGGTTCAATGGAAAGGCAACCTCTATTATTCTCTTTGTTCGGTCTTTTGCCTGGTGGTTTCATTCACTTGACTTAAAAAAGGTCTCTTTTATTGTCAGAAGGTCGTCACCCAGGATTTTAAGGTAAAAGATCATCTCCAAAGTTCTTCCTCATAATCACTTCGCTCTTACAAAACACGGGTATCCTGCTGATCAGCAAGCTTTGGTCTTTTTTTCTTTTCTTGCCTTTTAAACTCTAAACGTAAAGTCATCCAATCACATGCCATAAGGGACACAATACATCAAATCAATCCTTGTCAAAATACTAAAGGATTAATTTATTCACACAATTAACCCCCCCCCCCCCCCCCCCCAAAAAAAAAAACCAATTATTCGCCATTAAATGTAGTTTTATAGCGGTTAGAAATTACCTCAGTTTGTTTCTTAAAAGGTATCAATGTTGTTTAACTTAATTCATTCCAAATCCATATGATTTCTTTTTTTACAAAAAAAAAAAATAAGTTATTACATCTTCTTTTGTGTTTCATGGAAGTCAAATGGGTTTGGAACAACATGAATTTTACATTTTGGATGAACTATTCCTTTAATCCTCCAAAACCAACTTCTAGTCAAACAAAAGAGAGAAGAAGATGCAGTGGTATATAAACTTTTAAGGGTACACGACAATGATGTACAAGGGAAAAGGTTATTCCTTTGCTTTTTTTGCGTACAGAGAATGTTGTTAAAACGATCACACAGATCCGCGAAAGTGACTAAACATGCTGTATTTTCATGCCAGGCCAGTAGGTGGCGATGTCACTTTGTAAAGAAACACTACGCGCCTATAGACTGAACACATAACACATGCATGACGTCACCGGTTTCACATATTCACGTTTTTGATCAATAACCTGAATTCAATTTTTAAAAGTTTACGTTTTCAGGCCCCCAAAACACTGTTGTCGTGTAAATGAATGACCAAAGTGCATAAAAAGTTTCCAATTTTTAGTTAAAAAATAGTGTTGTGTAAACGACCCCTAAAAGCCTTCTGTCGATGCTCTAGTTAGCATATAATAGCCAGCATGTCTATTGCATGTGGGTCGGACCTCTGATCCATAACTGTCCATAACTCAGTCTGTGACATTTCAGTCTCACCACTGCAACTCAAACAAAAATAGAACAAATCAGATAGGCTGCAGGAAAGCAGTCAATTATAACAGAGATAGAGCCTTTCGAGAGAGTTTTTGATGTGGTTTTCTGAGTGGTTTGAGCTAAACAAGCAACATTTACGATACCATTATAGGATCATTCTCAAAATATGGTGCCAAACATGTCCTGCAAGTTTTCAGTCCATAAACACAATATAAAAGACATCATTCTAGATATGAAATAAGATTAAACGTGTAGGCTCTATATTATATCATATGTGACCCTGGAACACAAAACCAGTCACATTGGTCAATTTTTTTGATATTGAAATTTATACAACTATTTGAAAATCTGGAAACTGAGGGTGCAAAAACAATTGAAACATTGAGAAAATCACCTTTAAAGTTGTCCATTTATGTTCATGATGGTGCAGCATTCACTCACAAAAATAAATGTTTTATATATTTACGGTAGGAAATTTACTAAATATCTTCATGGAACATGATCTTTACTTGTATATCCTAATGATTTTTGGCATAAAATAATTTGCCATACAATGTACTGCCACAAATATACACCGGCCAGTGGTGTGTATTTTGACATAGTTCCTATATTGTGCCATGGGGATTGAGCAAGATGGCCACCGAGAGAACTGACTTGCCTTTAAGACAGTGACATTTTTATTTCAATGCTCACTGTTTAGTTCTCTATTAAGCTGTCAACAAGTTAGACTAAATTGAACCACACAATCCCTCCATTACTTTTAAGCCAACGTCCTTTTTTTGGTTCCAGCAGCCTACTGCCAAACCCGACCATAATGCTTTTAAAAGATGAAAGAAGCCTCCCTAAAGAGGGCCCTGTCCCTTGGGAAAAAGAGCACAATAAAAGCAACAATGGCTTTGACATGAAACACCTTTACACCTTTAGCAAGGATACCCTACACTGAACAAGTTTGCAGAGGGAAACTGTCCGCCTATTCACTAGCTACAGAAGAACAGTCTTGGCTCATCTTTCTGTTAGCTTTTGTCTGTCTGTCTACACATTGGTTTTGGTTCTTTCAAGGCGGTCTGTGCACCTGTTAGGCCACACAAACGCATACACACTTTTACAGTGTATCAGAGCGTCATGTCTAGTCACACATGCTAATTATAGCTCGCGCAGGGTTTAGCTTTTCTGAGCTAATTTAACACGCTCTGTGAATATCGACAACAATGAAGTGTTTGTTTTTTAAACTTAGTTTAGTCTTAGAACAATTTTGCCAAAATACAAGTTGCTAGAGTTACTGTTAAAATAAGTAGGCCTACTCTTTAGCATACCTTTAAAAATAAACTTAAGTGTACTTAATGTACTTAAGTGTGTTAAAGGGATAGTTCACCCAAAAATTTAAATTCTGTCATCATTTACTTGCCTGTATGAGTTTCTTTCTTCTGTTGAACACAAAATAATATATTTTGAAGAATGTTAGTAACCAGACAGTTAAAGGTAGACATTGACTTGTATTTTTTTAAACTATGGAAGTCAATGGCTACCTTAAACTGTCTGGTTACTAACATTCTTCAAAATATTTTCTTTTGTGTTCAACATGAAGTTGAGTAAATGAAAAATGAAAAGAAATTGCAATATGTAAGTTATAAAGTAAGTTATTACAATATAACAGCTACAACACTTTAACAATAGTGTGTATTTGGCCCAGTAACTGCCAGGAGCCATTCTGAAACCTGAGCCACATTGGAAAGCACACAGGTGAGAATAACAAAGGAAAATAAATTATGAAAAAGGACTGAAGTCAGCAGAGGCGGCCATTCACTCGCTCCCTCCTCGTTGAACTTCATTCGTCTACTTTCTCATGGTCTGCCCCATTTACCGTATCAATACAAACACAACAATGAGATCAGTGGCTCAGCCGTGAGAGCCACAGAGAGACTGCAGGTTCACACACTGTAAGGCCTTACTGCCTGTGTGATTGCTTTTGTCTGAAAAGACCCATATTCCCTTTCACCCAACCAACAGCTCTCATGTGAGCCAAGAGCTTTACACATCGGCTTGATTTCCTGGTACATGGTGTAACAGAGAGTGAATGAGATGTAACAAAGACCTGCTGCGTTCTAGATAAGACGAGTAAGGTTTGGTTACTCTCTACTACTCTTCAACGTAGTAATCTTTCGCAGATGTAACGGACAGAGCTGTGCGGGTAAACCCCGGTTCGAATCCTGTAAGACCTTAAGACCGGTTACATTTGGTGCCATGACCCGGATGAGAGTGAGGTTTAGAGGGATGAATGTAATGGACGTAGATCAGTAAGAGCTGCTCATGGCCAATCTATCTGATGGACTGTCAATGATTTTATCGTTCATCAGCTGGAAAAAAATCTCTCACATCCCTGATCTCAAGCGGCGAGCTTGAGGCTGCGGTGTTTAGCGTCCCACTCTGGAGACCCCGGTTCGAAAACCCACTCGGAGCGGGTCGAGTAGGACCAGTTACACAGACATTTCACTAATGAAGAACGATTATAAGCTTATAAGCTTTCATGAAGTTGTAAACATTCAACATGGAGGTTCTAATAAACCACTGCATATAAACTTTGAAATGCCTTTAATATTTACAAATATGAAAATAAAGATCGATTCACACCCAGAACGATAACCATTACAATAAATATAATAGCGTCCACAGCATGGACAATAAACCAGGATGGATTCTGATTGGCTGTCAATGATTTTATCGTTTATCAGCTGGAAAAAAATCATTCTGAAAGTGATTCCAATTATATCGTTCGTTCCTCTGTGTCGTTTTCTTTAGTAGTTGCGGTGTGGACTTATATTCGCATAGAGTATCCTAAAGCCCAAGAATGTGGACACAAACGCTTCAAGCTAAACAAGCTTGTTTACTCACACTGTGATAAATGTGATAAAACGCGGAATGTGATAAAACGCTGTTCTAAATGCACATTGAATTTTCATTGTTGCCACAAGGGGCGCTATAGCGAGCAGTCATATAAACTGACTTAATTTTGTCAGTTTTCTCATTTCAGTCAAATACTGTCATGGCAGAGCAATAGTTTATTAAGTACAATAGTTCATTTATTTATAGCTATTCCAACATATTTAGAAAAAAACAAAAAATAATTTGAAGGTAACTTTCTGCTGCCCTTAAAGGGATAGTACACACAAAAATCTAAATTCTGTCAGCTGTATGCCTTTTTTTCTGTGAAACATTAAAAACAATATTGTTTTTAAAATGTCTGTGTTTTTTCGTCCATACAATGAAAGTCAAAATGTATGTTCCGCCCCAACGTTCTTCCAAATATCTTCTTTTGTGTCTAGCAGAAGAAAGATCATACAGGTTTACCAACATGTGAATGAAGGGTGAATACATGGGAAAAAAGGGCAAAGTAACTAGGCTCAATAATCTTAGCTTATTCAGACAAATACGGAAGAGTAAGAATCTGATAAAAGGATATGAAAGGACTGACATGAAGACTTTTAAGAGGAACAGCAACCAAGACAAGACAGAGAGGTATCAAGAGGGTAATGTAAAGAAGGTGACCCTTTGTTCCTCACCTCTCTAATGCATTAGAAACGAGAAAACACAACCAACATGGAAGACATGTGCCAGAGGAGGACACTTCAAACCTCAGCTGTCATTAGTAAAATTAAAGGTGTACAGCCACACAGTATTCCCAAGAGAGTCATCTCAAAAGATGAGACAGGAGAGAGCAGCACACAGGATCAAACCCGTCAACATGAGGTAAGAACAAGGATTCAAAGGCCAAGAGGTGGGCTGAACTCTGTTTTTGAAGTAGGATGACAGAATCGACATAGAAAATAAAAATAAAATTCTGTACAAAAAAAACAACAACAATCCAAATGCACATAAACACACAGAACATGCAACACGCACAGAAATAGCAATAAGTGTGTGTGAGTGCGTGTGTGTGTATTATGTAAGCTAATTTAAAAATTGTTGACTATTAATTATTGAAAACAAAGAAAAATGCCACCCTACATTCCATCAGTTTCATATTAAATATCTAATAAAATCAAAACTGATGTTTCAAGGCTCTTAGTCAAGGGCAATTAGCTTTAAGTTCATCGATACCGAGCGTATCACTACAGTTGATCAAATGATCTTTTCAGCAACACAACAAGTAGCCTAAGAGTTGGCTAAATTTGGAAAAGCATACCAAAAATCATCAAATTAAACATTCCCCTTTCTTTCCTGTTTTCAGTTAGCCTTGTTTAGCATAGGACTAACGTAAGCCGTTAACACTATGCTAAGCTGTTAGCCTGCTAAACAGGGTATCATGATAGGCCTACTACATTTTTGATCAGGCATTGATAGAATTATGCTAAACGCTAATAGCTATTTTAACAGAAAACACTTATTTAGGATTGGCATGCAACTATTTAGACTGCTAATTATGAATGATAATGCAAAAAATAATCTATATATAGAAGATTATTGAGTCCTGCACAAATTACACATTTTTGTAGGCCAAAATGCGGAAACGAGTTAGCATTTTAGCAGTTCCGGTTCCATTGTTTCATGCGTTTTTGGTTAAATTGCTTAAATAAGGGCTGGGGTATCACATTTTATTCTATGACATAAAATAAATCAGTATTACCCCACTCATGATTTTTTTAAGCTGTTATTTGACTTCAAAAAGGCAGTTAAAAAGTGGCTAAATAGGACTACAGAGGCTGTCGGGGACATTAAACGACATCACACCGAAAAGATCCGCTTAACTCAAAATATCAGTGAAAATGCTTTTTAGATAAAAACTGAAAGTGATGGTGGCATTGAATTCTTGGGACTGAAGTGAAGTTAATTTAAAGCCTACCTTTAGCTTTTTCATTCTGGTGACTGAATTTAGGGTTCAAAATTCATAAACGTTGTGTTAATCTTTGATTATTATCTTGATGGACAAAGCATGTAATGATCATAAACGTTTATTGATAACAGCTTATGTGCTTTTAATTGACTGTAATCTCGCTCCAGTGCATTCCAGCATCAACCCTACGGTGTTACCCGATAAGACGGATGGAGACTGGGTTCATCAAGGACAGGACATTGTTTGTAAGTGTCCACTAGCATTACAGCCACTCTGTTTAGTACTAATAAACATATATTTAGGCTAAATTTAAGATTTGATTGTATTTGGTATTTGAATTGCATATGATCCATTTGGATTACACAGTTTAACTTAAACTAATTAACTGAATATGATGCATATTTGTCAGTCAGACATAAATAAAACAGGTAAGATTTCTGTAATAGTACTAGTTTTAAATACACAATAGCGGTTTATTTATTTATCTATCATCAATAAATCCAATTTCTTTCAATCTCATACTGAATATTGTTTGTTCCACAGCTAGCCATTTTTCAACCATGTTCATACTTTTTAACTGAATAAATGTAATTGTTTTCACATGAACAGATTTATGCAGATTTTAGCGATTTGCAATTTATTTAGTGTGTTAATGTTAAAACTGTGTAATCCAAATGGATTTAAATTTGATATAAATCTTGAAGGAGTTCACCCAAAATAAAATTTCTCCCATGATTTACTCAACCTCAAGCCATCCTAGGTGTATATGACTTTCGTCTTTCAGCCAAATACAATCTGAGTTATAATAAATAATATCCTTAATAATAGCATTGATTAGTGCCGAATTTTTTAAGCTCCATAAAGCGGATCCATCCATCATAAAAGTAATCAGCTCCAGTGGGTTAATAAAGGCCTTCTGAAGCGAAGCGATGGATTTTTGTAAGAAAAATATCCATATTTAAAACTTTATATAGTATAATACTGGCTTCCGGCAACGGCCGTACACATTAGTCGTATGGATTATACTTTTTATGATGGATGAATGAGCTTTTTGGAGCACTATATAATGCCATTACAAAGCTGGGAAAAGCATATATTAAAATCATTTAATATAACTCTGATTGTGATCGGCTGAAAGAAGAAAGTTATATACACCTAGGATGTCTTGAGGGTGAGTAAATTATGGGATGAAATACATTTTTGGGTGAACTTTTCCTTTAAATTTGAGCACTAAATTTAGGATCTTGCCATCAGCTTTAACTCTTAGTGTATTCATGAGACATGTCGTGAGCTCATATTTATGAATTAATCATTCTTTGAATGAATCAGAGTACCAGTCTGAATGATTTGTTCATGAATCTGACTGATCTGGTTCAACTTATTCAATGATTTGTTCCCTGTCTTTCAAGTTCGCTGTCTTTCAAGTTCAGCTCAATTTTTTAAATGTATCCGTTTTATACCGGTTTGAAACAATATGAGGGTAAGTGAATAATGACAAATGATCTCTTTAAGAGAACTGTAACAACCCCAGTCCACATTTAGAAAAGGTTATCTTGGCCAAAGAGCTGTATTAGCCAATCAGCATGCGGGAAACGTTTTGTTACTACTCTGGGAAAACAAACGGACCTTTGGCCAACTCACACCCAAAACCAAGAACACAGTTTCAGACCAGTTTCTTTCACTATGAGTCACTGAACATGAGAGTTTATTTATATTCGTCTTCTTTTGAGTGAGCTTAAGCTCTTCGTGTGACTATAAAAACGTCCTGAGCCAAAATGACGAAGTAAAGTGTGCCATTCACATCACAGCACTGCCTCCAAAGCAGAACAGCAGTAAACATTTACAGTTGGGTTGGCTGTGTTTTAAATATGGGGTCCATCAGAGCCTTATGTTTATAGGGAAAGAGTGCTTTGCTGGAGTCCAAAGGGGACGCAATCTCACAGTCATAAAAGACGTATAGACAAAAGAAAGAAAACAATCGAGTGTGAGAGAGTGCAGAGCAAAACTGAAATGAAAATGAAAACAAATGAGAATGGCTGCAGTGCTTTATAAGTCATGTTTGCCAATTCAACCACATTAAGATCTCTCTAACAAATAATTTTTTGAATGCTAATAAGCAACATGCCAAAAAGCAACTAGTTAATAGTGAGAATTGGACCGTAAACTATATGGTATATCCAATTAGTGACATATTAAATGTCTTGAATGTTATTGGAAGGTAATTGACTCAAGTTGTGTTTCAAAGATTCTGTCAAGAAAATGTCAGTATACATCGAAGCAAGAACAACATCCTGAGAGATGATCAACACAGATGAACATCTTGTATACAGAGTCTCTCGATGAAGAAAGAGCGCTCTACATCTGAGACGAATCATTTGCACCAGATTTCCACATGCTCAGAGGATTCATTCAGAACATAAGGAGTCTCTGATTTGGCACAAGAAAAAATCAACTTAATCTAGAGCCCACCAGCATTCAGTAAGAGCCAAAAATAGAAACATATTTAAGACTTCTACAAGATTATAAAAGTTTTAGCCTTTTGTCACACCTCTAAATGTCGAAAATTTCCATAAACATTTCTGATTAACCACGAATCAACGATAATGTTGAATACCACAAAAATGTATTTCCACTTGTCCTTTAAATATATATAGCCTATATATGTATTGTATGTGCTACAATGAATACTTGCAATGGAAGTGAATGGGGACAATCTATAAATGTTAAAATACACACCGTTTCAATAGTACAGCCACATGATACGAAGAATGTTTTATCATGATTTTATTGTGAAAATGTCTTGATAATCTTTTCTGTGGGAAACTTTATCGACTTTTTCTTTGTTGCCATTACCCAAAGCCCTTATAAAATGAAATATATATATATATATTTACCTCCAAAAATACACAAGTTTTAACAGATGAATGAATATGAAATAAGCTATTTTTTTATTTCACAATTCTGACTTTTTTCCTGGCAATTATGAGTTTATATATAGCCATTCTGACTTTGTATCTAAACTCGCAACTGCGAGAAAAGTTAAAAAAAGTCAGAAAATGGCTTATTTTTTGCTTATTCACAATTACCTTTTTTATTTTATTATTCTAAGCTTCCATACGTCTGAACCTGAACAGACCAATCAAATGTATTTTTTACATATTTATTTTTTCGGACTATTAATATTAAGCCACTACTGCCATCGGCGAACCCTATCAGAACAGACCTGCAACCCATTTTTGGGGTCATGAATATAAAACATTTCATATAAACCAAAGAGCTTTAAATACTCCTTGAAGTCTGCATAAGAGTATCTAATTTGGCAAGTGATAAAGCAGTTTAATATGATGAATCTTAGCTAATTGGCTGGAGCAAAGGGAGTTCTGAGAAGTGTGAGAGACTCTCTGATGGGTCTTCTCTCATTCAAACCAGAGATTACCCTCTCAACCAAGTGGAAATTCAAAAGCATTACTACAGGTTGAATGAAAAAGGAGGGAGATATTTGCAATTGTTCTTTCACCTGCATCAGGCCACAGGGGTTTTCCCCGGGACATGGTGCAGGCAGGGGGAACTGGATGAACGAGAATCAGCCCTAATTAAGAAATCTCCTATTATTTCTTTGATGGCCTGGAGGACCCATGCGAATAGCTATTTTGAGTGGTATCCTAATTGAAAAGGGCATGGATTCTCAGATGGGGGAAGACTCTGAGTGTATCCAGAGGACTGTCAACCGTTTGAAGTGCTGAAGTGTCCTTGAGTGACACTCAAACGTTTCAAAACATTTTGTAAAATCCATCTCAACCCTAATAATCATCGCTTGGCTATTGGGATGTGTATGCATTTTGTCAAACTGTAAGATTTGGTAAGTGTTTGGACCTTTTTAAAACATATCCCAATGCCGAATTAATTTAGATAATTGACATAATTTATTCTTTGTAAATAGTATATTTTTATCAATATGGGCATGAAACTTTATTGTGCATAATCTTTTTTTTTTTACAGCAATAGATTTTTTTTCCCGAAATAATAAAGTACAGGAAATCGTTTTTCACATACATATATATAAATACATAATTTTTATTTTTATGGTTACTTTATGCTGTTTTGAACAGGTTTGGAGCAACATAAAGGCGAGTAAATTATAATAATTGGCATTTTTGGGTGAATTATTCCTTTATTCCAGAATATCGTCATAAGAGGAAAGTAACTCATCGCTGTCAAATACGCTTGTAAATCTTATAAGAGCCTTGATTGTGAGATAAGCTCTTGCCCTGGTCTTTGTCCCATTTGAGTCCCATCTGGGGAAGATCAGCAAACCACCCACAGCTCATCCACCAGCTGTCTCCTTCTTACAGATGTGGATCCGTGTCATCCTTCTGTGTTTGTGTGATCAGAACAGTCTGCTTATATGATCAAAACTAGCCTGCTAGTATCGAAGTCAAGATGTCCATTCAGTCACCAACAGTGAATAGACTTTCTTATGATCAGTCCAGTTTTAAGATCTGTCCCTTTCGTCTGGGCAGATTGCCTCATGGGAAACACTCTGACAGGTGACCAACGTTCAAGTCCTGGCTAGTGATCCTTTCCAATCGTGTACCCCTCACTCTCTTACTTTGTTTCAATATAGACAAAAAAGCCAAAAAAAATCTATAAAAAAGCACCAATCCTTTAATTACAGGAGGTAAATTTAACATGATGAATATGTAAAATGAGACTGTAGCCAGAATATCGAGTGTTACAATTTATATAATTCACATATGATATACAGTCTCATTTAATTTATTTTAAATTTATTCAACAACAGTGAATGTTTCGTCAAAATTAATCTTTTGAAAAAATATCCAATTAAGGCAAGCAGACAGACAGACGGATGGACATTCCCTGACATACACTATTCAACAAAGATTATGGATGGATGGATGGATGGATGGATGGATGGATGGATGGATGGATGGATGGATGGATGGATGGATGGATGGATGGATGGATGGATGGATGGATGGATGGATTGATGGATGGATGGATGGATGGATGGATGGATGGATGGATGGATGGATTGATGGATGGATGGATGGATTGATGGATGGATGGATGGATGGATGGATGGATGGATGGATGGATGGATGGATGGATGGATGGATGGATGGATTGATGGATGGATGGATGGATGGATGGATGGATGGATGGATGGATGGATTGATGGATGGATGGATGGATTGATGGATGGATGGATGGATGGATGGATGGATGGATGGATGGATGGATGGATGGATGGATGGATGGATGGATGGATGGATGGATGGATTGATGGATGGATGGATGGATGGATGGATGGATGGATGGATGGATGGATGGATGGATGGATGGATTGATGGATGGATGGATGGATTGATGGATGGATGGATGGATGGATGGATGGATGGATGGATGGATGGATGAATGGATGGATGGATGGATGGATGGATGGATGGATGGATGAACAGATGGATGGATGAACGGATGGATGGAGGGAGGAAGGATGGATAGACAGACAGACAGACAGACAAATAGATAGATAGATAGAGATAGATAGATAGATAGATAGATAGATAGATAGATAGATAGATAGATAGATAGATAGATAGATAGATAGATAGATAGATAGATAGATAGATGGACAGATGGGCAGATGTGATTAGATAGATAGATAGATAGATAGATAGATAGATAGATAGATAGATAGATAGATAGATAGATAGATAGATAGATAGATAGATAGATGGACAGATGGGCAGATGTGATTAGATAGATAGATAGATAGATAGATAGATAGATAGATAGATAGATAGATAGATAGATAGATAGATAGATAGATAGATAGATAGATGGACAGATGGACAGATGGGCAGACGTGATTAGATAGATAGATAGATAGATAGATAGATAGATAGATAGATAGATAGATAGATAGATAGACAGATAGACATAGATAGATAGATAGATAGATAGATAGATAGATAGATAGATAGATAGATAGATAGATAGATAGATAGATAGATAGATAGATAGATAGATAGATAGATAGATAGATAGATAGATAGATAGATAGATAGATAGATAGATAGATACTCCAGAGTGCTTCCATCCTTGTTAGAAGATACAGTGTAACTCAAGCCTCTCGGGCCAGTATACGATACAACCTTTTGTAGTCCTATATACAGTCTATCAATTATTCAACTTCAACCAGCTCACATTCTATACAAACAGAATTGAAACTACTTTAAGAACAAAAGGGATTTAAGTAGCAAACACAAGCTGCTTTGATTGTCCTCTCTTTGGGATCTCGCAATGACCTCAGACTTTATACTCACACAGTGTCAGAGACCAACAGACTATATCATAGTGTCCAAACTTTACTTAGATTTGTATTCAGCATCCTCTCCCAGGTCCATTGAATAAGAGCAGAGAATCTAGACCACACACCTCTAGCCTGGAAAAGAACAGGAAGGGATCTCAAAGCATCTTAAGCTAGCACTCAACAGACCTACTCTTGTTTTCTCCAATGGCAGACGGGAGTAGCTCTTTCAGGAGCATGACAGCAAACCCTGGTCTGCTGTCATTAATTAAGTGGCAAGTCAGGGATACTGACCCAACCGGCAGAGAGCCATAGGGGCCCCGGCAGAGCCTGTCAATCTACACCCACCGAGATGAA
Source organism: Phoxinus phoxinus (assembly GCF_949152265.1). Classification (NCBI taxonomy): domain Eukaryota; kingdom Metazoa; phylum Chordata; class Actinopteri; order Cypriniformes; family Leuciscidae; genus Phoxinus; species Phoxinus phoxinus. The sequence goes on along the minus strand of NC_136900.1, from coordinate 18,910,830 downwards.
GATGCTGAGATTCCCGAGGGACAGAGAGAAAGAGACAGACTTTCAATAGACAGAGAGATCAAGGAAAATCTGAAGAGATGAGATAGCATACGAAAGACCGGAAGTTAAATTTGAGTTCCACATTTTATGAAGACTAGCATTGTGATATTGGGTGTTCGGGGTGGTTGACAAGGCAGTGATGTACTGTTGCTATGGTGTTCAAAAGAAGTCTAAGGCTTTGCTAGGTGGTTGCTGAGTAGTTGTTAGCCATTGCTAGGGTATTCTGAATAGTTGTTAGCTTGATGCTATATGTAGTTGCTAAGTTTAGGTGTATTTTAAGGTATTCTGGAGGGTTTCTGATTTGACCATTAAACTCTGATGCATTTACAAATCTAATTAGGGCTGCTATGATATAAAAATTTGGACTCATGAGCATACAGTATAAATCCACCACTATACTTTTGCATTTTTTTTTTTAGAAAGTTTGCATTCGCTTGTTCTCTCACAAAAATGTTTCTATTCCCCTGAGAAGAGCTGTGTTTGCAAGCAAAAAATTTGGGTCCCACTTTATATTAAGTGGCTTTAAGTACTATGTAATTTAAATTAACACATTGATACAATGGACTTGTTGTGTACATACATACATGTTTTTGCATTGTACTTATATTTTGAAAATACCTGCATGTAATTACAACTGTAATTAATTTATGTAATTACATTTGTAATTACACAGTTGACCCTTCCATTATACCTTAACCCACCCTTAAACTTAACCATACTACCACACCTGTCCCTAACCTTACCCGTATCACACCGCAATAGCAGCAAAAGTGTTTTACAATACAACATGAACACAATAAGTACATTGTACTTATTTTTCGATGTAAGTACATAGTCCTTAAAGCAAAGTGGGACCAAAATTTGTGATGGAAATATGAAGTAGGAAGAAAACTGTATTTAAAAAAAAAAGTTTTGCGAACAAATGTAAATCTTCTCTGGAAATGCAATACTATTGAAACCATTCAAATGTAATCTTTCCTCTCGTCTCCATCTGCATGTCCCGGGGCTCCATATAAATCCAATATCAGACGATACAGATTAATAAAAAAAAAATTAAAATTTAAAATCTAATATAGCACTCAAATGGGAATTTCTAAAATAATGTAAAAAAGTTTTTTTTTGCTCTTCAGACTACCAAAATCGAAAAAGGATCCGAGTCGGATATGCCCAAAAAGACCACAAAAAAAAAACATTTGATCTCTAGAACACAAAATATTTTTTTTATCTTTCTTTTTTTTGTCTATAGACCTTATGTAGCCCCGCCCCTTTTCAGCATGACACTCGTGTTCTGTCTTAAGTTTTTTTATTTCCACCACATGAAGGTAAGATCTTACGGATTTATGAATGAACCGCTCATTTTAAAAGCTTCTGATATTTGTAATGACATCCGCATCAAACATTACAATGCTAATGATAATTTTCATTAACTCTACAATAAATCCACTTAGATAGCTATTAACTTTTCGACAGCAATACCGTAGAAATATACAGAGCTACCGCAAACACAGAAGTTCCAAGACAAAATTCTAAAGATAAAATTCTAAAGATAGCACGTAAGATCTATTCAATGAAAAACGTCCACTATACAGACAAAAGGAGTTCCCTTGAAATATCATCTTTTGTTTTCCACTGAAGAAAGAAAGACATACAGGTTTGGTGAGTCAGACATGAAGGGGAGTAAATGAATTTATTTTTGGGTTAACTATCCCTTTAATACACCCAGCAGCGCTCCACATAGGTGTTCGCAATAAAAGAGCACAAACAGGAAAGCTTCTGACACTCTCAGTTCAAGTTCAGCACTCTCTCCCACACAGACGCACAAAAGTACCCCAACTCGCTCATCCATCCTTTGTGACATGGGAGCACCACCATTGGGACAAATCAGGGGCCCTCCTGAATGTCACACTCACATGCCAGAACAATAAGACCCCCCTCCCAGTCCAGACACCCTACGTTGTTGCATGTCCCACGAGCACCGGCCGCCTCTTGCCAGCCAGGCACAAAACAAATCGAGCAGCTGACAGCATAATTCACTAAGAGAGACTGGCCCAAGGCCATGGGCAGGATGGTGCAGAGATTTGGCTCACCATCAGAGCCCCCCTTCACCACCATCACATCCACCGCCCTGGTCCATTCAGCCTCAACCCCTCCACTGTCTCTGGAAGGAGAGAAAAGACATGACTCGGAGTCTCAGTGCGTCCCCTCCGCATGCCTGAGTGAATGTGCTTGAGCCTAATACCGAATAATCTGTTCATCAAATGCCCCCGTCGATGTCATCGGGGGGAAATCTGCTCCCGTTTTCACAAGCAGATTCGGACAGGGGGTCTGGATGCCAAGCTGACCCAAGTGCCCACACCAAAGAGCAAAAAGGAGAGAAGAAAACACAGACAAAAAACTGCTAGACACTTTTACAAACGGACACAAAGACTACATCGGTAAAGCCGTTATTCAGAACAACAACGTGATTGTGTGTGTTATATCGATTTTATACAGTTAATGTTGAGTCATTTACATTTTAGACAAAATATGGGTAGTCTGTTTTTGCTCCAATAATTAACAGTTTCATATAAAGCCTAAAATGAATCAGTGTTTTGAATGAATCTGTACATTTTTAAAAGAGTGCAATTTTGTTCCTGAATAAATCCGTTTTCTTCAACAAATTGGTTGACTGAATGATTCAATAACTCATTCATGAAAACAGTGGCTGAATTATATTACAAATTCTGCCAATAATTAGTTTCGTTTGCTGAATGAATCTGTGTTTTAAATAAAACTGTAAATTATTGAATGACTCACTCATAACGACACTCATCTGTTGTGCTTCTAAATAAATCAGTGTTCTTGAACAAGTGTTTTGACTGAATGATTCAATGACTCAATACAAAAACAGTAGCTGAATTCAGAATAATATACTAGGCCTATATTTATTTCACAAAGGTAATATAGTATGGTGATACTTGTATACTATTCTGAAGTGAGCAAGTCACGTTTCATTTCCTAAATCAGTGTTTTTATTGGTTGAATTGGTTGAGTAAATGATTATGTGACTCAAACATGTAGACAGTCGAAACAAGAGAGAACATTCATCCGACGCTTTGCATTGCACTTGGTGATGTAAGGCTAATCTGAATGCCACACAAAGTTTGGAGGTCTGTAGCTATTGACTCTGCAGAAAGTTGGCGACTTCTGCGCATGCGCTGACCCCGCTCTGTGATTTTACATGGCCTACCACTTTAAGGCTGAGTTGTGGTTGTTTCCAATTGCTTCCACTGTTAATACCACTAACAGTTGACCTTGGAATATTTAGTAGTGAGGAAATTTCACGTTGGACTCATTGCACTGGTGGCAACCTATCACGGTACCACAGTTTAATTCACTGAGCTCTTGAGAGCGACCCATTCTTTCACAACTGTTTGTATAAGCAGTCTACATGTCTAGGGCTACGTTTACATGTGGAAAGCCATTTTCATAAACGGACATTTCACCCCTCTCCGTCTTCAAAAATAACATTGTGCACACCTTTCAGTTTTCAGAAAAGTGTTCGTTTACACAAACCCGTGTATACGCCGTCTAGAGCATGCCAAACCTGTAGGTGGCAGTGTAACGAGAAGCTCAAGCCCACGTTAGCCAATCAGAATCCTGAAAATACACTGTAAAAAAAATTGCTGCGATTATTTATCACAACTTAAAATCCAACATTGTTTCAACTTTAAAAAGTATGTGTTCATGCTTGACTTAAAATATTAAGTTTAGTTAACTTTAGTTTAGTTTAGTTTAGTTAAGTTGGATATTTAAGTTATCTCAACAAATTTTAAGTTGTTATAACTAATCGCAGCCACATTTTTTACACTGTAAAAAAATATTGTTGGTTTAACTTAAAAAAGTAAGTTACCTGGTTGCCTTAAAAATTTGAGTTCGTTGTAATTAAAAATTTGAGTTAATGCAATGAAGGAGATTGGTTTAATAAACCGAAACTCAAAATAGTGTGTTATCTGAACTACATTAATTATAAAAGTTGATTTGACAAAGGAAAATAAGTTGTAATAACAAATAATGAAAATATTTTTTACAGTGTCACATAGGCTACTGTGATGTCGGCTGCCTAAAACTCTGTTTTTCTCAGTTCACATGCAAACGTGCAAACAAAGTTTTCCAAAATCTCCACTGTGGCCGGAGTTTTTAGAAAGAATAGTTTTCAGAGGTGAATTCTCCGTTTGTGTGTGTGTAAACGAAGGGCACAAACGAAGGGAAATGTCTCCGTTTTTCAAAATACCCATGTACGTGTAAACGGGGGGCTAGGTGCTTGATTGAGCTGTGTCCATGGAAGTGATTGGAACACCTGAATTGAATGATTTGGAGGGGTGTCCCAATACTTATGGCAATATTGTGTAGTTACTTTTTAGCAAACTTGCATTCACCATGACTCTAACTGTAACGCACACTTTTCACTATCCAATTATCCTGATGTATAAAATTAGGTCCTTTTTCACTCTAGGAGAGGAGCATGTATTTTAGCACTGAAAAATGACACACTTCACCTTTTAAACCCAAAATGGTTGTTCTGCTAGGACACTAATTGGAGCATGTAGTGACACACACTGCCACACGTCCCTCACAGGTGGACACACATGAGGCATGTGGCAGGGGAGGGGCCGCGTGAACCCCGGACTGACAGCTTTACACTCCGCAACTACCATCTGTCACAAACCCAAGACCCAACAAACAACACAGGGACTTCCTCAGTGGAAAAACAGAGCAGTGCCAAAAAAGTGTAGAAGGCAAAAAAAAAGAAAAGTTGTTAGCTATAGTACAGCACTTGAGAAGACAGATGGTGAGAGAGAGAGATTCATTCACTAGCTCGCGTCCTAAAGATTCAGCCCTTCCTTTGTGCCACACATTTCACCACAGCATCATTTATAGAGCACCAAACCGAAAAGAAGAAAAGTAGTAAGGGACGAGGAAGCAGCTGAGCCCCCGCTTTTTTTCAGCAGGTACCGGTTGGCTATCCCGGTTCACTAGCTGACTTACAAAAGGGCTTTTTTCAAGTCCTGAGTTAAATGGCTTTGGCCAGCTTTTAGGGGCTTTGTCTCAGACTGCATCCAAAAGATTAATCCAGGCATATCGGTCGCCTCCTTGGCACTTCCGAACAGAAAGCGGACAAAATAATGAGCCAAGAATTGAAGTCTAAGTTTTAAAGCATTTGGCTCTTTCTACTGAACTACATGGCGGCTATTTGAACAATACTGGCATGTAAACTTTGAGTTACATTTCTTCTCATAGGGTACACAAAAAACAGCCATAGCCATTAGCCATTTTAATGGTATGGTATTAATATCTTCTTAATGGTGAACTTAATTTTTTGAAGCTCTTATTGGTCTTATTATAGTGTCAGTGGTTTTGGACTACACTGACACCTATTGGCCTGGATGAATGAAGTTTAATAACTGCTGACTATTAACACTGAAGGTGTTTCTCTTTCTTGTATTTATTGTTTCATCTGTTTTCTCCATGTCATTCCTTATATTTGACATTCTTGAATCCGATCTCAACAAAATTTTGCTTGTTCCTGGTGGTTGCTGAATTGATAAGTTATTATTATTAGTAGTAGCATGGCCAATTGCATAACACCGCTGGCCATGTGATCTCAACATGCATGACTATATATATATAATATATGTATATATTCTGGAATATAAGCCCCTTCCTTTTATTTATCATTATTTTGTTGCCATCTCACTTCTTTGCAATATTTTCTGTCAATTCGATTTGATTTTTGAGTTTAAACTTGATTTTGTTTATTAGTAATTATATTTAAAGAGATTGAAAGTAACTATGCATGAACTTAACACTGCAGAATGTGACTTTGCCATAACAACAACAACAAAAAAATCTCTCTATATATATATATTTGTATATATAAAGCAGCAAATAAACTAAAGTTATCACTGGATCAGGTTATGAATTTAAGGGTTGCATATGATTATACAGCAGAATATGCTCAGACTATCTAGGCTAGACAACGTACTTTATGCTCCCTTGTTCAATATTGACTGACTAGGCAGTACAGTAGACACTTAAATAACGTAAATCATCATGATATGGCTCAATGTGAATCAACAAAGTGTACATTTTGGACATAAATCACGTTTAGCTAGAAATAAATCCTGTTTAAAGTTTGAACCTCAAGTTCAATAGAAATTTGCTTGGTGTGCAAACTATAACACCCAACACTTTACGCACCTGAATAGCATTCTAGATACTATAACCATTTATAAGTCAAGTAATAAGGAATTATTAAAAGCAGATGAAGTAAACCACATATTCTGATGCCTTACATACCTGTGTTACTGAAGAGAGCGATCTGCGCAAGAAAGAGTGCGCATCTCGTCGCGAGCGCTTCCATTATTCTCTGAATGTGGAGAAATATGGCTGGAAAGAGTAAACAAGGCGAAGACGAGCGCGTCGACAGAGGAACTCCTCTCCCGAAGAGCCGGAGGGTATCACATTGGTTGGATAACGGTAGGAGATGCTCCCTTCAGCGGTCAGATCCACTCCGCTCTCCGCTGCTTGGATGTGCGCGCGTCCGGATGAAACGCATCGCCTGGCGCACCGTGAGTTCGGCTGGATGTGCGCGCGCCGCCCACAGACCACCACACAAAAAAAGTTTGGTAACACACTTATAGAGACTCTCTATATAACATTTTATACAGGTATTCACTATAAATAAGACTGATATCAGTAATGTCTTATCATAAATAGTTCTAACCACAGACTATAATTGTAACCGTACATTTGGATGTTTTTAAATTAAAAAAATGGTAGCACTGCACATCACATGAGAAATGACTAGCCTACTGCATTTTATAGCCTAATACACACTGTACCACATTAGATGTTTTCATAAATAATTGTACCCACAGTTTTATAACATAACGATCATACCTTTATAGGCTAGGCTAGGCTATAGCCTACCATAAAATTAGATGTTAATTTTAACAATATCACACAAGAAAGTTTGCTGCTGTTCTAAAAATAAGCAAACTGTGGCCGCATGCGCATGATTTCGTGTGTTATTACAATAGGCGACATATATTGTTTTAGTAGGCTACACCAATTTGATAATGTTCATAAACTTACATTTCAGACAAAACTTGGCCAATGACGTTTCATGTTTCACAGACAGAAAGCTGATCTGGAACACCATAAAATGGAGTGGAGGCTGGAGAGGCAGATGTTTTCCCTACCCGCTCAATCAATCGGCTATGATCACTCTGCTCCAGCTCCACTCCGAGTTTTCATTTCCACTTTTGGAGCGAGAGAAAACACGCTCCGAACTTCAAAAAATAGCGCTTCCTGCTCCGCTTTCACTCCGCACTCTTCATATCCGGAACTGAACGCAGTGGGCACAGAAATATGGAGTAAGGTGACCAGATTTATTATTATATATATTAATAATAATAATATATTATTATATGTCCAATGCTATCTATGAATTAAAAAAGGGGGAATAATTTTGAGATTGTAGTAGGCTACAGTAATAAAAAGTCGCAAAGTCATGACGATATGAACACTTTAATATATATATATACAAAGCATTTTATATGTATAACTATATATATCTATATTTGGAATACACCAATATGAACATGTTGGTCGATAGCGATAACCGATAATTATATATTTGAAAGCCAATTTTTTTATATAATTTTTGAGAGCCTGCTACAAAAAGTCTCACCATTAAAATCCATGCCCCAAGCACGCAATTATAATGTTCTCATTATAATTGTATGTCTTTATGACAGACTTGCACTGCACACGTTGCATTAACTGTATTCCTTTTTGAAGTGATTCCAGTCATATTTCAAGCAATTCAAAACCATCATGGCGAACAGTGCTCATCTGAAGTGTCTCAGCTGAAGGAAATAATAAATTTATCGGATTTAATATATCGGCCGTTACTGATCCAACATCTTATGTATCCACAAAAAAATCTTGTGTGTGAGTGTTTTAATTTTACTTGTTTTAAAGTGAGTATTTAGGGAATAATCATGCATAAATTGATACAATATCCTTTTTTAATTAATGTGAATTTATAAATAAAACCACTAAAAACCAATATTCAGACCACTTAACTTGAGGGAATGAGTATGGTTAAGTAAAACAGTAGCTAATGCATCATCAATTACCCTGAAAACAAGATATTATATGCATATTTGCACTCTTTTATGCACGCGCACCCCCTGGGATGCACATATTCTTGTCCTGGTTTGAAAACAGTCCTCAACAAGAAATACCCTTGCACTGCATTTAACATACTTTCCAATAAGGAGATAATGGAAAGTGTGATTATCTGATTTTGAAAAGGTACATATTTGTTTTTAAGAAAGAGTTTCTGTTAAAGGTGTAACTGCTTGATTATACATATTATACTCCTTAGGTATCAGCATGTTCCTGGGTTCATTTGTTTGAACAGTTATTTGATTCAAAAGCAAAAGAGTGAGTCACATTGACTGGAACTAGGCAAAGGGTGAGTAAAAATTACAGCTGTTTTTAACTACAATGATTCTTATATTCTGCTTTACAGTAACGGCTATATTTATTATTCATCAACGTTCCTATTTATCATCATGCATCAAAGCAAAGATGGCATACATGTTCATTCCTTGCATTCAGACATAAAAATATGATATTTGCCAAACGTTTGGATATTATTTATTCACATTGAAGGTGATAAACATGCTAATTCCAGCATTTTTCAGTTACAGCAGGCCACACACTCTTCAGAAGCAAGTTATCTGAAGAAACTTTTAATAAGAATTCGATTTAATAAGAAGAATTGAATAAGCAGCACAACTCATTTGGCACAATGAGCTCAGACTGTTTAAACAGACAGATCAAACAAACCATGATTCACTGCAAAAACAAATGTGAAAGCAGGCCTATCAGATAATATAACTTTCAGATGCATCTTCAATGATTGCATAGTAAGGAACCGGAAGTGCTTTTATTTTCAATATTGTGTGTCTTCTGGTGACTTGCATTCATTTAAAAGGGCATATAGCCTATAGTTTCGGTTCAACTCAATACAAAAATTAGGGTTCCAAAACTAGTAATAAACGACCCATGTTACGCATGCAGAGACCATGTGAATACATTACCATAATTTACCAAGGATTATCTTTAATTTATGCAGAGTCTGTTCTTCAGTTGTAAAACTGCATGTTTCAAGGGGGCCCGCTATAAAAGTGTGTTTACATCCATGGAGCAGCCATTGTTTTGTATATGTGTGTAATACTTTTTTATAAAACCTAAAATTTCATCCAGTAAAAATTATATTTAAAAATGCCCTTAAATTACCTTTTAATATGAGTGTACTCTTAAAATGATTTTGATGTTTGGTGCATTTAAGCTACCAGAAAAGACAAATGTAAAAATAAAAAGTAAGCTGTTAGACACTGTCAATAAATTCAGTTTTCTTTGGAAATAATATATATAAGCTGTTCAAATGATGCAGAACAGAATTTAAAATGTTGATTACACTGCACAAATAATAAGTGCTGGTGTTCGGTTTACTTTTTTTGTATGTGAATTCAGAACGGAAATACTTTCTGCAGTACGAAGTGTCCAGTAAACTGCTGTTGGGCAAATATGAATATGCCTAAACATGTCATAATGATTCCAAGAAAACAGGATTCTACATTCCGGAGAGTTTAGCGCTCTATAGTGATAACACTGCAAACAAGCGGTGAATTATCGCCTTTGCTGATCTTTGTGGAGTTCTACACAGTTCAGCACATAGGGAGTCCAAGAGATCAATGTGTCTGATTGTAATGACATACTTCCCTTTCTGACCCATCATTATTGATTTCAACTATGCATCTTTTTTTAGATTTAACATGCAAGTATAACAAAATAAGTTACTAATTAAAAGATGGGATATAGATCTCATAATTGCTATTTTATATTTGGGAGTTTAAATCTCACATTTACAACTATTTCGAAAAATAAAACTTTATATTTAGAAGTGTGACCTTATATCTCATAATTACAACTTTATACATAACATTTGCGATGTATCACAATTACAAATATCTGTCACAGTTATTCTTAATTTGATGCTTTGGTTTAGTTTAAGGACTTTTAGTATGTTTCTCTTTGTTTCCTGTTTCTTCTTGCTCCTTAGTTGTCATGTCAATTCATTATTTGATTAATAAGTGCACACCTGTTTGTCTTTTAGTTTGTTATAGTGTGTATTTATGCCTTCAGTTCAGTGTCTCTCAAATTTGGGACTTTATTTATCACAATCACATCTTTATCTCACAAATGTGACTTTTTCGACTGTTTCACAACTGCTTTAAAAAAATTTGACATTTCCAATCGTTCCTCTTTATATCTCATATTTCAAAATGAACCTTTTTTATTTTTTTACTCTGAGGCTAAATTATTGTTTGCTAAATGTTTGTTGTAAATTAACATCAACTATGGCTGCAGTAACATGTTTAAATGGATTACTGGTTTAACTTTTATTTTTAAACCGTAGGAAACAATAAAATGATTTACTTAAATAAAAATCCCTCTGAAATTGATACACTAAACTGCAAGTACCACAAATGTTGTGTTGACCAGCTTCTTTTACTCTCCAGGCTTACATTGTCAAAAACTAGAGTCAGTCCGAATGTTAATGGAGTAACTTCCCTAATGCCAAGTTCAATATGAAGGGCAAAAGTGTTTTGTCACTGAGCCAAAGTGAGGTTAAATGGTGGGAAAGTTGCTGATTAGGAAGCCCTATAGGGGGTTGTACCGATCTCTTCAAAGCCCACAATGCCTGATGTTTTGGATGCAGTTGCGAAGCTTTCTGCCACCACAGGCTGCGTTTTCCAGAAAACCGTCATTGCCGACCCCCACAATAATTTGGAAATTGCTTGGGTGCCAATCCATTACTTTCAGAGTTTTGATGCAGCATCAGCATTGGAAATCCCGGAGAGCCATTGTCAGTTTGCAGACCCATGGTTACCATTCACACTTTATGAAGATTAACAGTCATTGTGCAGCCCAGAATGCAACCAGGCCGGTGTGTACAAGTGTAAGCCTTATTTCCCAAACTCATTTTGTCCAGGTCCAGAGTTGTGTCCACTGCAGCGTGGAGCTCTCTACATACCAGCAGCAGAACAAAACGCTCCTTCACAGTCTCGAACAGAGGCTTTAAATCAAAGTACTTCCAAATGACATCAGGTTCCTGGAGCCCTGTGAGAGAAAAGAGGAGAGGGAGCAGTGAGTGCCTTTTATCTGAGCTTCAGTGGCGCAGCCAAACCCAGACTCACGTCTCAGCCTCCCGATGGGGGACAGTCGACACATACACACTCACACACAAACTTTGGATCTCAGCAATATGGGGAAAAAGAAAGGGGATTCGAGACGTAGACATGTTGACTCCGTTCCTACCTCGCTTTTATCTGACTCGTTCAGTCATTGCTTTCTTTGTCACTCGCATGCTCACTCTGTTTCTATTGCTTGCTCTTTACTTTTACTGGTGTTCAGAACACATTACAATAGAAATAGATGTAATATTTAAAAAATTCAGCACTGTAATAAGGTCTAAACCATTTAATCCATCTACATTTAAAAAAAGAATTAGGGTTCAATAAAGGGTTTTACAGTCTGGAGCTTTTTAAGTTCCTATCATGCTATATGAGAACCTTTAAAAGTTCACACAATTGGTTCAGCTTGATGTAGATGTGTTTAATTGGGGTTGGAGCTTAACTTTGCAGGACAGTGGCCCTCCAGGAGCAGGATTGGACACCCCTGCTCTGCAACAAATAAAAGTCCAGGAGGGTGGTGGAGCAGAGGCGGAATGGGGGAGGGATTGAGGACTAGGCCCGTGGAGTGGAAGAGGGCCTGAAGACTGAGGCGGATCAGGGAACAAGGGCGGAGTCGAATGAGCAGGTGGCCAGGGTGGAGCCGGAGGAGCAGGAGACCACCAAAAGCAGAGCAGAAGACCATCACAACGGAGCAGGCAAAGGAGGAGACCACCTAGACTGAGCTGAAAACCACCATAGCGGACCAGGAGACCACTAAGGTGGAGCAGGCAGATGTGAAGACCCTCCTTGGCCATGACAGGGCAGGCAGAGACTTCATAAACGATCTCCTTGGCCATGACAGGGCAGGCAAAGAGATCAGAGACGCCCTCCTTGGCCATGACAGGGCAGGCAAAGGGTTCACAAGCAGTCGCCGCAACCTTAGGAAGAGCTGTAGTGGTCGGTGCCTCAGGAAGAGCAGGAGAAATGTGTGCTGCCATAACACACAAGATGGTGGTTGCTATCACAGGAAGCACAGCCAATGGTAGAAGGACTTCTAAGACCACTGGACTCTAGACCACTGGATGTGGATGTGCTGGGACCACTGGACTTGGGAAGCCAGCAACTCGCACAGACATCAGTGGAGGGTCCGCTACACTGGATGCAAGTCTTGTCAGCCATGAGATGGATCCAGTGGCTGGGATGATGCTGGCTGGTGAGGTACGTGGCCACCAGAGCTTGAGGTGAATCCTCCTCCTGTTTAGGGGAAGATTTGCTCAGCAACAAAGCCCGTTCAAAAAAGTCTGCAAAGTTCCCTCAAGGATCATCACAGAGGAGTTGAGATTTTAGTGGTTCATTGACTCCAAAGTGAGAGAAAAAACAATGAGAGACTTATCTGGAAAGTCAGTTTGATGTGCAAGGTCCAGAAATTCCCAGGTGTGGTCCTTGAGGGAGCAGTCACCCAGACAAAGGAGGAGGAGAAGAGCTCCTGGAGGCAATACTGCTGCTAGATCCATAGGGTCAGTCATGGTCGATGCAGGGAAAAGGAGAGGCTGAATCTTATTGCTAACAATAATTTATAAACAAAGGACAAAAAACCAACACAAACTTTACTGACCATGCAAAGACAATGACTGACAAAACCTGATTGAAACTAGGGGCTATTTATACACAGAGGATAACAAGGAAACAAGACACACCTGCGAATACAAGCAAGGTAAACCAATTAACAAACTAACTACAAAGGGACTACAATTAGACACAGGAAACACAATAAAAGTCCTTAAACAGCAAACAAGGAAAATGAGACCGTTATCATAACTGTAATAAAATATAATACATACCGGTAATACAAAATATATCAATAACAATTTAATATATAACTATAGTACATTCATATGTAAATATAATATATAGACATATTATAGGCTACAATATATAAACATAACATATAAATAATATTTCATACATAAATCATTTTTTGAACTAATAGTATTTTGTATGTTTGTTAACACAATATTTATTTTAATACATTATATTTATATATTTTTGTAAATTATTTTATTATTATTAAAACACACAAAAGTTTTATGTATTTTTGAATCTTTTTCATATTGCAACTACTATAGAGTAAAAATATTTTTCAGATAATTAGTCAATAAATCCTCAGTAAACACTACAGGTGTGATGATGATCACATGATCACTGCAATGCACCTGAGCTGAGTGTGTTAAAAACCATAATTCACCATTTCGTTTTGATTCACAGTGAGTGACCCTTTTACCCTTTAATCAGTCCATTCAATTACAAAAGTTTGACCTATTCATGTCTGAGATGCGGGCTTTATCACAATGGCAGGGTAATAATCAGTCAATCATAGTGCCATGAGTTCCTCTCATATGAATGTTCACCTGTTTTTGGCCATTGACCCCTTATACACATTCCAGTCCACTGGTGCCACAGCTAGACAGATTCCCTTCTGATTTTATGGAAAGCAAAGACATTATACAGTCAAAATAAATAATATGTGCAGAACTTAAATTGCAATCAAGAACCACTGAACTGAAGAACACTTATTTATAATAAAATAGTGTAGCAGAGGTTAGTTTGGTCATTGAGTGGCCAATTTACATGGCAGCCAACTGAACAGAAGAAAGCACTAAACATCCATTGCAAGCCTACGCAATTTGAATGAGAAAACAAGCCCATTCATTGTCCAGCAATAAGAAAGTTTACATCTACAGCTCTTACAGATGTGATGTGCCGTGAGCGGTTAAGTCCTTCAATTAAATGCACTTAGCGGCTCAAATGAGATGTTGACTCTGTTCTTATATCACAACAGAGCCACCAGGCTGGCGAGGCGGTGAGCAGTACGACCATGACAAACAGCAAACAAAGTATTCAAAGCGCTAATTGTTTTCCTCTCATATGTAAGCTGTCTTCAATTAAAGAAAAATGTGGCGAGTGGAGTAGACCTTAAAAAGAAAAGGAACTCAAGCGGTGCTCGAGAGTTTCCTAGCAACAGGAGAACGGTGAGGTAAAGGCCAGTTGTTGCGTTCCTTTTGATTTCGCACTGGAGGAAAGAAACCGGCGAATCAGAAGAGTTGCACATTTGGAGCATTTCAACAATCCCCGCTGAAGTGCTTTGGAATAACCATTCCATTTACATACTGTACGTAAATTGGGAAAACTATGCGAAACAGAGAGTTCCCAACAAAATTATTGCACACAAACATATGCATATCCAAATACAATGAAACAGCATTTGTAATTATGCCCCAGTCTCCCCATCCCTAATTTCTTAATCTTCAAAGCTGCCCAATGGTATTGTTTTGCTTGGGTATGGCTGTTTCCGATGCTATTCACCCCATTCAGCTCCCGGGGCCGAGCAGAAGCATCTGCAGACAACGGCTCTGAGCTCCCTCTTTCTCAGGGTGTCCAGCTGCACAATGGATTTCCTCAGCTAGCGCACAAAAGAGGCTTGCGCGTGAAAAAAAGGTTCACATTCAATGGCATTCCTCTTCACAATCAGCCCCATATGCACTAACTAACTCAAACTCCCTCGGCTCAGGGATGGGTAAAGTTTTATGGTTAGTGAGACCCCTGGGTCTTAAAACAAATGCAAGTAAAGCAATGCAATTTCACAAAAGTGAAATATGTTGCGGTAATGAGGAGTGCAGAGTTTACAATAAATATATATAGAACGTAAAAAATAAATAAATAAGTACAAATCTCACTATATATATATAATAGAAAATAATAAATGTTAATATTTAAAAATGTAAGTAACGATTTTCCGAGTAAGTCATTTGTTAAAATGATAAAAGGAAGAACTCTGCTCTGATTGGTCGGATGGCTCCGTCTGTTGTGATTGGTCTACTCTGCTCTGATTGGTCAGATGGCCCAGTCTGTTGTGATTGGTCTACTCTGCTCTGATTGGTCAGACGGTCCAGTCTTTTGTGATTGGTCTACTCTGCTCTGATTGGTCAGATGGCTCAGTCTGTTGTGATTGGTCTACTCTGCTCTGATTGGTCAGACGGTCCAGTCTGTTGTGATTGGTCTACTCTGCTCTGATTGGTCAGATGGCTCAGTCTGTTGTGATTGGTCTACTCTGCTCTGATTGGTCAGATGGCTCAGTCTGTTGTGATTGGTCTACTCTGCTCTGATTGGTCAGATGGGCCAGTCTGTTGTGATCGGAACAGCTGACAGTGTGTGTTGGAAACTAAACGTCCATAACCATATCTGAATTTCAGCTCCGGATCTTCCTCAGCACTTGATACACAGTGATACGAGCTGTAACAATGGCATTAGTTTTCCCATATCAATTCGAGCCCAAGTTCTCATCCTTTGGAAGTGTATGCAAAATGGATTTGCTTTCACTATGCATAAAAAAGTGTGTCCTCGACATCCATTAACAACACGAACCAGACTCTTCCAGGCCTCAGCTACAACTACAATGATTGAGGGTCAAAGTAGACCAATGAAGACCATAGGTGGTATTATACAAATTTGTTACAAACCTATAGATTTATACAGGAAGTAAGACTGGAATCCCTACTCGTTTTCAGGCAATTCAGAACCGGTTCAAAGTTTTCTGAAACAATAACTTTTATCATGCACTTTGATCTTTGAAACCTTGCAGACCTTTTACATTCACAAACAGCAATATAATGCACAAATGTCTGAAAGTCTAAAAAAGCATTATAGGGGCACTTCAAAACATCAAAGTATGATACTTTGGCCACATTATTATAACATAGTTGTAATTTGGCCGCATTATTATAACTACCTATAAAATAAATCCCAGTACGCAACGAGGTTGAGTGCTGCACATTTTAAACAGAGAAGACTTGGCTTCCCTCACTTCTCTCCAGCACCCAGGGCCTTCTCCAAGAGGATGCATTAGCTCCCCTATCACATCCTCTGTCTGGGCCCAGGGAGCCCTATTGTCACCCTATACAACAGTCCTTTTGGCACCCAGCAGCTTAACACCCCAAGGCTCCTCAGTCTCAATGACCGGGCTCCCAGTAGGCGAAAAAAGTGTCTGGGCGTACGTCATCTAGCAAACCGCCTAATCTTCTTGCCCTGTGCATTTACATCAGCCATTCTGTGGCACGAATCAAAAGCCACCTTGCTAATTAGAGCCCTCCATCCTTTTACTGCTATTCCACCATAGAGAAGTGATCTCTGTTTCCTTATGTATAGAAGTAAAGGCGAAAAAATGCATGCGGTTTCAAAGACGCATTGGAAAGCCGCTCTTTAGTTGAAGTCGTATTTACAAGCAGAAAAGCTCTTGAGAGAGTGCGTGAAAGCGAATGCAGGGAATGTGCGCATGTCATTTAAAGCTGTGTTGTGAGACTGAAGTGATTCAAAATGTTTGACCTGTAACCTACAAGTCAGACTAGAACAAGCAACGTCTTAGCGTTTGACACTGGAGTGTTTTGCAAAGCAGTTTTCTCAATCTAATTCAATCTGAATAATTGTTGTGAATCCTTTTCATCTTATAACCAAGAGTGACCGAACTTTATTCCATTTAAACACCCAAGAAATAACCTGGGAAACCTTCGCTCAATTATAGACCACTTAGCTCTGCATTAAATAAAGCCACTTAAAAAAAATTAAGCCACTATAATGATAAAATATGACATATTTAACCAAACATTAAAGCTTAGTCACATCAATTATAGCTATGAAATCAACAAATCAAAGTTTCTATTTGTGTTTTAAATCCTACACAAGCTCACAGTAATCTATGTGCAATGTCTTGCCAACTTAAACAGCGCCCTCTAGAGGAATAATTTCCGTATTACAAAATACAGCTCAGATGCACTAAAGTTTTTTTAATCAAATTGAAGAATAAAAACATCAAAAAGGCATCCATGATATATACTGTGCGTATTTATGACCATATGTATAACCTAATGTTAAAACAAACAGGAATGCGCACCAATTCATGTCATAAAAATGTGAACAGAAAGTCTCTCCGAAAGTTTTTATTTTGTTGTTGTTTATATGTATATGCTCAATCACAAAACTCAGGGTTGGATCCATGGCAACCAAAGTGTGGCCTCAGTCACCGATGCACCACACAGAGTCTGTATTCTCTCCGCTTACCGGTTTTCTTTCTCTTTTCAGCATAGCTCTGCTAGCTTTGAGTCGTATTCACGCCCAGTCAGCACCACCAGAGTGGTCTTTTCTCCACTCATATAATTGGTGAGCTCAGGCAGAAATATTCAAGCCCAGCACACCGTAGACATCCAGAACAGAGAGTGTGTGATGCTATATGGCCACAGGCCAAAGACCACAGATTCAAAGAGGTTTTCCAAAGAAATTCACATACATTGACAAACACATTTTAAAGAAAGACTGAAATTAGGACAACAATATAACTAAAATGGGTTCAAATTAACCAATTAAAGGCCAATGGAGAAATTAAATAAATCTAAATTATATAATTTATGGGAAAATTAAATTAATAAATAAATATTTAATTTTTTTATTCAAATTATTACATTCAACTTCAAACAAGAAAAATTTGTATTTTATTTTTTGATCTAAATTAGTAAATTCAACATTAAACTGGATAAAAAATAAATATTTTCTCTTGATTCAAATTAACCCATTCAATATCAAAGTGGACAGATGGATGGATGGATATATAAATATTATTTTCTCTTTTGATTCAAATCAACATCAAACTGGAAAAATTAAATGAATAAATAAATATTTTCTCTTTTGATTCAAATGAACCAATTCAACATCAAACTGGAGAAAATAATCACTAAAATATAAAATGACAAAATCAAAAACAACAATAACATATTTCCTAACTTACTTCAAAAGAAAGACAGCAAGATGGGACTGGGATTTCGTATTTCACGTGTGACACTTGGCCCTGCTTCTAAGCAATCTTTCACAGTGGGGTGTAATATACTAGCGGCACCTTGTGTCCTTCAAAGTTTAATTATCTTTCTTTTGCTAGCACCACGTTGATACATGCTTGTGAAATGAATTTGAGAGACACATCATTAGGTTCTTAATAAAAAAGCATTAAAATATATGCATGTCTCCACAGGGTCCATATTTATGTTATATTATTACAACTAATTTTTTTGTCAGTTTAAATTTAAGTTGAACTTACTTAAACATCCAAGTTGATTGTACTTAATTTAAGGCTTTAACTTTGGGAATTTCAATGCATCCAAAACTTACACCAGTTTTCCTCTACATTGAAGGAAATAGATAACACGTTCTTCCCTGATTCTCTAAACTAAAGACATTCATTACAAAAGTATGTCTCACGTCTCTGAAATCACTTGCATCATCATCAGCCATCTTAATGAGATTCGACCGGAGACTGACCAAGCACAAAGTACAAGCGACTGAGAAGTTCGTGGCAGTCCGTGAACATTGCCCAGAAACCTCAGTCAGGAGACACGTGAGCCGGCTGCTGCTAAGGCTCTGTTGTTTGGCCTCCACAAGATTTCACAAGGTTGTGAGGAATTGCCTGTCTTGCTCTCTAGTAATGGAGACAGGGCACCAGCATTGTCTTAACATCACTTCCACAGGAAGATCTCTAGAAGCAGCATGCCACCCGTAGATGCTTTTGATAGACACGATGGCCACCTCCATCATGGGATCTGCAAATCTCGATATCCCAGTGGGACGGTCAGCAAGCCGCACAAGGCACGGAAGAAACTGCAGGTGATTGTTTGTGTACTTTTCGTGGAGCTTTTTGAGAGGTTCACCTTCTTTGGGATTGTTTGCAATATGATCCTTTTCTGCACCATCAAGCTGGGATACAGCAGTTACCAAGCAGCCATGGTGAACACATGCTTCGTGGGAGCCACCATACTTACACCTGTTCTTGTGGGATGGTTTGCCGAGACGTTTTTGGGAAGGACAACCGTTCTCTGTTTTTGTGCACTCCTTCATTTCCTCGGTTAGTGGTTGCCATTGCAGTGAAACCTTAGTAGATATATGCATATCATTTCTCTTTAGCATCTAACTCATCTTGCCACTTGGAGTTGCACTAGAAGCTAAGTATTGCTATATAACAAACCGTGCTTGAATAACCCACTTACCCATGCTGGTCCAAACTGGTTTAGGCTAGTTTGGTCCTAGTCTAGGAAAACTGGATAACTGACTTCCTGCACTTTTAAGAAAAGGTGCAATATTGAACCTTTCATTTTAGGGGTTCCCATCATGGGATAATTTTTAACCTATTGATTTGGTTTGAATTAATTTTTAACAAATGTTATGAATCAAACAGCTTGTAAACATACTTTAATCACTAGAAAAAAATGAAATAACCCATTAAACAATAAAGTATGCAATCATTTAAGACATTTACCCTGATAGAACCTTTGGTAACACTTTATTGTGATTGAACATTCTGTTGACTAGAAGTAACTTTGCATCTACATGTCAACTAATTATCATTAGAGTATTAGCAGAGTGTCTGTTTAATATCTGCTAACTCTTTATATTGGTTCCCCAACAGACATTCTACTGAGTATAAGTAACATGTCAACTTATTCTAACCCTAACTCTATTAATCTATTTACACTCTAATGAGAGTTAGTAGACATGTAGGTGCAATGTTACTTATAGTCAACAGAATGCGTTAAAAAGGGACCATCAAAATGAAGTGAAACCAAACATTTTTGGCATAAAGAGTTCTTTAAAATTGAGTCAAGAACCCTAGGGTTCTATATTGAACCCAACCGAACCTTTTTTTTCAAAGAGTGTGTTGTTGGTCCATCTTTATAGGAACCGCCTTGCTTCCTGTCGTCGCATTCCCTTTTGAGGATTTCTATATAAACACAAACAATATTGTGCATCAACTTGAGCCGCACGAGCAACACATCCTATTCTACACGGGGCTTGTCGCTGTGGCACTTGGCATTGGTGGCATCCGTGCCATCCTCTGCCCAATGGCAGCCTATTACCTTCAAGGTTGTGATCGACACCAGCTTTTGTCCTTCTTCAACTGGTAAGATGCAAAATTTCTATTATTGCATAATCTAGACACAGAATTTGCAGTACTTGACAACACAGCATGCGTTTTAAGGTGCTCTCACTAATTTCTCTTAGTCGTGCTGGTAGATAAGGCAATCGTATGACTTACACTGACATACTTATACATTACCTATACTGTGTGGATGTAAAAAAGCTAAAGTTTACAGTTAATGATGGCATTGTAGAAATGTGCTCAATACATTCGCCATGATTCATTTCGTAAAACAAATGTCTCTAAACAGGTTTAATGAAATAAAGTGAGTAGCATTCAGCTGATCGCGTGATCTCAAAATGGCAGCCTCCATTAGTCGACCCCCTCTATGTGAATTTGTTTTTTTTATTAGGCTAATGTTATGATTAAATTATTTAATAATCTTCTTTTTTTTTAAGTACTATATATTTGTTTACGTGAAAAAGGTTTTAAATGTGTGCAACCTTTAATATGCATTGTACAATAGTTTCAAATGTCTACAATCCACAGGTTTTACTGGCTGGTCAACCTGAATTCAACAGTTGTTTTTTTGGGGATTGCCTACATTCAGCAGTCAGTTGCCAAAAACCTGTGTTTTCTCATCCCTTTCACCTCTGTTCTCCTCGCCCTCATTGCCATACACATGGTGCGCAACAAGCTCACCTTCCGTCCAAATAAAGGTATTTAATGCCATTCATTATGCAAATACACTGTTTAAAAGTAATAATGGGGTTTAAAAAATGTCTTATACTCATCAAGTCTGCATTTATTTGATCACAATACAGTAAAACAATAATATTGTGAAATATTAGAAATTTAAATAACACAACATGTAATTTTGTTCTGTGGAAAAACAGGCAGTTCCTTGCTAACTACACTCGGTGTGTTCCTGAACTCTCTTAAAATGTGCTGTCTCCATTACCGCCATTTGAGCGGAGATGTTGCCAACTGGCTAGACCGTGCAAAGGAAAACAACGGGGGTTGTTACAGTGAGACCAGTGTGGAAAACGTCAAGATCCTAGTCAAACTTTTCCCTCTCTTTGGACTTCAGCTTTTGTATCGAGCTTGCATCACCCAGGTAAGTGTGTATGCGAAATCAGCTTAATGCTTAGCTGTATACAAGTCTTTGTTTCAGAAATTAGCTTTTGTAATATCTCCATTACAATTATTTTAACAGATTCCATCTGGCTATTATCTGCAGACTATGCATTCCAACTTAAAACTCAACGGTTTTCTCCTGCCAGTAGCAGTGATGAAGGTCATCAGTATTCTGCCGGTGTTGATCTTAGCACCACTGCTGGAGCTCGTGCACACCTGCTACCAGTCTCCAAAGAAAATACTGCCCTCACCAGCCACATTTATAAGTGAGCATTCTAGCAACCAGGGGCGTCGCTACACCCTTTATACTGGGGTACGAGCCGCGGTGCAATACCGCTGTGCCCCAGTAATAAATGAAAGATAAATCCTCATGTGTCAATGAAGATAAATGTCTGTTGGCCTGAGAATCATGTTTTCTATCAGCTGTTTAGAATCAGAACTTACTCATATTTGCAAATGATCACTCTTTTGATCTGATTGATCAAACGAGTTTGAAAAAGCTCTGAAATTGTTCATAATTCTTTTAGATTAGAACAAGTTCACTTACACGGTGAATCATCTGCAGTACTTTCTCACACCCAAGTACACTGTAAAAAAAAAAAAGCCTTAAATTAAGTACAATCAACTTGGATGTTTAAGTAATTTCAACTTAAATTACATTAAACTGACAAAAAAGAAAAAAAGAGTTGTAATATAACATAAAAAAGTTAAAATTTGCTTTATTTTGATGAGTTAAAGCAATGTATAAACATATGTAGTCATAACTCATTGATCATATAATTTGTGACAGTATAAAACGGAGTTTTTCTAAGAGCTGGATATTTCAAAAAAACTTGCAAATGTCTTCTATCACTTGTCAATGACAATTATTGTGTGTGTGTGTGTGTGTGTGTGTGTGTGTGTGTGTGTGTAGCTTGTGAATGACTCTATACTGCAAGTAAATATGATCTATATCCATTTATATCCAAAACAGTATTACAATTTTTTTTATTCAAAATATGGGCATAGTTTTTTGATAGGGGGGCCTGTACCCCAGTACTGATGAAAGGCTGGAAACGCCTCTGCTAACTACAATTAATGATTTGCTGGTTACGCGAATTCAAGTCGGTTACGCGAATTCGCCACATTGACCAACAGAAAGCTGCTTGGTTTGAAAGTGACATCTGTGTGAGCTGTTTTTCATACATCGCTACACTATAGACAATAGACTTTATATTTCATATTCCTACAGCTGTGGGTCATGCTTGTGCAGCTCTCTCAGCACTACTGGCGGGGATCTCAGAAATCCACAGGAAGGATTATCCACAAGTGGAGCAGACACTATCGGGAGAGGTCCTGCACGTGTCCTCTATGACCTGTTTCCAGCTTACGCCCCAGTACATATTACTGGGAGTGGCAGAGGCCTTCGTAACACCAGCGTGTAAATATTCTCAATTCACTTTCTAAAATATATACAGTATCCATAATAATAGTTCCCCAAAAAATATCTCTCAGAATTTACTCATGTTGTTCCAAACCCATAAGACTTTGGTTAATTTTCAAAACACATAGGGCCTATTTTTTTATGAAATCTGAGAAGTAAACTCAAGTGTGTTTTTGACATAGTTTTAGCGCAATAAGACATTAAAGAGAACTTAGTTTAATACTCACGGGATGTGCCGTCTGACATCCAGCTTTCTGTGCGCGTGCTTCGGATGTGTGTGCTAAAAAAAAACATGTATCAGAAATTTAGACTGATATGGCTTTAAAACGCACGCAGATAATAAACTTTCATGATGATCAAGAACTGCAATGTCACAAGAGCGTGCCCGCGATAGAGATAATCAAAAAAATTTTTTTGTATCCGAGGCAGGAGCTGTAAAGGCTCCGCCCTCTTCTGAAAAGCAGGGCGGGGAGCAGCAGCTAATTTGCATTTAAAGATACATGCATGAAAACAGCGTGTTTTTCCTTCCACTCAAAAATGCAACATGGTATAATAAATTATCTGTGGGGTATTTCGAGTTGAAACTTCATAGAAACATTCTGGGGACACCTGAGACTTATATAACATTTTGTAAAAAGGGGCATAATAGAACCCATTTAAGTTTTGGTCACCTGGACTTTCAATGGCAGGACAAAAACCTCTTCAAGTCCCCCTGTAGTCAATCATTTTATCCCTTAAAACTCATCTTTGATCACCAAAATGACACATTTAAACGTTTTTTTCCATGATTTTTTTTTGTTCATGCCTTAAAATAGCTTGAATGTAACTCTACACGCTTGCCTCGTTTAATATATGCGGTTCTATGAATACGCAAATTAGCCCCGCCTCCTCTCGTTGACGATCACACGTTGACGTGATTATTTACAAGGTAGTTTGTGACGTCAGAAACACCAGCGATTTCAAACCGCATTTTTTAGATCACTGCGGTTTTAAGGAGAAAATACTCCGCAATGTTGACTTATGAATTTGCACATGGTTTGTCTTAAAGCATATTCAAAACACCACATATAGACATATAAAAAAACATTAAAGACTTTAATTTAACCTCTTAATTTGTGGTCTGAAGATAAAAACAAAGTCTTACGGGTTTGGAACGACACAAGGGTACATGATGACAGAATTTTCATTTTTGGATGAACTATCTATTTAAAGCGCTAATTAAATAGGGTGCCAAATCAATTAAGTTATTTTTGTTGAAAAGGCTCGAAGTTGTAAATAAATCAGATTATTTGAGTGTTTTACAAAGATTCAAAGTGTTATTTGCCATTTCTTTGCTATTATTTGTGAAATATACTCGCAATTTCTGAGTGAAAATTGTTTCAAAGTAAATCCTACACCAATTTTTTTTTCCAATGTACAATATATTCTAATCCCAAGAATTAGTCAGGAATTCACCTAACTCACCCGTCTCTCCTGTTTCTCTGCTCAGGCTCTCTCATCTCCTTCTGTCTGACTCCCAGCAACCTTAGAGGCGTCTCCTTGCATTTCCTAACCCTCTCATACGGAGGTGGCTGCTTTCTAGGAGCGTTCCTCATTCACTTCCTTTATTTTGTGTCTGGAGGTAAACATACATCTCTCTTGAAAATGTTGAACTTGCTATCGTGGTGCAAAGTAGATGTGACATCTTACAGCATGAACTCGTGTTTAATATGAAAATATTGTGTTTTATAAATCACAGGAAACTTCTATCCCAATAACCTTGGCACTGGCAACATGGAGAGGTTTTTCTTTACGCTGGCCATATTAATGACTATAAACACACTGGTGTTTTGGAGAATATCACAAAGGTACGGTTCAAGCTTTGAATATGGCATAATAATAAAACATTTGAGTGTTTACAGGACTTTTTATGATGTTTTTGGGCAGGTACACAGATCTGAGCGTGGAGCTGAGTAGCGGAGTGGGACACAGTCACCTGACTGAGAAACTCCTGCAGTACAAGGCCTGTCTACGCTTTTATGACACAGTGGATCGCTCGGACACTTTGACGTCCATGGAAACCGTTTTGTGAATTCATCGTACACAAACCCTGTAATGCTGGCGTTACACAAGAGACTGATTTTGAATGATTTTCATCGCTTGGAACTAGAGCAAAAGCTGTAAATAATGCAATTTAAATGTATTGAAAAAATAAAGTTATTTTATGGTATATGAATTATTATGTTAACGACTCCAAAAACAATGGCGGAATCATGTTACAAAACAAAACCATAGTTTTGGCATGTGAAGAAGTATGTGATAAGGATGTTTCTACAACATAAGGAGACATGTTGACGTGATAAAAACATCCTAACACGTTTCTGCAATGTTCTGAAAGTGAAAACATATCCATAATGTGATATTTTAGTACGTTGGGGGAGGCGGGGGGGGCGTTATCATAATCATTTAAAGATGTGAACTTTTTTTTTAACAACGTAGTTATGTTTGCTGGGATGATACTTTTTTTTGTTTGTGAACAAAGCTTGAAATTTTATTGAGGCTTTTACTATGGAAGTCCACTTCCGCCACATGAAGAAAAAAAATCATGATTTAATAAATTGTAATTATGACATGAAAAGTCGAAATTATAACATAGCCTACTACTAATTCATATTTATGAGGTGGAAAGTCAAAATCATGACATGCTAAATACGAAATATGACAAAACGTCATTATGATATAATTTTCAACTTTTTATCTCATAATTTTGACTTTTTAATCTTACTTATTAGTATGTCGTAATAATTATTACTTTATATCATAATTTCGATTTTTTTTATTTTTTTCGATTCATATTTTTTTACTTTGACGTGTACTTTTTTACTTTTAAATATGATTTAGTGTTATAAATAATTTCGATTTATCAAGGCTTTTTTTTCTTATGTGGCAGAAATGGGCTTCCATATTTTACCAATTTTAACTTGCATAAATAGATCATATTACTTCTTTATATTAAAACCCACTTATTTACTTTCCTTCTTCATCTGGGTTAAATCAGCATAAGCGCATCTGAGCAGTGTGTGTGAGAGTGAAAACAGAAAACACACCCCGTCACAGCTGGACCGTAACAACCGCACGAGATCCGCCTTCGTTGCTACGGACTGGCGTCTCTGCCTCTCAACATGGACTTGCCTGAACCCATACGGCGACGGCTTGGAGATTTCTCCAGAACCGTGTTTGTGGACCAAAGCCGAACACAACCCTCTCCCGAAGAACACGCAAATTTCCTTAACCAGTGTAAGTGTGTTTGGGTGGTTGAAACGGTGACTTTTGTGTTGAGCTCTATTTTTTTACAGTCTATGGTTGAGCTGCTAGCTACTGGGCTAATTCATCTGGTTAGCCGAGCTTATGTGTCAAGCTCCTGTTAGAGGACATTTTTTCTTACCTGATTTGCTGATATAATAATGCTTTATGGCATTGTTAAACGGTGTGGCTAACCGTGGAAGTGTCTTGAACCTACCGAACTGCCTAAGTTACTAAACGTAACGTTAAACAGTCAGCGAAACGAACCGTTCTTTTCAGTCGGATCTTTTTTTAATGAATCTATTGAACCTGTTGTTCACAAACCCGATATGAACGAGTTCAGGAATCGTCCGAATCGAGCGGTTCACGAGTCAAAAATTCACTATTGATTTATCAAACCGAGAACCAAACAAATAAGTAAATCTTAATTTTAAAATTAAAACGCAATTAAAATATTTTTACGATTCCATTTATGTGGATGCATTAAACATGCAACAACAACAAAATAATTTTCTAGATGAACGAACTGTAGGAAAAAAAAAATTTGCGAAAATGAGTCGAACACTCCGTCATAGACAGGTTCCGAGTCAGCTAACTTGAATCGCGGCTATGATTCCCAAAAATGCTAAAAAGGGATAGTTAACCCACAAATTTAAAGTATGGCATTAATTTGGATACTCACCCTCATGTCGTTCAAAACCCTGTAAGACTTTCGTTCATCTTCGGAACACAAATGAAGATCTTTTTGATGAAATCGGAGAGCTTTCTGACCCTTCATTGACTCTAACGTGGTCTACCACTTTGACGCTTCAAAGCGTTCATAAAAGAGATTGTAAAACTAATTCTAAGTTTAGTCTAAATTTTCTTTAGATACACGATCGCTTTATATGATAAACAGATTGAATTTAGGCTTTTAATCACATATAAACAATCATCAACTCACACGTGTTAAACGGAAGCTATGAGGTTCACTCTCGTTTCAAGCAGCACTTTTGAGCTTCCGCAAGAGGTTTGTTCTCACACGTCAAGAAGATCCAGTTAAGCTCCTGTTTATATAAAGCGATCGAGTCTCTTCAAAAAAATGTTGACTAAATTTGGACTTAATTTTAATTGATTCGTTTTATGATCTCTTTATGAACGCTTTGAAGCATCAAAGTGGTAGTTGCGTAGTTGTCAATGGAGGGACAGAAATCTCTCAGATTTCATCAAAAAGATTTTCATTTATGTTCCAAAGATTAACAAGATTCTTACGGGTTTGGAACGACATGAGGGTGAGTATTTAATGACAGATTTTTGGGTGAACTATTAATGCGCTTATAATTCACAGAAATACGGTCTAGGTGGGCAGCTCGCTAGTTTTAGTGTGCTGTAATTTTATTTTTTTGCACTTTTATTCAGCAGATAAGGATGTAGTATCGAGTCTGCCTCTTCAGATGTCACTTTACTTTAACATGTGGTTCTTTCCCTTCTGGTGGATCAGTGAGGTTGTGATGCTACAACTAAAGGTGATTCTCCTCTACCTATATCTACCTATAACAATTCAGTCTGGCATCATTGACTGCCGTTTAATCATATTAATGTTTATTAGTATAATACATATATTAATATAATTAATATGATTTTCGTCTAGTACCCAGCCCTGGCAGATTATTACAAGTTCATCCTGGTCACAATTCTTATTTTAATGACCCTGATTGAGGCCATCAGACTCTACCTGGGCAACGTTGGAAATCTGCAAGAAAAGGTCAATATAAGTATAATATAATATAATCTACATGATTGCATAATCCAACATCCTTTATTTTTAAATAGGTTCCAGAATTGGCTGGTTTTTGGCTCCTGACTCTTCTTCTCCAGTTTCCTCTGATTCTGTTCCAGCTTTTCAATGAGGCTGTTCTCATTCAACCTCTGGAGAGAGGAGTTCATATAATACTGGCCTTATTTATTTTTGCAGAGGTATACATTTGTATATATATTTGTGTATTTATATAGCTTATGATCCTTTAAATATTTTCCTAAGGAATTGTTTTAAAAAAAATACTTAACGATTGAAATTTTTTTTTTTTTTTTTCAGGCTCTTTTTGGATTTGTTGCCTTGCGTGCAATGGTCCGACACACTGAAAGTCGCTTCCATTTGCGACAGTTTGATGGGATTCAGGAATTGGGAACGTGACGAGACCTGCACTGATGAACTTGATCAAATATTCAATGTGGGAACACAAAAAAAGACTACAAGGATGGCAGTGGCAACCACTAGAGGACACATGTCAGTCATTGAGCTGGATTGTTACTGCGTTTGCCTTGGTGCCTTATTTTATACAAACAAATCTAGCCTTGTATTATATTTTGTATGTGGGAAAATAAATAAAAAAAGTTGAACTTTTTAAGACAAAGACAGAACACTAAACGAGAATGCTATAAACCACTAAAACATATTATTTATTGATGCTGAATTTAACAAAATTACAAATTTAATTTAAAAATCAGCTTCATTGGAAATCACTTCCACACATTATTTAAATTAGACATCACTTAAAAAAACCAAAACAAGAACAAATCCTGATCATCACACACACACACAAGGGGGAAGTTCGTATCAGAATAACTTGATTATACTAATTTTATTTATTTTTAGAAAATGGCTAAAAAAGTAAAAACAAGAGAAAAAGTCTTTGTTTTCCAGTATTCTTTCCCTTTTATTAAATGTACAAAAAAATTATGGACTGAACTAAAATGGTGAATGACATATGATTGCAAAGAAAAGTCACATTTTCTTGTGACTCAGGCACTTGGCTTCGCAAGAAAGCACCTCTTGCTCTCGTCATCTTCTTCATGTGCTTTTGCCTGGCTTGACCTGAGACTTCTGCGTGTGAGATGTTTGAGGAAGAACATCTGTGGACTCGTCCTCCACCTGCATGGACTCTTGAGGCAACTGCAGATGAAACCTTGTCAAGGAAATCAGCTGATGAGTTGACTTGCTACGATTGAGCAAAATGTGTATGCTCTCGACATACCTCTCCTCACTGCTCACTCAGGCTTTCTGTAGAAGCAGCAATTCTTCCAAAAACCGGAGTTTTCCTCCCTTTAGGCAGCCTCCCTAACCTCAGACTTCTGAACGCACCCTGGTTCCCAAACCGTTGAGCATGGCTATAGATAGAGGAACACACAATGATGGTGGTAAGAACGGCTGGTGACATTCTGCAGTCTGTGTGACAGGTGTCAAGCAAACCTCCAGAAAAATGATGAGTTAAACCTGTGCAAGTCAGGGAGGAAACATGAGCCATCTTGTTTCCTGATTTGGTCAGCGGCCCTCTTGGACTGCTCTCTATCTGATGATGCAAGGCCAGCCACAGCACCTGGTAACATGGGAAAAATGAATCGGGTTACAAGTATCGTAAAACACTGACAAAAATATTGGGAGGCTTTATTTAAGTCTCAATTTCACATACATTATGTTTGTCCAAGTATATCAGACGTGATTTTTGAAGAAATACTAAATATTTACCTTGTCCATCTGTCTTATGACTGATCCTCAGTGTTCCCATGTTGTCCAGTGGCATTACGTTTTTGACAGGGATTTGGGTCACTTGCATCTGTCTTTCCTGTCTGAGTTTCTGTTGACTGTGGGAAAAGTTCTTTATTTCTTATATTTATTTATTATTATGTTTCAAGACCGTTTATGCATTTAAATCTACATGAACAATTCATACATAATATATATTATGTATAGAATAATGTAATCGTGTATGCAAATAATGTTATATATATATATATATAGATATGTGTGTGTGTTTGTATATATATATATATATATATATACACACAGTATATATATACAGTCATGGTCAGAATTAATGGCACCCCTGGTAAATATGATCAAAACTGGCTGTAAAAAATAAATCTGCATTGTTTATCCTTTTGATCTTTCATTCAAAAAATTGCCAAAATTCTAACCTTTCATTGAAGCAAGAGAATTGAAAGTGGGGCTAAATCACATTATGAAAAAGAAAATTAGGCCCACAGCATTAAATATACAGCAGAGTATTTCATTTTACACATGGGGTACTTTTTTATCCCTGTGTGCACCAAACCCATCTTACGTGTTTGCTGCCAAAAAAGCTTTTTTGTTTTTGTTTCATCTGACCATAGAACCCGTCCCGTTTGAAGTGCCAGTAGTGTCCGGTACTTTTCAAACGTTCTATGGACAGAGGAACCAAAAAAATAGCTTTTTTGGCAGCAAACACGTAAGATGGGTTTGGTGCACACAGGGATAAAAAGTACCCAATGTGTAAAATGAAATACTCTGCTGTATCTTTACTGCTGTGGGCCTAATTTTCTGCCAGAGGTCCTGGACATCTTGTTCAGATACAGTACATGGCATCATGGATTGGATCAAATACCAACAGATAAAAAATCGAAACCTAACAGACTGTGCTAGAAATCTTATAACGGGCCATGTTTGGATCTTCCAACAGGACAGTGATCCAAAAACAAATATCAAAATCAAAACAAAAATGTGTCACTGAGCACAAAACCAAGATCTGCAATGGCCATCCCAGTCCCTGGCCTGAACCCTAAAGAAAATGAGTGGGCTGAACTGAAGAGAAGAAGCACCAACATGGATCTGGGAATCTGCAGGATCTGGAGAGATTCTGTATGGAGGAATGGTCTCTGATCTCTTGTCAGGTGTTCTCCAAACTCATCCGGCATTATAGGAGAAAACTCAGAGCTGTTATCTTGGCAAAAGGAGGTTGCAAAAAGTATTTAATAAAAGGGTGCCAATAATTGTGGCCAACGTGTTTTGGAGAAAAACATTTATTTCATAATGTGATTTAGCCCCACTTTCAATTCTCTTGCTTCAATGAAAGGTTAGAATTTTGGCAAATTTTTAAATGAAAGATCAAAAGGATAAACAATGCAGATTTATTTTTTACAGCCAGTTTTGATCATATTTACCAGGGGTGCCATTAATTCTGACCATGACTGTATATACTGTATATATTTGAGATTATTTATATACACGCATATATAAACACACACGTATATATAGACATTATTTTTATGCATACACTATTGTATACATTATTTATATAAAAAAATATACACATTATTTATAAAATAATATATATAATGTATGAATTATTTATCTAAATAATGTGTGTATATATTATTATAGTATTATGTACATTATTTATATGCATAAAGTTACATTATATATAATGAATTATATAATAAAATAGGTATATATACATATATATACTGTATATGCATACAATTTATTTATATGCATAAACACTTAAAAAATTAGCATAATATATTTATTTACATATTTTATTTATGTTGTATAATCCTGTTTATGCAAAATAAATAAATTATGTAAATAATATATATATATTACAAACTTGAAAAAAACTTGTAGTTGCTAAGGTGTTCTTGTATTATTACGCCACTTCCACTGTGAAGTGTAAATTGCCGTCATGTGATGTAGTTAGCCTACTTACCTCCTCTGCATAATGTCTGAAATATGAGATATTTCTGTGAGACAGCAAAATGATAAAGATGTCATCAGTGTGGTCAAAATGTTGATGAAAAGCTGTAAGTAAGTAAAAAAAAAGACATACCTTTGATTTCTGGTTGGGGTCTGAAATCGGGGTAGAAGGGCATTGTGTACGGTTGGACTGGTATAGTCAGGGCTCTTTCTCTGAAGGCTGGTACAGACGGACATCTTTTATAACCTCCAGTAACTAAAAGGGTCTGCCGTTGCAATTGCCCTTGGGGTGCAGATGAGGTAGTGTGCTGATTCGTTTTGTCCCCAGGACCAACTGAAAAACATGACATTTTCATGAAAAAAAAAACTTCATGAATTTCTCTTGACGGAAAGGAAAGCATACGATTCATTTTTTCAAATATATTTAAGTGTATCTACCTGAGACAGAGTGACGAAAAGATGAAAAACCATTGCGCAGGTTGCTGGCAGGCGCAACCTGGAATAAATAGGATATATTTTTGTTTGTTGTTTCATGTATTCTGTCATACTTTAAATGATTTGATGGTCACCTTATCTAGTCTGTTCCCCCAAAGATCTGCAACATTATCTACAACACCTATGCGAGTGGTGGGGTGAGGGATCCAAGACCTCACAGTCTGATTCGCCCTGACTGAACTTGGCACCTACACATCACAAAGAATATATCGTTTTATTGATTTTATTGAGTTTAAATCCTATTTCTTTGGAATTTTAAATCCTATAGCACCCATTT
Organism: Phoxinus phoxinus; assembly: GCF_949152265.1. NCBI lineage: Eukaryota > Metazoa > Chordata > Actinopteri > Cypriniformes > Leuciscidae > Phoxinus > Phoxinus phoxinus. The sequence continues at coordinate 18,878,442 of NC_136900.1, read as the reverse complement.
TTGTGTTTTTGCTGATCAATTTGTACCATACGCACACAAAGAATGTGGATTCATTACCTTTTGTTTCTTAGTGTCCTTCATGTAACCCATAGTTTTCTCTTGGATTCTCACTTCACTTGAGGGCACAGGATCCTTCAGAAAGGCATACAGCTATAATGATTACACTTCTAATTGAAACCGTATACTTACTTTTAAATACATTTATTATTTATGAATACATGTATTTATTTAAAGGGGCAATATGTAAGATCGCTTTTAAAATCAAGTATTAATCTCTTTTATTTTTTTTGTCAACATGTGAACAGCTTATAACAAAACCCCTTATAACAAAACAAAAAATCAATCTTTTAATGTTGTTTATATGGTGTTTTTAATATGCTTTAAGATAAGCTGAGTGCACATTCATAAGTCAACACCATTGCTGAGTATTTTTGTCCTTAAAACTGCAGTGAACCAAAGACACGGTTTGAAATCGCTGGTGTTTCTGACGTCACAAACTACATTGTAACCAATCAGGTCAACGTGTGATCGACAATGAGTGGATTTCTGAGCTGAGTGAGTGGAGGCAGGGCTAATTTGCATATTCATTGAACCACATATATTAAATGAGGCAAGGGTGTAGTTACATTAAAGCTATTTTAAGGCATGAAGATTTTTTTTTAAAATATAATCTAAACTATCATAACAGTGTATTTCATTACCTCATCTGTCGACATGATGCCGGTGAATTGCAGAGCTGATTCAAACATATCCACATCGGCATGAACATATGCTTTCTCACCGCTGTCATTTTTGTTGTGTGTTTAATGTTTATTTTGTAATAGAGAGGAAAGCACGCAGCACATATTTAACTACTTAACTACTTAACATATTTAATCACTTTAACGCTAACAGTATCGTTGCTATTTCAAACTTCTTTTTACTTCTAGACAAAAAATTTAAAGAACTTCGCCATGATTATATTGGGGTCTTGAATTGTGTTCAGTCTCTTGTATGTTATGTGTGCGTGAGTGCGAGCACAAGCAATAAGTTGCTGGCTGCAATTCACTTAACGGCCACCGGTTCCGCCACTTTAAATAAATAAATTAGATTCTTGTACCTAAACATTTGTGTTTTTTGCAGATTTTAGATCATAATCAATTAGAAATAACCTATAAAAATGCATGTTTAGTAAGACCTACCAAATGTTTGATGTTCCTGTGAATAATTGTGGGTCCTGCACTCTGTACTCGTTCTTGCCGGAGTCTGTTTCTTTCTTTACGGCTTCTTAGGTGTTTTTTCTTTCCCTGTTTTTGTCATACAAACCACAGAGCAATAAAGGCAAATTGAGAAAAATCGTCTTAAGGATGTCACTGAGAGGGTTTGCGGGCATACTGCACCTTGTTTGTGGCATTTAAAAGATGAACAGGAAGTCCATCTGATTCGGTACTGTTTGATCCACTTGTGCTGCACATAATATCAACATTGTGAAATAATTGATAGGGTTTGTTCTGACATAGAGTTATTAAATGTTCACAAGAATATTTTTTTAATGAAATGTTTCAAATAGTTTTTATTTGACTGTACTTTTACCTGGACTCGATGTCAATGTCAGACAGATCCTCTAAAGAATCCACTTCTCTTCCCAGCTTCCGTCTGACCTCTTGTCTCAATAACACCCCTAACTCCCCCAGACAGTGTGTAGTCTGTTTAAAATGTATTAAATGCATTTTTTTCAATCAGTTATGCGGTTTCAAAGCAATATTAAAAAGGAGTAAAGCTCAAAGACAGGCCACCTTGGCTGGGTCGGGGTCACAAAAGTCAAGCAGAGTGTCACAAAAGCAATGGCCCATTGATTTCAGGTCCTGCGTGCTGAAGTGTGTTCCTTTCCTGTCCCCTACAAATGAATACAAAACACATGAGCGAGCACAGCCAGGAAACAGTCTGCAAACCTTTCACATTTAAGAGTTAAACTACTTTTTTGATAACTTGAAGTACCCAATGTTGATCCTCCGAAAGTAGACTCCATAGTGTAGCTGTTCCTAATGCCTAGTCTCCACATGACGATGCGGCCGGTGCCCTCTTTGCTTTTATGCATTTTGAACTTGCAACTCCTAAAGGAAAACTAAAAGACAAAAGCATTCACTCAAAATTAAGAAAGTTGCATACATGAGAGACTATACGCCATGCGATTACCACAACGATGGCCATAGCTAACCTTGTCTTTAGCATTCTTGCTCATCATCAGCGGGAAAATGCGTTCTTGAAGACACCGTGAGACATCTTTCCGATCATTACATCCGTACATGAACACATTGCTTTTCCTGCTATGACCATGAAAGTCACAGTAGACCACCACTTCTCTTTCGGCAAGCAACCTGTGGGATCATCAAATTAGCCAGGTGTATAAGTGCGGTCACATTTACTATTGCCAAATCCAATCATTCCAATAGGAATCGTGTGATAGATTTCCTCATGCAGATTCCGCTCGTGTTCAAGTTGGTCACACGAATTCGCCGTGCCAACCAACAGAAAGCATGCTTTGAAAGTGACTTCTGTGTGCACCTTATTTCATGTTTAGCATACACAAGATATGTCACATTGGCATGCTAAAAGAGGTGCACGATCATCACTCACCTTTTCACCATGTTGCGAGTGTACCAAATACAGGGGAAAGAGTCGCGCAGCAGACTGCGGTAGTTTCGGTTCAAATCGCGGCCTGTGAGGGAGCAGCGGTAGTTTCCCACCACCACACCGTCAGGGTTTAGCATCGGTATAACCTGCGGACAGAACATCCGTTACTGTGGTAGTCCAACTGTTTACATTTCGTGAAGCACTTGGCATGAAATTTTCGCCTAAATCCATTCTCCATCCGTGCCTTGCCCTCCTTCCCTCACCTTAAATACAAAAATTTCCCTCAACAAACGCGCGTCAGGCAAGTCGCTCAGCAGGAACTCCAGAAAGCCCTGCATCATCCAAGAGCCGTTGGTTTCTCCTGGGTGCACCCGTGCCGTCACGACAACTGCCCGCTTGGCTTTCCGTTCTGCTAAGCTGCTGGACGGTGATGTTACGGTCAACACATACACCGCATTCCCCGCCAGACTACGGCAGAGCACCCGCAGTTTACAGTAAGCTGCACGGACAGGGTCTGAGATGACCTCATGCAGGTAATGCTGAAGGTTTGAATATGTATAAGGGTAGCAATGGGCCAGGTAGCAGGTGTCACCGTCATAAGGGAACTCCAGGGTCCAGGTGAGGGAGTACAGCGCTTTACCATCCTGCTCAAGGCTGTTTCTGTAGTACCTAAAAGACAGTGAGACAGCAGTTGGGTCAATAATAACACCCATCCTTTTTTTGTCCGGATCTATTTATTATTAAAAAATGCCATTTCAACATACAAAGACTTGAATACACCTCATGTTTGATGAGCATGTTTGTAATTTCTGAATTAAAACTAATTTTAATATTTTGTGGGGTGCATAAAGCCAATAATTTCAGTGTCCTGATATCATAAGGGAAAAATCATGCTTTGGTAAATCAAAATTATGACATAAAATGTCAAAATTAAGAGATACTAAGTCTTAACTATGAGATAAACTCTAAATTGACACAAAAGTCAATTATGACAAAAATAGCTTTTGTCATAATTACAACTTTATATCTCAATTTCGATTTGTTTATCTCATAATTCTAATTTACCCTCATAATTTCAATGTTTTATCTCATAATTATGACTTTAGTGGCCTGGTTTCACAGACAGGGCTTAGATTAAGCCAGGATTTAGCATTAGTTCAAAGGACATTTAAGTTCCTTTTAGAAAAGTGCCTTAGAAAAAAAAACCATTGGTGTGCATCTTGAGACAAAACATATCTTAAAACAAATATTTTAAGATATGTCAGTGCAAGTTGCTTTCAGTTAAAACAGCTCAAACAGAAATGGGCTTCCAACTAGTTTTTACAAATATTTTTCTATTTATTTATCATGGACATTAGAATATGATAACTGAGCCACATCTTGTGTCTTCACAAAACATTACAATGAGAACTTAGAGACAAATCACTATTTGTCACCTGATGTTGGTTCCTGCTCGATGCCATCCTTCCCTCTTCAGCCAGGCAGCGTGTTCAGAGTAGAGTAACGGGCGCATACCGGCACAATACAGACTGCTGGACTTCATCAGGTTGATGATGGTGAAGCGGTAGGTGACGCCTGCCCTCATGTTCCTCACCCGGAAGTAGAACCACTGAGTGTGCTTAGTGGTGTACAAGTCAGTACGCAAAGTCAGCTCATAGTCATACTGACCACTGGAACACCCAGATCAGACAGGTTTACATTAAATCACTGAAAAGACAGATACGTATTTATGGGAGTGTTTATAAAGCTGTATGACTCACACTTGCACTGATTTTTGTAGGTTTCCACTCTCAAAACGAGACTCAAACGCTAGCGTAGGCTCCTCCTGATGGTTGGCACAGGACGTGGCACTTTTAATGGGTCCTCTGCTCCCACCCACACGAGAGTAGGTGAAGTAGAAGGGTTTTGTGGCTAAAATGGTGCGGTGAACCAAGAAGTTAGGCTATAAAACCACAGTATGGAAGTAGTTAGAGGTTTTTACAATGAGAAAATATTTTTCTTACCTGGGTCTATGCAGTAGACAGTGTTTCCTCTCACCTCTCTGACTGGCATGGGAGTCTGCTCCTCACCCGTTGGCTGATAGAACGGCTCTGGCTCTGAGGGGTCCCATTCTGTTTTTCAGAAGATATATAAGAAATGGAGGGTTTAAAGCCCTCGTTTATGAATTAAGACACGCAAAAAGATTTTAAAAATCTAGTTTCAAAAGGGTGAATTTTAATTTTAAATGATTGTTTTCAAAAATGCTTTTAAATATATTTCGCATGGATTTTCAAAAAATAGATGTATTGTGAATTGTTTGTTCATGATTATCATCAGTTTTGGGTGAAAATCACATCAAAATGGTGATTAAAACAGGTGAAACTTGAACATTATAATTCTCAAATATGTTTTAAAATATTTTTTGCATGGTAAAATATCCATCAAAATATCTGATATTTTAAAAGACTTATTAACCTATGATATCATATCATGTTCATTTTTCCTGCATGTTGGTTTTGGTTTGATTTGGCATAGAAAAAAGAAGAAGAAAAATAAATATATATATATTATGTACTATATACTGTATATAAAACAAAACTACGGTACTGCTTTTTTCTAAGGAATAATAATAAAATATTACGTACATTTTAACGTGATTATGTTGTCCTTTGTTTTAAATAGGCTTTTTTCTTCAGGATCATTTTCATTTTTTGACTTTTCTCTATTAAATAATCCATCATCATCCAAAATTGCATTTTTTATGTACTTCTTTAAAATAAATTCAGAAAAATAGTGTCTTCTTCACACAAATCACTATAGATCCGGTATCAGTCTGACGTATTAATATACTATTTTAACTGTGTTAAAAAAAAGTTAAAAGTTATAAAGTTTTATTTTTGAACAAGCTATATTGATACCTATATGTTGTATTTTGTCACGGATCACTTCACATTCTATGGGCCAGCGGACGCCCTGGAATGGACAGGAGGTAGATGAGATTGTGAAGAGGTCCAAAGGGTCCCTTAGTCGTGGAATGGGCCGCTCCCCATCAAAGTCAAAAACAAGCTGCCGGGTTTTGAGAACTTTGTCTAAGCTGAAAAAACCTTGGGAGAGAAAGATATACACAGAGACATACCAATGCAAAATCTATTAGCCAACAGATATGCTGTAGTTAAAAGACATGTGAGAAGCATCCATCACCAGCAACGATTATCCACATTACCCATGTAACCAAGACACGTCACTGGTACATGCTCCCTAAAACAATTATGCGTTCTTAGTGTCTGAATCTTTTATAAAGGCAATGAATTTCAAATGGGATCTAACTGGTTAGACCTCAAGTGTTACGTATTGTGTGGCAACTTGAAAGAAAGAAATATGTGGCACAATTTAGATGGCAATGGTGATGTCACAGCATAGTCTTGTATGTTACAATATTTCAATTGATCATATCATGCTTCATTATGGAAGCCAACTTTCACCACATCAGAAAAACAAATCATGTTTTGGAAAATCATAATTGTGAGAACAAGTCATAATCATGAGATAAAAAGTCAAAGTTACGACATCATAAAATAAAATAAAACAAACTGAAAAAAGAAAAAATGCTTCATTTAGATAAAAAGTCAAAAAATGTTGAAATTATGACAATTAAGTGGAAAGGTCACAATTCGGATTAGTAGGTCATAATTCTTCACTACCATAATTATTACATTTTATATAATAATTTTAATATACCAAAACATAATTTTTAATGTGGACAAATGGGATTCCATACTTCATAATCATAGAACTGTCAATGGAGCCAGTTTTACATATTTACTTTGACATGGCTTGGGTTCCTCTTGTTCCTCTTCTAGGTTGGAGTCATTGCTCTCAGATGGAGAGTTGGTCGTGTCTGAGTTAGTTGAATCTTGGTTTTCCTCCCATTCTCTTTTGAAGGGGACACCAGAATGCACAGAGCCACCGTTGTCTATACAGAAACAACATGTGAGATAGAAAAATAATATGTAATGCTATATTAGAGGACACAGAAAATCTACTAGCAGTTTAACGTTAGCCCACCCAAAGATTGACTTGAATGACTTAACTTACCTGAGAGGAAGCCATAATGCTGAAGATGGAGAAAAATGAATCTCTCGTATGAATCATCTGGTTTCTTTTGTTCAACATGATAAGGGAACAAAGAAGTGAGTTTAAATACAAGCAAAGAGGCAGAAGGTTATCCATGTTAACAGGCATTGAGTATCAGTGAGCTGGCATGTTAACCTACAGTGGGTAATATTAGACTGTAACCGTAGATTGCAAAGCAGCAGTAAATTTTGAGCCATCACTCACCTGCATTCCCGAACCTCACTGCGAGTGGACGGGGGTCATTAAGTCATCGTAAACAACTGTACAGTTTACAAGCGCTTAACAAGATATCAAATAACACCACTGGTTAGTTGAGAATTCCTGGTTTTAATCCCCCAAGGAAAACTGCGTATTGTTCCAAATTAATATTTTAAAATGAGTATGGCCCTAGTTGAGAGCTAAACAGTTACACTTTTTAATGCAAATCTCATCGTTACAATTATTGTTGAGGCGCCCTAGACGCCATTTGTGTCACGGTTGCCATGGGCACGACGCACGTTTCCTGTGTAAAGCACGCTACAAAAACGTAAAGCAGAAAGTAATAAACACTAGTTGTGAAATATATTTTCCTTTCAATTTGTTTAATGTCTTTAGATAAATATGTAAATGTAAAATACAATAAAGGGGAAAGTAATATTTTGCTTTATAAATTAAGCAAAACTTGTTTTTTTTGCGCTGCTAACTTGGGGTCATGTGTTCATAAGTAACGTTAGCTCAAAGTAGTTCACCCAATAAAATAATTTAACCACCCTCAAGTTGTTATAAACCTGTATGAATTTATTTCTTCTGCTAAACAGAAAATAACACATTTTGAAAAAAATATGGGTAACCAGTTGATGGACCCCATTGGATTATTTTTTTCATACTATAGCTTTCATACTTCTACAATTAGAACTGTTGTCTTGGGAGCTAAACATACTATTTAATGAAGAATCTTTTTTTCTTTTTACTTTATTCGTTAACTTTTTATTTCACATAAATGTTTAAATAGCTTTAGTTTATGATAACAGCTCACATAACAGAAAACAGTTTCAAACAAAATATTTGTGGAAAAAAAGTTTATTATCTACAATGTAGAAAAAGTTCAATGGCTCTACAGCCCCAATTCAGGGAACATTTACACTGAACATCACAAGATTTAAAAGTAAGACATAGTGACCATGGCATCTTTGTTGCGTTGACTGTTCATCACACATCAGTGGGGGGGAAAAGAGAATTAGTTCACATATGAAGAATACTTTAAAGTGCAATGGAGAGGCCAAGAAGTTTCAACTATGGAAGTTTACAACCTGAAGTTTTAACTATGATTTTTTTTGGAAGCATGGCTGAAAGTCTTGTTAAAAGTGGTCAATTTGTCTGATCTGAGATTAATCTTAGCTGGATACAGTTACAGCAATGTAAAAGAGCAGAGATCACTGTACAGCTGATGTTCGCACCCTTGACATTGTACAAAACGTATAATTTTTTTTTAAGTTAACAATTCTGAGAAATTGAAGAAATGGAACAGTCCTTTAATATTGATTTCATTACGTTTTAATTTATAGACAAATCGTGCACAGGTTTCATAGATGGGATAAAAAAAAAAAAGTAGAAAGAAAAATTCTGTACATGTTTAACCTGGTTTCAGGTTCACTGCATCTTTAAAATAACTTTTGGACAAAGTATATAGTCACAAGATGATGTATTTGAATTTAACACCACGCAGTTTACCTAAAATAGGCTCCGACAGGTAATGTGCGTATATCAAAAATAAACATTCAAAGTCCACTGAAGCTTAGTAAGAGAGACAACGGCAAAACGCAGTTTAGTCCAACCAGCCAGAAGCGTTCAAGACTGATATTATGAACTCTGCATCTTTCTTTTTTTCTTTAACAGTCTATCCCTCCAGTCTTCAGGCAGTGCTTCAAAGTTAGCGTTCTTCCCAGCCTTCCCTCTGCAAATGAAGACAAAAAGACAAGTAATTAAACAATCTGTATTCCCTCTCAAATGTGTGTAGATAACCTTGGTATTTGATTCTTCAAACTTACGTTGAAAGCTGTTGCACTTTCCATTCCTCGATGCGTCTGCTGTTGAGCTGATCTCGATCTTCGTCGCTCGAGCTCGACTTCTCCTCTTCATCCAGCTCTTTCTGAATGCTCTGCCACTTCTTTACAAGGGACGGCATCTTCGTCTTGCTCTTCTTTGTCTTTCCGAAAATAAAATCACAGAAAATTATTCCCTATTCTTTCTAAAAATCAAATATTTAAGAGGGGAAAAAGTATAGTGGGCAAAAATATATATGTATTAAGTTATAAAAAACACACAAAAAAAAAGTAATAAAATAAACAAAAACAATACAAGCAAAACAAAAAAACTAAAACTAAAACCCCCAAAACAAAAATCAAACAACAAAAAGTAATAAAATAAAAAAATAGCAAAACAAAAACCCCAAAACAGCAACAAAAACTTTTTTTTTTTAATATATATATAAAAAAAATAAACGAGAAAAAAGAAAAAGAGGAAAACACCTACCTTCTCCTTTTTTAGTTTCTTGGTTTTATCTGTTAGGACTTTGTTTATGGGTTCCAGGATGCTGGGAGGTTGTGGAGCAGGAGGGGGTGGTAGGGGGGGCAGTGCTGGCATTGGTGGGACTATACTTTCTGTAGGCAGAGGAGGTACAACTGTAGCAGGCATCCCCCAGTAAGCATTACCAACAAGAAGAGGGGCTGTGAAAGAACGAGAGGAACATGAGGAATAACATCTTGCCACAAGACAGGACTTTTTGAAAATACAGATGTAATGTGTGAAAGTAATTTATTCTTACCAGCTGTGGCAATGGGTTGAGAGTAAAGAATGGCGCTGCTGCCGATGGTGACAGTTTTGGGCAGCGGGACTGAGCCCGGGGCCTTGCGTTTCTGTGCTTTAGCGGCGGATGCCAAGGATGCTGCTGCTTCAGCCGCCTAAGGAAGAGACATGAAAACGTATAGCTTTACTTTGCACTAAAGCACAAGCTAAACAATCTTAACTCAAGACAAAAAAAAGGTGACCTTGAACTCTTCTGTTCCAGGAGCCGGAGGCTCTGAGTCCTCATCCTCCATCTCCACTTCCTCGATCTCTCCGTCATCCTCGAGGGGTGGTGGAGGGGGTGGAGGTGGAGATTCAGGTGGTGGAGGGGGTGGCGGCGGTTGCTCTGTGGGTGGAGGGGGCGGGACATTTGGAGGAAGCGGAGGCAATGGTGGCTGAGGAGGCTGGGGAGCCAACCAATAAGACTGCACTTCTCCTAAAGTTCCTATTTATAAAAATAAATAAAAAGCATTCCATAATACATCATGCATGTTTATTATATTACTTTGCCATGATAAACAAAGGTGTGCGTGTATAATATATGCGCACATATATTATATATAAACAAAAAAATTTAACAGCACTATATATGTATAGTTTTAAGATATTAATATTATAATAGTCTTTTTCATATACAAATTTTGGCCCAGATAATAAATACTGACCAATTAAAAAAATATGAAAAATTACTATTGTAATTATTATTAAATATAATTAAAACTGTAAAATTACACTTGAAACATGCAGTGCATATATTTAATTAAAACTGCAGACTATGCAATTGGTGATTTTAACATTATTAGAATCTAAAAATCTTTTCATCATGAAAGAGGTGCATTCAAGTCATTGTATGTATAATTAGTATTTTTGATGTATTTTTAAGTAAAGATGTCATGACCAACAACCCTGACCTGTTAAAGCACCAGTGGTTTCTCCAGATGGTTGGCTTGTGTCTCCGGGTGCAGCTGTGGGCGGCAGGGGCGGCTTGGCTTCCTCTTCCTCCTTCACGACTGGAAACTCCCACTGGGAAGCATTGGTCCGCTCGTTCACATAGAAGTACCGCCTGTGCTCTCTAGAGGTGGAGAAACAAACACACAATGCGTCTTAGCAACTTTTCCCTCAACTGATTTCAAGGTCGTGAGACCCTTGGAGAGTCAAAGGGAAGGGGGGCTCTAGTTCCCTAATGAGGGAATCTTGAACTGGGCTTCATTGGGAGCCCAGAGGAGAAACCAGATTATAATGGGTGCACTAATAAAGAACCCACCTTAATCATTATAAAAAAAGAATAAAAAATAAAAAACATGGCAAAAAAAATTGAGAAATCTCCAATCCTGAAAAGTTACCAACATCGTTACAAATCATGGCAATACTCACACTGACAGTGACAAAACCCCTCCGCTAGATGCCTTAAGGCAGGCATCTTTAACAGAGGGTAAAAGATAACATTTTTATTTAACAATCATCAAGAGCATGGAAAAGAAATCCAGTAAAACAATGAAATAGATTGGTCTGACCTTCAGGCTCCGAAGGCAAGGCATCGTCTTCCTTTACTGATGCTCGTGTGACACGCTGCTTCCACATGGTCACTCATTTCTCCCATCATTTTGGGGGCAGTCCTGCAAAGTTCAAAGCTCTCGCACGCGCAACCACCTTCCTAACCCTTTTGACTGACTTTGAGGGGAAGAGATGGGGCCCAATTCTTTTGGTGGTCAGGCTGGCTCTTTAGAGACGCTCCCTTATGAGGATTACCTTCTGTCTTTATCCGTGCTCGTAAACACTCCCCAGTAATACAACCAAGTGCAAATCAGTCGCGCGTTTTGTCATAGCGGCGGAGGCAGTGTCAATCGTCACATGAGGAGGGGGACTTTTAGGGAGGGGGAGTGATAAGGATGTGAAAGGTAAGGAGCGCGTACCTGTCCCAGTGGCAGGACCAGCCTTTGGGAGTGGCGTTAAGTTCGTAATGTTTTATGTGCTCGGCGGCTTCTTGCAGCCTGCGCCGGAGATAGTTTCCGTTCAGAGCGCCCTCTCGCCAGTCTGCGATCCGCGTCTGGAGGAAGGGAAACAAGTCGAAGCGCCACTTCAATACATCGATCGGAAGCATAAACAACTAACTGCGCTTATGAGCTTTTTGTCTGTGTTTTCTTACCTCCGTTTGCAGCAACAGCAGTTGAAAGTTCGAAATGGTTTTCTTGTCAATTCCCAAGAACTCCATTTTGCTGGTGAGTGTGTTGGCAAGCTCTCCGATCTGAAACTAAAACAGGCGACATGGACAACTTTAAAATAAAGACCATTGCGATCACACTACATTTCATATCAGTAACTGTAACTTGTAGCTCATTTTCTCATAGTAGTAGCATCTATAAGGTATACCAGAAAGCTTTAAATTTCGAAATCAGCATATTAGAATGATTTCTGAAGGATCACGTGACACCGCAGACTGGAGTAATGATGCTGACCCCAAACTTAAGTAAGCCATTACATTGACGATAGATTGTAGGGATGTACAATATTTTTAATGATATTGTTATCGGCCCAATAAGAAAATTTGGCAGATATATTAAAGCCTATATTAATATTTCAGCTGAGAAACTCCAGATGCGCATTGTTCGCCATGATGGTTTTAAATTGCTTGAAATATAATTGGAATCACTTCAAAAAAGAAAAACACAGCAGCAAGCAAGTCTGTCAAACAGGCTACATAAAATTATAATGAGAACATTGTAATTGTGTGCTTGGGACATGGCTTTTAATGGTGAGACTTGTTTTTGTAATCAGGCTCCCTAAATTATATAAAAATTTGAATTTACATTTATCGACCAATATATCGGTTATCAGCTTTCAAATACCATATATAGAATTATCGACCAAAATTTTCATATCAGTGCATCCCTAATAGATTGTGAAAAAAATTGTTATGTGCAGTTTATTTGCGCACAATAAGAACAGGGACGTGTATTGAAAATACCTTGAGGTCCTCTTCTTCCTTCTGAAGAGCTTTGGTTACAGGCTTCTCCTTTTCATCTTCTTCTCCTTGCTTCTCAGCCGTTTTGGAATGTGCTTGAAATGCAAAAGGTTCAGTAAGTCACTCATTCATAACGATGTACAAAACCTAATTTCTGTAAGGTTGATTACTAAAAATATAGAATTCTCGATTTCAATCGATTCTCATTTTTATGAACCATTATCGATTCTTAAATCCCAAGAATCGATCTTTTTTAGTCTGCTGTTTTCAGGTGATGAATGAACAGAGCTTTTCGTGCCTCCCATTCAATAAATCGCAATAAGCTTTGTGCTTTGTTACGGTTGAGATGAAACAAAGTCTCTGATTTCAAATTCTGTCCATTTTATGAAATTCAAACAATAAATACCGCTTTGGCGCTCTTTATTGTGGCGTGACGAATCGCTGTCGCCACCTCAGTTCATGCGAAGCGGCACGTGAACTGATCATCTCTTCTTCTTTACTACTAGTTACAGCACGAAATAAACATGAATGAACATCAGAAGGTATGTTGAAAGATGCAGTACAACTCACCAGAATCCCTATCACGTCACATGTAATCTCTCAATCAGTGCTTCAACCACGGGAAGACATCAATAAACCAGCTTATAAACAATGTCACGTAATATTGCATTTACCTCAAAGCCATTCAGTGACCATAAACTAGAAAAAATTTACCTAGAGAAGCATTTTGCTAAAAATATACTATGCACTATATTACATATTTATTAAGTTTTACTGTTCTTCAATATTTAATGAATGTTTGAATAAATCCATCAAATGTTTATGACAGCCACCTTTTAAGTGTTTATATTTCAAAAAACACTTTTGAGTAGAAACAATTCTGTAATAATAAAGTTAGTATAATAACTTTATTGCTATAAAAACGTCATTGTGTGTAATTTAACTGTTTGTATAAATCCGTTATTTAACCTTCAATATTAGAGTAATGACCGAATCCATGTTTAGTTTACAGTACTAGTTAGTTGAGTTTTTTTTCCTGAGAAAATTTGCCATGTAGCTGATATATAAATGAATCGATATTGAATCGAATCACAAGTTTGTGAATCAAAATAATTTCCAAACTTCAGTTATTCCTGCGAATCTTTACCGTTGTCTGAGTGCTCTGGAGTGGCCCATCCCGCTTTGTCCGAGCCCCGGCTGCTCGAGTCAGGACTTGGCGCACGGATGAAGGCCGTCTTCCATTTGCTCTTCTTCACGAGTAAATTACGAGGCCCATCCTGACTAGCTTCAGAACAGGGGCTCGACCCACCGGCACTGCCGTCTCCTTCCTCCAAGGCACGAAGCTCAGCCTGCAGAAGAACAAACTTTCAATATCACCATTTCAAAACAGAAACATTATATTTTAAGTAATAAAATACTAATTAATTGACAATACTGGCTCATGAAAATCAGACCAAGATGTTTACATGATGCATTCATAATCAGAATATAGGAATATTCATATAATATAGCCTAATTATTTATAATTATGCAACTCACTTTTTTCCTCTCCAGTGCTAATTCTAGTTCCATGGTGTCTTCTTCTGCCTCCTCCTCCCTGTCGGAAGATTCTGCTGAGTGGTTCCTGCTGCGCTGGTTACTCTGACTATCCGTGTCCCGGGGTGCTGGGGAGTCCGAAGACGGAGTGGCTTCTCCCTCTAGTTCCTGGGCGGCTTCTACAGTCTCCTCTATGGCCAGCACCTTCTTTCTCCACTTCTCCTCTGCCTCCTTCACCTCTTCTGGGATGAGAGGAGCAAGAAGAGTAGCTGCCACCCCTCTCCTCTCTTCTTCCTCGCTGGTCAAAGCCACAACACTCTCGATAACTTCCTGTGAGGATAGAGGAAGAATTACACCAATGACCAAACTGTAAAAATAAAATAATTTCTAGTAGTTTTCCCATCCCATGCAATTAAGGGGGAAGTCGCAAAGGGAAAAAAACTCCTTGCCTTCTTTTTGGTTTCTCTCTTAGATGCAGGAGCAGCTGCAACAGGCGGTTCAGTATAACCGCTATGATGTGCAACACCATTGCCATTTACAGATGAGCTGTGGAAAATAACATTCCAAGTAAGATGAATCTCAAATACACAATAATCACATATATATTAATATATACACACACCTTTAAACTAAGATCACTTCAACTAAGAGTAATAATACATGATAAAATTCCTATATATTGTACATACATAATTTTATATTCACTTGAATATTTATATAAATGTTGCTTTTGCTGCACTCACCTGCCAGTGTAATGTGGACTCTGCATCTGGTCTGCCAGGTAATGCGGAAGCTCCCAGGCCACCTCATTGGTCTGAGTATTCCAGTAGTAGTAACAGCCGGTATTTTCATCCCACACTTCCTGCCAATCACCCATCTCCAACCCAGCTACAACATCCCCGAACACAAGAAAATACGGATTAACTCTCACGTTTTTAATTATTTTGAGATTGATACTCTATGTAGGAAACCAAACCAGTCAACTAGAAAACGTACCTCCTGCGAGGGAGTACTGAGTGTTGTATTGAAATTCTTGAGTCTGCTGGTCTGTTTTGGGTTCGGGGCGAGGAGGAGTTGGGGCTGGTGCGCTTGTCTCTGTCCCTGACTCAGGTGTCTGGGCTGGTAGGGTCGTAATTGCATCAATTTCCTTTGGGGAAGACATATGATAACCCATGTTGATAGAAAAAAAGATAAGATAAACTGTGCATAAATCAACATGTCTTGTCTTAAAGGGTTTCTTCTTCTTACTCTCACATCACTCAAAACTTGTGTAATAATGGTAGATTTTCAGCAAATCGACTAATTTACGTAATCTATGTCGATGCGTAATTCCAGCCCTAATATAAAGCAATTGTGTCTCTTCAGAAGACTTTGATTACACCACTTTATTATGAACGTTTTGAAGCATCAAGAGTTTTGGGTGTATAGACTTTCAACGGAGGGGCAGAAATCTTTCAGATGTCAAAAAAATATGGGGTACCGAAGATAAACGAAAGCTGTGTGAGTTTGGAACAACATGAGGGTAAGTAATCGATGACAGTTTTCAAATTTGTGAATTAACCCAAGTAGCCCATGACTTCACTCACCGCCATAAAATTGGCAAGTGTGCTGTCAATGTCTGCAGACTGGTTAAGTTTTGCCTTGGGGACAGTCGAGGTGTTTTCCGCCGAATCTTCATCTTCACTGTCTTCATAAGCTCCAAGCAGAGATAAACCCTCTACAGAGCAAATACAAGGACATTTGTAGTACATTAAATTCAAATTATTTAACCCATAAATAACCCACTAATCTTTAATAGTGTGTGTGTGTATAGATATATGTATATTTATGTGTGTGTAGGCCTATATGTGTGACATTATGATATGTATTCTTGCAATATTATTCTACACAATGGTTATATTATGTAGTGACAACAATTTGGTATAACTTACGTGTGGCCTTCACAGCTGGTGTATTCATTACAACATTAACTTCTCTTTGCACGTCTGTGTTTCCCTCAGGTTCGTCTACAAAAGTAAACAGCCAGATTGTTAAAAACATTTCAAACATTTATGACCAAATTGTCCTAGTGCGGGTGAATTAGCATGTTAGCTAACGCTTTGTCCTTAGCGCTGTGCTGCTAACTCCAAATGTGGCTTATAAATGACTTAAATAAGAAACATACATCTTTAATATATACAAGTAAATCGTTAAGGATGATTTTATGTTGTTTATGTCATAACCAGCTTGACAAGTACTAGTATCAGCAGGCACATTTTTCGGTTAATCGGTAACGTTACCATTGTGGCTAAAGCTAAACTTGACAAATGGCTATTCAAAAGGTATGAACAGAACCACACAGTTTGTCTGTGGTTATTAAACAATTTAACTCATACCACAACAAAACAAATATCATAACGTTATTTGTTGTAACGTTATTATGATTAACGTTAGCCAAATGACGCAAATGTAAGCCAACTAGTTTACTAAACAAACCCGTTTTCCACAGGAATGTTTATCTTAAAATGGTTTCGTCTTGCTCCATGTTTTGTATTTGATTCTACCGAAGACTTTATACGACTTGAATAATGTCTACTGATCTCTTTCTCGCCCACCTTCGGATCCAGAGGCGACCCCGTCCTCTCTAGCGGCTCCCGCGGCGCTGCGGTTCGGCCCGGGCGGTGAGAGCTGTAATATGGTTCTCCTGCCGGTGCCTGTGCGAGTCTTCTTCCCCATCACTGCTGTTAGCAATGGAGCTCCGCTCAATCTCAGTCAGCACTGTGTGTGTGGAACAACTGATCGCTCTTTCCAAATGGCTGATTGACTTCGTGTCCTTCAAAATAAAAGTTCTTATAACTTTTATGACAGCGTTTTGTCGTTCTTCCTGCCAAACACATACATTTTTTATTATTATTTATTTACCTTTATTTTACCAGGGAAGGAATATTTACGCAAATGTTGTAAACAGCTGTGTATAATGAAACCGTAGGCTATTTAATAACAAAAAAGATCCGATGATCTTCGTTTATATCTTACTTTTGTATTATTACGATGGGAGACTTTAAATTTGTCATGTTGTGAAGCTGCTGCGTAAAAAAATGTATTTGTTTTTTCATGCTAGCCTATGTTTGTGTGTGTGTGTGTGTGTGTGTGTGTGTGTATATATATATATATATATATATATATATATATATATATATATATATATATATATATATATATATATATATATATATTATATTTATACTAGATTTAGAAAAGCCTACTGTTAACTGCAGATCAGGTATTTGCGATAATATCTTCCCCCGTTTGCAAAGACAATGCTTAAGCTAGTCCCAGTCTAAAATGCATGTTTGAGCTGTCTTAAAAGCGACTTGCACTGACATATTTAAAATATGTTAGTAGGCCTACCATTGTTTTGTCTCAAGTCACGATGCACACCAGTAATGTTTTTATCTAATGCACGTTTATAAAGGCTACTTAAAGGGGTGGTATAATGCCCTTTTCACAAGATGTAAAATAAGTCTTTGATGTGCCCGGAGAGTGTATGTGAAGTTTTAGCTCAAAATATCCCACACATATTTGTATATAGCATGTTAAAATTGTCACTTTTTGAGGGTGAGCAAAAACGCACCGTTTTGTGTCTGTCCCTTTAAATGCAAATGTACTGCTGCTCCCGGCACAGAGGGCGGAGCTTCGAAAGCTCGTGTCCTTTTACCTCATACAAATATGCACTGAAAATTTCAATCACTTTGAGCCTTTTATATTAAAACCAGAATCAGACAATGATGGAGATAATCAAGAAGAGGTGACAACATGTAGAATGCAACAGGACATTTCTGAATGGTTAGTTGACGAATTTATGTAGCTTATGTGTAGTTATCTTCTAGTCATTGATTAGCATATTCTGTCATGATAATCATAAATTATTTCATAAATCAATTTCTTTAAAGGGGTGGTAAAATGCCCTTTTTACAAGATGTAAAATGAATCTCTGATGTCCCCAGAGAGAGAGTGTGTGTGTGTGTGTGTGTGTGTGTGTGTGTGTGTGTGTGTGTGTGTGTGTGTGTGTGTGTGTGTGTTAGCAGCTCCAATTATGCAGACACACACTAAAATGACAGAAACTGTTCTGCCTTTTATGTTTAAACGGAGTCAGACAATGATGGAGAGACTCAAGAAGTGACAACACGTAATGCAACAGGACGTCTCTGAATGGTTAGTTGATGAATTTATGTTGCTGATGTGGCGTTAACTATCTTCAATTAACGTATTCTGTCATGATAATCTATAAATCGCTCATATAGGAACTGTTGTGAGATGCACACAGAGTGACTTTCTATTGCATGTGAAAAGACAGATGCTAGTTTGAGCTGACTCACAAATGTGCTCGACTACAACAACTCCTCCTCTTCTCAACATGGACTGCGTGTTCCCGGGGGCGGGGTTTATGTAAATTTTAGGGTTGGTAATGTCATGTAGTCCCTACCAGGTTTGTTGTAGTCCTTAAAAAACGATTGCTTTAAAAGCAAATATCTCCCTTTGCTTTGATCTTTGAGCATTGTAACTTTGCAGATGTTGTTTATGCTCAAACAGGAACATTACACACTGACTAATGTTAGAAAAGTGAAATCATAATCAACCACCCCTTTAAATATGCAAATTTTACTCAGGCCTAATCCTGGCTAATTCTGAGTCCTGTTTTGAATATGAGACCTGCCTTTATGTTTAATTTACTAGCCTAAATACATAGGCCTAATACCATTGAGTGACTACATTATTGACAGGTTCAATTTTGTAAATACACATAAAAATATACATAATTTGAAACAATGTCTGATTGCTTTTAATTATTCTGTCATCCTTTGTTGGCTTGTTCACATATTTTTAACCCGTGAATATAACAGTGTTCCTGCTTGACTTCATATTACAGAGCAGGAGCATTATAGAGGATGATTAAAACCTATTAAGAGTCTTACATCAAAATGGAGACCCGAATCTGTTCCAGAAAATCTGCATTATTTATGAACAGGGGCACATTGTTAGAATTGTACAATTTATCATTGACATGGCCAACCTCACTGAACAGATTCAGAAATCCGGTTATAATTCCTGGCTGAAATCTGAGACTACTTTCTACAGAAAATGTTTAGGTTGCAATTTTGGAAAAACAAAATTGTAGTCCTGAAAAACGTTTCTTTTTCCGAAGAAGAAATGTTGCCAATACTGTAAAACACTGAAATTATGTAGCAATCATAAAAGAAAGAAAGACGTTGGCACACTTCATATCAAGAAAGCTGATACCCTTTAATTTAAATATTTGTGTTACAAATGGCAGAAAAAAATATGTGAAAATTAAATATTTTAAATTCATAAATATAAATACTTTTACTCTAATATCTAATATATGTCCCAATTATTTATTATGAATCTGATTAATATATATTACAATTATTTACATTTAAATAATTTCTATACACCTCTATAAATCTACTATAAAATATATACTAGTGCCGATCTCACAGACCAGATTTAAGCCTAGTCCTGACTAAAATGCATGTTTGAGCTGTTTTAACTGAAAGAAACGTGCACTGGCACACTGTAAAAAAGAAAAGAAAGAGTTGCTGCCTTAGACTAAATTTTAAAGTACAACCAACTTGGATGTTTAAGTCATTGTAACTTAAATTACATTAAACTGATTTAAAAACTAGTTGAATCTTGTATAACTTGTGAAAAAAGTGATAAAACTTATTGTGATGAGTTAAAGCAATGTAAACGCAACTTATTGATCATACTTTTTTTTTTACAGAGCATAAATATCTTATGTCAGTGTCTCAAAATGACAAAAGGCCTAACCCTGACTTAATTTAAGCCTTGTCTGTGAAACCAGGCCTATATCTATTATAAAAACGATAAAAGATTATAGAGATATAATTGTCTCTTTTCACCCTATTCAGCAGTCGTCCTCTGCAGTTTCAAAAACTCATCATTATCTTGATGCTCTTTGTATCATATGGCTGTTTGCTCTACGGTTCCTCACTGATCTTCTTCACTCGATGTCTTCCAGTGATCCCTGGACCTTCACGCTTGCTTGGACAACATTTCCATCACCCTCGTCTTCCTCATCATCAGAGCTGTCGGCCCAGCGCCCGACCCGTCTCACGCCCTCAGCCACCACGGGTGCGTTCACGCAGGGATTGTGGTCGTAGATGACGAGCTTCAAGCCTCTTAAGTAGGCCAGCGACGGAAACTGCTGAATGCGATTGCGGTCCACATCGATCACCTCCAAGTAATGCATCTTCAGCAGGACAGGAGGGAAGTCGTTTAGAGCGTTCCCCGCCAGCCAGATGCTGCGCAGCTCCTCCAGTCGCCCGAGCTCGGAGGGTAAACTACGCAGCTGATTGTAGCCCAAATGAAGGGTCTTGATGTTGGGAAGCTGGCATATTACTCGAGGGAACTTGGTGAAGCAGTTGGTCTCCAGCCACAACGTTTTAAGCTCGGTGAGTTGCCTCAGCTCCTTCGGCAGCCCGTACAGTCGGTTATTACCGAGGTAGAGGATGTTCAGCTGAACGAGGCTGCATACGACCAGAGGAAGCTCATCGAAACGGTTGAAGTCCAAGGCTAGAAGCTGGAGCTTCTGCAGGTTTCGCAGCTCCGACGGCAGGTTGCTCAGGTGGTTGTCGCTTAGATAGAGTTTGACTAGTTCATTGAAAGCAGAAGCTCTGGCTGGAAAGCGCCGTAACTGCCGGCTACTCAGGTCTAGAGTACGATCAAGCGGCATCTCCTTCAAGTCGCCTACTAAGAAGTGTTGACATCTCTCGGAGGGCACGAAGGCCACGGCACCCCGCACAACATTTCCCATCTTCTCGGCCCACATTCATGGTCTCTTGAATCACAATATAAGGGCACACAAGGGTCAAATATAAAGGTTTCTGCAGCAATGCTATCCACTCTTAAAAATAAAGGTTCTTTATTGGCATTGATGGTTACATAAGAAGAACCTTTAATCTATGGAAGAATGTGAAAGGTTCTTAATGGAACCAACAATGCCAATAAAGAACCATTAAGAACCATTATTTTTAAAAGTGATACGAATGACACAATGAAAAGACTAAATAAAAACTTAAATATTCCTTTCTTCTTACCAGGTTGCCGAAATGTAGATCTTCATTTACCATCCAGCTTTTTTTGTCAGAAAGACTGAGAGCGCAAAATGGGCGTCAGTGTGGTGTTTCGTGCTCCTGTGTTCTGCTGACACCTCTGCCCTGCCAGTCGCCGAGAGCACCAGAGATGACATCCAGCATGCTCCTCCCCATTCCGGATAAATGATTTCTTCCAGCTCTGGAAGGTGGAGCTGGCCGGGAGCTGTGATAAGCCTAAAGGTGTCTTGTGATTAAGGAATTTGAGGGTCATCTGAGACCTTCTATTTAGGCGCTTTTATCTCAAGTCAGGACCCTCTGCATAACTGAGACCACTTGAGTGCACCACCCCAAAAAGATAAGACTCACCCAGTTATGGACAACCAGTAGAGGCTGTCAACATCACATGGCATGCCACAGTATTTGGTTGGGAAAGTTTAAGAGTAAGAATGGGAAATAAAAAAGAGGTTTTTTTTCATAATCAAACTGAATATAATGTATAATAAAAAAATATCCTGTTAAATTTACGGTAAAAACGGTAAGCTGCTGTGGTTGCCAGAAATTCACCGTAAAAATACTGTGACAGTTTATCCAGCTTTATAGAATGCCTGTATATTTTACAACTTATAACTGTGTATTTTACTAAGTGATATATTGTTAATATACATACGTTAAATGACAAAAGCTGCCTTTTTATCGTAAGACGTTAACCACCACAATACCACATGATGAACCAAGGTTTGTAATTGGCCTGTTCTTACAATATAAGGCCAAACATACAAAGACAAAACACCATCAGGGTAACATACATGACTCTAAAATAATGCAGTACACATTAACTACATAACATAAAATGTAACACAAAGGAGACTAATGTACCTTACTGATAACAAAAATAGGAAACCAAATTATTTATTTAAATGATCATATGTGATGTGTAAAACAGGGACTTCTGGGAATGTCATTTCAACAGTTGTATTACTGTAAATTGTATGGTAATTCATAGTTCATAGTACTTGCAAAAAAACATAAATTTGACAGTATGTTACAGTAAAATCACATAGGTAAACAATTATTTATATAGGTATACAATTCTTTCAATTAACATGTTTTGCATTCTATATATATATGTGTGTGTGTTTGTATATATATAGAATAGAATAATAGAATAGAATAAGTATAATTTATATATACACACCCACACACATATATGTAATTTTTATTAAAATAATTCAAAATCATAATCATAAATTATGAAACGTAATTTCAATGTAAGAAGTTTTTTTTACAAATAGGATGGACGACAAACAAAAGCTAAAGCCTTCTATTCAATAAATTCACAGAATTTCATTATTTTATTAATGCTTTTGGCTTCATTATGATTTTTTTTTTTACATAACACAGTTTTACATAAAATCATAGATTATGTAGAGTAAAAAAAATAGGATAATAATGCATTTTCACCATATTTTATGCTGCGAAAATTAGATTAGCAGCACTGAAATGGTATTATCTATGCTTATGCTATACATAGCAATTGTATGCCCAGTTCCAGTTTTTGAGTAAAACAAGTTCGTAGGTTAACATTATTTAAAGAAACACCTTTAATGTGATAAAACACCACACTGTGTGGCTGTACTTTGGGAGAATGACTGGTTGACTGTACATAATCCATTATTTACATGCTGCTTTCGAGTGTTTTCGAAAAAGGCCTTTGTTTGTAACTCCCAGTATTAAATCTTGAAAACATCCCATTTCTGTATTACACCTCAAATTATGAATTCTTAATCAATGTTACCTGCACTTGGCTGCAGATGTAAAAAACAAAAACAAAAAAAAACATATTCTGTAAGATTGTAAGATTTTCTGTATTCTAAGCAGGGCTTGTTAAATGGCAGACTACAAAATATTATTATAAAATATCATAAGTGCAAAATATAAACTAAAATCAAATGAAACTGTGCTGGTGTGATGTTTCAGGTATAAAAAGAAAGACTAGAGTGTAATGGTGTCATTCTATTACAACATAATAAAATTCCCCTGTAGAGTCTCTAATATCCAGCAGAATGAGTCCAGCACAATTTTCAGTCTAGTATGAAATAAACTGAAGGTCAAGGGGTCAGAGGGTAAAGGCTATTCCCCCAGCATTCTCGCCTGTAGGATACACAGCCATCTTGGATCTGCGAGGAGAGGGTAAATTAATGCGGTTAGTCAATTTCATTTTCACCCTAAAAAATACATTGCACAACAGGGTTTGCATCGCATATACAGGGCCAAATGAACATTTGCAGCTTTATGCGTTTATCCAAGCAGATAATTAGTTGCTGAATGAATGCAATGACACGTTTGCACGGCTTTACTGGTTTCTGTTTTTGTTCTGGAGGCCAGAGTTAGCCGACTAGCGCTGAGTGCTAACAAAAACAGTCAGCCGAGACAGCGGCCTAAACCATTTCAACAGATAGATACATGCATTATGTATGTCTAGACATCTAGTATAGAACTGAAACGTCATGACTAATATAGATTAAATGGTTCAATGTGTTTTGGTTTTCATTAATCTTTATTTAAGCCGAAAATGTCTAGTTAGCAGCTACATAGCTATCGGCAAAGCTAACTAGCTGACATAAATGAGAACATTTCGCGACATGCCATTGTTTATTTTACTTATTTATCTCTGCAATTATGTTCGTAACACCATAACACGTACGAATCAGTTTTAATTTTTTGAATAATGTTACGGTGTATTGAAATGTGAGTTTGTTAAAGTATCTGGCTAGTAATTGATGTTTCTTTATGGATTTAGCTGGTGTTTTAAGCTGATTTAGTGTTTGTTGTCAGGTGTCAGTTCAGAAAGCGATATTTGTTTTGTTTTCCAACCATACACCAAATATCTGCTGTGTTTTGAATAGATGAATACATTATTTGTTCAGTAACGTACCGAAATAGCAGGACTATGCTCTTATACCATACGATTTTTCGCTATATTACAGTAAAGTTTAATCTTTCACTTTAGGTGTAAATTGTGCTGAAGAAAAATATATATATACTGTACGTTTTCATAATGCTCAGTAAAGCAGCTTATAGCCTTAGGTCTTGTTCTGCAGTGGTAATTCATTATTTATTACAAGTTCTCAGTATTGCCATATAGAGCTGGTTAATGATGTCAACTAGATGTGTGCAAAGATAATCTGATATGATTTTGCTTCAGATAAGGGTGATCAGTAATTAAATATCTTGGTTTTAACCGTCTCCTCTTTTTCCGTAGGTGACAAACGGAATGTTCAGTGCAACGAGAAAGAAGTTTGTTGAGGGGGTCGAAAGTGACTACCCGGATGAGAGCATGTACTATGGCCAGCAGTCAATGTTCCCGCATCGATCGGAGAAAGACGTAAGAACAGTAGTTGGTTAATTCTGATTATGTCCATCTTGTCTAATGTTTTTGTTGACCATAGGTCCGATAAAATTACAACATATTACATTATTATTGGCTTATTTTACATGCACTGCGAACATTTCAACTGAGCTGACCACCATAAAATACGTTAAAATGCTTTAAAATGCTTAAAATATATTTCTTTGCAATAGTCCTTCATAAACGTATATATGGTTCAAAACATTACTGATAAAAATTACATTATAGAAACTAATGTGAATGCCACTATAATGTCATAATTTCCAGACTGTTGAAGTTGGTAGCGTGCCAATAAAGAATCATGGCGGGAACAAATTATGACTACAATTTAGCTGTTTTGTATTTCCCATCATTCTGAATGGCAACATAACAGAGATAAAGTACACAGATAAAGCATCCAATACACATCTAATGTGCGTCATAATTTGTTTTTATGTTGCATTAGTGCTAAAAAGCGTCTTTCATTTGTCAGAAAGGGAACTAGAGAGAAATGTAAATTAGAAATATACACTACCATTGAATATATATATATATATATATATATATATAGTAAAGAAGTCAATAGTTGTATTCAGCAAGGATGCAATAATCAAAAGTGACTGTAGAGACATGTGATGTTACAAAATATTTCCATTTAATATAAATGCTGTTCTTTTGAACTTTCTAGTCATCAAGGAATCTTGGAAAAATGTTTCACAGTGTCTACGAAAATATAAGCACAACTATTTTCAACATTGATAGTAATAATAAATGTTTCTTGAGCAGCAAATCATCATATTAGAATTATTTCTGAAGGATCATGTGACACTGAAGACTGGAGTATTGATGCTGAAAATCACAAGAATAAATTACAATTAAAAAATAATAACAATAATATATTACCTATCAAATAAATGCACCCTCGCTGAGCATAAGAGACTTCTTTCAAAAATCGTACCTTCTATAACTTATAGATGTGTGTATATGAAAAAGGTTTCAAATGTGTGTGTTTGATAATGTCAGATCTTGTTTACATGGTATAAAAAAAAAAACTTGGTTTACAGATGCTGCCATCTCCCTCGCCGTCATTGTCAGGTCAATTGTCACAACTTGGTGCGAGTTTGTATGGTCCGCAAAGTGAGTACAAGTCTTCGATCTGGCTTATTACTGATAAGTTGTTGTGCTTCTCATAAAAGCTTCTCATTTTGAGCACCATTTGATCAGTGGTTCTTAATTTGTAGGTGCACTAGGTTTCTCAACAAGAGGTATGAGCAACAACAATCCTCAACTGAACCGGAGTTTAACACAAGGCACTCAGTTACCGAGCCATAGCACCCCAACCACAGGCGTCCCAACAATGTCCCTCCACACACCACCGTCGCCGAACAGGTACGCCATCTCCTCCGTGTGATTTATGTTGTGTGGGATGACGTGATCTGCTAAATCCCTGCCTTGCTGATGTTTCCGCAGGGGCATCCTTCCCATGAACACCAGGAACATGATGAGCTCGCAGGTAGGGCAAGGCATGGGTATGAGCGGCAGGACCAACAGCATGGGCAGCTCTGGCCTGGGCAGCCCTAACCGCAGCTCTCCCAGCATTATCTGCATGCCCAAACAGCAGCCAGCACGCCAGCCATTCACCATCAACAGGTAAGACTGGCCACACGCGAGTGAGCAAACACAACTTGATTTGTTAAGGCTTTTTTAGGCTGAGTTTAACATGTTAGTTAGTACAGTTTACTATTTATAAAAAATACATGTACAGAAATACCAGTGCCAAAACAGTGGTCAGATTGTGTTCAATGAAATGGGAATAAAACTAACTATAAATTGACTTCTGAAGACACTTTTTGTAACGTCGAATGCTTTCTTTTTCCACAGTAATAGAATGTCTTTCATTTATCTTTATCGTTTATGCCACGGCTCAACAGTAAGGATTGAGGGTTAGGCTAGCAGTCAGAAAAATACATTTCAAGTGTCCCTATTATGCTTTTTTTGAGAGGCTGCACACTGCAGGGCCATGGTCGAGTGTGAAGTCCAGCTCTCCCCCTCTCTGAATGTAGCTATTAACAGACTAGCTCACGTCACATGGAAAGGTAGTCACATGACACGTAACATGTCAAAAAATAATCATAATTTGGTTGGGTTGAGTCATTGAGCATTTAATTATAGAATATCGAATAGGCTGTGCGATTATTGTCTAAAAAAATCTCCATGTTTTCGGTGCTGATGATGCAGTGGTTCATGTAAAGCCTGGAACACACCAAGCTGACAGTGTTTGTGCGTCGGCCGACTAAGTTTTCTCAGTGTGTTCCGCATCGTCGGCTGAAATTGGTCCTCGTCGGCCATTTGACATGTTGAATCGGCGTCGGTGAAAGAGGGAACTCTGATTGGCTGTTCAGCTTACTGAACGAGTCAGTGCACGATAATAATAGCAAAACAGCAAGCAAAGAAGTCAAAACGGTACAGATAGAAGGCTGTTCTAATGTTACGTTATCTTACTGAATATTTCAATATCAACATCAGCAGAGTGAAATAAAGAAAGTGTGTAGCAGGATTGATTTTCAAAACGGTAAGCACGCATTGCTTTGTTTTTGCATGACGAATATAGACTAATATATCTGCAGAAATAGACATTGTCACATTTACACGCAGGCGCAGAACGCGCATTCTAGCTAACAGTCGGCTCTAGTACTCTCGGTGTGTTCAAGTGCAGCTTTTTACCCCGACGCGAGGCGACAACACAGTCGGCTTTCATCAGCGCTAGTTCGTATACTTATAATAATATAATAATAATTTATAATAATACTAATAGTAATTTGAAGATGTAATAGCATTGGATCTGGACGGGAAGGATAACTCTGGGAGTTGGAAGGGGTGTGTCGCGATTCTGCCTTCTCACACCGTGACACAGGTTCGTGGATCTGAGTATCGCAATTTCGGTTTTATATCACGTATCATTACAGCCCTAAAACATAGGCCTGTTGAAAAAATTGCAAGAATTTTTAAAAATAATATCATACTTTTTTTTTTTTTTTTTTTTTTAAGGAATATGACTGTCTCAAATAACCAAATCATAGTCAATAATGTTAGGCATTGCTTATGAGCTGACGCTGAAGAGTGATTGAACACCGGTAAACTGAACCGCGTTGCTAGCGGGTTAATAAACACAACCAAACACATTCTATATGAGATTAATCAGGTACATACAACATGAAAGTAATATTACGACTTACTTCTGCACAAATGGATGCGAACTTGTCTGAATGTGTAACTCCGTTGTGGATGCGCTCTTCCCGTAACAACTCTGAAACACGGACAAAAGTGTTTTCATTATGCATATGGCAGATTGGTGCTGCTCATCTTGCACTGAACTGTATTTTCATGATCAAAGTGATTCCAGCCATCACTGCACACTTTCAAATCCATATTTCGCCAGTCTGGCACTAACACAGTCTAACACTAACCAATCAGACATCAGGGACTGCCCAAAATGCGATGTGTTGTTGACATGACGAGAAGACGCTGTTTTCTGCTCTGTGAATGCAAATTCACTTTGCATGCACTTGGGAAAGGAAGGGTTTGGAGAGACTGAATTATTGATCGAACGGTTTCAAACAAAAAGAGGTGATGCTGCAATGTTTATGAGAAAATTAAAGTGTTTTTTGACCTTTGATGCATGTAAATATATTGTAGGAGACCTCGAAACAACATAAGAAGCCTTTAAAATAGCATAATAGGAACACTTTAAAATGTATTACTTATTACACATTGCTTTTTGTCAGTGTTTTTATCTGCATTAATAGCTGAAAATTGTACCGTTAGTAAAATGACACCGTAAACTCAGACCGCAATAAATAAACACTTCTACTGGAAAATAATGGGATACATTACTGATTGGTTATATTTATTTGTTACAAGTGTGTTGAATATTCAACCCAGTCTATCACAAGTCATTCTGTGTCAGCAACTTTAAAAAGTTGACAAGTAGAATTTGCCACCAAAAGACAAATGTTTTAAAAAAAAAGTAAGATACCAACCTGAATCTTTTGAACGGTAGTGTAAGAAGTCTCTTATGCTCACCCAGGCTGCATTTATTTGATCAAAAATATAGTAAAAACAGCAATATTGTGAAATCTTATTAGAATGAAAAATGACTGATAATAAAACAGACATTACTCCAGTATTCGGTCTCATATGATCCTTCAAAATCATTCTAATATGCTGATATTCTGCTCAAGAAACATTTATTTTTATTATCAATGTTGAAAACAATTGTGCTGCTTAATATTTTTGTGAAAACTGATTTTTTTTTTCAGGATTCTTTGATTAAATTGAAAAGAACAGCATTTTTTTAATTGAAACCGTTTGTAATACTATAAACGTCTTTACTGTCACTTTTGATCAATTTAATGTGGATTTGCTGAATAGAAGTAGTGTGACCCAATAGCACACTTCCGTCAACTGGATCGAAACTCTCTTACACTGTCCCTGGATCAGCATGCCATCCTTATTGTTGAGCCATGTTAAAGGACTTTTCCCATTATAACAGGCCTACTTTTTTTGCAAGGCTTGTTTTCTCTGCACATTTATGGTTAATTGGCACACACACCATCTTGTTAGAATCTCCTTTCTTAAATACACACTTTGTTCCTTTGTTTATTGCTAAAATTAAAGCTGATTTTATGTTAAGTGGATTCTCATAATCTTAAATACATATTATGTATTTTAATTAACTTTCACCTTAGGCCAAGATAAGGCCAATCAAGACTGATTAAGACTGACCTTAACAAAAGGGTCAAATCCTCATGTGTGTCATTGTAGTATGTCAGGATTTGGAATGGGCCGGAGCCAGGGGTTTGGAATGAACTCCTTATCCAATAACATCTTCAACGGGACAGGTGAGTGCTTCATTGATCGTGCTTGGTGATGACACACCACGACAGGAAACGTGACGCTTAAATTATGTTCTAGAAAAAGAAGCATTCCATTCTCATTTTATTCTTTTTCTATCACCTGTGTGGCAGACGGGAGTGAAAACGTGACAGGAATAGATCTCTCAGAATTCCCAGCACTTGCAGACAGAAGTCGGAGGGAGGGAAACGGCAACCCAACACCGTTGCATAATCCGCTGGCTGGAAGGGCACCCTATGGTACGAGTTCATTTTACACAGTCGCATCACTTAGCAGCCGGAAACCCAAACCCTCTTCGTTTTTATGACTAAGCATGCTTCTCCTTGAATGGATGATTTGTTGTGAATGCATGACAAGTTCAGTGGTTTTATTTGTATTTTCTCACAATTACCCTCAAACCTTTGTTAAAATGTTTCTCTGTGTAGTTGGAATGGTCACAAAGCCATCGAACGAACAGTCGCAGGACTTCTCGATTCACAACGAAGACTTCCCAGCCCTACCCGGGCCCAACTACAAGGACCCCACATTGAGCACGGATGAAAGCAAATCAGTCAGTATTGCCTGAATTTGATCTTTCATAAGCTTCATAGAGATGTAAATAAATAACATGTGTCATTGTTTTGCAGGATGGGTAAGGATACTTAGCTATTCAAATTTGAAGTGATGCTGTCCAGTGCTGCGACGATTGTATGACCTTTAACTCATTGTTCTGGCCTATGCTGTCTCCACAGAACTTGAACTCCTCAGGCAAAGGCAGCTCAAGTGCAGATGGACCCAAGTTTCCCGGCGACAAGACATCATCAGCACAGAATAACAACCAGCAAAAGAAAGGGATCCAGGTGTTGCCTGACGGTGAGGCTCCCTAGCAACATTCACGGATGTATTTCAAACAACTTCCAGCTTTGAAAACATAACTGTTGAATAAAACAAGTAATGTGCTTTTTAATCAATTATTTGAAAGTATCAAGAATCTGCTCAGGCAGGTTTCAATGCACCAGTCAGGGTTTCCATTTCAAGTTTTATATTTAAAAAATATAATAATAATACTTTCAACCCCATGAAAAGTCATTGAAAACAATATCTTAGTGTTAGTTCACCCAAAAATGTCTTTCATTAATGACTCAACCTCATGCTGTTCCAAACCCGTAAGACATTCGTTCATCTTCGGAACACAAATGAAGATATTTTTGATGAAATCCGAGAGCTTTCTGACTCCCATAGACTGCAACGTTATTACCACTTTCAAGGCCCAGAAAGGTAGTAAAGACATCATGTCAGTCTCCGGCGCTGTTTACGTGAGCACCACGACGCATACGTGTGGTGATGACGCAGGAGCCGTCCGCATCAGAGACTGATACGGAAGAGAATAATGGAACGACATGAGGATGAGTAGTTAATGACAGAATAAAAAAAAAATTGGGTGAGCTATCCCTTTAAATCATTGCTAAATATTGGAAATATTTAATCTTCCAATATTCAATATTGGATCCCCGTCAGTTCATTCACAGTCACGTTTCGGGGGGGTGGAGTTGGAGTGTCCCCCTCAGTCCGCTTGCCATCAGGCACCACCGAAGACATTTTTGAACCATGAAAAACCCGTGAACATGCAAGGTTTCAGCCTGACATGTGTGTACATGTATATATGTGAAGACCTCTGATGCAAAAGCCTCTAAAAGCCACCTCTGTCAAAAATGAGATAATAATATTGAATGAATACTCTCCGTTCATCAAATACTTTCACTTGAAACTCACTAAATCCCAGCCTCAACCCATTCAGAAATGCGGGTACTTGGGTAGAAACCTATACAAAGGAGCCTGATAAAAATGTTAATATTAAAGAAAAACTTTAGACGGACTTAGAGGCTTTTGCATCTGAAGTCTTTTTGTATATACATACACACACCTAGAGTGATTTTTTTTCTTCTTCTTCTTTTTCTGCACCTGCTAAATGCAAACACCTCATCTGCTAATTGCAGGAAATAAACAAATTAATTGGTCAAAAGATGTGGGAACCTTGTCCATTGGAAACACTCAATCAAACTTGACATCCGTTCTCGTCTTTTATAGGCAAGGTAACAAACATTCCCTCAGGAATGGTGACGGATCAGTTTGGAATGATTGGACTCCTGACATTCATCCGGGCAGCTGAGACGGACCCTGGGATGGTTCACCTGGCTTTAGGAAGCGACCTAACAACGCTAGGACTCAACCTCAACTCTCCAGAGTACGATGCTTTAGTTTTTTGCCAAATAGTGATTTCCTGTCAATGTGCTCTTTTCGTCCCCACGTTAATTTCTTCATTTCTGTTTTAACACCTTGTAGGAATTTGTATCCTAAGTTTGCATCTCCCTGGGCTTCAGCTCCATGTCGACCACAAGACATTGGTAAGAGTTAATTTGACAACTGGTAAAGATGACCAACTCATTTGGGCTCTTCAGTAATGAATGCAACTTTTTTTTTTAGACTTCCATGTTCCTTCAGAGTACTTAACCAACATTCACATAAGGGACAAGGTGAGGTGATAAACACTTCAATAAAACAGCATTGAAATTGTAATGCGCACCCAGCTGACCTCATAATGTGCTCTACACAGCTGGCTGCAATAAAACTGGGGCGATATGGTGAAGACCTGCTGTTCTACCTCTACTACATGAACGGAGGAGACCTCTTACAACTCCTCGCTGCCGTCGAGCTGTACGTCCTGCTGATTAAGTCATTCTTTGCCCCACCATTTTTTTTTTTGGTAACCAACCACAGGTGGACGTCGAAAGGTTAAATGGAACGCTTTGTTGTATTGCAGTTTCAACCGGGACTGGCGGTACCATAAAGAGGAAAGGGTTTGGATTACAAGAGCACCTGGCATGGAGCCCACGCTAAAGACCAACACCTACGAGAGAGGAACATACTACTTCTTTGATTGTCATAACTGGAGGAAAGTCGCTAAGGTAAAGATACTGAAATCGGTGTCCTGAAATCTTTTTGTCTTCAGCTACAGAATAAAATATCCAGAAAGTGTAGATGATGATATTGAATAACCATAATTAGAAAAAAAGAGTTAGCCCAAAAATGAAGATTCTGTCATTAATTACTCACCCTCATGTCGTTTCAAACCCAGAAGATTTTCATTCATCTTCGGAACAAAAATAAAGATCTTTTTGATGAAATATGAATTGAGTGGTTTAGTCCAAATTTCCTGAAGCGACTTGATCACTTTATATGATGAACAGATTTAATTGATCAGTGAAAATAAACAGCTCAACCGAATCTGCTTGAACCATTCTTAACACAAGTGAAGCGTAAGCGTAACGAGAATTAATCTCATTGGTTCTTGCGGAAGCTCAAACGTGAAGCGTAACACGAGAATAAATCTCATTGGTTCTTGCGGAAGCTCAAACGTGAAGCGTAACACGAGAATAAATCTCATTGGTTCTTGCGGAAGCTCAAACGTGAAGCGTAACACAAGAATGAATCTCATTGGTTCTTGCGGAAGCTCAAACGTGAAGCGTAACACGAGAATGAACCTCATTGGTTCTTGCGGAAGCTCAAACGTGAAGCGTAACACAAGAATGAATCTCATTGGTTCTTGCGGAATTTCAAACGTGAAGCGTAACACGAGAATGAACCTCACTGGTTCTTGTGGGTGCTCAAACGTGAAGCGTAACACGAGAATTAACCTCATTGGTTCTTGCAGGAGCTCAAACGTGAAGCGTAACGCAAGAATGAATCTCATTGGTTCTTGCGGAAGCTCAAACGTGAAGCGTAACACGAGAATGAACCTCATTGGTTCTTGCGGAAGCTGAAACGTGAAGCGTAACACGAGAATGAACCTCATTGGTTCTTGCGGAAGCTCAAACGTGAAGCGTAACACGAGAATGAACCTCATTGGTTCTTGCGGAAGCTCAAACGTGAAGCGTAACACGAGAATGAACCTCATTGGTTCTTGCGGGAGCTCAAACGTGAAGCGTAACACAAGAATGAACCTCATTGGTTCTTGCGGGAGCTCAAACGTGAAGCGTAACACAAGAATGAACCTCATTGGTTCTTGCGGAAGCTCAAACGTGAAGCGTAACACGAGAATAAACCTCATTGGTTCTTGCGGAAGCTCAAACGTGAAGCGTAACACGAGAATAAACCTCATTGGTTCTTGCGGAAGCTCAAACGTGAAGCGTAACACGAGAATAAACCTCATTGGTTCTTGCGGAAGCTCAAACGTGAAGCGTAACACGAGAATAAACCTCATTGGTTCTTGCGGAAGCTCAAACGTGAAGCCTAACACGAGAATAAATCTCATTGGTTCTTGCGGAAGCTCAAACGTGAAGCGTAACACGAGAATGAACCTCATTGGTTCTTGCGGAAGCTCAAACGTGCTGCGTAACACGAGAATGAACCTCATTGGTTCTTGCGGAAGCTCAAACGTGCTGCGTAACACGAGAATGAACCTCATTGGTTCTTGCGTAAGCTCAAACGTGAAGCGTAACACGAGAATAAACCTCATTGGTTCTTGCGGAAGCTCAAACGTGAAGCGTAACACGAGAATGAACCTCATTGGTTCTTGCGGAAGCTCAAACGTGCTGCGTAACACGAGAATGAACCTCATTGGTTCTTGCGGAAGCTCAAACGTGCTGCGTAACACGAGAATAAATCTCATTGGTTCTTGCGGAAGCTCAAACATGATGCGTAACACGAGAATTAACCTCATTGGTTCTTGCGGAAGCTCAAACGTGAAGCGTAACACGAGAATGAACCTCATTGGTTCTTGCGGAAGCTCAAACGTGAAGCGTAACACGAGACTGAACCTCATTGGTTCTTGCGGAAGCTCAAACGTGAAGCGTAACACGAGAATGAACCTCATTGGTTCTTGCGGGAGCTCAAACGTGAAGCGTAACACGAGAATGAACCTCATTGGTTCTTGCGGAAGCTCAAACGTGAAGCGTAACACGAGAATGAACCTCATTGGTTGCGAGTTGATGATGGTTTATATGTGAATAAAAGCCTTAATTCAATCTGTATCATATAAAGCGATCATGTCTCTTCAGAAAATTTGGACTAAACCGCTCATTTCATATTAATTAGTTTTACAATCTCTTTATGAACGCTTTGAAGCTTCAAAGTGGTAGTTGCGTAGCTGTCTATGAAGGGACAGAAAGCTCTCAGATTTCTTTAAAAAGATCTTCATTTGAG
Organism: Phoxinus phoxinus; assembly: GCF_949152265.1. Classification (NCBI taxonomy): domain Eukaryota; kingdom Metazoa; phylum Chordata; class Actinopteri; order Cypriniformes; family Leuciscidae; genus Phoxinus; species Phoxinus phoxinus. The sequence continues at coordinate 18,843,794 of NC_136900.1, read as the reverse complement.
TTGCGAAGATGAACGAAAGGCTTGAGGGTGAGTAATTAATGATAGAATTATATTTGTTTTAAATGCATTCAAATGAATTGTAATAAATGATATTGTTTAATTTGATCAGAAGTACTTTTTATGGGATTGTTCATTTTCACACGTACATGGCAAAAATGTTTGAATCGATCTGCTTTAGTGTGAACATTGATTAAATATTACTGATTATTTACAAAAAAAATAGTTGAAAACTGAAAACGTGCACCTTGAAGTACTCATTTGACCAGTAGTGCAGTTATCTGTCGATGCTGGTAATGACGAATTGTGTGAAGTGCATGTCATAAATATGTGTCTCGACGTCAGCTCTGTGCTTTCCTCTCGTCTCTCAGGAGTTTCACCTGGAATACGACAAGCTAGAAGAGCGGCCTCACGTGCCAACCACCTTCAATTACAATCCGGCCCAGCAGGCCTTCTGAAGCTGCGTCCATCAGCACCCGTGAGCTCTAGGAGCGATCGGCCAGAGACAGCCAGCCGACCTGCCCGACCACAAAAAACCTGGTTTTATTCCTCAACTGTCTGGACAAGAACTGCGGGAGGGGGAGGGGAGGGTGGCAGGGGTCTCCACCTTGAGAACTGGGGGGGAGGGACCCTGCCCTACAAATTATGTGCTGCCCGAACACAAAAAAACACTTCTATATATTTTCATTCTGTTTTTAAATTCCCCCTCTTACGTTTTTTTTCTTCTCCCTCCATTTCATTTCGAGCAGGGTCAATGTTTTGTTTACTCCTCTGATGGAAAGCCCCTTTTGGTGTTTGCCTGGAGTCTTTGAAGTTGCAGTACAGCACACAAACACATCCATTGGTATTAAAGAGAGAAAAAAAAAATACGCAGCTCGCGCTTTGTTTTCCGAAGCGCGCTGCGCTAACAAACAGGACAGACACAAAGACAAATCCAATACATGTGAATACACAAGGGCAAAAGAAAATGCAATGTTCATTGTTGCACTATTTAGTAATAAAAGAACACAAAAATTGTTTTCTGCTTTTTTTTTAATGTGGGAAAATCGCTCCGCTCACGTCGTTGTCTGGAAGGACGTTCGGCCCTGTCATTAACATCATGGAGGTGTTTCCCCCCCCCCCTTTTTTTCTTTCGTTTGTCATTCCTTTTGCTCCATCCACCTGCGTTCCTCATCCCGAGCTGTTTTCTGCTTAGTTTCAATAAAACCCAATCAGACTGTTTCAGTGACCGTTGCTGGGCTTAAGCCGTGGACCAGGCGGTTGTGAGCTTATCGAGAAACATTGTTCCAGAATGAATACAAACCCTTTTCAGTCTTTGTTACGATTTTGTAATAAACGTGTACATTTTTTTAATTTTTTGACATCACATGAATAAAGATATGTATGTATGAATGTGTATATATATGATATATATAGATAGATGTATCTATATATATATATACATTACGTCTATTTTGGAAGAAGTAACTATGCTTGACCTCGTTTTTAGGAGGTAAACAAAAATGGCATTATGTGGTAGAAGCAAAAATGCAAAAGAAAAAAAAAAATTAGTGAACAGTATGTTGAGCTGCCAGACAGGGAATCACGTTTGTTACCCTGTGCACTTAAAGACCAATTCAACTAAACGAAAAGGCGACATGGAGGGCCTGCCGAGGAGGACATCTGTATTGCGGGGAAAAAACCAAGGGGGTGGAGACATTTCAGCTGCAGCTATTTGAATAGAAGCATTTCGTAGGAAAGGGAAAACCGATAGTACGAAAAACAGACCAATCTTGTATTTTCTGACCACATTTAAGGCTCCCTTTCTTTGTAATAAAGCAGAACGGCTTTCCTGAACCAGTGTTTGGACTCTGTATGGGACGGGGTTGTGTGGGTGAGACCGCACTTACAGTACCAGCATGCTGTTTGTAATCTCTGTAATGCATGACTAAAGCTAACATGGCTTTTCCTGTTTCACATGAGCAGACGGTTTGTTATTTTCTCCCCCCCAAGTATTTTAATAAAGATGCCATGAGGTTAATGGTTAACGCACACACAAAATACTTACAAACGGTCAAAATAGACAAGAAAAAATCAGATGGAATGTCACTGATGTGTGAAGGTGTGCTTTTCGATCACTATGAATACTGTAAGACAGCAGAAGCAGCTTTAAGGCAAGTGCAATTCAACTTCCTCCATCACAGTGCTCAAGGACGTATGTGTTTTTAACTGTCGGACACATTTAAGGCAGCACAAATAGACGAAACATTTTATATTATACATGTCGCATTTCAAAGATGATGGAGTTGAATAAAATTTGGGCATTAGTAAAGTAAATTAGTACTCCCGACAACAAAAAAAGTTTCTAGTTTCCATAAATCAACATTGAAATACCAAAAATGAAAGGTCTGTCATCATTCACTCACCCTCATGTTGTTCCAAACCTATATGAATTTCCTTTATTTGTGGAAGAACCTTTTTTGTCCATATAATGAAAGTCAATGGGGTCCAAAATAACCCTATTGGTCCCCATTGTCTTTCGCTGTATTGACCAAAAAAATGTTCCACAGAATAACAGTAATACAGATTTTAATTTGAGATGAGGGTGAATAATTTTCAGAAATGTCATAATTCATCTTACAAAAAATTGTATGGTAAATGGTGGTTTTATCATCTAAAAATACTTGTGCCTTAGATTCAAGAAGACGTTAAGATACCTTCATCTACCAATCACATTTCTCAAATTTACATGAGCATGTCATTATCGAAAACAATGCTTGCAAAACAGCAATTGAACGTCATTGTAGGTGCATAAAACAAATATGGTCTAGTTGGTCCAAATCCACAGTCAGTTCCAGTCTAATGAGTGCAGGTGGCGTAACGCCAAAACGAGTTTAAGACGCTGTACAGACTCCCAACAGAAGTATAGTGGCTGGAGGATCAATGTTTATAACCTCCATGATTTATATTCATTCAAGCTGCTTCGTAGTTTCACTTGCCGCTTGGTTCACCCTCAATCGGCGAGGAGCCAGGACCCGTTTTGGCAACTCCCTCTGTAAAGAGAGCTTACATAAGTGTCTGTGGTGCAAAAAGTCACTATAAGATGTTCTAGAAATCATGGATCCATTAACCAACCTCTGTCCTTCTTCTCCTGGGTCTCCTCGGCTGCGGTTTTATCAGCCCTGAAGAAGATCCGAGCGCTGCTCAGAGAGAAATAAAGCAGCTCGAACTCCTATAAATGGAGAGAAGATGTGAATAAACGAAGCGATTGGCCATCATTGTTGAAGAGCATGCGAGTCCCACACCTGCAGATATACGTCCAGTCTCTTCTGGGTCAGGTTCATGGTCTGCATGAGCTTCTCATCTTGGCTGGTGGACTGAACGTTCTGCTCCTTCACTACTGCGTTCATTTCCTTCACGTACTTTTCCCTCACAGCCTGGAACCAATGGAGGGAGTCAAACTCCTGATACTGGTCTAGAAGCTTCAGGATGTAGGCGACACCTGGAAAACACGGGAAAGGTCCTTGAAGATATCGTTCATAGATAAAATACCATTGGCGTTCGTAAGCGTAATGAACACGTACCCATGGCGAAACCGTCGTCTGTAAACGCAGCTCCCACTTTGTTCTTTTTGTTCAGTTTTTCTTTGCAGCCGATGGAGTGCTCCACGAAATTGACGGTCTGAAGAGGGAGAAGAGAAGTGAACGTCATGCACGTGATGCTGCAGTTAGCAAGAGTTTGCCACATCCAAGATCTGAAGACCCACCAGAGGAGGAACAATCATGTAGAAGTTCCTCAAGTGCATGTTCTTAACACTGCGAAACTCGGGAGCGAAAACCCCCACCAGCATCTTGAAGTACTCGGTTCCTTCGGCTGAGTTACTAGTCAGGTCGCTAAGCACACAATCCAGTTGGCTGAAATAAAAAAAGATATATTATTGGTATGTTTTGGCTATTGTAATTATGTTAAAAATGATTAATTTCAAGATTTAAAGGGGTCATGACATGGTTTTTTTTATTTTATTATTATGTTCCCTTAGGTGCAATTATAGTATTACTATAGTTTTTTTTACAAAAAACTTTTAAAATGTAGTGATTTATGACCTTTTCCCAACCTGTTTCTCATCCTCTGATTCAAACAGTCTGTTTTGGGGGTGTTTCCCCTTTAAGAGTTCAGTGTTAACGCCCACTGTTATGATTGGCTAACCTCAGTGCCTATGCATCAATTATTAACGCCCCCAGCCAGAACATTTGCGGATTCGGCGTAACTGTTTAATAGCGGGTGATGCATGCGAAGCGATGGCTCTTGCAATGATAAAACCTTATTATGTTTGAGCCAGAATCAGAGGAAAATGAACCATCACCACAACAACGAAGACTGGATCAGCCCGTGTCCACATGGAAAGTGAAACTATTTTGAATTAATAATAAAAAATTAACCCGAGACACTTGAAAACGGATTATTGTTGCATAATTATCCTATAGCTTCATTTGCTAACAGTTTAACATTATAACTAATTCCAATGAAATGATAGGGTGTACCACGGACAAAAATGCATGCACAGACAGGCCATCTTTGAAGATGCAGCATTGATAAAGATAAAGGCAACATTTTTAATTTTCTATCACATGTAACGTTAGGCCTACTAGAAAGGCGACATATTTTCAAGATTCTCTTATACAAATGTGTTTATATTAGCCATGGTAAAAAGTAAGTTTGCGTCGTCGTTATTGAGCCCATAGTCGGCACGGACTTATCTTTGAGCAACCGTTTTCTGGCAAAGCCAATCATCATATTGAGATTTTTTCCTCAAAACAGTCATCCTTCAAATGTATAGAACACTGCCGTGACTGAGACGTCCGCAAAAAATAAAGTGCATCCATTTTTCCCTGACGACTGGATCTTTCAGCGTATTTAAAAAGTAGTTTAAAGTTTTAAATACATTACTTACAGTTTGCGTCGTCGATGTTGAGCCCAGAATAGTCGGCACGGACTTATCTTTGAGCAACAGTTTTCTGGCAAAGCTCAAAACAGTCATCCTTAAAATGTACAGAACAAACGCTTAAACTAACACTGCCGTGACTGAGACGTCCGCAAAAAATAAAGTGCATCCATTTTTCCCTGCCGACTGGATCTTTCGCAGCGTATTCAAAGATGTTGTTTGTCCACAGCCAGGAACAGCACATCTGCGGCGTCGTAATTTCCCTGTACACAGACCCACTCGCTCTCCGTCGACTGAAAACTTGTGAGGCGCGCGGCGCGCGGGCGCGACAACGATACGAAATGAGCGTAGTTGTCTTGCGCTTAAAGCGTAGCTGTCTTGCGCTGGAGGCGGTCATATGCAAACGCTGGTACGTCACTTCGTACCGTGACGTCACTTCTTACCATGGATCCAGAACGAGCTGTATTTAGAGCTTGATTAAATAAATGATTCGTTTATAATGGGGAGGACGTCTTAAGCTATGAAACTTGCAGGACGTTTTAATGGTACAAAGACCTCTTATATACCAAAAGATCAAGGCAAATTTGGTTTCTCATGTCATGACCCCTTTAAAAAGTCATGTTTATGTTTGGGGCATTTACACCACTTTTTTTTGTTTTACTTTTTATGCGTTTTGGTCATTCATTTACACAACAAAAGCGTTTTGGGAGCCTGAAAACACCAATTTTTGAAAATGGGTTTCAAAGTGGAAGTTTGTGAAGACGATACCGTTATCATCTCTGTGTAAACTACAAAAACACGAATTTGTAAAAATGGTGACTTCATACGCGCGAGTATTTCGCGTTCAGTCAATAATATAAATTATTGTTGTTATGTTTATTCTTATTTAATAATAAGTATTTTATATTAATACTATTTATATAAAAAACATTAATAGTATTGTTATTGTTTTAGTATTTATGCATTAATAATAATTAATAAATACTAATAACTATAAATACTAATAATTATATAAAATATGATTGCTTATTGTTATTTTTGGTATGTTTTTAATATTATTAATAATATGTTTTTATTAGTATTAATAATATTGTTGCTGTGTTTATTATTTTCGTTATGATTTATTAAGTATTATTATTCATTTATTATTACTACTTTATTTATTATTAATGTAGTATTAGAAGTATCATTATTATTAATTTTATTAGTAGTAGTACTAGCATTATTATTATAGTTTTAGTATTTTTGAATAGTTCTTTTTTATTATTTGTTTATTAACTATTAATTCCATATACGGTAATAAGTCCCCATGTTGTGTGCAAGTGGCAGAGACGCTGATTGAGTGAGTTATGATGTTCAGTACCTGGCGGCCTTCTGGGTCTCCTCAGAAAGATCTTCCTCTTTCACAAGCTCCTCAAAGTTCACAATGTCCTCTAGATCAGGAACAAACCTGGAAGACATCTCAGTGTGAATGCTAAATAAATGTTGTATTATGTTCTCTGAGTTTCATGTGAGACGGATTGATCTAGTGTTAATCAATTAGTCAATTATTACTATGATCTGAATGTCTCTGTCACATAACATTTGAGTGTAGTAGTCAAGTTTGCCGCGCTAATGTCCTGAAAAGTGAAGCCAACTCATTTTGATCGCCCCCCTGGTGGCTGGCTGCAGTATAGGTCATAAACCCCGCCTTCTCTATGTAATCGAAAGGGACACGAGCCACAAGAAAAAAATCCAATTACCGGTACACTTCAAATCATTTTTACTGAAGATGGTTTCTGTCATTATAGGTAGTTCTTTTCACGCAGATGTATGTTCAAGTGTTCGTTTTTCCAATAAGTTTGGTTTGGATGTGACCTCATGATTGACAGCTGTGTTTGCGAGTGAGTCTCGGGCTCCGAACGATGTAATCACCATATTTGGGCTTCATTTTTCTACAGTGACACATGCTGTCCATCTTTTTTTACAGTCTATGGCAGTAGTAGAAAGTGATGCTCTACCTAATAGCGCTACTGCAGCAGTGCAGCCCTCCTGACCGAATCATGCGCACATAGCCCATCGCATTGCCTGGAAGAAAGGGAATAAAAGAAACCTCATGGGATAGTTCACCCACATTTAGTTCTAGATGCGTTTAAAAACCTTTAGACAAAGTTTACCGATCTGACTGATGAGCTGTCTGTACTGGTCCAGGTAGCTCTGACCATCAGGAGTGAGACCCAACTTCCTGATGCCCCGGTTGAACTTCTCCGCTCGCTCAAAGGGGTACTTCGTTCAGCAGAAACCAACAGAAGAACACGTCTTCAAAAAAAATGTATATTGCTTCACGAAAAAACGTCATGCAAATGGAAACCAACTTACTTTTTGGTCGGTCTGATCCTTGGTTTCCCTGAAGAAGCGGATGTCTTTGATGAGTCTGGATTTGATGTGCTCGTCATACATGAACTGACTGAAAATGTAGAACTTCTTGCGGAGAAACTGATACGTGAAGTTCACCTGCAGAGAGATACTTCAGAGCATCAATATTACCGTTGACCGATATTTAGAATTTTTTTAAGGCCGATAAGTTTTTCTGTCTTTGACTTTTATTTTGACGGTGTGCCGGACTTTTATTTTGACAGCGCTGAGAACACCAGTGCCTGAGAGTCGGAGCTCTCATTCTTTATTAGTTTAGTGTCTCTGTTAAATAAATTACTAGACAGAGATGTTAAATAACTAAAGTAAAGTGTATATGAAAAAGTAGGAATGAAAAAAAAAACTTATTCGGAAAGACACGGAAAATTAGCGCATTCTACGGAGCCCCTAAATGGACTTACTGCGGTAGTACGCAGGATCGCAAATTCGAAAAGTGAGCTCACATTCGAAAGCGATTTCCAAATCCCGCATATTGATAGCGGCTTCCTAATGCCTGCAAATTATACAATATAATAATTACCCAATTATATAATTGCGAGAGAACGCAAAAGCATTGAAATGCATTTTTTCCATGACCATTATGTACCTTTAGGGGATATTTTAATTTACGTAATTTCCTTTCCAAATTCAGTATTCAGCTTCGGGCACATCCCTACAAAAAAGTATTATAGCATTTGCTTTTCTATTATTAGTACTAATACTAGTATTACACTATATTAATAAAGAGTAATAGTAATACAGTAAAACACTACAATGGTACAACAGAATCAAGAAGTTGCCATATAAATTACAAATAAATAGCTAATTATAAATTTAAAACACATTCACATTTTTTCATAAACATTTGCAAATACGGATTTAGCAAATAATTTTTTTAGAAACTGTTAAGCATGTGTTTTAACCATCTTTAAATTAAATAGTGTGAAATCATATATATATATCGGCTTTAAATCAGCCGCCTTCACATAAAAAGATATGATATCGCCATCAAAAAAATCTATTTCGGTCGACCATTAATCAATATGATGCGATGTTTCTGGTCACGTAATGCCGACGGATCTCTACATACCGTTGTGTTCATGATACCCGTTCCATGAGTGCGAATGGAGTTGGCAATGTGGCGGATGTTAATGGTATTTAAGTGCTTGTTGTTGCTTGTCCTCTCAATGAAGATCTACACACAATGGAGAACATGTTTTACACAAACACATCAACTGAAATACATTTGTGGACCAATAACTCCAGAGGTAAAGTCTTGCCTGGTTGTTTAGGTTGTAGAGGTAGCGGGAGACGAAGACGTGAATGTTCCTCATGATCTCAAGGACGTCCAGACCCTAGAAGACACCAACAGTGAAGAAGTGAGGCTGAATGCGACATGTCATTTTCTTGAGCTGATCCGTTGAGTGAGGAACACACCTGTTCCAGAGTTTGGCTGGGGAGATGGGCTTCAGTCATGACCAAACCATAGCGCTGTGTGGCGAGATTCCTCATCTCACTGTACGTGGCCCAGTCATGAAGAGCCACAGTCGTCAAGTTGTAAAATGTCTTGTCTAGATAGTGAGTCACATAGGCTGCCGGGAACAGAGGACTTGATCTTAATATCTTACACATCTTGCTTAGAAGGCAGAGATAAAGCTCAAGGTTATGACATTACAACCAAGGACCCCTTAATATGAAGATCCCAAGAAACACTCTTTTTCACTTCATTTTCATCTATAAAGGTATTGTTTTTAAATTATTAAATGTGAAAACAATACACAGATATACATAATACACAATATTAATGTATATATAAATACTAATATATATATGCAAAAGTTCATTTATTTCTGTAATTCAACTTAAAAGGTGAAACTAATATATTATATAGACTCATTACATGCAAAGTGAGATATTTCAAGCCTTTATTTGTTATAATTTTGATGATTATGGCTTATGAAAACCTTTTCACAATATTCTAATTTTGAATTTGGGGTTTTCATAAACTGTAAGCCATAATCATCAATATTATAGCAAATAAAGGCTTGAAATATCTCACTTTGCATGTAATGAGTCTATATAATATATTAGTTTCACCTTTTAAGTTGAATTACAGAAATAAATTAACTTTAGCACGATATTCAAATTTTTCGAATTTCACCTGTATATTCTAGTATATATTATAGTATTTATTTTAATATTATTATTGTATAAATACTATAATATATACTACATACAATTAATGAATAACATTGATATTTTCCACTAAATTATATACAATTATACAAAATTAAATACAAAAAAATTCAACCTATGATTCAAGTTAGATACATCTTTTTACTATAAATTATTGTTAAAAATACATTTTCTTAAATATGTCTTCAATATTTAAAAATACATTTAGTTAAGACAAGAAAACAAGAAATAAAGAATAATTGGGATTAATCTAATTATTTTCAAAAAGACAGAATGAAACAATAATATCAGATTAAATAAATATGTTAAAACATTGTTTAATATATATATAGTTGACTTTGGCAGTGCTTAAAATACATTATGTATTTTTTTTCTCAAATTTTCCCTGAATTATAGTTATCAGTAATAAAAAAACACTTGTTTTTGACTATTTATGATGCGAAAAACCTCGACTAACATACCGTAGAAGTACATTTCAAGGACAAAAAACAAACATGAAGGATATGTTCCCTTTGAAGAACTCGTTATATAAAATACATTTAGTGTATCTTATGCACTCAGTCTTATATTCCCTACCTTTGATGTCGATGAAACGGTTGAAGAAGCGAATGGGCTTGAGAGAGAAAAAGTGTGCCATATCCTTCATGCCCACTTTGAAAGGATTTCGGTCATCCAGTTTGAGGTGTGTGTGCACAGACAAGCGCAGGTCCTTCTCAATTTCCTTACACAGCTTGTCTAGCAGGTGCTAAAGATCAGAAAAAATATGCAAAATTACAAGTGTAAGAAATTATAGTCTGCCCCAACCCAGATTCCACTGCAAAATAGGTGGTTGATCATGTTCATTCCCCAAAATGGCTTAACTATCATAGAGAATAACAAATTACAAAGTTTTATTGTTTCTGCACCATTTGAGTGGATCACATCATGAGCAAATGTCCATCAATTGTAGAATTGTAGATCTCAGACAATGGGGTGTCTCAACTTCATTAACACACAGACCACAGCTGTTACAATAGGAGCAACTTCATTTACCTTAGGGGTTGTAAACTGTAATGGGATAAAAGGTTTGAGAATTGGATAATCTGGGTTCATTCCGACTCCATTGAACCCAAGTTGCACATTTGGTTAAATTTCTTCATCAAGATATTCACCGTCCTCCTCATCTTTTCTTACACTACAAAAAAACATGCATCCAGCACTTTGCTTACCTCATTGAAGATTTCCATGATCTCAGTGTCATAACACTCCAGCAGCTGATCACATGACTCCATGTGTTTGGCGTGCAACATGGTGGGCACACAGTCTCTGAGCGCACTAAACATGTACTAGAGAAAATATATACATATTTAAAATGCCATGTAAAAAATTATTTCACAAAAAAGTGAACTAAGGATAGATCGTGCTTTTACATGAATTCTGGCCGCATCCACAGCGTTTTCATACACGTCATCCAGATAGATGGGGAAGACAGTTCGGTGCCAGTACAGAAAACTGCAGTCGCATTGCACTTTGACTCTGAGGAGAGAGGATATCCCATCATGCACTTACAACACAGTCACAGATGTCACAGGCTCAAAATCATCGGCTACTGCTAATCATAACTAGTTGAACAAATTCAAGGCTCACCGCTCTCTTAGTTCACTGATTAAGTCCAGCTTTTTCAGCACAAGCTGTAAAGGCAGGAGCTCCTCATCCTTGAAGGTTTTCTGTGCGAAACAAAAAACAAAAATGCAATGAAAAAAACAAAAATAATAACATCAAACAAAAACAACGAAACAATTTTTTTTACATAAAATAAAAACAATACCAAAAGAACAACAAACAAAACAAAAAACAATGAACATCAAATAAAACAAAAAAGAATAAAACAAAGCATAAAACAAAACAAAAAACAACGAACATCAAACAAACAAAACATAAAAACAAAACAAAAACATCAAACAAACCCCCCCCAAAAACAAAGAAACAAACAAAATAAAACATCACACAAAACAAAAACAAAAAATAGAATAATAAAAGATATTTAATAAACAAATAAACTAGAAGTAAGAGTAACTTTAAGGCATCAGAACGACATTTATTTTAATAGTTTATATGCAAATGACATGAATTGGCCATTAATTTGATTCAAAAGCACTCCGTGTATTTATACTCACCATCTGAGTGCCAACACTGAGAGCCAGAGACACTATCAGTCTCCTCTCTTTGGTGCTGGGCCCGTTCAGAGTGTTCTCAGCCAGAACCAGAGCCGACAGCACGTCCAGCCTCTGCTCACTGTACTTCTTATCAGAGATCACTCGTTTCTGAGTGAGGACAACAACCAATCATTACAAAGTCTGGTCTACAGAGCAGGTGTGTGTGTGAAACGGTTGTGTTTGTACCTTAGCAGTAGAGATGGAGGCCAGAGCCTGAGACTGCAGCTGTTGCGTGATGTGAGACACAGAATCTGCTACAACCACTGAGCGCCGGTGGAATGTGTGCTCCACCGCCTGTGCTTGACAAACACTCACATAAACACTGTGCACTTCACACAACCTAGAAGAATACCGTTAGTGTAGCAGATCCGCAATGCACCCTACAACTACTGTAGAGTACGTGACTTATGGGGGGCACTGCCTAGTGAACTAGAACTTGTACACACTACCTATCATAGCACAGTGGAACTTGCATACTACCTAGTGTACACTTGGCACATAGGACAGCCTGTACATTACATATACCGTTTTTTAACTGATTAAAATGTACTCGATTTATAGAGCACACTACTATTAGTGTTTACAATTTTGTGCACGCTACAACAATCATACTGGATATGTAGTGAACACTACTACTAATGTGTGAAATAAAATTGTTCTAAATTTGTAGTGCATATGATTATACAATATACTAGATTTTTAGTGCACACTATTAGCGTTTAAACTGAGTACTACAACTAATGCACTTAATTTTGTGCAGACTATTATTACCGTCTAAATTATTGTGCACACTAAAACGTACTAGATTTATAATGCGCACTACTACTAATGCATCAACATTTTTATGTAGACTAAACCAAACATACTAATATGAAGTTAACACTACTATTCATTTCTAAAATTATATACTAGATTTTTAGTGCACATCATTAGTGTCCAAACTTTTGTGCACACTACAAGTAATGTACTACATTTGTAGTGCACACTATTAGTGTTAAAATGGTGAGCACTGCAAATAATGCACTACATTTGTAGTGTGGACTACTATTATTGTCTAAATTACTGACACTACAATGCACTAGATTTATAGTGGACACTACTATTAACGTTGACATTTTATCATACTAGATATGTAGTGAACACTACTATTAATGTATAAAATTATGTACTAAATTTGTAGTGCATATCGTTATTAGTTTCCAAATTACTGTGCACACTAAAAGTAATGTACTGTTTGTAGTGCGCAATTATATCAGTGTTAAAACTGAGCACTACAAATAAAGCACTAAATTTGTAGTGCAGACTACTGTTATTCTATAAATTACTGTGAAAACTACAATATACTAGATTTATAGTGGACACTACTATGAATGTTTTTGTTGTTGTTGTTTTTTACACCAATATATTAGCTACGTAGTGAATACTACTACTACAGATTATTGTGCACACTACAACTAATGGACTACATTAGTAGTGGGCAATATTAGTGTTTAAACTGCGAGCACTAAAACTTATACACTGTCAATTATGTAAATTATTGTGCACACTACAATTAAGTACAGCCAGTGTGTTATAAACATTGCTCGCATATGTAAATGAAATGTTCCTGAAAATGTGTTAAGTTATTTGCTGTTGAAAATATTGATTTGACTCATCAACCCACTTTTAGAAGCTCCACCAATCGGCACAGGGCCTTCACAGAGGTCTTGGTCATGGGCCGCTGCATGGACATGTACATATTCATAGTGGTCTTGATGATAGTGCTGATGCTGTAAGCGTACAGGATTCCCTGTTGAAACACAGACACATCTGGGTAACACTTTAGTTTAGGGTCCAATTCTCACCATTAACTAGTTGCTTATTAGCATGCATAATACTAGGATATTGGCTATTTATTAGTACTTATAAAGCCTTATTCAGCATATTCTACAGCATATCCCTTAATCCTACTACCCAATACCTAAACTTAACAACTAACTTACTAACTGTTAATAAGCAGTAACTATGAGTTTATTGAGGCAAAAGTCATAGTTAATAGTGAGAATTTTCCAACTCTTAACAACATTTTTAATCCCAAAAATAACAGAAAAGAAGAAAACTTCAATCTCTACCTGCACAAATGTATTACACCTGTTGCTCAAGTCCTCAGACAGTTTGTCTGGTTTCGGTTCTTTTGATAATATCGACTCCATCTTCATCATCCACGAGGTCACAAATATGTAGTAGGACTGCATGTCCCTGCACACAGGAACACATTCAGTCAATAGGGACTTTCGCACCAGATAGTTATAGGAACTTCATTATAGGAACTAGACACCAGGGCGGTTGCAGAGAACTAAATATTCCTGGTTGCATTCGCACCGATAGTAGGTTGCGCTTGTTGTTGTGACACCTGAGCACGCAGTGCTCCCATTATCTATCTTTATTTTTACTATCTATTTATTTCGGCCAATCAGCGTACACTAATGTCACTGATAGGCCCTATTGTGCTGGGTTAGACACTACTCTGAAGTAGAAGCTAATTTAGTTCCTAAAACTAAAATCATTCACTTCCACCATTAGTTCAAGGGACTATGAAAAGGATCCTCCGGTTCGAAAGCCCCTAATATAAGGAACCCTAAATCTTTATAATGTCATAAAATACACAGACCATGAATGAATTGTTGAGGCTAAATCATAATTCATTTAATAATCTGTCTTACTTCATTAGTGTCTGTGCCTTTTGCTGCAGGAACGCATCTCTGCTGCTGCGGATGCTCTGGATGCTCTTCTTGTCCAGTAGTTTAGCTGCCGCGGGGACTTTGTTTATCAGAAATGTGTCTGGAAACCAGATTATATTAGCTGCTAATGTCACTGCAGGGACCTGGAGGATTAGAGAAGGGAAAGAGTTTGACTGAAAGAGAAGATCTACACATGCATAAATACCACTGGTTAAGTGTACTCACCTTTTTACACACATCTATGAGGGATTTGTAGATCTTCTTGTCCACAGCCCTAAAGATGTGGAAGTGTAGCACGAAGAGACCACACACGCCCGCGTACTTATCCCGCTGGTCAATCTCTGACGGCTCACCTGCAAGTCACATGGCTGTTGTCAGTTGTCTATAGCTAAAACAAAAAGTGTCATTAATGCTGTTTGGAATTCAAAACAAATACAAACCAAGCTTTGACTCAATGTTGGCAAAAATGGTTCTGATATTATATGCAAACTCCTCTGCAAAGGCACTGTTTTTAGAGACCGATACACCTTCTCCTGGGTCATCAAACCTCTGCTCCACACAAGCCTGCATGAAAACGGGGAAAAACACTGTTAGGCTATGTTCACACTTAGCGTCTTTTTTCAAACTGCCAGCGTCTGTTCTACATTAGAACCCTATGGAGTAAACCGTTTTTTCAAAAAAGTCCTGAGCGCTTTTTTAAACGCCACCGCCGGCGTCTTTTTCTGCAGCTCAGAGCGTCTTTTAAAGTTGAAAAAAGTTTAACTTTTCTGAAAAGAACGCCCTACGTCAAGCGCCTTTTTGACAGCTGACCAATGACAAGCGAGTAGCGAGACCTGTCGTTTCCATAACAACAAGAAAAATGGACACGGTGCCGGTAGAAAAACTAATCGTCCTTGTTTCGGAGCACAAGGAGCTGTTTGATATGAGTACACAACTCTATCATAACATACATCACAAAGAGGCTGTGTGGGCACACTACTGTTGCAGCTGTTGTTATAGCAACAAAAGACGCGCTCGGCTGCTATTTGTAACCGAACGCGCAGCGTTTTTTCTTTTTTTGCTAAAAAAACGCCGTTGTTAACTTTTTTTTGTCAAAAAAGACGCTAAGTGTGAACGTAGCCTTAACCAACAAACAAGAGTGGTGCAGGTATGACGTGAAAACCTGGAAAACTTTAGATTTTCCTATGGTTTTTATAATGGGGTTTTTGAATCTATGAGTGAAATAAGGTCTGTGATAAACATAAGTTGACGATACTTGTTCTACAACATAAACTACTAACTGTGTCTAATATATATACAGTACATGCACACACGCACACACGCACACACGCACACACGCACACACACACACACACACACACAAAACTTGGTTATGGTGTTTATCTGACAAAATGATTGGCAAATATTGGCATTAAAGGCAAACTACAGCTACAGATTTTATTTTACTATGCAAAAACAACTGAATGGTGTTGACCTGAAAGATCATGCTGTCCAACAGCTGCCCCTCCAGCTTCAGCAAGAGCTTCTCAAAGGGCTTCAGTTTCTCCTCGGGAATGGCAAACTTAGCCGGGTTATGATGGACAGATTTCAATAACCTTCAGAAAACAACACAGAAACAATCTCTTCGTCAGGAACCCCAATTTGAAACAAACACATTTCATAAATGCCTTTCAATTCACATTCAATTAATAAATTGGTCCCACTCCACCTTTTATACATCTTCCAGTGTTCCCTCAGTGTGGCGTGGTTCTCCATGATCTCATCCAGGGTGATGAGGACCACCAGAAGTTCTCCCAGATGTTCGTACACTGCCTGATTGTAGACAAAGAGAAACCGTCAATACAAGACGTCCCGTATCAGTGAAGAACCACATGAAGATGAAAATTACCTGAAAGTGTACACCTGTGGACTCAATGATTTTTGTTGCACCCCTGAGAAATAAAAATAATAATAATTCAGCAACACAGCATTCATGTAACACCACATAACAAGCAGATATTTGATATTTCGCACTTGCTGCTGTTGTACAAAGCAGCCAGCTGGTGAACCATGTTGACCACCACCTCAAAGCAGCGCGACACAAAGCAAGACAGCTCCTGTTACATACAAGCAAAAATATATAAATCTATGCGTTTAGGGCTCTTCATTTCTTTTGAATGCAAAAAGATCATGATGTCAAACCTGTAAGAAGGAAATGAAGCGTCCCATCTGAATCTGAGACTCTCCCTCCACCACACTAGTGTCTGACACTGCAATCCAATCAAATGGAGTCATCAAATTCAAATGGCATCATGCAATACATTTTTATTATTATTATTAAAGGGGTCATGAACGCTTGGTTTTTACATTCAAAAATATCAAAATGAATAAGTAATAGGCTATTTTCTACACTGGTTTTGAGCCTAGCTCCTGAAACGCTCGGTTTTTATGGGCGTGCCGCATTGAAGACCGGGAAGTAAACGGCCACTGCTATGATTGGATAACAGTTTTGCATATTATAATGAGTTTCATGTAATGCATGAATCGGTGGGCGGGGCTAAACAGGCAGTGTTGAAGTAGGCGTTGATCTTCTTCTGCGGAGGCGGTGTTTGATACCCTTTGACCTCATAGATCCCCACTTTGAAAAACCCGTCGTTCGTTGCGCCTGGTGTCAATAAAAGCTTTTATTGGACTAACAGGGAAGTTTTCAGTTCTGAAACTTACAGGATATTCTTATAGTATGATGACCTCTATGTCAAAAGCTCAAGGAAAATGTTATTTCTCAGTTCATCACCCCTTTAAAAGGTACAGGTTAGTTCAATCAAATTAAAGTCTAACGCCAAAATTGAACATGAATAGCATTCGATTCTAGCTGGATAAAATCATTTCCTGTTTAATATCCACTCAGATATATGATTATTGAACTAAAATGGGAATAATGTTCAATTTGTAAGATTCTCATGCAGACAAGCTGTAAACTGAACTGCAAAAACCAAAACAACATTTGTTACCTCCTTCACCATAATACAACAAGCCATTGTAGAACTTGGTTTCAGCCTAAAAGTAGAAAAAAGTAGCACAAAACCATTATCAGATTTGCTGCATTTACATCATATTAATTGATTTTATAATCATCTGTTTTTTAAATAAGTCTCTTATGCTCACCACTGAGGCTGCAATTTATTTGATCAAAAATACAGTAAAAACAGCAATATTTTGACATATTATTACAGTTTAAAATAACTGTTTTCTGTATGAATATATTTTAAAATGTAATTCATTCCTGTGATGTCAAAACTGAATTTTCAGCATCATTGATCGTCACACGATCCTTCAGAAATCATTCTAATATGCAGCTCAAGAAACATTTGAAGAACGCATGCTGTCCTTTGGACTTTCTATTCAACTAAAAAAATAAATATTTTGTAACATTTTTTTAAATGTCTTAACTTTTGCTCAATTTAATGCGTGCCATTTATTACTCCAGTCTCCAACTTACCTCATATTTCAGTTTTTTAACCTCACTGCAAAGAGCCGCATACACCGTGATGACTTTGTTAAGCACCTGGTGGAGAGAGAGAGAGAGAGAGAGAGAGAGAGAGAGAGAGAGAGAGAAGCAACAGGCAAAATTAATAATACACTAATTTCACTTCAGTATATGTTGCAGTCCACCGACTGCAGTGTGTAAAAGTCCATAAAACTGCAGTGTGTAAAACAGCACATTGTTCATAGTTAAACCAAGAATTAACAGACCTTATTTTCTGTCTTGATGAGTTCCAACAGTGAGGACTGTTCATACGGCAGGAGCTGGTGTGGAAGAGCAAAGACAGTGATCTTAAATAAATGCAATTCAACAAGACATAATCCCTGGTATGAAGATGTAATAATTACACAACACCTTCAAAGCGATGGGATCCAGAGTGAAGTCCCATACATCTCCGATAGAGTCGTCTAAGGCTTCTTCAATACCCTGGAGCTGAGCGGTATATTCTTCTAAAAACTTCTCGTAGTTTTTAACCTGCACTTCTGTGTGAATTTCTGCACAGGAAGGAACCAAACGCAACAGACCAACAGTCACAAAACCAGCAATAAAAGCTACAAATGATTTTCTTCCTTATTTGGGTGACAGGAAATTCTAAGTATACATGTATTTGTTTAATTAAAGAATAAAGATGTGTGTATATTTATATATACAGTAGTCAACATTTGAAGTGGAACTTCAAAATAAGGTGATATCTTGTAAAAAAAAAAAAAAAAAAAAAAAAAAGAATAAAAAGATTTTTTTTTTTTTTATCCGTCTGGATGGGGGTCTTTAGGTCTGTAAAGTTATAGACCAAAATAATTATATTATAGCATGTATTATATCCAGAGTTTGAATGAATATATATATATGTTCTGAGCACTGAATTCACTGGCTAATTAAACGAATTACCTATTTTTGCATTAAAATAAATCGAAACCTCAAATACAATGATGTGTAGACAGTGACACTTCCAAATGAAAGTGAAAGTCTTCTTTATCAAATGTTTGTGCAATCAATAAAGCCCACACACATTATTTCTAATCAGAGTGTTTTGAACTTGGCCACTTTCCCTGGTCATCTGACAGCTGGCTAACATTACTCAGCTAGCTGCAGGATCTATAACGTTACAGATTTCCACACATCCCTAATGTAATCCCGATCAGACGCGTTACTTACTTTGCGATCCATCATCAAAGCGGTCAAACTCCCAATCAGGAGATAATGAATCCACAGCCATCCTGATAGAAACGACACAGACTTCTGTTTTCAGTCAGCTGCCATTAGGTCAGTCTGTTTGGGGGTTTACAGCACAGTGTCAGAGAGGGGAGGGGCTGTGCCGGAGTCACATGATTCGCACAGTCAAAAGAATTTCCGGTCTGTGCTTCAGGGTAAAATTCATGATAAAAGCACGTAGAAAAATTACCAGATGTCTATTTACGTTTTGTATTTTAACATGTATTTTAATATTGTAATATATATTTTTTAATAAATATATATATATATATATTATGCTAAAGGGAGTTTTTTTTATATAATAATGATGAAATGTCGTAATTTTGATCAAACAAATACAAGAAAAGAATATAAAATTAAATATTACATTTATGTACATTTATAATCGCCGATATATATAAAAGCATTGCTATTAAAAACGAATGGCCTTACGTATCAAGAACGCAGTTCTCACTCTGTCCTGCGGGTGGCGCCATGAAGCACAGCGACAACACAAATAATGGAACAACTTTCTCCTCCTCGTAATTGTACGATAGAGAATATTACAAATGAATGCATTGTTATTTAATAGTCCGTTGAACCGCAAACGCCTGAAGGCCACATTCATAAAGTTTTAGTCTGGCCTCGGTTTTCTAATGAGAAATGTGTGCCAAATGAGTTCATGGTCAGTATGAGCTCAGCACAAAGAGATTGACTTCACTGTCACACAGTCAGTCTGCTTATAATGTGTGTGGATGGAAGGCTGAATGAGAGATAAAGTTAAAAAAATGTGCTCGGCAATCACCACATGTTCAACTTGTTGGTTTTAGGGCTTTGCTGCTTTTAAGGTAAGGTACATTTTTATGATTAAGTTTATGATTACCTAGTATAGTGATTACCTGAGCACATCTTATTAAATATTTCAATTCAATTTTATGCTTATATATTGGTATGTTAGACCAATATAATCACATGTATTGAATGATCATTCTTTTGTCTGTAAATGTAGATGAGAAACATGCACTGATCTGTGCTTTTCTCAGTTTAAACTCTAGTGACATTCGCTCTCAAACTTGGTTTCACAAAAGCTGAAGAAACACCTTCACAGCAACGTTAGTTTTTTGTAGTTTGATGCAAAGGTATTATAATACAAAGTATAGTGTTATAAATCCACATACATTTTTAATATATTTTTTTGGACAAATAAAAACCTTTAACTTTGAACTTTAAGCTTAACGGTTAAAACTTGATTTACACTTTTAATTCAATGTACAATATCAAAAGCTGACTGTAAATATGTTAATAATTGGATAATGTGTGAAGCCAATTATGTTCAACACAAAATAGTGGTATCATCTGCATAAAGATGATACCTAACATTATGAATATTATCACAGATGTTATTTATATATAAAGAAAATAACATGGGTCCTTGGACTGACCCCTGAGTAACTCCTTCAGAGACATGCAAAATAGATGAGGTACAACCCTCTAAAAGGTTGATCTAAAATGCATCTATACATGATTCATTATATCAAATATCTTTACATGATTGATTTCAAACAAACAACTCTTGGTACTTTGAATTCGAACACCTCGATTATTTTTCAAAAGGTTGTGTAATGGGATCCATCACTGAAGCAAACCAGAAAGAGTGTGAGCTGACCTCAGCTCACCTGCCATCCGGAGAAAATGGGCATCAATTTATACCAGACACCAGAAGACCTGACATAGAGTCAAGCTTTACTCATATCTGCAGTAAGGCGTTTTCAGAGTCAGATCCTCTGCTTCTTAATGTGGGAACAAAACTGGGAAAACATCGGGACAACATCGGGACATCATCGGCTTCCTGGACCATATCGCAGGATGAGCCTCAGAATTGTCATGGCCAGGAGATGCCAAGTGAGTCGATCTGGGCCATGGTGATACAGATTTTGGTTCCATTCCTCCTGGCAGGTTTTGGAACGGTGCTGGCGGGGATGTTGCTGGACCGAGTGCAGGTGAGTGTGGGAGATGATCTTGGTTGGATGTTTGGGATTTTTGACTATAAATTGTTGTCTTGTGTTTATAAATTAGCACTGGGACGTTTTCACTACTGTGACCGAGATCTTCATCCTTGTCCCACCTTTACTGGGGCTAAAGGGTAACCTGGAGATGACACTGGCATCAAGACTCTCCACCGCTGTAAGATTACTATGTTATCTAAATACCTATTCAATCCCACTGGACCAGCATTCATTTCCAGGCTGGTTTATGCTGATTTTGTGTCAATCTAAAAGCCACGGTTTTCCCCAGAAAAAGATTTAGGGATGCATAGTATATTGGTTCCATATTTTCTATAAGCAATATTAATTGTTGTTGTTTTTTATTTTATTTAGCAGTAATTTAGAAATTGTAAAAATAGAAATTCAATTATTTTTGCTAATTTTCCTTTACTGTAATATTTATTGATAACTTACAGTTCATCTTTAAAAATGTAATTACACTGCTAAATGTAATTTTTTGCAAATCTCAAATCGACTAATCGCGCTTAATTGGATCTAACATACGAGTTTTTATTTACATATATATATGTGTGTATATTTTATTAGATTTATATCTGTGTGTCTGTGTATATAGGCTGTAGATACACACTCACACACATATGTGTGTATAAATATTAGTGCTGTAAAATCGATTAATCGATTAATCGATTAAAATATTAGTGCTGTAAAATCGATTAATTAATTATATACCGGTATGTATATATATATATATATATATATATATATATATATATATATATATATATATATATATATATAAATTAATTTAATAAGGGGACAAATAATGGAAATGAATTAACTCAGTTGTTTTTATTCATAAATTAATACAATATTTAAAAGCCTTTATAGTAATTACACATTTTTATATTTATGCTCATCTAAAAAAAAAACTAAAAAAACTTTAATCTGCTAGATTTTGATCCTCCTTTGTTGATTTTTGACAAAAATCATGAACTGCATAAAGAAGTCATGGAAGTCACAACTGAGTCATGGAAATTCATTGATTGAAATGTGTGGGAATTGGAGAACTCTGATCTGCCCACTGTCCCATTACACATGATCTACTTTTGCCTCCTTGTTGAAGTCTGATCTGCTGTATTGTATCTGCGTTGTGTTCTTTCCCCTTCATCACATGCTTTTTGTCATGGTGAGGAACTTCACACCGTGCTGTGAATAAAAACAGCCCTCAGGGTTTGGTTACACATAGCGTTTCGAACTAAACAAAAAGCTTTAGTTTTTTTATGCTTTATATTGCTTAAAGAAAACAAATAAACAGTCATTCAACTCTTCAATATCAATATTGCAGGTGAATGTTGGCAGAATGAACTCTTCAAGCGAGACGTGGAACCTGATCATCGGAAATCTTGCTCTCAAACAGGTTAATGCAGCTTGATTACTCATTTGATGCTTGTGTGGTTCTGTTCTGTTCTTCATTCAACTTGATTTGTCTCTTTAGATACAAGCTACAGTTCTGGGCTTCCTGGCTGCTCTTGTAGCATCGGCTCTTGGATGGATCCTGGAAGAGGAGCTCTTCATGAACCACGTAGCTCTGCTTTGCTGCTGCAGTGTGATGACAGCGTTCACAGCATCTCTGCTGCAGGGTTTGCATCCAAATTTCGGACCAATTTTTATCGACCTAAAATAGACCGTTTATAACACATCAAACGCTTCATGGTCATCAAATACGGAGGGCATCCTCTTTGTCGGTGCTGATCATGAGGTTATTCTCACTTGAATCGCTTATGGCTTGTGATCTTGGCCACGCAAACCCATTTTCCACACAGGTCCCGAATATAGACCCAATATCCTCAGGCCACATAGCTCACATTATCAGCATTTAAAATAAATGAGTAGAACTGTCAGTATGATTAATGGAAGCAGTTCCTTAGTGATGAAAAACAAGGTTAAGTAACTGAACATTATTTCTGTCATGACCGCTCCAATTAGTATGGTAATAGAGATTAGCATAGTAATGGTTATGGCAATGTTAATGTATTTGGTCTTGTCAGAATAGATCTGCTACGTTGCTGCTGCTGCAGAGCAAGTACCGAGAGTTGCTACTGGCAATACATTCACATCACAGACATTGCTGTGAGAATGTAAGACATGCTGCTGCTCATGTAACATACAAGAAATAACCCCTGTAGTAGATCTATACAGGTGGAGCTGGGGAAGGTACAGGGTTTCTGAAAGAGATGACTGCTAACATGCTAACAGCAACACTACCAGTATTTGTTTGAATGTTGAGCCGCAGCTCATTGGCCGCCGTGCAACAACAACCAATCAGCTGTGCTATGTAGATAATGACATGATCGCTACCTAATGAGTTAAAGACCTATCAGCCTGCACCATCTAGAGTTTCATGCCAGAACTAGGTATTAACCCCCACACTCTTAAGATGCGGTCATATTTACCGTTGTTCGGGAAATTTTCACATCTTTTCTGTAGGAATCTACCTGTTTGGAAATTTCACGTAAGGGCGAATGATTTCCGCACACAGATTTTTGCAATGAGTTTCCGTACGAGTTAACTGACCCCAGGCTTAGTGTACATAAGAACTTATTTGTAAATTTCATACGGCATGTATAAATTCTGAATGGATTTGATATATTAAAGCGGTGATGAACTGAGAAATCAAATATTCCTTGAGCTTTTGACATAGAGGTCATCATACTATAAGAATATCCTGTAAGTTTCAGAACTGAAAACTTCCTTGTTAGTCCAATAAAAGCTTTTATTGACACCAGGCGCAGCGAGCGACGGGTTTTTCAAAGTGGGGATCTATGAGGTCAAAGGGTATCAAACACCGCCTCCGCAGAAGAAGATCAACACCTACTTCAACACTGCCTGTTTAGCCCCGCCCACCGATCCGCGCATTATATGAAACTCATTATAATATGCAAAACTGTTACCCAATCATAGCAGTGGGCGTTTACTTCCAAGTCTTCAATGCGGCACGCCCATAAAAACCGAGCGTTTCAGGAGCTAGGCTCAAAACCAGTGTAGAAAATAGCCTATTACTTATTCATTTTGATGTTTTTAAATGTAAATACCAAGCGAACGTCATAAGTTGACCTCAGACAACAATTTATATATATTTTTAAAAGCCAGTTCATGACCCCTTTAACATTTTTCCAGGGATCTTAATGGTTGGTGTGATTTTTGGGTCCAAGAAGGTGGGCGTCAACCCTGACAACATAGCCACGCCCATCGCTGCCAGTTTTGGTGACCTCATCACACTTGGACTGCTCGCCATCATCAGTCAAGGCTTATTTTACTGCATGGGTGAGAATGAAAGACCAGTTCACTGGACAAAGACTAGTCTACTGAGAGGTGTGGGCTATTTTTACTCTCTTTAACACCCTTTTATTTTGTAACTCTCTCTGTTTGTAGAACCTTATCCTTATATTACCTACCTGGTGTGTATTGTGTTCCTGTCCCTGACACCGGTGTGGGCCATTCTTTCATTTCGGCACCCTGATAGCCAAAAACTGCTGTTTTCCAGCTGGGAGCCAATAATAACCGCACTGGTGATCAGCAGGTAAGTGTTCCCCACTTGGTACGTCAATATCTATGTACAAAGTCTAGCATGGACCATTTTGTGATGATACAACTGTAATTATGTTGGTACAACCAGCTTATCTTTTTTCATTTCATATCTCCAGTCTTGGAGGACTGATTCTGGACCGAACCGTCGCAGATCCAATGCTTGAGGGAGTTGTTCTCTACACTCCTGTTATAAATGGTGGGTCAAACGAAACTCACTTGCTGCGTTCTGATCAAATGTGACTGTTTTAAATTTCCAATATCCACCTTTCCTTAAGGTGTCGGTGGTAATCTGGTTTGCGTCCAGGCTAGTCGTGTTGCCACGTATCTTCATTTTCACTGTCCGCCGGGCGAACTTCCAGACGACTCTAAACGATGTTACTGCCCCTGCCGCAGCTTTTACACCACAGGTATACTCACAGCGAAGTTCTTTTGTATTCTTTAACCCTTTAAGGTTTCAAAACGCAGACAAATATCACCTTTGCATTGCTTCTTACAGGGCCGAATGGGAGATCAGCACAGGTGCTGCTCATGTTGGCCATCCCAGGTCACCTGATCTTCATCTACACCATTTACCTAATACAAGGAAGCCCGGCTCCACCCAGTGCCGTCTTCATTTCCTTCTATTTGGTAGCAGCTTTCTCACAGGCAAGTGATGTTAGCGTGTGTCTTATTGAGGAGAGGAGTGGTATTTGACTCTGAATCTTCTTCCATGCAGGTGTTTCTCCTGCTGGGCACCGCTGATGTGATGGTTCACTGCTTGTGGAAATGCGGCAGGGACCCTGATAGCTTCTCCATCCCGTATCTGACGGCTCTGGCGGATTTGTTGGGCACTGCCTTTCTAGCACTGTGTTTTCTTCTAGTGTCACTGGTGACATAAATGTTGAAATGACATTGTCATATTTCATTAAACAGGTCTGATCTAACCTATCGCCACTATCTGATGTGCTGGTTTACATTTCTCTGCACAGGCGAACATTAGTGAATGACTTTACTTTAAATATTTGAAATATCAATCTCATGCAGTTCAATGAATCGCACGTTGCCTCATGTGACAATAGTCACATGACCATCTTCACTGAATAAAGAACAGCTGTTTCCACGTGTTATTATGTTAAACATATGACTGATTTGCACTCATCTTCATTGATCAGTATTTAGAGCAGAATTTTCAATATGGTTCTAATAAATACTGTATGTTTTATGATTCAGAAATGTGTTTTTTGTGACATTGAGATGTATTGGGCAGCCTATACAATTTACTAATGAATGTGTATTTCATTTTTCTATTTATTAGTTATTGGTCAGGATGGATTAAAACAATAATGTCTTGGTGTTGCTAGTTTATTATATTATTATATTTTGCTGTGAAGGACATAAAACGTATCAATTCACTCATGTAAATGTATCAATACTATGAAAGGAGGATATGTACTGTAGATAATTTGTATAAACATTTAAATTATCTGAAAAATGCTTTACCACGTTCATGATATTTATAGTTATTTAACATTATTTAATATATCAAATATCCACAGATCAATAAAATCCTTTTTACTAGTAATTTGTCTTTATATGCGTGATATTATAAAAGGACATCATTAGAAATTGTTTTCATTTTTCTGAGAAAACTGTTTTATTTCTGTTTTCATATCTTTTATTTTAATTTCTGAATAATGTCCATCCAGGCAACTGAATGTAAACAGACTTCTTTATACTGAGAGAAACATTTTATACAAATATTAGCACGATTATGATTAGCCTATACAAACAACATTAAAATAACATATTTTTATATTGTTACTGTACTGTATTGTTACAAAATCAAACCACTGAAAAAAATGAACTATAACTGGAAATTAAATAAAAAAAAAGATTTGTGATAAATGTAAATAAATTTTTCTTCGAACACATTTCATATTTCATCTCAAGCTCTTCACTGACACTTGTTTAATTTTTTGTATATACTGTATAATGCATTAGGGAGAAAAATACTATGGTGATTGGTAAAACTCTTTTTATATATTAAAAATGTAAAAAAAAATATGTTTTACTCTGTTCATATCATAGTTCTAAACATGTTTTTATGATGGATTGTTCAAGACTGAAGGTCTCAGTCTTGGAAAAGGTGGGGAAGCCCACTTCTGTACACACACCAAACATTTGAAAAGTAGCAGAAATAAATCATAACTTGGTATAACAAAAACAGAAAACGTTGATATCTGTTAGAGGAATTTGTGAGTTAATCAGAGTAGACTGGTCTTCTCAAGGCAATTTTAGTGCAGTGTACCGACCACTACCTGTGGCGCTGTTTCGACCTATGGTTTCGACACATTGCGGTTTTTATTTTTAAACTGGCCTATAGCGCCACCTGGTGTCCGAGTGAGGCTCCTCCTCGAGGACTGTTCAGCCCTGCGCAGGGACTGGCTCTCCCGCAGCCATTTTCTGTCCAACCAAACGGCCGAACTGAGACGCGAACCAACCAGGGCTTCATCGCAGGTTAGTGTGCGGCTCCGGCCAATGATTGCTAACCCATATTTTGTTACATCGAATGGAAATCTCCGCGCGCGAGTGTTTTATTATTAGTTGGCTGGGAGAATGAGAAATTAGCGCGCGATATGAAAAGCAGCTCGCTGTTGTGGCAATAATTGTAAAAAGCCCGTCATGGTGCGCGGCCCCTTTGTTTACTACGACCAGTTTTGACGGATACACTGGTGCTTTGGCTCGTCGCCCTTGTTATCTGCCCTCTTCTCCTCTTTAATGCGTTTATTAATTATAATAATTCATTTGAGCAATTTGTCTGAGTATTTCAGGGGTGGGAATGTGGTTTGAGTTGATTTAGCGTTTTTAACCTTGTATGTTCATTGATATCACCGGTTGTTTAGCCAATAAAATACACCAATGTAGTTTGGTATGTTGATACAATATCAGTATAATATAATAAATAGTTACACGGTAGAGTCTTATTATTAATTATATATTGAAGCCAGACAGTTTAGGCTAACGTTACATATAATTTATATGACAAAATCCTTGTGTGTGTGGCTATATGAATAGCAAACCTATAAAATGATTTGTTTTGTTCTTTAAATGAAAAATAAATGTTTGTGTGAAATAAAGTAGTCAATTGAGCTGACCGTTCTGAATAAACGTTTATTACTGAATAAAATAAAGGTTACACTTATATTAATGGTTTATTAATTGTACATATATGATGACAAAATGGCTGTCTCAAAATATTGGATGCCCACATGTTTATATAAGTCCAGTAGTTCACTGTGATGATGGCAAATATTTGCTGTCTAGGTGGGCAGCTCACTTGGTTTTAAGACAAGACCAATAATGTACAGATGTAATTCAATTTAATTTATGTTTCAGATGGACGGAGACAGTTCAACCACAGATGCCTCCCAGCTTGGCATAACTGGAGAATATATGACTGGTAGTCACTTTGTTCTCCAATCTCAGGATGGTAAGTGAAGTCAAACATCATATAAAATAATCCAAATCATTTATTTAGCATTTAGGTAATAGATTAATAAATAATATAAAATATTTTATATAATTTATTAATATTTAAATGACAAATAAATAATTTAGATGAATTTAAATATGACTTTTAAATACATCTAATTATAAATAATTAATAATAAAATTTTATATATAAAATATAAATAAAAAAATTAAGTCAAATTTAAATTATTCGGAATTATTTATTTATTATTTAGATTATGCATTTTTATGATTATTTTGTAAAGATGAAGGTGATGAGGGACTCAATGACCACGAGGATGGGAATGGAAGCAAAGATAACCTACGGGAGCAAGACATCTATCTCCCAATCGCCAACGTTGCCCGAATCATGAAGAATGGAATACCACAAACCGGAAAGGTAATCTATTTTCCGGGCAGTTTTCTTTGGAGAAATTAAATGTTTTTTAAAAAATGTTAATTCAAAAAAACCTGTCCACCCAATAAGATTGCAAAAGACGCCAAGGAGTGTGTGCAGGAGTGTGTGAGCGAGTTCATCAGTTTCATCACTTCAGAAGCCAGCGAGAGGTGCCATCAGGAGAAACGCAAGACGATAAACGGGGAAGACATCCTGTTCGCAATGTCCACGCTGGGTTTCGACATGTATGTGGAGCCTCTGAAGCTCTACCTGCAGAAGTTCAGAGAGGTAGTGTTAACATTTGTATATCATTGAAATAAGGGCTTTTTGGAAACACTTTGCACAGCTGTCATAGGTGTGTCTTCCTCCTTTTGATTGGTTCAGATTGATCTTACATTTGTCTGTATGTTCACAGGCTATGAAAGGAGAGAAAGGCATAAGCACTGTAACTGTGACCGAAGGCATGGGAGAGGAGCTGACCGATGAATCTTTCAGTAAGTAACTTATGAACCAGTTACCTGATGGGTCCGTTACTGGTGCTGCCGCTTTCAACATACAGCTGAACCTGAATTTATTCATTTAGTTTATATACTATATAGTATTTATCAATATTTTGAGTTATCTTTTTTTCCAGATAATTCCAGATTTCATTTTAATTTTAGTTTAAGTGTTAGTAATTTTAGTAGTATATTTTTTCTTTTCATATTTTTCTGTAGTTTCATTTGTTTTCATTGTTCAACATAAACTTGTTTTATTTCATTTAGTCGCAAAAGTAACATTTCTCATTTTCGTTTAAAGTGCCCCTATTATGCTATTTTAAAGGTTCCTGATTTGTTTTGAAGGTCTCCTTCATGCATCCAAGATCAAAAAACACTTTCATTTTCTTATAATATACATTGCAGCATCACCTCTTTTCTCAAAGAATCTGAAAACAGTTAGTTAGAAGATTCAGTCTTTCTAAACTCCACCTTTCTGAGAGGCTACTCTGCTCTGATTGGTCAGATGGCCCAGCCTGTTGTGATTGGCCTACTCTGCTCTGATTGGTCAGATGGCCCAGCCTGTTGTGATTGGCCTACTCTGCTCTGATAGATAGATAGATAGATAGATAGATAGATAGATAGATAGATAGATAGATAGATAGATAGATAGATAGATAGATAGATAGATAGATAGATAGATAGACAGACACATACTATCTAGATTTTATACATCACAAACATCATGATCTAACACAATTAAATATTTTTCTTTCTTAGCAAATCCACTACCTGCAGGGATCATAACAGCTGATGGACAGCAACAAAATGTGATGGTGTACACCACCTCCTATCAGCAGGTGAGAATGCTAGCATGTTCTTTACGGCCAAAAACATCAGACGTGATCTTTCATCTATAGCCAAGTGTCATTCATTTTAAATGAAGATAGCACACTTTTCAAGCATTTTGAGTGATGCTTTTATTTGCGTTGCAGATCCCGGGCGTGCAACAGCTCCAGTTCTCCTGAGGATGTGCTGCAATGTCACATGCAGAAATCCACACCTAATCTTCACAAATCAAGCCTCTACACTTCCTGAACGGTGGGCTCTGTGTGGTTGGTCTTCAGCAGACCCTCTTCTTCTGCTCTCACAGGTCACAGAGCTGGACTTCTATGTTTAGCTTGTTTTCATGTGTGTTTCTGTGCACACACATTATGATTTTAAGTGACTAGTCTGTTGGGTGTTTCTTTTGTTTGTTTTACATCACACATTTGGAGTTTTAAAGGGTTCAGGGTTTCAAAAATAACTCGACCTTCAATTAAAGCAATAAAATAGAACAAATGTGAATCTTTCTGCAATTTAGTGGAATGAGTGCTTTTCTCCTTTATATATCTAGATGAAAACCATGTTGCATGTATAATTTCAGTTTGATAAGATGTTAACACAAAACAAAATGGGGTATTTTTTTGTAAATAATTGTTTGTTTTTCTCAATGTTTTCATGAATTTGTATTGATGCAGTTCGCCTAACATGAAGAACACATTTTAAAGCAATCTGCATTTATCAATCAAAGTCCAAAAATAAACCTAAATTCTAGTCTTCAATGTGGCCCATTTTATGCCAGTGACTTTCTTTGGATGAATTTACATTAAATTCTTGCTGGCCACAATTCATTTTGTTTTTATGTGTTTATTAAATTTTATTTACACCTCAAATATGAATTTTGAAACGGATGTGTGCTTTAAATACACAAACTGTGAGTCCGTGACATAAGGACAACAATAATTTTTACAACACATAAAATATGACATTTTGGAAAAACATTTAGATTTAATTTATAAAAAAAATATGTATTTGTCCCACAGTTCTGTCATCATTTCTCCAATATTCTTATTTTTATGTTTCTCCCACAGCATAAATGCGTTTATGGTCAGTGGTATAATGCATGAATGATGAAATAATAATCTAAATGATGAAAGAAAATATCAGATTTAGTACAAAGTTTTTACAAATTTTGTGGATATTTAACTGTTGATATTTTGGCGGTAACACCTGGAGTGGGAATATTATCGAATTATGTTTTTGTTTTGGATTTCTGTTTCATGACAAAAACAAAGGACAAATGTGTCACCATATTTGAAGAATAATCCCTACCAAAATAGAAGAAAGTGTAAAATAAATACAGCCTGACAACTCTCCTCTCTGGTAAATTAATGTCATCGCTCCTCTGCTGCCCTACGGTGTCCCTAAAGGGACAAGACAGTCGGCACAATACCCCCAAACCAACCCAGCTGAATGAGAAATTGGAACGCTTTATCTTGGATGGTGCAAAAAATATATTTCAATGCTTTTGCGTTTACTCAAAAAAGTTTAGCTTTCTCCTGGGAAACGTCTCCAGTTACCGGTTCCCTGAGAAGAAGGAATGAGACATTGCGTCAGAGCTGCCGCTACAGGTTTTTCCTCTCCTTTGTGTTTTTTGTGAGCTAAACCAGGGGGGAACAAAAAACTTGAGGAAACTGAAATGTTTTGAGCGAACACAAAATTTATCGGGGTAACGCAAAACTTTTGCTAGGAAACACAAAGTTTCTCGGGGGAACGAAACACATTTAGGAGAGAACATGTTCTCATATTTTTTTCCTTCACCATGTCTCTTTTAGGGGCTCCGTAGTTGTAAGTTTCACAACCTGTCAAAAAAAATTATTGATGGCGACCTTTGACCTTGACCACCCACATCTAAATCGTAAAGTAAACCTTGTTGCAAGCAGAGAATCAGAACCAAACATGTATTGTGCACAAGTTTTATTAACTAAATCACAAACATAACTAATCTAAACACATACAGACACACACACAGGAAAAGGGGTGAGAGACAGAATGGAACCGGAAGCAGGAAATGGAACTATGGGAAAGATCCGTTAATGGATCTATGAAAAGAACCATCAGCATATCATTTTCAGAGCACCTCATTAAATTGATACTTGCATGGGTTGTGCAAATTGTGTGAAAATTTCAGCAGGAAGAGTTGTCACAGCATAAGCCATGTTGATACCAAACCAGAGCCCAGATGAAGTTGACGGACGTAGCAACAGTAACTAAGGGAGGCGGGGCTTAGCCAAAGGTGAATTCTTGAAGTTGTTGAAAATTGAAGTTGTTGATGGTTCCGAGAGTGTCAAACATGGAAGTTGTCATTTTTTTCTTATCTGTTGGAGGAAGAAGATATGATGAACTTGCCTGGTTAGTTCAACTCTCTTCTGGTTGAAAGTTATCTCTCTCCATGTACACATGGCTGAGCACATGCAGATGTGTGGCCTGTCGGCCCTGGGCTTGGGCTACGCAGGCAACCAAGGAGTGAGGAAGTCAAAAGAGTTAATCCCGCCTCCTTCTTCCCATAACATCTGAACTGCGTTACAAATTTGTTTAATGAAAAATATAGAAAAGATACAATAATAATAATAAAATAAATTATAGGTAATAGAATTGAATAGAACATTTAACATGAATGTGTTGCCTGCAGCAGACAGTTTTAGCCCCCCATACAGTCAGAGTTACCGCATCACAAAGGCACAGCCTGAAGGACATCACACCTCCAGGACAACCCCCTACCGCTGCACCAGCCTCTTCCCAGCCAGACTGTCTGATGGGGCGGTTCACACTGTTACACTTCAGATCATTGTGTCCTGTCTCAGGCGAGGAGAGAGGATTTTCTACAGTCACAATGGAAATACTGTATTTTGTAATTAAAAACCGTGCAACCGTTGAAACAACCCTTTTTTAGAGTGTATTTTAGCTGGAGAGCAAGACAGGAGAGGTCATGATTTTTATATTAACAAAACATAACTGACAGGAGCAGGCATTTGAAAGAGCTTTGAAAAACCAACAGACTGATTACTGATAAACTATTTGACCATGTATTGTGCGTGCTTGTTTGATTTTGATAAAATCAAATCATAAAGCATGAGCATCAATTATAATAGTAAATATATATTATATATAAATTATAATTAAATAGTTGCATTGTTATTTTAGGTGCTGATAATGTAGCCTAGTGATTATTATTTTAGAAGCAATATGAAAATGTTCATAATATGAATGAACAATAAGAGTTTGATGTGATTTGTTTTAAATGCAATATTAATGTTAGCATATCAAATGATTATATTATTGATTGATTCTTGATAGTGATATAATATGGAGCAGGTTTTAGGTTGACAGAGTAGATGTGGTTACTAACATTCCTGAAAGATCCTATATAAATTTTAAATGAAAAGGTTAACAGCTTACTCTGAGTACCGGGGACAGTTACAACATTGTTTGGGGATGGTTGCAACACGTTACAAAAACAATATATTACAACATATGTCAGTGTTAGCAAAATTATTATTATCAAAAATATAAGTTATAATAATATTACAGTGTTATTTATTCATCAGCTTTGATTATATGACAATTATAGATTTGTCTAGATATATATTTCAAATATTCAAATTGATATAGGCTTTTAGTGACATAGGAAGAATCCAACTTGGCATCCACTCAGTTGTTATCCAACTGAGCATGTGCAGTGTGAGTGTCATCACTCTAGAATGTTTATGATTGGAGAAAAATGACAACCATCCCCTGTTGCAACTGTCCTCGGTGTCCCCTACTGGTTTAGTTGCTAAACCTTTGCTGAATTCGGAACGCATAGAAAACGACTATTTCTATTTTTCCTATATCTTACAATGGCAAAAATAATTTTAGAGCACCGAGTATCAGAACAGAAAGGCACATCAACAGTTTTTCTCCCCTCAGGCTATTCAGTGTGAACAATTTCTCTCATAACTGTACCTGTACATTCACATCTTGTACCTCTGGAAATTAGCTACATCATAAACTGTACACTTGTAAATAACATCTGTACATTCATTAAAACAAATATGTATATGTTTGTTTCATATTTAATTAATTAATTTGTATTTCTTATGTTATTGTTCTAATTCATTTCTACTGTGTAAGTAGCTACTATGTCTGCACTATCATGTATGTCCACACTATGTCTGTTTGCCTACTTTCTTCTGCACTGGAAGCTTCTGTCACCCATTCCTTTACATACGCAAGTGTAAACTTCAGATATCTCTAATTCCACATGTTGCCAGATCCCATTGATTTTAACGAAACATTGAATAACTTGGATGTGGCGAGTATATGAGATAATGAAAATAATTACGATTTAATTTTAAAATAATCAAACTTTGTTATAACAAATTTACAATAACAGAAAAAAGAACGGCAGTCCCTAATCGACATTACAAAATGGACCTGGCAACACGAGCTAACGGTCACGCCCCTCGTGCACATCAAAGGCCTGAAAAGGTTGCCTGAGAGGAAGTATTCAAACAAGAGCCGCTGAATGAAATACATCGCAGATAGTGGAGTGTTTCTTACAAGAATCTTCAGTAAGTACTTTAATGCTTACTTGCAGTAAACGGTTATGCTATTGTTCACAATTTGTCCATTATGTCTAAAGAAATAAATAGCTAGTTGAACCCCGTTTTTTGGTTTTCGTAAACGGCTAGAAATTCTCCAAATCTCGCTGTTTTCACTAATAATAATTGGGAGAGCCGAACCAAGCCAAATCTGCGGATTTGAAAGCATCTTGTTTTAACGTGTTCGATTAGAAAATAAATGTCTACACGAAACTGTTTGAGAGTTTTTAAAGGCGATTGGTAACCTATGTTTTGTTCAATTCTTTCTTAAATTTTGTTTTGGTGCATGAGGTCAGTAAAAGCAACTATGTTACACCAGAAGTAATCTATGAGCCATCTAGTCAACGACATATACGTTAGGCCTTCGTTGAAATACATAATGTTATCTTCCAATAAAAGAGTTTATGCTGCAGAAATTGTGTAGAAATGGAGCTGGGTTGCACATTACAACAACAAAGTTTTTCAGTAGGCTAACTTAGGCTAACGTTACTTAAAAAAGTTGTATACCCCAAGAAACTGTTTGTAGCTACTTTTGATGAATCCTTAAAATAACAGATGTGGAGGTGCACAAAATTAAAGGATAATTCCGGTATTTAACACCTTGAGTCTATATTGTAGTTTGTTTTGGATGAACAAGAGTGGTGGACAACATTTTTTTGACAATGGTTCCTCTCTCGAGTTTTTGACTATAATAGAATTGGCCATGGACCCATTTAACATTGGAGTCAATGGGCATGTCCGAAAATGTCATTAAAACAGCCAATAATGTTCGTTTACAAAACTGTTAAACTCACCGAGTGGTTAGTGGTGTTAATCATATATTGCGACGATATATTGTTTATAATCATCAACGAACACCACTAACCACTCGGTGAGTTTAACAGTTTTGTAAACGAACATTATTGGCTGTTTTAATGACATTTTCGGACATGCCCATTGACTCCAATGTTAAATGGGTCCATGGCCAATTCTATTATAGTCAAAAACTCGAGAGAGGAACCATTGTCAAAAAAATGTCCACCACTCTTGTTCATCCAAAACAAACTACAATATAGACTCAAGGTGTTAAAGGGATAGTTCACTTTAAAATTAAAATTCTGTCATCATTTACTCACCCTCAAGTGGTTTCAAACCTGTATTAATTTATTTCTTCTGCTGAACACAAAGAAAGATATTTTGAAGAATGTCAGTAACCAAACAGTAGTCTGTACCCATTGACTTCCATAGTATTTTTTTTTTCCTACTATGGAAGTCAATGGGTACAGACTACTGTTTGGTTACTGACATTCTTCAAAATATATTTCTTTGTGTTCAGCAGAAGAAATAAATTAATACAGGTTTGAAACCACTTGAGGGTGAGTAAATGATGACAGAATTTTAATTTTAAAGTGAACTATCCCTTTAAATACCGGAATTATCCTTTAAAGTCGGAAAGTTATTTTGATTGAAGATTAGGAGGGCATGTGAATAATAATAAATAGCTAAATAAAAATGATGGAAGCTTACTATCTCTGCCACATAATAAAAAGGTAATTGCGACTTTGATATGAACTCACAATTGTGAGTTATAAAGTCAGAATTGTGAGTTATAAAGTTAGATTTTTCTTCTTCTCAGAATTGTGAATTTATATCTCACAAATCTGAGTGGGACTTTATAACTCGCAATTGTGCGGTGCTGAGGTGGGCAAATGATGTAAACCTGTGTTGCGGCTGAACAATGTGTAACACCGACTATCGCAGCAAGCCTACTGTACTGCAATGCGCATGCATAAAAGCTCACTGAGATGGAACAGACATAATTAAGTTCTCATGCTATTCTTTTGGCAGGATCATTTTATTTAGCAAAATATCTCGCCATTCACTGATGAATCCAGGTCGCACTCAGTTACCATTATATGTTTGGTCTAAAACGCTTGTGCTCTCATGTTTTGCCGCAGGACAGCAATTGCGAGTACATTTATTTTATTTTTTTTAGGACTGTGATGTGAAAAGTGTATACAAAGTGAGATCTTTAGCTACAGGTTCATTCCATGTCAAATCAACCAAAAAAATGTTTCGCTGTCCATGCAAAAATGGACAAAACCGCTATCTCTGTGTGGACGGAAGGCCAAAACAGAGAGCAAAAGATGCGTCTGAAATGCACTAGATAAAACACAATGCAATTTTAATAAGATGAAAGTTTTCTTGATGTAGGCTACAGGAATAAGAGGCAGAATTATACTCCCTAACAATTTGTGGATGTGACTGGCAGCAAATATTACCTAATTTTGGGATGTATTGTAAAGAGAATTTGTTGGGTTGTTTTAAAAGTGATTCACTGAGTGCAATTCACTTTCTTTGACAGAGACTGATGAATATTCTAGAATTTCGCTGTATGTGTAAATGGTTGTGGTTTGAAAATCGTTGAGACTTTTTTCTGGGATTTGTCATGTTTTGTTTTGCCTTTTGGTGTGAATTTTGTTGCTACTGGTGCGTTTAAAATATAGGCTACAACTAGGTATCGCAATACATTTCTAGTATATAGTAGCCTTTATTTTAAATATTTGTTTAATGGCATCTTTTTATGAATGAAGACCTCCCCAATAATGCTACTGATGCCTCTATTAGATTGACACCCCCCCCCCCCCTCCCTCCCTCAATTTTAGCCATTCAGAACTGAAGAACTAATTAATAGAATAATAGAATAAGAATTTTTTAACTCCTGTCATCTACTATTCAATAGTTTTTCAAATATTTTTGCCATAGTATCGGTTAGGTATTGGTATCAAGATATTTTAGTCGAGTATCTAAATAATATTGGTATTGTGAAAAGTATTTTGTACCCTAATATTTTGCTTCTTTTTTTCCAGGGATGTGAATATCCCACCCCTTCTGGAGATAAAAGTGAACATTCATTAGCATGCAAGATAATTCACAACATTCAGGACAACTGCAAAATTTGCATGAAAAAGGGACCACATCTGGAGATGGGACATCTAATACTTTTGGCCAAAACTTTTATCAGCTATGTTTACCATCTCACGCTGCAAGCCCCTCCTATCCAGGACAGGGGGCCACTGGAAATTATTTGACACCGTTTACCTACACAATCCAACCGGCAGCCAGTGACCAGATTTTGACTAGCAGCATTCAAGCTACCAAAGACACAATGCTTGCACAAGAAAATCCTCTTACTTCAAAATATACTTTGCTGACAGGAAAACAGGACTCGCAAACGATTGTGTGGAACATACCCTCTAATTGCCATATATTCTTACCTGTTAACAACATAAATCTACAGGGTGCTCCTAACAATAATGGGCCAAACATGTCACATTGTGCCTCAAATAACAGTTTATACATGCAGCAGCAAAATACCTCCTTGGCAGCTAACCCAAATAATTCACAACAGGTTAAAGGAGAAACAATGGACACTACAAGTCTTAATGAAACTAGAAGAAATGTGAACACTATCAGTTTGCATAGCAGACAGCAACATGCAAATTTGCCAAAAGACTCAAAATCAAGAACAAGCTTGCCATCTGATCTGAAATATTACCCCCCAACAGAAAATGCACCTCATGGTCACAGTAGTTTGTTTGGTGGCTACAATTACCAATCATTAGTTCCTGATAAGTCAACCCATGTGCAAACATCTTCTACATGTGGTCAGAACATTGCTGCACAGAGAGCTGTTGCCGTTGTCACGCCATTATCTCCAATAGGAACAGCACCTGTTAATGTTTCAGACAAATCTGCTAATATGAAAATGAATGTAAGGTCTGAGCAAGCGGTTGTATGGCATCCACCAAATATTCCACATGCTTTGGAGACCAATCCTTATCTGAATAACCAAAAAGGAGAACCAAATGACCCAACAAGCAAGCATCAACGACCGAAGTCAGCAGAGCCGAGGCTGAATGATGGACTTTGCCATGTTGGAGCCAAAAGTCCCATTTGGACTGAATCAACTGACCAAAGTCGCCGCACAAGTTCACCGAACCTTAAAAGTGTGGTTGCAGGACAAAAAATTTCTGTGCCAACTCAAATGCAAAATGAACCAAGTGAAAAGATAAACGATAACTGCACATTCACAGACAAGAAAACTTCTGAAACGGAAACTATTCCTGTTATCGAATGGCCAATAGAACGATTGCACACATTAATGGCCATGATTCAGCAACTGGAAAACGGGCATCAGAAGAATGTCCAAAAAACTGATGCTAAGAGGGACATCTTAAAGCTTTTTTGGAATGGGGATTTTCTCAAGTTTTATAATGCTGTACAAACTGGTTTATATCAAAACATAATGGAAGAAGTCTATGTTTACTGTCCGATGAACGAGCCTGTGATACTGCGGCAAATTAAAAGTGATGCACGTAGCAGAGTCAACAATGATTTTCATGTTTTAAAACACAACGAAGAGCCACCGAAGATGACGTATAAGTCTTCTTGGTTAAATCTTAATGAAAATGTTGATGACATCGAGAAGGAGTGTGGATATTCTTGGTTCTATAAGTCCTTTCAAAATGCCCTTGACCATGAAGCACAAAACTCAAATGGTTGCACAAAGGAGGCACAAGAGGTTGAGAACAAAGTACCAGCAGAAGACCCAACATTGGACAACGAGTGTCTTCATGAAAGCTTGTTTAATAGGCAATCTCCACCTGTGACTGATGCTGACTGCTCACCAACGCGTGATTGTTTGGTTGCAGGACAAACCAACAGTCAAACAAATACAAATTCTTTAAAGGACATAATTACTGGTGTGACGGATTTGGATAAAAAAGATGTCCAGTCTCAAATGGCCAGTTTGGATGTCAAATTTAGTGATGTTGGAGCCCAAAGTGTTTTGTCGCCTAAATCAACCAGCCAAAGTGACTGCACAAACTCCCCAAAGCTCAATAATGTGGTAGCAGAACAACCGCATGAAATGGCTGAACAGTGTGAGACCAGTGAGATGATGGAACATAATGTCATTGCTGCATCACCAGACAAGCATGAGACATCTTTGTTAAACACATCCCCAGAAATTGACAAAGTACAATTAGAAGAACAAACATCTTTGGAGAAAAATATGTACAATGAAAGTATTTGTGAAAAATTGTCAGTTCCCTTAAATGCTCATTCTCCAACTGTGACTAACTGCTCAGTGAAGCTTAATTTGGTTGAAGAACAAACCAGTCGCCAACCAAATACTGTAAATCCACTAAAGGGAATAAAGAATCTGGTAACGACATTGAAAGAACGTGATTTATTAGGAAAGTATAAAAAGTTATTTGACAAAAATGGTTTGAAAAGAAAGCATCAACACTCCTCTAGAATATTAAGACAGAACAATCGTTTTTGTAATGGTGTGGGAGCCAAAAGTCCCTTGTTGACAAGTGAATCATCCAGTCAAAATTACTGCACTAGTTCATTGACACTAAGTAATGTAGTTGAAAGACAACTGGAGTTTGTGTCATTAACTCAAGTGCAAAATGAATCCAGTGACTGTGATAATCATGTAAGATGTGAGATTAATCCAAAACCTAGTCAAGAACTTTCTGTGCAAATGGATGACGAGGAGATTGCTGAGATGGATACTTCTATTAGGATTAATGTTCTCCCTCCTGAAGTGGCTAAACAATGCTTTGCTGGTCAGTTGATGGAAGTTAATGACATAGCTGCAACACCAGAGATGAGGTTGGAAGAGGCTGATGGTAACTGCCCGCTGAAGGCCTATGAGGTTGTGGAACAAATCAATTGTCCATCAAATACAATTCATACACCGAAGGCCATCACACATCTGGTGAGGGGAGTTGGAGAAAAACGGCAAATTGGAAAATGTGACGTTTTGAAAAACAAGCAGCAACCCTCAACTACAACATCAAGTCTGGTTGACCATTTTTGCAATGGAGCCAAACGTCCGGCGTTGACTGGATCAACCAGTCAAATTGACTGCTTGGGTCCACCGAAGGTTCATCCTGTGATTGCAGAACCATCTCAAATGCAATTCAATGAAGAAATGCCTGAAATTGACTGTGTACTCGCATATGAGGGTGTGAGATGTGAGACTGATTCAAAATCTAGTCAAGAACTTCCTGTGCAAATGGATGAAGAGGAGATTGTTGAGATGGACGCTGCAGCTTCTATTAGGATTAATGTTCTCCCTCAGGAAGTGGCTAAACAATGCTTTGCTGGTCAGTTTATGGAAGATCAAGACATTGCTGCACCACCTGAGATAATGCATAAGACCTCTTTGTTATTTACACCTCAAGACACCATATCAACAAAAGAACAGATGCAGATGTGGAGGTTGGAAGAAGCCAATGGTAACTGCTCATCAGAGAGCTATTTAGTTGCAGAACAAACCAATTGCCAATCAAATATAGTGCATCCACTGAAAGCCATGACACATCTGGAGAGGCCGGTGGGAGAAAAACACCAAACTGGAAAATGTGAGATTTTGAAGAATAATCATCAGCTTGCAAATGCAACATCAAAGATGGATGACCTTTTTTGTAATAAAGCCAAATGTTCTGTGTTGACAACTGGATCAGCCTGCCAAATTGACTATGCCAGTCCACCGAAACTTAATCCTGTGAACGCAGAACCATCTCAAATGCAAAATGAATTCAATGAAGAAATGCCTGACATTGATTATATGCTCAAAGATGAGAGTATGAGATCTGAGACTGATCCAAAACATAGTCAAGAACTTGTATTGAAAACAAACGAAGTGGAAATTGACAAGATGGATGCTTTAGACTCTATTAAGATCAATGTTCTCCCTCATGACATGGCTGAGCTATGGTTTGCCGGTGAGATGGAAGTTAAGGACTTGCAGAAAGACCTTGATGTTCATATTACCACAGATGACCAGGTTAAAGTTCAAGTCCTGGAGCTCATGTCTGAAAAAGAATTACTCCTAGAAGATGTGAAGCCAAAAGAGGGGAAATATCAAACTTCTAGTGGTGAAAAGTTAGAGTCTTACTGTTGTCTTGCTAAATGGTTTAAAACTTTAGAATATGGAGATGGCTCATTGTGTACGTGCCAGAGAAAAGCAGCGTTCAGAGAAGAGACTAAAATTGAGGTCCACGGCACAAGTTTAGAGTTGCAGACTAAAAAAGAGGATCCTAACAAATTGGTGAAACTGAACAATTCTTCTCTTGAAACAACAGTTGATTCTGAAACCACAGAGGACAAAGTTCCGAGTAGGATCGTTCGGAAAAGGGTTAAGAAAAATATTCTGAAAGCCATATCGAGTTCTGAAGAGGTTTGTAAGATGGACACTGAAATGGCAGAGCAGACAAGAGGTGACTCTCCTTCAAAATGTGCAACAAATGTGACCATGAAGAATGAGATTGAGCAAGCGACCCCAACTCCTGATTTGAAGAGGACGACCAATATTATATGTCTTGCACTGTATGGGTCATCTTCTGGAAGAAAAGAAGTGAAGCGAACTAAAAGATCTAAAGGGAAAGAAAGTTGTGAAGAACCCCCAGAAACTCTTCAAATAACTATACTCTCTCGTCAGAATATTAAAAGGAAGAGTAACCCACCGAATTGCAAAGGGGAGAAAGCACAGGATGAAGATGTTGTGGATAAGAGCGCAAAAGACCTGGCTCTGCATAGAACCTTGCCCTCACACCCCATTTCTGAACCCAGCAAAAATGCTCTTTCATCTACCTCAATCAAAAAGCTGCTTGGTCCAAGTGCTAATACAAAGAGTGGCGTCCTTTTGGGTAAGGGAAATAAGCGAAAGAGACCGCATAAGTTTTCGACGCAACAAATGTCTATGAATAAATATGTCATCAGAGGGAAGACTGCGCCATCCACATTATTGCATTCAGCCGAGAACGTAACAAAAAGTAAATACGAGTTGGGGAACCCTGCTTTGATGCCATTGGAGGAGGGTCTTTCATTGGAATTCAAAGTATTGCCTGAGTCTTTTAACTTTGAAGATGGAGCTGAACTCAATTGCGCTAAAGCCGACATGACACAGAGTACACTAAATGGTAATTACTGAAGATATATACTCAGTGCATGTAAGTTTACCAAATGTACACTTTTTTTAAATTCTTGTTCCATTTTCTTAAGGGATGCCAGGCCCAGAAGATCAAGTTAAGCAGATGGAAACTAGTTGTTCGCCAACACAAGGTATTGGACACAGGATTTATGTTGTAAATTTAATATGTAGTAAATTTGTATTGGCCTCTTATGAAGTTAAAGCTCATTCCTTTTCAATAATGATCAATGACATAATGGTATTATGGATAGACATTTATCTGCCTATCATGTACCATTATATGGCAGGGAGTGTAACACTCGTCTAAATGGTTTTGTGCTTGTCTATCTGCAGGTGTTTGGAGTTTCAGCCCCTTGAAGAAAAAGCACACTCAGCCCATCCAGGCCACAGACGTCTCCGGCTCATGTAGCCTCTTCCAGGAGTTTAAGAAGAGATATCATAAAAAGAAGGAAATCACCTCAAAGCAGAACTCCAATTAAAGACCTTGATTCCTTATTAAAATTTAAGCAAATTGGCTTTTTGTCATGCGTTCCTTTTTGTTATGCGTTACTTCCTGTTAATAGGATTAATCTAACAAATGCAAAATGTACTGATTCATTTTTACTGTGTACTTGAAGTTTTGTATTAAAATGCACCACTTGCACACTGATCATTCAGTTCAACAGCTGCTAGTAACCTTGTTCTCCAGTATTTGTACGAGTGTGAGTTTTATACTTCTACTACATTTTAAAGAAAATGTTTGTCATGGAGGTATATATTTTTTTATTTTATGTATTGTGCTTTAATTTTTGACAATATATTTATGTACAATTTTATACAACTTTTTTTTTTATTGCGTTTTAATAAAAAAAACATTTTGTAATAGCTTTTGTGGTTGCTCTTGAATTTTAAGGTTTGTTATACCATGATTTACTGAAGTCTGTGATTAATACAAGTAAACCATACAAAATATTTACATAAATTAGCTTTAAATATTCAACATACATTGACAGAAATAATGGCAAACCCAAATTAAAAATAGGAAATAAATATACATTTTACATTTGGAATACCTTAACGTTAATGCAAAGAAAATAATTCAAAAACAGAAGGGGGGAAATTGGAAATTACTATTTGCTTTTTGTTTTGTCGCTTGTGAATGACGTAATACTATTATTGTGTCCCGCCCATGCTGATGCACGCGAATGAGAGTAACGTTAAACCAAAACAATGTGGCGAGTGACGAAGATGATGCCAGATAGACAGTTGATGCTGTGAACAACTAAGGAAAAAATTTACGTATTTTCCTCGTGGTTAGCTATATAATGAAAGCGACCAAATCATGGCTACCGTAGATTCTCTTATGAGCTTGTGAGTAATATACTAACGTTACTAGATAAATATGTAAAGCTTTAGAACTATTAACAATTCATTCTGCTAATTTTCTAGCATGAATTCCAGGTCTGTGAGTGATACAAATGTTTCTCCGTGCACAGGTGTGCTTTTAGTGTTGCTCAGCGATCTGAGAAGTATGATGAGATCAGGATGTTGCCTGCTGCCATTAAAGACAGATTATTACGAATAAAGATGTCTTCTGGCACGGTCACCGACTCCGACATCAGCCAGGTAAGGTGTCCTCTCTAACAAGAGCATTTGTGGTGATAATATGCAGCGTACAATATGCCGTGTCTTCGCTTGGGTGTGTGATTTGGGTTTTCAGCTCGTGCACGCTGGAACTCACACACTGGATCTACAGAACTGCATGGTGTCAGACTCAGC
This sequence comes from Phoxinus phoxinus, assembly GCF_949152265.1. NCBI lineage: Eukaryota > Metazoa > Chordata > Actinopteri > Cypriniformes > Leuciscidae > Phoxinus > Phoxinus phoxinus. Next base: position 18,799,491 of record NC_136900.1, on the reverse strand, counting down.
GCTTAAACAACTCGACTGTCTGCAGTTGAGGACAATACTGTTAAAAGGCTGTGCAGAAATCACATCTGAGGGTATTCTTTTCACAGATTATTGGTTTATGGGGGTCATATAAATATTATATGAAAAACGTAAAGACTTTTAAACTTTGAAAACTAGCCCGATTTCACAGACGAGGTTTAAGCTAGTCCTAGACTAAATGGCATGTTAGCTGTTTTAACTAAAAAGCAACTTGCACTGACATTTCTTAAAATGTCGGTGCCATTGTTTTGTCTCAAAAAAGAAGACCAGTAATCTTTTTTCTCTAAGGCATGTTTATAAAAGCTGTAAATATCCTAATTGAACTAAGGCACAATCCTGGCTTGATCTAAGCCTTGTCTGTGAAATCAGGCTTAGAAATGTTGCCTTGGTGACTAACAGAAATACATTTCAGTTGAAGTACTATTACTAAAATGAAAACTGAAATAAAAATAAATTAAAGTTATGTAGATTTAATTTTTTTAAATACTAAAAATGCACATTCATTCACATCAACCTTCACTATATTTGTCTTTCCCACAGGTGTAGAGGTGTTGGCATCCCGCTGCCCCTGTCTTCAGGTAGTTGATCTCACAGGCTGTACGGCTGTGACAGATTCAGGGATTCAAGCTCTCGCTCTACACTGCAAAAGTTTAGAAGTGATTTCGCTCCGTGGCTGCACTTCTCTCAGTGATAAAGCCCTGCTGGAGCTGGGGTCGAACTGCATGAGGCTGCACAGCATTTACTTGTCTGGGACAAAGGTAATTTACACTGTTCTTGGGCTTTCAGACTTGGGTATACAATATTACAGATGAGCCAAAACATTATGACCACCTGCCTGATTTGCAGTTGGTCCTCTGCGTGCGTGCTGACAAAACATCTCTGAGCTGACCAGCTGAGGAATGGACTCTACAAGATCCCTGAAGGTGTCCTGTGGTCTCTGATATTAGCAGCAGATCCTTGAAGTCCTGTAGGTTGCGATGTGGAGCCGCCGCGGATCAAACCTGTTGGTTCTGCACATCCCACAGATCCTCAATTGGATTCAGATCTGGGAATTTGGAGGCTTGTCCTTCCACCGACTTGTCGTCCTCCCACAGTGCATCCTGGTACCATCACTTCCCCAGGTAAACGGTGCACACGTACACGGCCGTCCGTGTTGTACAAGAAAACGAGACTCATCTGACCAGGCGTTCTTCTTCCTCTGCTTCAAGGTCCAGTTCTGACGCTCGCGTGCCCATTGTAGCCGCTTTCGATGGTGGACAGGGGTCATCATCGGCACTCTGATTGGTCTGTGTCTACGCAGCAGAGTGTGATGCACTGTGTTGTGACACTTTCATCTCATAACCATCATTGACATTTACACAGTAGATCTTCTGTTGGCTCGGACCAGACGCGATATCCTCCGTTTCCCTCGTGCATCGATGAGCCTTTGGCGTCCAACACCCTGTCGTCGGTTTGTGGTTTGTCCCTCCTCGGACACGGTTGGTCAATTCTCAGCACTGCTGACCGGGAGAAACCCACAAGCCTTGCCGTTTCAGAGATACTCTGACCCAGTCGACTTGCCATAACAATTTGGCCCTTGTCAAAGTCGCTCAGATCTTTATTCCTGCTCATTTCTCCTGCATCCAAAACGTTGATAATGAGAACTGATTGTTTGTTACATCTAATCTACCCAGACCTGAATATGTGGCCTTGTTAAGAGATGATCAACGATATTCACCTCACCTGTGACTTCTCATAATGTTTTGGCTCATCAGTGTAAGTATAGCATATACCAAAATCAAAATGTGACTGACATTTTGCTTGTACTCATTGATGTTTATTGTTTTCACCAAATACTTACTACGGTACTTGTCAATTCTATTTAAAGGTAACTGATCAAGGGGTCATTGGACTTGCGACAGGAGTTTGTTCACGTAGCCTTAAGGTATTGCATACTGATTTATTTTATTTTTTAAGACTATTTTCATTTTTTTAATTATTTATTAATAACTTATTCATCATCACAGGAGTTACAGATGGTACGATGTCGCAATTTGACTGATCTGGCTGTGACTGCTGTTCTTGCAAACTGTGCAAACATCAGAATTTTCAATTTCCATGGATGTCCCCTGATGACAGGTAGTCACATGGTACCTGACATAAAACACAACATATATATTGTTGCACAAATATGAAATTTCAGTGCATTCATTCCTGATATGTGTCTGTTTTAGACGAGTCAAGGGAGGCACTACAAAACCTTATTGGCCCCGACAAGATCCAACAAGTTTCTTGGACTGTGTACTGATGCGATTAACTGAACTGAGCTACAGCACAACTTTATTGTCATACATGTAATGCACTCATCGAGGAAGATAAACATCATCCTTTTCGAATTCACTAAATTATCAATCTTTGAGGTAAAAACAAGAAGATAAAATCTATGTATTGTTGATGTTAACTTACTGTATTTAACATTAAGTATAATTATTATGTAAGAATGTTTCGTTTACGGGTTGTAAAATAAATTGCAAACCAAGCATTTGACATTGGTTGTCAACTTTTATTTTCTATTACTAGAATGAGATTGAAGTCTGATTTGGACAAAAATCCATTATGCTGATGTATTTGTGAGAAATATTTAATTATAGTGTGCTTGGATCATTCAGGGTAGTTAACTGCTCTATTCTGCGTTCTGCAAAGAACGTGATTCATTAAAATAAAGTGAGAAACTGCTACTGTCAACCACGTGATAAAATAAAATTAAAAGACATTTGAAAGAGGTGATTGAAAACCATACCAGACTGCTCATATACAGTTGTGGTCAGAATTTATATGGGTTCAATTTTATTCATGCGGCTCTCTTGAGTGTTTTCATTTTTTTAATGAAGATGAAACCAGACCATGGCTTCTGGGATGGCTGTAAATATAAATAAGAGCGACTACACTGTGCAGCGAGTGAGGGAGAGAGACGAAAGAGTATGGCTGTAGAGAGAAGAAGAAGAGGATATGGACCTTCAGTGCCATGCCTGAAAGAGGAAGCTGATATTTGTGAGGGGCTGGCATTTATAAAGACTGCAAAAACAACAATGGAAACAAGATACAAGTACAGAGAACAGAGCAGGGAGGGGTAGCTGAATTTGCACATAGGTAGAAACGTGCAAATCATTTTTTTATTTCCTTAATTTAATTATGTACATGGTTTACATACACATGAATGCATTAGCTGTTAAAGATTAGGTTTGTACTTGTAGCACCACACTGTGCTACTAGTTAGTCCATAATTCTCCTCTTTAACTGTGTCTGGTAGCTCAAAGTAAGCCAGCTGATGTAATAATTTTCTGATGTCATGGCTTTCAAATTGAGCCCGTCCTGGGTCACCGATGAGCACTTGTGTTCCATGTGTGCTTATACACGTCTGCAGCCACTTATGCAGATGATCAGCCAGACCTTCATCGTAGAACATGTCTCCTAGAAGAATGAGATCCCAGGCCTCAGGCTTTGAGCCGATCATGTTGTCTGTCACACAAGGTAAATGGTCCACGTTGTTCAGTTCACAGTTCATTTTTGTGGCAATGGCAGCAACTGCAATAACAAAATAAAGCACTTATTTATTTATATTTAATATTATAGAACTTTTCTTTATCAGTCAGTGTGTTGTAACCATGCTGTAAACCATGTGACAAAAAAAACAAAAAAACATTTAAAAAAAAAAAAAGATCTCACTTGGATCAATGTCATTGGCCACCACATGGGAAGCTCCACTGAGTCTGGCAGCGATGGCTGATGCTCCACAACCACAGCCGAGATCCAGCACCTTCCTGCCTCCACACACCTCGGGGTTATTCAAGAGATACCTGACAAAACAGTTCACAGCAGCATCATTCATAAAACAAAAACAAAACAATGCTGGTAGACTGAACGTATCTTACAGCGTTCGTTTCATGACTTGTTATAATAAACACTAACGTTACCTAGCCAGCGCCTGTCCACCGGGCCAATATATTGCCCAGTACGGGTCAGGGAAAGGCCACAATTCAGGTTTCTCCGTCCAAAACCGGCAGGTGGGTGTGAACAGTCTTAAAGAAATCTCTGGGGTTAAACTTTGGCTGCTTACTACTTCTGTGTTGTCTATAATGAAGTTCTTTATATCGTCCTCTGATCTGACGTTGCTCACGTATAGACGCATTAAACAACACATTCCTCTTTGAAATGCAGTGTCCTGACCGCGGAACCACATGATTATTCCTCTGTACATGTCGTTAATGCTGAAACTAGTCAAATATCCTCGTAATGTTTACATTTCTTCCATCCACATGTCTGTCACGCATGCGCAGACGCGCTTGACACTTGTGAGACGTCACTGAGCTGATCCCGCCAATTAGAGCGCTACTTGAAAAATACTGCTTCTATTTTACGCAAAAACATTCTAATATATCTTTATATATATATAAAAAAATACACACACATATATATATATATAATTATTTATTTTTTATAAAGAGAATGTTTTTGCGTAAAATAAAAATATATATAGGCTACACATTCTACAAAAGTTGGGTTGCTCAATCAACAATGACTTAAAGTTATCTTTTGGGGGCAATTCAAAGATATATTGATATGATATATGCTGCAGTGAGGGGGCCGCTCCTTGGTTCTGTGACCGGGGCCCAACATTTGGTGCGTGCTACGCCCCTGTTAAAAGAAGCAAGGGGGAAGTTCACTCAATATAAGATTCTTCACAGATATAGGCCTACCACACACTGGTTTTTCAGGATGAAACTGATGTAAGAATTTATGTTGGAAGTGCCAGCTGGAAACAGATACGTTCCTTTCTACACAGTATTTGGGAATGTAGTTGTTAAACCATTCTGGAACCATTTTTTAGTTGCTTGTATTGTTATCGTAATGTTGTTGTACTCCTGTCACCTATCAACCTTCCAAAGAAGCAATAAAAAAACTTCAATTCAAAAACCAAAAATGTAAATGCTTTACAGCCCTAATATATAAAGATTATGTCTCTTAAATATTTCATCGTTGTTGATTGGTTACAGTGTTTTGACAGGTAGGCTCTACATGCCATGGTAAATGTTCATCATCATACCTTCCAGAAATAGCCTCATGAGCTCATGATTATTCACTGAAGAAGTGGGTTGGACACACACTCTCTGTCCTGTGTATCAGTACTTTCCTGCTGAAAGAAAGCTTGGCAGCAAGTATCTATGGTGACGGTCAATATGATACTTGCTGCCAAGCTTTCTTTCAGCAGGAAAGTACTGAGTATATTGAAAAAACAAGGAGGAAAAACAACCTTAACCAAGGATAAAAAAAGGTACGCTATTCTGTTCTGATGATTATGTACTTGTAAATTAATAATAGACAGCATTAGTGGCACATTCATCTCAATTAATAGTAGGCTGCTATGAATACTTACTCGTAATAACATGCAAATTATGAAAGAGTAAACACTACATAACCCTTTCTGCAACAGAGGCTGTCAAGTAACCAAGTCTGAATGAAGAGTATAGCAACAAATAAACATGCAACATTGTTTCCACATTGTTGTGCCACTCTGACGTGCTCCGTTCAATCTCTCTGGTTCGTGTGAAATTGTTTTGTATAAGGGCAGGACAATCCACAGTTGAGTACACAGTCTCTCAACTCACTTTCCAGAGCTCTCATGAATATGGCCAATTGGAGAGGAGAAAGACGAAGCCTTTCACCTTCAGATTTCTGGAATGACCAGGATTGGGACGCTGAACTGGGCCGTAGATCTTTCCGGCACACTCTTAGGTCTCTAAGTCCCCTCGCTCTCTCGGATCTTGATTTCTGGGATAGTAGATCTCTTTTTAAAGCTCGGGTATGTACAAACTAAAGCTGTGAGGATGAAAATATTTTTATTTTCTTCCCATATTCTTCTCTTTTATGTAATTTTAACAAACATTTCCCTTCCTTCAGAAATCTCCAGCATGGAGCTGTATGGACTTACCTGGATCGACTCTCCGCCCAAAAATCAGCACCAGGTTAGTGCTTCAAAGTCACTATGAAATCAAAATGGACAGTTCTTATTTTTTAATGGAATATTGCAGTATTTGTTATAAATGATTTATCTGTGCACATAGTTTTTTTTATTTATTCATGCGCCCTCATAATCTTTAATCAAAATAACTCTTTCGTGCAGCGTCATCTCTTCTATTCTAAGATGACGTTAAACACATGGCATGAGGGCGGGTAAAGGGACTCCCTCGTTTCATTCAAACACAGCTGCCATCTTGTGCCTCAGTTATTCGACTGTATTTACTGTAAATTGAAAAACATAGTAATAGTAGGTAATTTTGTTGAACTGTTTGGCTTGTTGCTAGAATTTTTTTGTAGATTACAAGATAATAAACAGGTAAGATTTAGATTTTTTTTCCTCTCAAATCAACGTTTCATGTCTCCGTCCTTATGGTGAAAAGCTGTCTAACAAGTGATACTACTGTACATGATGTCTTTAAGTTGGCATAAAATGGACATTTCTCACATTCCTGCTGTACATTTTGAGTTGTTTTGGCGGGAACACACCTCCAGTACACAAGGGGGCGATAGTCACCTATAGATGGCTGTCATTCAAAAAGTGGCATGAAATGAAGTTACGATTGTCTTTTTTTTTCTATTGTGATGTATATCACTTGCATAGTGGAACGGCTGCTCGAACATGAAAGATTGTTGGTCAGAACTTGATATTGTCCATTGGGAATTGATTGGATGGTTGTGGTTTGCTATTGGTGGATCTCATGTGAGTGACAGGTTGTCCCGCCCTCGCGTCAGTAAACACATCATCAGAGAAGAGAAGACGCTGCAAGAGGGAGGGAAAGTTATTTTGATAAAAAAAAGGCAGGTGATTTAAAAAAAAAGTATGTGCAGGCTCAAAGCTGCTTGCTAGAAACTGTTTTTCTTTGTGATGCTTTGCGTTTAATGAGCTAATAAAATATTTAAACTCAATATTTTGTGTCTAATTATTTACAATGTGGCATGTAGCCGTGTAATAAGCGGGGTAATGTACATCCAGCCGGTTGTTATCAAAAATGAAATGATAAAAGTCACAAGATTTATTTTGCGTAACAACCGGCTGGATGTAGGCTACATTATCCCTTACTTTTATTGCATATTTGGTGTTCTCTCTGTATCAGCACTCTTGGCAGCCAGAAGCAAAGGGGCTCTTTGGGCATGACGAGATGGTCATCTGCATCTCGCTTGGCTCCAGAAGGAGCTCCACGATCTCACTCTTCTTCTGAGGACTTTGAGCTCAGAGCTGCCCTGGAGGAAAGCAGCATGAGGAGGGCAGAGCTCATCCAGAGGCTCCGAGAGGCCAAAGGTCACTTGGACACTCAGACAGACCTTTTGAAAACCAAAGGGTCTCAGCTTCAACAAAACCAGAGCATCTCAAACATTCTGGAGATGAAGCACAAGGTATGGATATCTTGCTTCCTCGCCAACTGAAGCAGTTTGAAATCAACTTTTTTTTTTTCTTTTTTTTTTTTACAATTGTGTTTGGTTTGATATTGGTTTGATTGGCTGAGGTAGAAAAAAGGAAAGGGATATCAAAGTCTGCTGTTGTTTTCAAGGAACACTCATCCATGTTGATTTTCCTTCCTCACAGCAGTTGTCTGAAGCAGTGAGTGCTCTTGAACAAGACAAGGAAGCTGCAGAACTGAGCCGCTTTGAGGAGAGCCGCCGCCGAGGGGAATTACACGACAAGTGAGTTTTACAGTGTTTGCACTATGAAATCCATACATGATGTAACAAACACACTAAACTAATATTAAACATGCATTACTAATCGATCATTAGTTATTAACTTAGGGGCCGCTAACACAACACTGTTCTGACAGAAAACCCCTAATGCGATCCGGCCGCTCATTTGCACAAAACAGTGCCTGGTGGCTAGAACCCAAACCATGAAATAGGTTCCAAGGTACAAGCCTTGAAAGAATTTATAATACAGAATTTTTTATCGCTTCCGCATAGCCACGTGAACCGGAATTATCCCGACAACGTTTGATCTATTAAAAAATCCAGCACAACAACAACCATAATAGATCATACTTTACAATAACCTCTTTTAGAGGGCTACATATGGCAATTTATCTGTTCAATAAAATACTCACCTGTTGATTAATAAAAACACCATCACCATATCGCTTTTACAACATTTCAAATCCCTCAGCCATTTCTGAAAAGCCAATGTTGATTCTCGTCTTATTACGAGCTTTGCCGCGTTTTCTTTTTTGCCAGCAGACTCTCCTCTGTTCTCCACTTGTTTAAAATGTGTGATTCCCTGGAGGTTTGAGATGTCACCCATGTCAATCTTTTTCGCTCGTTGTGTCAACTAACCATATGCCTCTTTTCTCTATTTATTCAATTTCCTGCGAAAACCATCCCGACAGGTCTACAATATAAACGCTTCTAATAGGCACATAGTGAATCAGTGTAAGACAAAAGCACGTTTTGGAAGATGGATTGATGATGCATTGACTCATTTAAATTTAGTTAATTTTGAACAAAAACAAAGTTACACAGTGTCCCTATAAATGTGACAAATGTAGACCAATATTTCTGCATTGATATGTTGATTTACTCTATGTAAACTAAGAGTTGTGCAGCTTGAGTTGGACATTTTGAAGATGAGATCGAACCTAGAGAGAAGGACTCCACCCACATCCCCAAACCCACTCGACAGAACTCTGTCTGCTACAAAAGACGAAGCCCTCAGAGAGGTAGAGCTCATTACGTGTGACAAAAAACCCTAACATTTTATAGGATAACAATAACAATTGCAAAAGTACATGAGAAAATGTCACCTCAACTAAGAAGGTTTTTGTATGCTGCTGCTTCCTCCAGGGACAGAGGCAGGTTGAGAACGAGATGAAGAAGCTCAGAGAAGCTCTCAGAAAGGCAGAGGAGAAAACTGGCGACCTGGAATACGAGAAAGACAGTGCATCGAGACGGCTCCATTCCTCTGAAGAGGTTAAACATTCATTCAAAGTAAAGGGATAGTTCACCCAAAAATGAAAACTGTCATCATTTACTCACCCTCATGTAGTTCCGAACTTGTATGACTTTCTTACATGGAACACTGATGCAGAGGAGATCCAATCAGATGCTAACATTTTATAATTACATTTTTATTTCTTAATATAATAAATGAGAAATAATCATATTTGATCCATAATCCGGAGTTAAAATTTAATAAAGAAACATAACATGAACAGTTAAAATCCCTTATAATATTTCTAAATAAAATCTAAGTCACACTTTATAATATAATTCTGGCCTAAAGAACAGCAAAGTTGTCGAGAGCTCTCTTTCTGTAAGATCGATCGCAAAAGAGCAAAATATAGATTGACCTGTACAGAAATCTCTCTCTCACTCTCTCTTATGCATTAACTTAACAGAACAAAGCCCAGTTCCTCTTTTCATTGTATATTGAAGCAAAGCACCCCCACCAGACACCGCTACAAGATTACACATATGTGGCTTTGATGGTTTCGCACCCTAGGGTAAAAAAAGAAACAAGCTGCTTTTGCCCCCCTTTTCCCTACATGCAAGATGTCTTCTCTGCAGACAGGATAGTTAAGATAACATTGTGTATAACTTTAACAAAAACATCGGCTCCACTGTGGTCTGTCTAGTGGAAACTTTTAGACTTCTGCTCAGAAAGAACAAAAGGTTAACCTAAGTCAGCTTCATAGAGACATCAAGATTAATAAGAGAAAAGCATTGAACATACATTTCAACGATAATAATGATAAACACAGCAAACTGTTTTCTTAAGATATGATTGATTATATTTGATTAAATTATAAAACATAAACAAGAGATATAATATTTTTTCTTCTTCCGCTTGATCAAACACACATTTTTTTTTTAGAAAAATGTCTCTTGTGTGTTTTTTGTCCGTACAATGAAAGACATGGGGTCTGAAACAAGGCTATTATTCTTAACTAAAACTATTTTTGTCATGACTACTCTTGGAGTGTTTGGTCTTGGCGGAATAGATATTTTACACTGATGCTGCTACATGCTACATGCAAGTACGGGACCTGCTACTGGACTTGCTACTGCTGACACACTGCTGTGAACAAGTAACGGCGGTGATCCACTTGTCCGTGCGACATTTCTGTCGCGCTGCACTCCACTATACACTCTTAGAAGAAAAGGTTCTATATAGAACCTTAAAAGGTTCTATAGGCGCTTCGTATTTGGAACCCCTAAAAGGTTCTACACTCTTAGAAAAAAAGGGTTCATTGGGGTTCTATAGAACCATAGGGTTCTTTACTCAACTCCAAAGAACCTTTTATGCTAAAAAGGTTCTATAATGACAAGAAAGAACCCTTTCTTGGGTTCTGTATAGAACCTTTTAGGGGTTCCAAATATGAAGCGCCTATAGAACCTTTTAAGGTTCTATATAGAACCTTTTCTTCTAAGAGTGTATTCCTATGGGTGACGTCAAACGACTTTGACGCGCTCGCAAAGAATTCCGGGAAGGCGGCGCTTCATTTGAAAAAATGCCGCGCGTCAAAAAGCTGGCCGATGCCCATCTTTATGCAAATGAATTCCGTTGAACGCGACGCGGCTATCCAATAGAAGCACGCACATGGAGACGGGGGGAAGTCTCTCGCGGGTCCTTTGTTCTAGATTGGCCGCTGGCTCAAAACCACGCCCATAGCAGTAAACTAGAGGAACGCCCATCAACGAACAAATGTGGGGAGGCGTCGCGACACCACACGACATTCGTGTCGGACAAGTGGATCAGTACCGTAAGACATGCGGCTGCTGCTGCACACTATAGTGTACATGAATTACCTGTAGCAGATCTATACAGGTGGAGCTGGGGAGGTGGAGGGTTTCTGAAAGTGTTCTGCAACTGCTACAGCAAATGCTGACCAAGTATTTAAAGGTTGAGCAGATAGCTCATTGGCTACTGATACAGTAGGAACCAATCAGCTGTGCCCTATAGAGAATGATGTGATTGGTAGCAGACTGAGTTAAGGACCTATGAACCTGAGCCATTTAGAGTTTCATTACAGAATTTTGTATTAAAAACATTTTTGTTAATAATTGGAATAAAATAAAATATAAATATAAGATGAAAAACTGAAAACTAAAAGAAAATGAGAAATCAATTAAACCATTAATAGTAATATGAACAATATATAAATAATGGGTTCAAAATTACTAAAATTAAAATAAATTTGAAATAGTATATAAATAATACTAAAATAACTCTTCAAAAATTTTATTTTTGTGTTTGACGAAAAGAACTAAATTCATGCAGGTTTGGAACAACTTGAAAGTGAGTAATCGATGACAGAATTTTCATTTTTGTTGAACTGTTCCTTTAAAATTTGGTCATTGTGATTAAAGTTAACATAAATGCACAAAAATGTTATTAAAGGCTAACTGTCGCCATAATTGAACCTAGGCTCTTTTTGTTAATCTACCCGAGTCAAACTTTCGTGTAAAAGCATAATTAGAATGGAAACGCCACTTTTAAGATTGACCGTATTTTCGTTTTCGTCAAAATTCCTTTTGAATGGGAGTGCAAGGGGCACGTATATGATAGCATCAAAATCGCTGTTTTTAAAACACTAAGGAGGCTTGACACAACCATGAAACTGTGCTTGAAGTATCACCAGCGGCTCTACACATGAACTCGAGCATTGACTACATTATTTGTGTACCCAAAGTTTACTAAAAAGAAAGGTTTTGTACGACTCACTGTATCAGTTAGTGCTTCCGGCGGCTGGAATTTTGTCAGTCAAAAGTAGTCAAAAGTAGTCGATCTCCAAATGACACGTAACATGAGGAGAGTAAAGATGGAAAGCTTGTTTCCATATAAATTGCCATGAGCTAAGTGTCTAAGTTATCATGTTTTTAATTGGAATTACAAGTTTATGACATGTCCCCATATGGAGTCAGTTCATTACGTGTCAGTCGGAGATCGACTACTTTTGACTGACAAAAATCCAGCCACTGGAAACACTAACTGATAAAGTGATTAGTGTTTTAAAAATAACGATTTTGATGCTATCATAGAAGTGCCCCTAGCACTCTCCTTCAAAAGGCATTTTGACCGAAAACGAAAATACGGTAAATCTTAAAAGTGGCGTTTTCATTACAATTATGCTTTTACACGAAAGTTTGACTCGGGTAGATTAACAAAAAAAGCCTAGGTTAAATTTTGGTGACAGTTACCCTTTAAGATTAGATCTAAAAAGTATGCAAACATTCACCTAGGGTAAGCAAGAGGCAATAAAGCAAGCAGAAGAGTTGGAACAAAGACTGAGCATCTCCGTCCAGATCCAGGCTGAGCTAGAGGACCAGCTGAATGAGTCCCGCAGCCGCCTGGGGCAAATGGAGCTGGTACAAGCCAAAAAGCTGTGCTACACTCTCTAATTTTTCATTATGACATGACCCAATACTGCCAGATTAACTATTATCTCTCTTCCACAGGAAAAAGGCCTGTTTTCCACTAAGACACAGAGACTAGAAGACAATCTGAATGACTTAAAGGTCAAACTATCTGGAGCTTTAATGGACAAAGACCGTCTTGTCCAGGTCTGATATTACATTTCATATTTACTTACATTGGACATTAAGTGGCAACTCAACACAATATATATATTTTTTAAACACACATTATATTTATCATATGCATTTACCATTGATTCCCCCTGCTGTACTTGACCATATCTGGGTGGTAACCCACCAGTTGAGTACCACTGATTTAAATGAGTTAGATAAATCTGTGTATGATTGTCTGTAAAGGAGAAAGCAGAGCTTCATCAGAGGATTCAGACTCTGGATCTGCAGTTGCAGAGGGAACAGAGGAGCAATCAGGGCTTCAATGAGCAAGTGTGTGAGCTCCATACTGAGATATCTCAAGCTAAGAGCCAGGCCAACAAACAGAAGATAGAAACTATGCTGATGAAGGAAGAGTTGCTTTCTAATAAAGAGGTCACCGTTTACACAAACATATAAAGCAGCACAACTGTTTTCACCATTAATATTAATAAGAAATGTTTCTTGAGCAGCAAATCAGCATATTAGAATGATTTCTGAAGGATCATGTGACACTGACGACTAGAGTAATGATGCTGAAAATTCAGCATTACATCACAGGAATAAATTACATTTTAAAATATATTCAAATAGAAGACAGTTATTTTAAATTGTAATAATATTTCACAATAGTACAGTTTTTTATATATATGTAAGTTATAAATATATATAAATAAATACACATATAACTTATTTCATCAGGTAAAAAACATTCAGGAAAGTCAGATCATTCAAAATAATAACATGAGAAGATAATAACATTAATATTATAACGCAATAATTATTTAAGCCACTTAGATAGGCATTAATTAAAATACTTTTGGATTTTAACTAGTATGTTCTGAATTGCTCTAAACAACCTTTTCTTAATGCTTTGGACATTCAGTTGAACGAAAAGCTGTCGTCGGATCTGACCAAGGCTACAGAGAGGCTACAGGTGACCCTTAAGCAGCTACACGAGCTGGAGGCACAGAAACTGATCCAAACCAATCAGATTGCGGCACTGGAGACTGAGCGCTTGCAGCTGATTGGAGAAAAGGAGGAACTGAGGAAAACATTTGATGATGGACTTCACGAGAACATTCGAGAGCTGGGAGAGAGATACCAACACAGGTATGACAGCACTGTCCATGATCAAAGTATTGTTTGAAAATGAATATTGATATTGTGTTAATAATTTTTTATGTCTCTAATCCTTATTATTCATGTCATATATCAAGGGAACTGCAGGGCAATTTGGAGCAAGAAAATCATACTCTGCAATTAAAATGTCAAGACCTGGAAAAAAACGTCCAAATCTTGGAGGCGGGGTATAAGCAAAAAGAGGAGGAGCATCAGTGTATGAGGGCGGAGTCTGAGCGGGAGAAGGAGGAGTTAAGGAAAGTGATCGCTCACTGGAACGAGAGATGGCTGGATGTGGCGATGACGTTATGTTCGACACAGGAAGAACTTGATGAGCTCAGGAGTCAACAGCATGAGAATGACAAAGTAACGTTCCTTTTTAATATTTGGTCCCCTTTTGTTGGTGTGTAGTGTGTAGTCTTACTGTGGCTTGTTAGTGAAAAATAAATAGCATAAAATAATTGTATTTCAAATACATTTTAGTATAAGTATACTATACCATTACATATTTATGTACTTAATATAAATACCCTGCAGTTGTACTTTTAGTATACTAAATTGGTATACTATAAGTCTGCTAAATTGTAACGAATTTTGTACTTAATGTAAAGTATATTTGATTTTGCTAAAGTGGAACTATTGCAAGTATACTTTTGGTACACTTTAAATGTCTTGCATTTAAAGACTGATATATACAGAGATCATATCATCCTTACTTATAGTGATATTAAAACACATTTTAGGCTTAATATAAAGAAATGTTCATTGTTCAGTAAGTAAGTACTCCCATTCAAATTCAGTAAGTCTCAATATGTCAGTAAATATGTTAATGGTTTTGTAGTATACTTAATATGAAATTAATTGATTTTAAATACATTTTGGTATAGGATTAGTAGGATTAGTATATCTATATGTTGTTGTTTTTCACGTCATGTCCTGCCAAGGTGTCTCTTGAAGACATGGAAGGAGAGTTAGTGCAGGAGCTGCTGAGGGCGAGGGACACGCTGAAGATCAGAGACACTGAGCTGGAGGAACAGCTACAGGAGCTGAAGTCCGCTCGCGCTCAGGTGGGGCCTGCAAACCTCACGGAAATCTGTGTAATCTTGGTTGGTTTGATGCGAGGATGGAGATATGATTTTTCATACTGTGCAGGTGTCACAACAGAGCGGTGAAGTCCAGAGGCTGGAGCAGCGACTGGCAGAGAGAGATCAAGAAATTAAAAAGAAGTATGTATTTTACTAATAATTAATTCCCATAAAGATAAAGTAAACACACACACACACACACACACACACACACACAGTAATATATATTAAAGTATATGGCTCAATGAAAAACATTTTTTTTTTTAAATATTTCATTTAAACCTTCTAAGACCAAAATCAGTATGTACTTCAAGGGGCAAGACAATACATTTCTTAAAATGTATTTAATTTGTTAAATGTATTTTAAAATACATATCTTTATATTAGATTGACAATATATAAAAATGGCACAAATATATAGGAACAAATTAGTGCTGTCAATCGATTAAAAAAGTTTGAAATATATAGAATGTGTGTACACACACACACACACACACATATAAAAATATATATACAGTATATATAAACATACTGTATTTACACACACAAACTTTTAAGTCACGATTAATCGATTTGAAAGCACTAGAGCAAATAAAATGTATTTTAAAATATCCATTAGCAATTTTTTTTTTCATATCGACTGCCAAAAGAATGAATGATTATGGCATATGAAAGTGAATAATGCATGTGACTGTTTAAAGGAGTCAGGCAAGTTCATCAGGACAAAGGAACCCATTTATTTCCAGTGGGGGGTTTAACGGTCATGTAATGTGACCATGCAGTGCTATTGAAGACAAGTAAAACTGGAAGCAGTTGCTTATTGTTCCTTTAATGTTTCATGTCATCAACTGTTTTTCATTCTATCATAGGGATCAAGATCTGAAGAACCTGGAGATACAGAGGATAACAGAGAAAGCAGAGGCTCAGATCAAGATATCCACCCTGGAGCAGGAGGTACAATGACAACCATGACTTTAAAAGTTTATCACAGCAGAACAGATTCATCTAATGAGGTTTCATTATTCCACATCTTTGTGCCTCTTACCCCGGGCAGATTTTTGGACATAAAGGGCTTCAGTCGAGAGAGGGAGTGGTCAGTGAATGCAGTCCTGAGTCGCTGAAGGTCTTGCCAGAAGGTATCTCCACATGCTATGATTGAGTAAAGCCTGCAAATTGGTTGCAATTACATGAACACAAAAGCTCCTAGTTATACAAGCTCGAATTCGCACGTTGTTTTTTCCGAAATGTGTCAGAATTCAAAAACACAACGCAAGAAGGCATACCATTTACACGAGAAGGGGCTGTGTACCGCATTAGCATTAGCATTTCATAGTTTTAAATTAAAACAAGTTATGGCTAGCTACCTGAATACTAACCCATACTGTTTAAAACAGGGGTTTTAAGCCTTTAAAATCCACATTCCTACAAAGTTTCGCTCCAACCATAATCATACACACATGAACAAGCTAATCAAAGTCTTCAGGAGTAGAAGGTTGCAGATGAGTTTGATCAAGGTTGAAGCGAAACTGTGCCATTTTGAAGTGCTATTTTGAAGTGCGTTAAACTCGGTCAAGTTGGCGAGGGAAGTTAATTTGGACAGACCCTCAACCACTCAATTTTAACGAGGGAGCGAGTTTACTCAACATGCACACTTCAGGCAGGTTAAAAAGCACAGCCATTTGTAGGCGACTCTATCGCCCCCTTGTGTATTGGAGGTGTGTTCCCACCAAAACAACTCAAGAATGCACATTTTGTACATCAGGAATGTTTTACCTCAGAATTCATGCTCCTGGCCTAAAACTTTGCTTGCGTTTATTTTGTGGCCCCAGAAAGCAAGAGGCGAGCTAAAACGCTTGAGCAGGAGAGAGACCAAGCCGTACATGGTATCAGCCTTGTACCTTATCAGGTAATGATTGCCGTTTGTTTGCACATGTGTGCTAGTATTTATTCATTGATACTTAGCTTCTTTAAAGTGAATTTCTTTCCATAGGGTAAAGCAGAGAAAGAATCTCCACCAGAGAACAAAAAACAGAAACCTGTTAGTTCAGACCTTGTAGATCCTAACCAACAGAGGAGGCTAGTCACTGAGCAGGTGCTACACCGTGTGCATAGTAATACTACTAAACACTTACTATTATAACTTTCTGCCTGTGCTTATTTACTTCTCTTTCTGTGCTACAGCTGAAAAGTCTGTTCAGAGAGAGAGAGCAACATGGAGAAAGGTCAGTGGTAAACAATGAACACACTGTCAGTTGTCAATCAGTTTGATTCATTATCTCCCCCCTAAAGGCGGGTTTATTTCCACTCCTTCCTATATAAAAATGAGACAGTGGGGAAATTCCAGACTCGGAGGCCCCAGCACTCTCCCCTCCCCCTTCTCCTGTTCCCAACTGAAAATCTGTGGAAATATCAGTAAGTGAGCCGCTTAAATGGATGGACAGACACACTGAATGGGAGACACACTGAACAAGATCAGTCAAGGTGTGTCTCACTGCTTTTATCGAATTGAAGCAAATCCTTAAACCACACGTTTTTGAAATCAAAAAAGAAAGTAAAACACTTCATGAATTTTTTAACTTTTACTATTTGTTTTGTCTTGCTTAGTTTTCTTTGTTTGTTAATCAAATCCTTTAGCTCTAAATTGACAGCATATAAAAATGCTCCCAACTTTTACTCAATATATCTGCGTGAACCCTGGCTCAGGGAAAGGAGTGGGGGTGGGAATGCTGGAATTTTCCCAGTGTCATAATTCATGTTTGACAGGAGAGGACATAAAAACCCAACTGAAGAGGAGACCATAAATTAAAAAAATTTGACGTTTGACAGAAAATGTTTACGTATGTCTTGTGTACTATTAAGATCTCCAGTGTTCCCAAGAAGACCTAGCTTGGTTGAAAGCGGGGTCCAAAATGCTACAAGTATTAAGGTAAGCACATCGGTTTCAAGTGGTACATTTGTTTTTTGGCCATAAATCAGGAGACCTTTTAATACTGAAATTAATAACAGCTGTGTGTGACACATTTAGAACTGGAATGCTGTTGACACATTAAACCATCAGGGAAGAAAAGCACAGACACTGGAGCAAGAACTCCAGCAGGGGGCAGCAGAGGGGTCTTCATCCCAGCTTTCAGTCTCTCAGGGGGGATCAAAGCGGTCCGAGAGAGGGGAGGAGCAGAAACCGCCAACCAACCAGAAGCACCTCAGCAAGACGGCCCAGGTATGTTATGATAAAGATTATTGTTGAGAATCTACTTTGCCAGTCATATTTCAATAACATACTTTAGTTCTGTTTTAATTCTAGTATAGTTGAAGACTAATTCATAATCATCCGACTGAAATCTGTGATATCTTAGAGAAGGAAGTTTTACAAACAAACCAACTCCATGCACGAGCACATCAGGCCATAGACTCTCATTGAAGTGTCCTGATCTAACACGTTGTCTTACTCAAAGAGCATGCTGGGATGGAGGGGCACATAAGCAGCTTTTAGGGTTGCAGGAGGGCATCTGCAGAGGATGAGGTCAGAAGCAGGGATCAAACTCGACAGAAACCCTATACTGAATTCGATTTCTAATGTTGCATAGTTGTTGTATCCTTGCAATACTTAGAAAAGAACTACAATGGGATAAACAGCTTTTGTGCTGTAGTGTGATATTATGAAAATACATGGTGAATAAATAAAAAAATAAAAAAAAACATTAAAATGTCCTACACTTACTTTCCCCGGCAGATGTCAGCAGTGAGAGATAAAAAGGAAAATCTAAAAGAGAGAAATGAAAATCTCCTTGAAGGTGAAAAAAGTCACAAAAGTCCAATCATATATAGAAATTGGGGCCAAGTTTTGGAAATTTGTGTGGGGTCGTAATTATTTGTTTCTGAATGTTACATTTAAATGTTATCCATATATCAATCTTTTTAATGTGGTGTATCTGTGTTCCTTTCTGTCTTGCTGGTCCAGCTAAAGTAACATCTCCTCATCCAAACTTTCCCCTGGGCTGCAAGGATGGAACATTCTTAGCAAGGCAGGTTGAGGTTCGCGACTCGGATACAGAATGATCCATTTGAGGAGAAGGAAAGGGGAGCAAACTGCTGGAGTGATAATAATCCATCGCAAAGATTCATACTGCACTGACAACTTATCTACATTCACCTTCATTTCCATACAGTACACTTAAGCTAAACTCATTTTTATAAGGATGTTGCCAATTTCTCAGTGTTGTTGTTTAGTACAGCTTGAACCAACTGTGAGGTACATTTACAATTTGACTCAATGAAGTCAGATGAAACTTTATTTATCAATTTTTGCAATTATCACTTTTTCCATATATACTAATTTTTATTGTCTTGAATGCCAGTTGCAGGTCATTTTCTAAAGACAATGTTCAGAGATATTTGATTTCACTGATACATACATTTGCACTGAATCTATACAACAGTAACATAATATTATTTAGCTAAATAGGATTTAAAGAGATTCATTTCTAAAACAATAATAAAAAAAAGTACATAGGGCCGAGGTCATTAATATCTGTCCATGGTTGGGTCATACTTGAGGTCATCATGTCAGCTTTTCATATTGCACTTATGGTTGAATATAACATATTGCACAGTCCACTTTATTCATGCTACACAGTGAATCTGTCCCTCTTCATTGGCCTCCAAACCAATATAAACACACTCTGGCAAAAGAAAAAAGTAAAATATTCAATAAAATATGCATTATAAAGAGACCATTATGGTGGAGATTAAAACATGTTCATGATCCATATTAAAATGATTTAGAAAGGCCTTTTCATCATTCTTTACACCTAAACATCAAACCCCTGTTAATGTGTAGTCATAGAACGTGACGTGCCATGAGATTTCATTGTGTTATCTATGGGGATAAATGCTATACAAGTAAATGACCTCATGGCCATGAACTCCCATTGCTGAGGTTGGAGCAGATCTGTAATAAAAAGGATCGGACTGTCGTCTGAAGGATTGAAGAGGGAGGGGGGATTAAACTACAATGTCATTAAAATAGGCTGATCTCCTGTGGATCTTGGATCCTGTAAGACAAGCATTTAATCCTGAACATTAAAAGCAAACATTTAGGCTTAGTTTATGATGGATAAATCCTTTAGCTTTTACATAACAGTCATGTAAGCTGGACTTGCTGTATGCATATCATGACAAACATATTCATTTATCTGATAGGAGGGATTTGTGGTGCAATATGCTTTCATGTACTCCCAGGACATTAAACAATTTTCTGGGAACTATTTTGTATTGTTTTTAGACAATATGTTACCTCTTGACATTTTAAGCTTTTTGCCATTTTTTGGTAATGCAGAATTTAAAACAGGAAGTTGTGTGTTTTGTGAGGAGATAATGTATGACTAAATTGTTTGTTGTATGAAATCCTTCCACATTTTTTAATAACAATGGAAAAGGGAATTTTTCTAAATTGTTAGCCTTTCAGCATCCATCTTGTCTGATGGTGACATCTCCAGTCACACAATAAATTCATGCCAGCTCTGTCCATCACAAAGGAGTGACGCATATGCCACTTCAGATGTGCTCACCTCGCATTTTTTGGCCCCACCCAAACACAAAACTGAAACCGCTTATAGATGGCCTAGTCCCAAATGCCACCCTCATTCTCTACACCAAGTCCACACTTTACTGATTCTGCTTAGACTGCCAGTTAGAAAGGTACCAGGTACTCTGCTGTAAAGTCTGCACCAGTATGGTCTTGGTGAAAGGGCACATTGATGGTATAATAGCATACTTCTGAATAATAAAATGATGTTCGTCCCCTTTTGAGAGTCTGAGTCTGGGCAGGGATAAGCAACCCAAGGAGTCTACCTTCCTGCAGACTTCAGTTCCAACACACCTGCCTGTTCTCAAGTAAACCTGAACACCTTGAGTAGTTGGTTTTTACTGTGTTTGATCAGGTATAGAGCTAAACTCTGCAGGATGGTAGCCCTCCAGGAGCAGGGTTGGCTACCCCTTTTGAAGGGAATTTCTTTTATAATTTTAGGCAGTCTTCAACTCTAGTCCTGGAGGTTAAGTGTCTTGTAGACTTAAGTTCCAATTCCAATTTAACCCACCTGTCTGTAATATGCAAGTAGTTCTTAACACGTTGATTAGCTTATTCAGGTGTATTTGGTTAGGGTTCGAGCTTAACTCATCAGGAAACTGGCCCTAGTGTTGGAGTTGAAGAGCCCTTTTTTGGGTTCAAAATGGTGGAGTTCACTGGTCTGGAATTCAGTGTGGTCTAAATCAGTGGGTGCCTCTTATTTCTTATTTGTGCATCCTCTCTTTTTTCCCTCGCATCTTAGCTCCACCCCCTTAGAATGCGAGGGAAGGATACACCTGAGTATTCTCGCTCATGACTCCTCAAGAAGCTTCCTCACTCTTCGTTCCTCACCTCCTCACGGTGCAATTTGAGAATTAAGATGTCCTTCAAGGTGGCTGAGTCTCACCGATTTCCGTGTCACAGGCTGGATGACCGAGGAAAAGAGGAAGCATCAATTTGAGTATTGAGAAGCACCCAGTGTTTCTGAACTCCAGTCCTGGGGACCAACCTAACAGAATGTTTTAGAAGTTTCACTAATTAAAACACCTGATTCAGCTCATCAGTCTTTTGAATTGACTAGAGAGACATCTAAAACATTCTGGGACAACCTGGGGAGAGAAACACTGGTTGACATGATCTACAAAATTAACTAATATTGGGCAGAGGGTACCATTTGGGAGAGAATGAGTGTATTGTAGTTTCACCTGGAGTCTGGTTGGTTTTCAGGATCAGGACTTTAAGCTGATGGACTGGCACTGCAACAAAATGAAGAGCTGACCGTAGACCTTGTGACCTCTCTGAATCTTGAGCATGCTGAATAAAATATGAGCCACTCTTTTCCTTTGAAAGAGAACAATGAGGTGTAGGTATTTAAGATGTCTGGGTTGATGTTTAAGACTGTCTAGTCTCGTTACAAGAGCTATGAAGTGACTTTCTTGGTCTTATCCACAACTTGTCTTAGTTCTCTAACGCAGGTGACCGGCCTGTCTGGTGTCCAGTCCAGACTACTACAGCAAACTTCCAGGTCCTCAAATAGGGATGTCTTTGGATTATCCTGAGTGAAGACGGACAGTCTGAGTATGCAACTCTTAAGCCCTTTTAAAGATCCGACATTGACCACCAAGTTCTGTTTATAGAGTCCAGAGCTAATGTTGTAATCTTGGGCAGATATAACCAGAGGTCCAGGGCAAAGTGGGGGAAGCCTGACCTGGACAGTCACTTCTTCTAGGTGATGGACTACACCCGTAATACCAACTAAGGATAGAGTGAGTGTGTTCTGTGTTGAAGAGAAGGTCAGGGTGAAGTGCAAGAAGGGATCTGAGGTCTTGCTGCAAGAATTTGAACCATAGTTAGGTAATAAAGGTTCTTCCTGTAGTAGGCCTTGAGTTTGAAGTTGAGAGAGGGTGCAAGGTGATTGTAGGTTAGGAATAGTGAGCCTTCTATGTTCACTGAATGAGTAACTATCCCCAGCCACAGTGCAGTGGTGTTCCAGAACCTTCCGGGTCTTCGCAAGGAGATTAAGTCTTGGTAAAGAGGGGAGAGAGGAGCGGCCACTGGCCATGGGCTTGTATAGAGAAGAGGAGACAGCTGGAGAACTGAGTCGTCTCATTTTGAAGCATGACGTCTGCTTGTTAACCTCCGAGAAAGCAGTGAACTCTTCATCTGATGGTGTAGAGCTCTCAAAAGCAGATGGGTAGTCTAGAACCTCTCCTTCCAGCTGCTCATACTGCAATTTGGTAAACGTGGTTCCAGATGAAGGGGAGGAACTTAATGCCACAGTCACATGATCCACAGACTCAGGGGGAGGGGGGGTCCTAACAGTCTTTTCGTCTTCATGAGGTTTGTGTCTGGTTTTTAACCAACAAATTACGCAGCCCAGGATAAGGGATAAACACAGGACCACCAAGCCCACACTCAACAGAATCTGTAGGTGGACTGAAGAGACAGAGGCGGGTTAGAACAGCATTTTAATCCGAAACTATCATTCTAAATGACAGAA
This sequence comes from Phoxinus phoxinus, assembly GCF_949152265.1. Taxonomy (NCBI): domain Eukaryota; kingdom Metazoa; phylum Chordata; class Actinopteri; order Cypriniformes; family Leuciscidae; genus Phoxinus; species Phoxinus phoxinus. Next base: position 18,776,618 of record NC_136900.1, on the reverse strand, counting down.
CAACTGTTAAGTCGTAATCCGCAAACAAAGGAAACAATTTAATCCGCATAAAGTCAATGTTCAGTAACAGAATGGTAACAAACCAGACATGAACTGCAGTGCTTAAATTTGAAATCGAAGTAATATAAATAACGGTTGGTGTCTCAGACTGAATGGACGACTACTTGTTCACAACTTTCCTGGCAAACACACCCAAGTATTATATAGTTTGGTACTATTATATAGGGGTGGTGATGGCGCAATGGATAAGACACATGCCTATGGTGTGAGAGACCCGGGTTCGAATCCACTGTGAGACACCAATGTGTCCATGAGCAAGACACTTAACCCCTAGTTGCTCCAGAGGCGTGCGACCTCTGACATATATAGCAATTGTAATTCGCTTTGGATAAAAGCGTCAGCTAAATGAATAAATGTAAATGTAAAAATGTAAATGTATATAGAGGTTAGGTCTACCATACCTTCAAGTTGCTTTGTGAAAAGCACCTGCACCAGCAGCCAGAGAAACAAGAGAACGATGATTCCCTCGATCATTCCCTTACAGCCAAACATTAGCACAGACTGCCACACCGGTTCCCCAGAGTTCTCCTCCTCCTCAGTAGGCATGATGACCCAGGAACGCCACAGCTTCTCACCGCATCTTCACCTTCTGGAGTAACATCATGTATCTTCACAGGGCTGACTTCAGAACTGTGAGCTCCACTCCATCTGTATGCATCTCTAGAGTTGAACAACTCTGGTTTCTGTTAAATGTTCTACAAGACACGAATGTCCTTTTCTAAATTGAAGTCGGAACCGAATTTTGTCGAGTGTTTCTTTTGTCAAGATGCTTTAAGACCTTAAACCTGTTTCCCAATTTAAAGCAACAAGATCAGGTGTATAATAATACCATCCATCAAGTTGTCCGAAGCAATGTTCTATATGACTAAATTCCAAATTGTCATTCAGTTTAAATAAAATCCATTTGATTCTGCTTGTGGTCTTTCCTCTCCTACATCTGTTTTTTAGTTATATCCAGGGCAGTAATCCTCTTCACTGACTCCCGTGGTGAGAGACTAAGATGAGTTTAGAGGGGTGGTCCAGCCCAGGACAGGGGCGGGACACGCCAGAGATGGGATATAGACACTATACTGGTGACGGGTCAAGGGCAACCATGCCATGTGTCCCACACTGTGCCTATTAAAATAGGCATCAACGGAACAATCCCATCCTACCACCCCCACAAAACAGCATCTGTCACATCCACTGCGAGTTCTGCACGAAATGAAAATGTCGTAGTTAATGTCAATTGCTGTTTTAAGCAGATACAGAAGTAAATATGCATTTATTTTTATTACTTGCACTTTCCACTCGTCAATCTTATCAGACATTAATGAGGATTACGAAGGCAGATCTATAAAATCAGACCGAGTTGTGGACACAACTGTTTGATTTCAAAAGCATAATACTAATGTACTGCCTCTTGGTGTCTTGTGACATGAACTGCATCTTTCCTTAAAACTGATTTCAATGTGCACAACCATGCATTGTGATAAAGTTATTTAATAAAGAAAATGAAGCCTTTAAGAACCATTATATGCAATTTTACATTATTTTCATGACTTCTGTCAAGAGTAATTGGTTTGACTTTTTTCTTTACTTTTGAATTTTAATTTCTTTTTATAGACTGTATGACTAAAAATTGTGGCAAACGCAATGTTTACATTTAAAAACGCAATAAAATGAATATGACCATGATGTATGACTACACAAGGAGTAAGAAAAAACCCACCACAAAAATCTTGCATCAGATCAGACTTTAATTTCATTGAGTAAAGTTGCATGTGTCTATACAGTGAGGTCATCAAAGAAGATAAACACATGGTCTTTGGTTTTCAGCTATGCAATTATCTGAAGAATATAGAAATTAAAACAGAAGAAACTAAAAGTGTCTGTATCCCAGCAGGTCCCAGGGTCAAGCAAATGCAGGATTATAAACGGCTAAAAAGCTAATAGTTAATGAGGCTAAATCAGCATGGGTACATGAACATAACCAGTCAACAAGCCTCGATTGCTACTGGAAGTTTATTGAAAGTACTGGAAGACAGTTTATGCAATAATAATCAATACTTCATGGATATGAGATCTAACTCTTCAAGCAATAGTCTCACCTCGCACTCCCGTATTAACTATTAATTACCTTTCACTATCTTTACATGTCTGAGGTATTTTGCTAATTCATTACCTGAGATGTTTTTGTTTTTTTTTGCATTAAAATCAGCAGAACTTCTGAGGTAATTCAGTGATGTACTGCAGGCAGTTGAACTACATCCGAGGTAAATCCTGACTGAGGTAGCTATTTCAGTCCCACACTGACCGAGTTAAATCTAGTGTCATTCGTTTCAGGAGTGAGACTGACTGAAGTTAAAATTTGTGAAAAAAAAAAAAAAAAAAAGATTTCCTGAGAAACTCGCTTTCCAATATGGAAAGATATGTGAGGTCTGAAGTAAAAAAAAATAAAAAAACATCCAATCTTCTTTGGATTTGAATGTTGTCCTGCTTTTCTGTGACCTGGTTTGTTTTAAAAAGAACTCGTATGCGCACCAGAGTAGAAGAATAGTACATTAATCAGGGCCCTTATTTATGAGCCTGTACATGATCGTCCAACGCACAGAAATGATTGACATGTGCGACACTAACTGTGCATGTCGACATTATTTCTTTTCAACCATACATTGTCTTGTGTCTGAGGTAGAGAAAAATCTTTCAACCAAACTGTTGCCTGTAAATATGTCTTAACAACAAAAAACCAAAACCTGTCAGCTGCGTATACTGTAAAAAGTGATCAGTTGACTTAAAGGGAGGAAACCTTAAAAGTAACTGAATCATGCGTAACTGAAAAAATTAAGTATTGTGAAATTTTCAAGTTCACATAACTTAATTTTTTCATTTACACGTAACTTAAAAAATTGGAATCCCATTGCCTTAAAATTAAGTTAAGTCAACTGATCACTTTTTACAGTGTAAAATGCAATCAAACTCAAAACTCTTTCAAATCATATTAATATTTCTTTATCTAGAAGCTAAAAAAAAAACAACGGAAATAGAAAACAATAAAATCAAGTAAATACATTTTTAAAAAAGAAAAAAATATATGTGACCCCTTTTCTTACTGAAACAATTTTGCAACACTAGATGGGGATTGTAGCCTGCTTTTAAAATCCATCAAATTAGACAAAAAAACCAACAACACAGCAGTATCATAATCGATCCTGAGTCTTTTAAATTCACTGCAGATGAGGTAAATTCAGCAAACTTTAAATACGAGAATTAATAGACAGCAAAAAAGAAAGTGTCAACCACAACCTCACAGATGTGACTTTGGCAGAAGTAGATTTGATCATGCCATGATTGCTTTGCAGATCTTTGTGAGAGAATGACTATGGGTGTGGAGGCATGATTACGCGATCACCGAAGTGTGTACGCTGAGGTATTCTGTTGAATCGAACATGTCTAAAAACCTTCTCAGTCCTGAGAAAACATCTTGAGGAAAAGAGCAGGTGGGGTCCGTGATGAGCTTTAACAGCTGATGAGTTTGTAAAAGTGTGTGTGTGTGTGTGGTCCTCCCTTCACTGGAAGGAAAACACAGCTGCGAGCTTGTGCAGGAGGCAGACTGTGGTTCGCTAGACCGCCTCTAGAGGGCAGAGCGACTCATGCCGCTCCAGAGGAAAGACTAGTTTAGGGTGGACTGACGGGCTGTTTGGGACAGGGAGCTGGGTTAGGGTGACCCTCCTGTGGCCGGCTCCACAGAGTCAGGACCCTTTGAGGAGGAAGAGGAGGAGGAAGAGGGGATACCGGGACTGAGGGTAGAGGTCTGGCCTGGGAACATGGCTGTGACAGCGGTGGGAGCAGCTCCAGACTTCTGGGCATATAAGGATCCTGTACAGAGTAAAAAAAAAAAAAAAAAAAAAAACGCATTTAGCAAATTTACTTCATACAGGAATACTTCAGTATTATACATTACTGTTTAAAAGTTGGGGGTCAGTAAGATTTATTTTTTGAAAAAATTAAAATAATACTTTTTTGCAAAATATTTCGTTTTCAAATAAATGCTGTTCTTTTTTAAACTGTCTTATCAAAGAATCCTGGAAAAAAATGTGTCATGATTTCCACAAAAATATTAATCAGCACAACTGTTTTCAACATTGATAATATGAAATGTTTCTTGAGCAGCAAATCATCATTTTAGAATTATTTATGAAGGATCATGTGACACTGAAGACTGGAGTAACGATGCTGAAAATATAAGCTTTGCATCACAGGAATAAAGTGTATTTTAAAATATATTAATACATATATATATATAAATTGTAATAAAATTTCACAATATTACTGTTTTACTGCATTTTTAATTAAATAAATATAGCCTTGGTGAACAAGAAATTTCTTTCAAAAACATTATTCAAAAACTTAAAATTAAAAACATCATCTCTAATTTTTTTTTACATTTAAGTTAGGGTGGCCTTTCACCGAAATCCCAAAAGTAAAAATGTTCAATTATTTTACTGGATTTTTATTTTTTACTATATTAAAATAAGTGTATAATGAGCTATACAAAACTTACATTAATACTAAATAATACTTTTATGATCTAGAATACTTATTGGAACTTTGTAGATTCTTATGGAAATATTCATGGAAATATCCTCAAGGCAAGTATAAATAAATAAATATATAATCTGAATAAAATTAATTAAATAAACAGCTACAAGTGTTTTAAAATATTACATTTGTAACCCGAGTATGCTAGTAGAGGTTAAGTGCCTTTAACAATATTGGACAATCGCACCCGTGTATAAATACAAGAATACACACCTGAGTAAATAACCCCGTTGACCTCCACAGACACAGTGATGCTAGCAGAGCCATTAGAAGAGATGCTGAGAGACAGGTCCTGTTTCTCCTCTGAAAGCAAGACACAAACATCAATGACGAGCTTTTTAAGTCACTGTAGATATTTTGGATGAAAGCGCTGATGTGCTCACCGCGGGTGCTGGTGTGGTTCATCCGCAGGTGGGCTGGGTTCACCTGTGACGCCATGGCCAGCAGGTTTTGTTGGAAGGCCTGCTGCAGTAGCCTCTGCTGTTCCTCTGCCAGACGGGCCATCTTCCTCTCGGGCCCCTCCGCCGCGGCGGGTCCCGCGTTCACCACTCCGACACCCATGCCGGTCTCCAGCCGCTCCCTCAGCTGCTCCAGTGTGGCGGCACGTGCCAGCTGCTGCTGGTGCCCGAGAGCCAGCGCCAGCGGCAGACGACCTGGCAACATGGAGGCTGGACCGTCCTCTGGGACTGAGGAGAGGCCACAAAAATGTTGCACTCAATCTGTTACCGCATCACATCCATAATGTTAATCAGTATGATAGAATCCTTTGCATGTTCACACCAACATGAAATGCATTGTACTTCCGTAGTGAGATGCACAATTTGCTTGTTTTGATTCTCTGATTGGTGGAGATTTCTTTGCAGAATCATGGGTAATGTAGTTTTTCAAAAAAGGGAAGTTTAAATAATGCTGGCAGACGACTTCCACAAAAGCAGATACCATCGATTAACAACCTTGAAGCTCATTGTTGATCGGTTTTTAAACATTTTAGAAGTTATTGTTGAAAATTAATTTGATTTTACTTCCAGACCACGATTGTAGCACTCTATTGAGCCAGACCTGAATGCTAGTTTGATAAAATGCTACTTGCTAGGAAGCCTAAATGGGTATTTCGTTATTGACTAACAATATCAAATAAGTGACATAAAAAAATGAGTCAACTTTTTGGGAACTTTTCATCAGCCAGTTATGAAGCAGGATGTTTTGACATGAACATATGTCCCTGCATTACACATCAAGGCAAGCGCTTCATTTACTGCGGCCCCTGAGGTTCGTCTCTGTCAGTAGACGCTCACAGGAACACACAGCCCCTTAATGGCCGATCATTTCCCCAATCAGGCCAGGAAACCTGCTCCATTTCCTACATACACTTCCTGCTTGGGTTTGTTTCTATTCCACGTCGAGGTGGCATTATGTAAAGGAGTGGAGATTGAAGAATGGAATGTAATGAAATGCATTCCGGTCAACATCAAAACCAATTAAATTAAAATTTCACTGTATGACTAGAAATTTTGTAGTGAATCAGAATGAATCCAAAATTCAGAATACATTCAGATTCTGAAACTTCCATTTATATGAATCCCTAAATGGTGCGGTCCAATATTATTATTTTTTTCTTCAAAACTTCAGCGCACGCACAGTGCCCAAAGTCACTGGCACTACCTTCCTTCGGATGAGACGATAAACCGAGGTCCTGACTCTCTGGTCACAAAAAATACCAGGATGTCTTTCGAAAGAGTAGGGGTGTAACCCCGGCATCCGGGCCAAATTTGCACAGTGGCCTCTGTCCATCATGGCCTCCTAATCATCCCCATATATACATACTAATTGGCTTCATCACTCCAGTAAGCTGGTGTGTGGTGGGCGTTCTGGTAATATGGCTGCCGTCGCATCATTGGTAGTGGTTGAGGAGATTCCCCCCCTTCTATGTAAAGCGTTTTGAGTGCCGAGAAGGGCGCTATATAAAATGTAATGACTTATTATTATTACCGCCATTTTTACCTCAATGACATATCTAAAAAGAAAGCTAACATATGCCAAAAGAGCTTTTTTTTAGCAAATATTTAGTAAATATTCAGATGTAGATAAACATACGCAGGTTCGTAAGACGGAAAACGTATGTAAACGTACACATCACGGCACTGCGCACAACATATTTTCAAATACAATTGATCTGCCAAATTAATAAATATCGTCAGATTTTAGCTTTTACATGCTTAATATTTTCATATGGACCCTTTTCACATTCCCAGGTTTTCAGATGAGTAGGTTCCATATTTCTTTACTATTTTGTGATAGAAGTGAAATTTGGACAGAAATGTATTAATTTGTTAAGGAGAATGCATAAAAAAAAAACAATTATACAAAAATGTTTTGGTTATTTTTGGTACAGCGCCAAAATATTTGGGTGCATATAAACACACCTAGGCACATTCAATAAGAATGTGATTCTCCTCCTCACCACTGGTGTGTGCAAATAAACCAAATATTTATGTTGATGTGTAATATTTTACTAGGACTTAACGGCTAATCGTTCCAGCTCAGGCCAACAAAAAACAAATTTCAATGATCTTATTAAGAAGACTGCACACCTGTGGCTTTCTTCAGGGCGGGACTGGGGGTGGCCTGCAGTCCGTTGTGTCCCGTGGCGGGCAGGTGCATTTTGAGAGGAGAGAGGAGGTGAGGGGCTGAGGCACTGGGAGAAGGGGAGAAGCGGTACAGGCTGTTGCTGTACCCGGGGCGACGGCCCTCCCTGCGGTTACTGTCGATGGCCGCCTGCAGCTCTCCAGGGGAACTCAGACCCTTCTTCTCGCACTCGTATGGATACAGGTACTTCATATACCTGCCACAGAAGATCAAAAACTGTCAGCTTACTACGTGACTTTAGAGATGTTAGTACTTGCGTGTAGGCCGTGTGCATGGAGAACGTCTGGAGATCTTACTGTGTGCGGAGGGTGAAGGCGGCGCTGGTGATGGAGGTGGGCAGGTTCAGGCCTTTGGTGATCTCCCTCCAGATCTTCTTGTTTATCACCTCCACCAGACCTCCCTTCTCAGTCACCAGTTTATACAGCATGTACAGATCCAACACCTGCTTGGCCATGATGGGGATTCGATTCACAGGTGTGCCTGGAGGAGACAGAACGGACAGGAGCGTTTGTTTAAATATCCTGCATGATGGATCACATCAAACCAGCTGAGAAAACAGAGTTGGTTGAGAGTTTAAAGGAATAGTTTAGTCTCAACTTGATTTAAACTTTCAAATTAATACACATTTTGTATGTGTGCTGGGCTGATCAAGACAGCAACTGCCGGAAATGATGGGCTTTATTCAGGCTGTACTGATGGGAAGTAAGACAAGAACTAAAATGATGTTCTCATCAAGACATTAACAGGGCTGATGAAGATGTGAAGAGAGGGGCCACTGATGGGAAATGTTTGGTTGAACTTAAAGGGATAGTTCACTTTAAAATTAAAATTCTGTCATCATTTACTCACCCTCAAGTTGTTTCAAACCTGTATTAATTTATTTCTTCTGCTGAACACAAAGAAAGATATTTTGAAGAATGTCGGTAACCAAACAGTAGTCTGTACCCATTGACTTCCATAGTAGGAAAAAAAAAATACTATGGAAGTCAATGGGTACAGACTACTGTTTGGTTACCGACATTCTTCAAAATATCTTTCTTTGTGTTCAGCAGAAGAAATAAATTAATACAGGTTTGAAACAACTTGAGGGTGAGTAAATGATGACAGAATTTTAATTTTAAAGTGAACTATCCCTTTAATGCAAATAAATGTTTGTTTTTTTTGTTTTTTTTACAATTGCTATTGTAAAGTAGCATATACAAAGTAAACTAATCACCATTTTTCTTTTTTAATTTTAAAAAGTAAACGGCTGTTGTTCGCAATTTTGTTAGCCAAAAAAACTAAATTAATTGTTACATTTTAATTTGATTACATTTTAAAAGCTTAATTAAATTGTACATTTTTATGACTTAATTTATTACCACTGTTTTTGATAATACATTTGTATGAAATGAAATGTAGACTAATTTCATATAACATTTAATATTGTAACAATAAATTATTAAATTGTTACACTTTTATGAACTCCTAAAAGGAATGAATTTCATGAATTGTATTACTTCGACATTTTTGGATAAAAAAACATTTTATTAAACCAACAAAACAGACTCCAGAAAAAATAAAACTAAAAAAAACAGATTTTGGGAGAAATAAAACTGATTTAAAATGGGGCCCTAGAAATGTTAATTAAACTTTTAATAAAGTTTTTAAATTATATACATATCATAATTTATATTAGTTAGCCATTCTTTTTGATCATTCAAATTTAATTAAACCATTAAAACTGAATGAATGAAACCGGAATCTAGAAGCAAAATAGTGGAATTTGGGAAAAATAAAATGCATTTCATAGGCCCTTTACTATAGGAAGTAATGGCATTTATAAAGACCGTAACAAATGAAAGTATCTATGGGAAGTGATGGGCTGGTAGTAAGACAGTAACTGAAATGATGGGCTCATGAACAAGTATGAGAAGTGAAGGACATTTTTCAGACATTATATCAACCCATATATAATGATGGGTTGATAAAGCTGCTGACTGTGGAAAGTGATGGGTAAATCAACACAGTAAACTATGGTCAGAGATAGGCCGATGAAGGGCAGCTATGGGCCAATCAACAGTAGCTATGCTAAATGATAAGCTGATGTTAGGAAGTGATGGGCTGAAATAGAGATGCAAGCAGAAGCCAATCTGTAGCATTAAAAGCTCATGAGTGTGTGTGCGGCCCACCCCTTCCAGAAAAACAGGGATTGAAGTGATGGAGTTTTTAATCTGTGAGTAATGAGCCGGTGTGGGTAGGCCAGTGCAATGAAGCTCATTTGGAGGGATTGCGGCAACTAAAAACACACACACACACGTGCTCTGTTAGCACAGTTACCAAAGTGTGTACAGAACAGGAGGGGAGGGGCATTGAGCCCCCATAATGCCATGCTCAAATCCTCCCCCCACATACCACGCTGGGCCTATTCTGGAATAAAACCAATTAATGTATGTGTGTGCTTTGTGAGAAGTGGGAGGGGGAGTTGAATAGTCCTGGTGACCTGAGGTCAGGATTACGCCCTAATTTAGCTCCATTCTCTATTCTCATTAACATGGATTCAAATGCACATAGATGGGCACCTGTGCACTAAACAAATATCAACCAATAACACTATTATGTGGCTAACAAATGTGCATGTAATTCTGTCTTTAAATCTATTATATACACTCACATTCATATACGGTACTGATCTAAAGTTTGAAATCATTACCAGTTTTTATGTTTTTGAAAGAAGTCTCTTATGCTCATCAAGCCTGCATTAATTTAAATCAAAAATACAGGGAAAAAAAATTATATTACAACAATTTAAAATAATGGTTTTCTATTTAATTATACTTTGGTCACATGAACCTTCAGAAATCATCTAATATGCTGATTTGATACGCTTTTTAAAATGATTTTTTATTCATCAAAGAATCCTGAAAAAAGTATCACAGGTTATAAATAAAATATTAAAGCAGCACAACTGTTTCCAACATTGATAATAAATCTGCAATTAGAATGATTTCTGAAAGATCACGTGACACTGGAGTCTAGAGTAATGATGCTGAATATTCAGCTTTGCATAACAGAAATACATTTTATTTTAAAAGTATATTCAAATGGAAAATCATTATTTTAAATTGTAATAATATTTCACAATATTACGTTTTTTTCTGTATTTTTGATCAAATAAATGCAGGCTTGATGAGCATAAGAGACATTTTTCAAAAACATTAAAAATAGTAATGTTTCCAAACTTTTGACCAGTACTGTGTGTGTATATGTGTATATATATGTATGTGTATATATATGTATGTGTATATATATATATATATATATATATATATATATATATATATATATATATATATATGTGTATATATATATATATGTGTGTGTGTGTGTGTATATACAGTAGTCAACATTTGAAGTGGATCAAAAAAGTTAATCAAAGTTGTCCAAAGACAAGAACGAGCATTGTTCAAAATTCACGTATAACTTTGATGAATGGTTTTGACCAACTTCAAATGCTGACTACTGTATAATATGTGTACACACGCGCACGCACGCACGCACGCACGCACGCAAATTATAAATGAATGCTAGTTCCAAATAAACACCTAGTTCTAGTGGCTGATTATTGTGTTGTTCTTCTTGAATTATCGGGTTCAGAATGTTCCATCCAGAAACTCCTCACGGCAAACAGCCATAAAGCGTTCATTTACCCCGTGTAATTTAGAAGCCCAGGCCTCCAAGACAAGGCCCAGCACCCCCCGGAGAGTCCGGAGCAAGGGCTCCCTTTGAAAGGCAGTTATTTAATGCTGGGAATGACATTACTCATTCATCAAACAATCGCTGCTCAGATTCGAGCTAAAGGTTAGCGCTAGGTCACCGAGCTGGAGATCCAGGTAAAGGTCCACAGGAAATCGTCTAGAGAGTGACCTTGTGACACGCTCCATAACTGCAAAACCAATTTACCTCAAACTCAAGAATGGAAAAGTCATTGGAAGCCTTTTCCTGCTAAAGAGGCTTCATTATTGATTGATGTACGCTGTGCGAGGGTTTAATGCTGAAGCACTGCACTCCTAATTGATATCATGTTGTCTCCCTTCATACGTCTCAAGAAATGGGCAATGAGACGCGTCAAGAAGGGGTCAATGAAATAAAAGCATGAGGTTGCAGGGTATGCAAATGGATGAACGCAGGACAAATCTATAAAGAGAGACAATTGTAACTAACATCAACTGAAATGTTCAGTGAGGACAAAATCAGGACAGTTCCACACCCAGACATTACTAGCATTGTGGCTTTCATCACTTTACTAGTTCTTTAGCTGACTGATACAATGCTTCATTTTTTTTCCTGTTTGGACTTAGAGTTCAAAGTCAATTTCTAACTCATTTCTCTCTCTCTCTCTTTTTAATTACACATCTAATTCCATCCCCTCCCCCATTTGTTTGTTCGAAAAAAATAGGTCAGTGAATCTGACCACTGCCCTAAATATAGGAGGAAACAGCTGCCCACATTAAGAAGCCTCCGTTCTGCGATGAACCAATAAGGCGTTCCGAGAGGCGTTCCTGGTGAAGGAAATTCCACGCTCTGACCTAAACAATGATTGCCATTCTTACAGTAAGGCTGCTGCAGAGAGGAAGTGAGGGGGCATACAGGAAGTGTATGGTCTCACACCCGACGAAAGATCCTGGATGATGTTGTGTGGTTAGATCTTTTGTTTTGATAACATGAAAAACGTTAGGGTAATGCCAGATCACATTTCACACCAGTCAAGTCAAAAGAAAAAAAAGAAGAAATGAGATTTTGCTTACAGAAACAAAAGTACGTTTGAGGGCTGTTTTGCACATTATTTATGACACAACTGACCAAATAAATAAATGTAATGGTTTCATTAGATTCTCTTTACACAAATTGCACTGTAATAACTTATTTTTTTATTTTGAAATGTGTCGTTTTCGACTGATGTTCTTTTTTGATTGCTGATGCCAATGCAGATATCTTAGAGAACAGGGTGGCCGATGGCTGATATAATACGTAACATTTATTTTACAATATATTCAATACATTAGAAATTTGAAAATTACAAAAAAAAATAAAAAGTAAAATAACTCATAACTCATATTCAGATGGTAACTTCTTTATTTGTGAAAAACACTGTAATAGGATTACAGAATCAAGAAATTGTTTAAATATATGAATAAAATAAAGTCACCTGTCCTCATTTAATTTTTATAGAGTAACATGCGTTCATGCAGTCTACAAATACACGTTTCAAAAGATCTCGGCTGGATTCAACTAAGTCTGCACTCTGCAAGGTTTGTGAAATTAAATGTTTATTAGATATTCAAAGACTTGTTTATATGATATAAATGCTTATTTGCTGAATGCTGACGGTTAATGAGAAAATATTAGTGTTTGACTTTCTATTGTAAATGCAAACGTTTTAATACTTTTTTTATATACCACTTAAGCCCCTTTCACGCAGAGATTCCAGAAAATACATGGATAATGTGTCCCGGGATCGTTTGATTTTGTTTCATTCACACTGCCAGTGATTTTCCGGGATCTGTAAGTGCGTTGACACACATCCCGGGAAGATCCCGTAAAGACACGTGACGTCAGGATGAGACGTGTAACGTACGTGTCGAAAACATGTAGGCTACACTAACGCATCGGGTACCGTGTTCCACAAAGCTGGCGAACGATCTCCGCTTCAGCGCGGACAGTAAGGAGCTCCTGGTCTCTGCTTCGTTCAAGTTTGCAGACATTTTTATCACTCTTTCTTTGTTGATGACGAAAAAAATCACTACGACACACCCCTTACGGCATTGACCCTGGGTTTTGTTAATACAGGGCGCGTTCCGGGACTGATCCCGGCAATGTTACTAGGTCCCCAATCCGGGATCGATCAATCCCGGGACGTGTTTGCGTTCACACTTCACACTAGGGATGTCAATTTTCACAAATTCCCATGATCGATCGTCGTTTAAATTAACGATCAATTAATCGATTAATCGATAGGCTTAATACTGCAATATGCATCTGCTGCAGTGATGGCCAACAGCGTGACAGGGTCTGCAAATCCTGCTCAAAACGCTGTTCCTCACCAAATGAATGAGAATGTTTTTTAATATAAATAAAGGGCTAGTAGGATTGTAAAATGTTTCCATGTAATAGGCTACCGTTAAACTGGAGCACTTAGTTTGCTACCGCGTTATTTAATTCAAAGAAACGCATCCTATATGAGATTAATCAGATATAGCCTATTCAAAATAAACATAATATTACAAATTATTTCTGCACAAAATGACGCGAATGCACTAGTGAACTTGAACTAAGTTACGTGCCATTCATTCAGAATGACTCATGCTGACTTGTGGACGCGCTCTTCCTGGAGCAACGCGACACGGCAACTAAATAGGCATACACAAAATAAACAATATTACAACGTACATTTGCACAAAACAAAAGGCTTGCGAATGAACACGCAAACTTAGTCATAATGAAGGTGTAAAATGGTCCCAAACAAAACGCGCTCGCTTTGTTTCGCGGTTGAGCAGCACGCACGCGCATGAACCTGCTTAATCGATGATCGATAAGTTGTATCGATTAAATGTTTTATCGACAATTAATCGATCGTCGATTAATCGTTGACATCCCTAGTTCACACAGAAGGCATTCTGGCATTTTCGCGGCAATTTCCCGGGATCAACGCGCTGTGTGAAAGGGGCTTTACATTTATTTGTTTAACAGTTTAATTAAACAGAACTGTTAATTAGTATCGCTTTGTGTTCAGGCGCTGGCATTCTTAGTGCTGTCAAAATAAAAGTCCCACTTCTGACAGAAAAACGTATCGGCTGATGCAAATGGGAAAAAAAAAGCCAAAATATCGGCCGACCATGATTTAAATGGCATAGGAAAAAGACTATTATTATTACAAACATATCAGTTTATTTTACAAAATGTTTAAGTATATAATTGTTTATTTAGATTAAAATATAATTAAATATACATGCTAATTATTGCAATGCAAAAAAAAAGAATAAATAAAAGAACTGCTAAATTGTCAAGAAAAAACTGATTTACCAGAACTTTTACCCACAACATCCTTGAAATCGACAAAAATCGCAACAAACAGGGAAAGCGAGAGTCATTTCTCATTTTCTTTGGCAACAAGCACTTTCCGTTCCTGTATAAAATATTCATGTTTCCTCCGACACCCATCTTCCACTCCACAACTCCAAAGACACTCCACATATACATATAGCTGCCCTGGCTCTAGGTGAGCTAATTTCAGGTGGGTTAAAGCAGGATTACACATATAAAGCTACTTGCTTTACTCGCAGAGAAAACTACTATTATCAGTATTAATTAGGATTAGTTTTAATTTTCTTATCATAGATGAGCATGTCAAGACGCAGAAGACATATTGCTGACAATAGATGCATGTACACATTTTATTCTTAGTACACACACAGGTCATCATTCAATTGATTCGACACTGCACAAGAAGGAATTTACTATCGAGTTTGATTTAGCGCATTTGATTAAGACTTCAACATGTTTACTGGTTTAGGAGGGCCACGTCCCTATACCACTGAGCCATAAAAACAAACGAACGAGGGCTCAGTACAAGGCTGCGTTTCCCTGGGGGACAGTGAACATTGACGCAAAGAGGGATAAGGAAAGAGTTTTTTGGGGATCTTCCTGACTTTACAAGATAAATCTGTAGTCGGTGGTCATAAAAGGACAGAGACGCTCGGGTGGGAAACGAGCAGCCCTCTTCAAACCCAGGATGTCATAAACATGCTTGAGGAGAGTAACAAGCCTCAGGAGTGACAAGACAAATGCTCCAAACAGGACATGCCACACTTATTATGAAGTCACACAATAGAGGCCGTGCACACATATACCCTCCTCCCTGCTGACTGTAGGAAACCGAGCAGCGCTTCTATTGCAGCTGTTCGGTGTGTCAACGATAAATTAAAACGGGCAACAAATGCTCTTAGTCATAATTCAAAGCTGTTCTTGAGAAGCTACAGACATTAAAACGGCAACAAAATGAGCCAGTTAAATAATTCAACAAAGGATACCGTGATGAATTTGGAAGTGTGTTCTATATTACATGTGTTTATGAGGCTCTATAGAATACTTGATTCTGATTGGTCAATTGCAACAGCCTCAAATATATAAGTCTCAAATACTAGGGATGCACGATATTAGTATCGGCCGATTATGTTCATTTTTAACGTTATCGTTTTCAGCCCGATAAGAAAATTTGGCCAATATATTAAAGCCGATAAATAATGGATTATTTCCTTCAGCTGAGACAGGTGTTCAGGTGTTCGCCATGATGGTTTTGAATTGCTTGAAATATGATTGGAGTTCAGAAAAGGAAGATACAGTTAATGCAAGAAGTGCAGAGAAAGTCTGTCATATAGGCTACATAAAATTATAATGAGAACATTATAATTGTGTGCTTGGGACATGAGTTTTAATGGTGAGACTTTTGTTTTTGTAATCAGGGTCGACAATTATAAAAAATATAATAAAATATAAAAATTTGGATTTAGATTAATCGGACAATATATCGCCATCGCGTATCGACTTTGAAATATAAAGAATTATCGGTTATCGGCCAAAATGTTCATATCGGTGCATCCCTATCAAATATATTTGTACAAATAATGTATAATATTTCTTGGATATTTTTAGATATATTTGGTACAGAAACATTTGGTACTTTCAAAGTTTACATTTTTTTGTGTGTGCATCCACACATTTCATTGCAAACAAAACAAAAACACTGATATAAACAATTCTGACCAATTGATAAACTGATTATTTTCATGTTAAAAGCAATAAATGCCTGACATAAAAATTCTATATTGTATTGTCTAAATAAACATAAAAATAATTAAAAAATGCTACCAAATGCTAAATAATTATGTACAGACTGAAAACAATATAAATTTTGACTTTTGAGATTTGTTAAAGATTACAATGTTATTAAATTATTCAAGGGTTTAAAATGTAACTTAAGACAATGTAAAAATACGGATGAGAATGTACAATTAAATACTCAATATTGGCCAATATACATCTAATATGGACAAATACCAATAAATTAAAATAAATAAATAACACTGTCTGTATATAATCTGATATAGTAATAATATTTTGTGCATTCTTAATGACATTAGTCTTTACTTGCAAATAATTCTGGCTGTAAGATCTGATTGGATGAGTCACATTTGAAAACAGCAAACAGTGTCTTATCATGATTATACATATATTTAACTTTGTTAAATAGTGACACCTTCATTTATATTCCTATTGCCTGCATAAGTCACAATTAGGTTGTTTTGTAATGATTTTATTTTACATTGGGGTTTTTTCTCCATTCCCTTAACATTTTAGTAAGATTCATATATTTTAATCGTCGCAGAGTTGCACTTCTCCATAAACAACAAATGAACTCTGGCTTATTTTCTCCATTTTGAAACTCTATTGGCACACAACTTCCCTAACTGGTTTTCAGCATTCTTATAACTTATTGCGCCCTCTCTACTCATCTTGTCATCATTTCCTCTCATCCATGCAATCCCCTCCCCATCCCGCTGTTATTCAGCAGTCACAGCATTGTCTTTGCTTTACTGTCTGTCATTCTTCTAATATCAAAGGTGGGGCCCTGAGTTTTAGGGTCTCATTAATCTTTAGGAGAAGGACAGGGGCCCCTTAATCCACCTCACCCACCCTCTATCTGATCCCCTCAGGCCCTGAGCAAAAGACACCCCCCTCACAGCCCCCAATCAACACACACACACACACACTGAACATCCCCTCACAAAACTCCCCTGCAGCCACTGCTCCTGTCCTCCTCCCATCTTATCAAGTTTCAAGGGCTCTGATGTGGACAATACACAGGGCAGAGGCCGACTTTTATAGAAGTGCGTGCAAAGTTAGAAAGATCAAAGCATAAAACATACATGTACTGCGAGTGTGCCAATAAAAGGGATATTCCAGGTTACCGGTAAATACAAGTAAAGCTCAGTCAACAGTTGTGGATTACCAATAAAGTGAAAGTAATTTTGATTCATCCCTCGTTGAAAACAAAAAAGGCACTTACAATGGAAGTGATTGGGGCCAATGTTTGGAGGATTTAAAAGGAGAAATAAGAAGCTTATGATTTTATAAAAACATTAAAGGGATAGTTCACTCAAAAATGAAAATTCTCTAATCATTTACTCACCCTCAAGTTGTTCCCAACCTGTATGCATTTCTTTCTTCTGTTGAGCATAAAATAAGATATTTTGAAGAACATGGGTAACCAAACAGTTTATGAGCCCCATTGACCTCCATAGTATGGATACTATGTCAATGCGGCCCATAAACGGTTTGGTTATTAACGTTCTTCAAAATATCTTAAATTAGAATTTTTGGGTAAACTGTCCCTTTAATCATTCTGTGTGTGATTTGAGCTGTAATGTTTTTCTTCATACTTTTTACGGTCATTTTAGAGTTTAGGCATTCCATTGTCATTGTCAAAACTAAATTCATGTTAACTCGCATATTGTTTGGGTTTTGTGGCTGTACTGTTGAGTATTTTTACATTTACAAATGATCCCCATTCACTTTTTTTTAAGTGTCTCACTGTAACACAAATTTTGCACTTTTTTTTTTTTTTTTTTTTTAAAGGAGGGACAAGTGGAAATATTTTTTTTGATAATCAACATTACACCACAAATGCTGTTGATTGAGCTTAACTCATATTGAGCCTGGGATATTCTTTAATCATACCAAAAAAGGCCACCAACAAAGCTATTTTGGACATCAAATACACCAAAATGTGTCTAAATCAATAAAGATGCAACATAGCATCCTGTTTTTTTGAAGTGGTGTTGAAATAAACTAGTGGTTGATCGATCTATATTGCCTAATATTTGGTCAAATTTTCAGCTTTTGGTCGAGAAGTTTTTCTGTTTGGCAGCCAAGTGTCGGAAATTGACTTATTTTGAAATAACTTTTTTTTTTCTTTCTCCATCTTTCCACCCATTTATGGTATTTGTTTAACATTGGTCTAGTAATGTATTAGAATAACTATATAAAAAAGATAGTTTTAATCTAAAATATAAATTTAAGTTTATTTTAAAGATTTAATGTCAAATAATTGTTTCCATACTGATTAATTTTCCTAATACAAAATGTATTGCAGCAAATTCAATCAAACAACATGGTATCATATATATCGGCCACCTGCTCTCTAAGATATCGGCATATCTTATGGATAAATCCTTATCGGTCGACCACTAGAATAACCTGAAGTAGAACGAGAGATGATAGTTAGCTAGAGACCCTTCAGAACAACACCAGACACCCGAATCAACAAAACAAGAAAGGTCTGTTTGCTTTTCAAAGCTGCTGACTGGAAACAGGACACAATCTGTACAAAACCAGCTAGTCTTGGTCACTGAGCTGTATGTCACGGTTAAAATAGAGATTTGCATTGTGATATGCAAAACGACTGACAAGATAACCACCACAGGCTTAAAAATGAGAAGCAGCGCACGCTGAAGCACTTTCAGGATGGATCCTTTGAATAACACACAACCGTCAACCACAGAAGTCATTTTCACACACTCCATCAGTCAAAAAAACATCATTAATCATGGCTGCGAGGACCTCCATGACGGACATTTGGCAAGATCACACTTTTACCATCCCCCGCCTATTATGAAGTCTCAGCTGACAACCCCACTTACGCACACTAGTAGGTGGTACGGGGGTGTGATGGTGGACCAACACAAACAGCACTCCATCTGGTTGAGTTTAAACCCGTGGTATGGGGTTAATAGCCCCGTCAAGCTGTGTCGCTGAGAGCTTAGTCTTAGTCGGATGACGCTGTCAGGCCCATCTTTCTGTCACAGTATGCTAATCTGAGACCAGGGACATATGATTCCACTTAACTAAGGGGGCCTTCTCTATGCTAGGTATAGGTGTCCGATGAAATCGCACATCACCAAAGAGCGCAGCTAAAGTGGATTTAAATTATTTGTATGAAGACTTGCCCTATATAGATGAGTAGAGATGAAGTTCTTCAAAATTGATGCTTGAAATGGGATTAAAAGAGCCCGCCCTACCTCGTTTCTGCATGTACGCAAAGAGGTCGTCGAGGAATTCCTTCCGTTTTGGGTCGTTGTCCAGTTCATAAAGCTGAAAGTAACAAATTGTGAACAATTAATAATAAGTTCATATTAAATATTAATAAGTTCATTATTCTGAAATCCTTTTGGAACTGTCTTTACATCAATCTTTTTGTAGACATAAAGCTAATGTAAGTACTGTTGGACAAGTCCTTGTTTGTTTACTTGTTTGATAAAATACAGAATTAATTGAACCAATATAAGGGCTGTCAAATTTCATTAATGCATGCGATTAAATACATGGTCTGTCTGAATACTCGATTCTGATTGGCTAGAAGGTGTGCATTAAAACAAAACAGATTAATGAACAGGTGGTTCCAGTCAGTTTAATCACTGTTCTATATTAATACATTACATTAATACATTAACCGATTTGAATGCAATCCGTAGAGGCAACGTTTCACGTCAAGTGGTTCTTTGCATCCACATTGTGCATTAAAATAGTGTATTGCACAGCTAGCAAGTGTCTACATACACTACCGTTCAAAAGTTTGGGGTCAGTATGATTTTTATCAAGCAAGGATGCACTAAAACGATCAAAATTGACAGTAAAGACATGTATAATGTTACAAAAGATTTCTATTTCAAATAAACGCTGTTCTTTTGAACTTTCTATTAATCAATGAGTCCTGAAATAAAATGCATCACCTTTCCACAAAAATGTTAAATAGCACAACTGTTTTCAACATTGATAATCATAAATGTTTCTTAAGCAGCAAATCAGTATATTAAAATGACTTCTGAAGGATCATGTGACACTGGAGACTGGAGTAATGATGCAGAAATTTCAGATTTGATCACAGGAAAAAATTACATTTTACAATATATTCAAATAGAAAAACTGTTATTTTAAATTGTAACAATATTTCAATTTTCACTGCATTTTTGTCAAATACAGTGCTATGCAAAAGTTTAGACACCCATGCTAAAGTTGACTAAAAAGAGGAATAAAAAATCATCTTTTGGAAATTGAAATTAATGCCTTAATTTAAAAAAATAGGAAAAATCCAACCTTTAAGGACACCAATTTTCTTTGTGAATGAATAATGTATCGTAAATAAATAAACGTTCTTCCTTAAAATACAGGGTGCATAAGTTGTTAAATTCCCATAGAGGCAGGCAGATTTTTATTTTTAAAGGCCAGTTACTATATGGATCCAGGATACTCTGCATCCTGATAAAGTTCCCTTGGCCTCTGGAATTAAAATATCCCCACATCATCACATACCCTTCACCATACCTGGAGATTGGCATGGTTTTATTTCAGTTAGCCTAACAGCTGGTTTGATTTGCATTGAGAGATGATCTTATGAAAAGTACTCCATGCCAATCTCCAGGTATGGTGAAGGGTATGTGATGATGTGGGGCTATTTTAATTCCAGAGGCCAAGGGAACTTTATCAGGATGCAGAGTATCCTGGATCCATGAAGTAACTGGCCTTTAAAAATAAAAATCTGCCTGCCTCTATGGGAATTTAACATAGGGGTGTCCAAACTTATGCACCCTGTATTTTAAGGAAGAACATTTATTTATTTACGATACATTATTCATTCACAAAGAAAATTGGTGTCCTTAAAGGTTGGATTTTTCCTATTTTTTTAAATTAAGGCATTAAGTTCAATTTCCAAAAGATGATTTTTTTATTCCTCTTTTTAGTCAACTTTAGCATGGGTGTCTAAACTTATGCATAGCACTGTAAATGGCACTTAAATTATCGTGAGACTTCTATGAAATACATTTTAAAAAATCGTACAGACCCCAAGCTTTTGAACCGTAGTGTATATATTCCATGAGTGTCAGAAAAAAAAAATCTCAGAACCCATTTTTTCCTTTTAAATGAACTGAATGAGTTAACTTAACTACAAAAATGTGATTAATTGTGATGGAAAAACTGACAGCCCTAATCAATAAAAAGTAGTTATTTCACACGCTGCTGTAAGGATAAATAACCCAGCAAAATTGTGTTAGTGTGTCACTGACAAAATGTGTAATGACTAGCTGTGGCTAACAAAAGCAATGTTTACCTTGGCAAAGTCTCTGGAGGCCTCTCCTCGGCTTCTCCCACCATCGCCTTCCTCATTCCAACTTGAATTTCCATTCTACGAGAAAAGAGAAACAATTAGCAAAAAAAAAAGTGATGGGAGGGGATGACATTGGGGGCCACTGTCTGAAAGGACAAGCAAAAAAGTGAGTTATTGGGTGTCGGGAGTCAAGATGCACAAACAGGCTCCTCTCTTCATGTCAGGAAGGCCTTCTTTAGCGCTAACCTTTGAACTCCAAGGGTCTTCCTCAAGCTAACATGAAGGGGTATGGAGCTGATGGCTGGCTGGCTGACAGTGGACAGAAGCTACAGCAAGGGAAAGTACAAATTCTGGTTTTCACAAATTTTCCTGTAATGACCAAAAAACAATAAATGGCCAATATAAAAATTGTATACAATTTTGTCAAATAATAAAAAAATTAAAAAGATGATCTAATATAATTTATTTTTAAAAGCAAAAGTGAATTTAGGCATCAGAACATTATAATGTATAGTGCGAAAAAATTATATTAAAGGGGTGGTTGCTTATGATTTCACTTTTCTAACTTTAGTTAGTGTGTAATGTTGCTGTTTGAACAAACAACATCTGCAAAGTTACGACGCTCAAAAGTTCAAAGTAAAGGGAGATATTTTCTTTTAAAGAAATTGCTTTTTAAGGACTACAACAAACGGCTGGTATGGACTACATGACATTCCTCCCGGGTTAGTGACATCACAAACCCTAAAATTTACATAAAGCCCGCCCCCTGGAACACGATTTATAGATTATCATGACAGAATATGCTAACCAATGACTAGAAGAGAACTACACATAAGCTACATAAATTCATCAACTAACCATTCAGAAATGTTACATGTTCTACTTCTTGAGTCTCTCCATCTTTCTGACTTTCCAGTGCATGTCTGTGTGAGGTAAAAGGACACAAGCTGTTGAAGCTCCGCCCCCTGTGCCGGGAGCAGCAGCTCATTAGCATTTAAAGGGACAGGCACAAAAACTGTGCGTTTTTGCCCACCCTCAAAAAGTGACAACTTTAACATGCTATATAAAAAACATCTGTGGGGTATTTTGAGCTAAAACTTCAAATACATACTCTTGGGACATCAGAGATTTAGTTTACATCTTGTGAAAAGGGCATTATACCACCCCTTTAATTTTGAGATTAAGTTTAAGATTACATTTTACACAGTAATTCAATTACTAAATAGTTTTTAAATAATTACCTTGGCCATCATCTAAAGGCCAGTTCAAGCCAAGAACAATATCTAAAGAGAACTATATTAGCGTCCACAGCGGATGATATCGTTCTGATTATTATAAACGTGCCGTACAGTTGTCGCCTGCCGCTTTAAATGCATGAGCTCTCTAAAGGAGGCTGGATTCTGATTGGCTACCAATGTTTTTATCATTCATCAGATGGGGGGAAAAAACCCCATTCTGAATCGTTATTGTCCTTGGTGTGAATGGCCTTAACACTCAAAGAGAATAAAAAAAAATGTAAAAACAGGAAAGAAGTATAAATAATTAAATATTTAATATAAACTAATACAACTAAAAAAACTGATAATCATCCGAATACACCAATATGGACTGATATCGGGTGGGGATTGGGAAATCTGTAAGACTGGAGAAACAAGCTTGCAAAATATACAAAATCAACCAATACTAATAATACAACAAAATCTGATATCCATCTACTAATATAGATAAATAACGTTAAATTTTAAATCTGTAATATCAGCCAATAAACGATATGTTACAGATAAATTGATACATCTCTAGTATTAACATTGAGGCAATCTTTTTAGCTCATATGCTTGAAGGCAATTAGTTTTAGCGCCACGTCACCGGTGTTACCCAGGAGCCATGACCACAAAACAGTTATAAAATCTAATAGTCCCTCTGTGCACATGCCCTGTGCTTGATTACAAGTTATCCACTGTGGCTCCAGTATTCATTTACACAAAGTCTAAAAGGAAAAGGCAGAGTGGCAATAAAGCAGTTTACAGGACTCATCCACCGCCCCACTCTTTAATATGCTAAGTGAATCACAGCTGGGGGAGAGAGCGGTCTACAGACTGGCCCTCTTCACGTTTACAGCAAATACACACCAGCTGGGCCCAAGAGCGGCCGGGAACCCGGTAGGGAATCAAGTCAATCAACAGCGGTGGGCATTCATGCTGTGTGCTATTGTGATGTGTCAAATGAATGAGCATCCACTGTATAACCTTGAGGGAATCTGAAAACAACCACTTGTATAATGAATTACATTATAAAAGGATTACGAGAAATCTCAAACTTCACAGACCCCAATGCATTTTATATATAAAAGATTAGTAGAGAAATTAGTAGAGTATCTACTGTATTACTTTGAGGGGATCTGAAAACGACAAGCACTTGTATATTGAATTCCAATATAAAAGGAGTACAAGAAATCTCAGGCTTCAACTAATTTTGTCCGGTGCACATGCCAAGCCAAATGGCGTCGACACGAGATCCGAATGCAAAACATTATCCTACATCGAAGACATTTACGAACCGTGCAAGCTGTTATCAGGCTTACAGGTCAAGCTTTGGCCTTACTAATCATATTAAGGGAGAACTGATTGGCTAGTGTCCAAATTAGCTGAGAAGAGAGGAAGCAGATGACCATCTGGGTCACCCAAAGGAAATGTAAGCCCCTTCCCCCATATTAATTGAACAGAAACCACTACATAGCTGACCATGGCAAATAATTACTTGGGTAGAAGGAACAAACACATGGTGTTGTCCAGTGTTTGTCACATCTGAATGCGGCAAATAATTACTTGGGCTGAAGGGACGAACACAAAATTCAATAGTACTAGGAACATTAGGCTCTAGCTCATGAAAAACATTTGATTTTAGTAGAAAAACAACAACATCAATGTGGGTGGAAACCACAGCATGAGTCTTCTAGATAAGCGACATCCTAACAGAAGGGCTCAAGCGAAGATCTTCTAATGTGAATACAATCTACCATTGAAAAACCAGTGTGGTGAGAGACATTAAGTCAACAGACAGTAATGCTATAGCAGAATGGGCTTCCCAAAGTGCTATCAACACCTAGACGGGATTGTTCAACTGAGATGAAACAGTAACCTCCCCTATCAAGCAGACCTCTCTGGGTGTTAATGCAAATATACCAGTATGCTGATAGGAATGGGTGGTAATTGTATTTTGATAAATTAGAGATCATGCTGTGAGGGACAATTTTGTCTTTAGCAAGTTGAGGCACTTAAGTTGTTTGATTTTCTATCTTAAACCATTCTTTTACAATAGGGTTGGGCTTTATGACGGCTATACTGTATATGAAATTCCAGTGTAGACATGTTAGTTGATTATAATTTGGTTTTGATGCGTCACTCAAGTTCCCAAAAAAAATAATAATAAAATAAACTGAACCAAAACAAAAAATAAGAAAAAAAAGCATATTTATCAAAATAACACACAAAATATATTAACAAAGGGCATTTAAGTACCGGTAGGCAGTTTTATTTAAAAAAATTAAAAACTGAAAAAATTCTGAAAGAATAAAAAAAAAATTCTAATATTTTTTGAGCTGCAGGTTTTCCTGTAGCTCAAACAGTAGAGTGCTTGCGCTTGCAACGCCAAGGTTATGGGTTCGATTCCCAGGGAAAGTAAGAACTGATAAGAATGTAAATGCGTAGCTTGAAATGCAATGTAAGCATCTGCTAAATGCATAAATGTAATATAAAAAATAAAGGTAAATGAACCAAATATAGCCTTTTTTTATTATTATTTTGTCACAAAATGTAATTATTTTGTATCAACTGCTTGATTGACTGTACAGTTTAAAAAAATGTAAACTATATTATCACCCAGCTCTAATCTGCTAAATGCGACTACAACATGAAGATATTATAAACATTAACATCATGATTTTCTGTAAAGGTGCTTTGAAACAATGTGTATTGTAACAAGTGCTATATAAAAAAATTTGGCGACTCAAAACAAAAAATAAAACAAACATATTTTTTTAATTAACCAAAGTTAAATAAATAAATAAATAGCTGATTACTTTCCTAAAATAAAAAATAAAAACAAAAATATAAAGAGAAATAAATTAACTTTAGCTTATTAGGATCATAAAAAAAGACAAAGACATAGATCAGGGAAACTTTCTCTGACTGAACTTATGTCCAAGTGCCACACGGCCATTAGATTATCATCACCGCTGCAGCTGCTCCATGGGCAACAGCAAAGAGCAGCACCATGGGGGATGGCCTGGATCTTTTAATCCAAATCAAATAACTGGTTCTCCACTGCCAAAAGTCACAGGATCACTTATTCGGCTCCTTGCTGTGCCAGGAGCAATAGAGGCGGGGGAGGTCGGGGGAGGGAGTAGATTGGGCACATCTATCCCTGGGAATTTGTAACGGATCCATTAAGATCAATTTGTTGCTGTATGCAGCACTACGCTAAGTGATGTTTTAAGGTGTGCGGCTGTCCAGTATCCCACAGTAAGATGCCGTGGGAAAAATTATGGGCAAAAGTCTGTAAAATGTGCATTGTAAAGTATGCAAGGGCATTGGAAACCAACGTGTAAAGTTTACTATAAAAGGAGGAGGGGTAAAAAACAAAAACAAAGCAGCTTTATTGGGACTCATTGCTGATATGGTCCTTTGAACAATACAAATGGCACATAGTTGACAAGAGCCGAAAAGAGAGACAAAAGGGCCAAAGCCAGGGCCTGTAACTGCTTGTCCAAATCCTTGAACATCCTGCAAAGGCCTGAGGCAGAGTTCACATCCATTATCTTTGTCCTGACTGGGTGCTACATGAGAAAAGAGATTGTTTTTCACACAAATGGACACAGGTGTGAACATTTCTGCCCACCATGGTTCAATCCCAGTATTATGCCCTTTGGAAATTTGTAAAAGGAAGGAACTGAAGGAGGACATCATATCCCAGAAGCTTACCTGTCCTCAGTGGCTCTTCTACTAACTTTAAGGCCTGGTTTCACAGACAAGGCTTGGATTAAGCCAGGATTAGGTCATAGTTCAATTAGGAGATCTAAGTAGCTTTTATAAATGTGTCTTAGAAAAATAATTACTGGTGTGCACATATTTTAAGATATGTCAGGGGATGTTTTTTTTAGTTAAAACTGTTTCGACGTACATTTTAGTCTGGGACTAGGCTTAAGCCTTGTCTGTGAAACCAAGGTGAATAATTTAAAAACATCAATAATCCCTCAAGAATGAGATTCGGGGCTTTTCAGGATTCAGACCATGATGATATTTGCATTTATTGTTTATAATACTTTGCATCATGTCTACATCTGCAAAACCCATTCATTCATTTAGTCAAATGGGACTAACAACTTGATCCCAAAACTATAGATCCTTTGGTTTTAGTACAAATATATAACATTAAGAAATGTAAACTAAATCAAAACAAAAGCCGGTATTTCAACAATAAATAATGGTAAATTACGCAAGATAATAATAATAAGTAGAAGAAATAAATAGAAAATTGCCCTTTTGTCTTTAAAAAAGAAAAGAAAATAACTATATCGTGATATAAACCGAAATGTACTTTAACCCATATTAACAGTTTTCGTCAATGACACAAAAACCTTACTTTTAACTCCGCTGGCTAACAATTTTAAGCAAAAACATCTACTGTATGCCAGTCCGACAAAACTTTTTACGAAGGTATGCATTTCTTTAGCACTTCCTAGGTGTGCTTGAAATTCCACATTCTAGTGACACTGATAAATAGATACTGTGTGATGATAAAGCCCTAAGCTGCTTTTGGTAGAACGAAAGCGGCGAAAACCTCTGGCGAGTTGGGACACGTTTTGAGGGGGGTTGGGGACAAACATTCTATACGTGTTAAGAGGGAAAGGAAATGGACGGACAAATAAGAAAACACACCCTCCCTTCACCATATACCTTTCTGGTTGATTACCATTCCCCCCTCCATTACTTGCTTCTGTTACACTTGGTGAAATGGACTAGAAAAGGTCACAAATCATAGGACGGCTGCGACAAAGACACTCCCTCTATTCTCCCTTTATACACAGGCCCCTAATGGGAATTCTCACCATTTGAAGAAAAGAAACTCTAATTCCACTTGGAATGTTTCCTCTGGGTGGGGCTGGACAAACTAGATGCAGACACCAGACCCTCACTACACTCACATTCTTGCCTCTGGCCTTTAAAGATTTTTACTATCAAATGCCTCCTATTCAAAGGTTAGAGTTACCACCCTAACAGATACTTCACACTGGAACGGGAAGGGTGAAATGGCACCAAAACACAGCTATAAAACATCTATCTGACAACTCAAATAAACCACGTTTTATCACGGAATCGGGCTGATATTCTTGAGGGCTAATTGAATCGCCGCTGATCTATCACACAGATGGGCTGCACTTCGAGCTGACGCCAGCGATCACATCATCATAGGACCCAGGAGGGCCGTCCAACTGAAACTTCTCCATCAAGATGGACCACGAGCGCCGTCAAAGCTACCAGAGAAAGATTGGCAGACCTCGCGAGCGCATTAATGCCCGTAACGCGTTAGAGAAATAAGCTACGCCGTGCTAATAATGTACACCAGATGTACGTGCTAACTTTGAGAGGGAACGTACAAGTGTGAGGCCATCAGGTCATTGATAATTTATATGGAAAATCATTCCACTGCGACAGCAATATAATAAGAATTGATTGCAACCGGCTGGGTTGTATCGCTAGCATGGGGGTGACATGTTGTCAAGGTGACGCTGACAGTTAAATAATGCAACAGTTCGACAAACAAGATTGTCCCCCGAACCCAAGGACACATTTCCTGTTGTTCGTTTAGAAACACGCTTTTGGGGGAAGGGAGAACGTCAAGAGTGTGCAATCTAAAGCACTGCTGTCTTTTTGTTTATCCATACACATCACTTTTACCATAGTAACCCCAAGGAAGACAATGTATCCCAGTCCATGTTGGGTAGCGAAAATGCAATTGTTGGAAGCATCAAAGTAAGACTTGGAGTGAATATTTCAGCCCCTAAAATAATAAACAGGTACTTGGTTAAAAGATTTTGCTAATTGCTGCCATATATTTCTCCTGACAAACGCAGAATCAAAGTAGCGGGGGTGTTTCTATTGACCCGATGCCTTTGATATGGTCATCATACTCACCAAATGGGAGGCCGTAACTCAAGGCACATGCGCGCTCCGACGTCAACTGAGCCTGATTAAAACTCCATTAATCACCCAAGATTACCATGCCGAGCTCCCTAAAAGGGGCATTGTGTCAGCTACCGCTAAAAACGCCAGGTTTAAAGGGCGCCGAGCTATCTGGACTAGCCTCAGCCATGTGTTCAATGAAAAGTTTTAATGGCAGCCATTTGACCCCCTCACTGACTTGGAGATGATTTATTGAATTCAACGCTAGTAAACCTGAAAAACAAATCAGCAACAACAAAGCACAGGAAGTAGAAATTACGATAGTAACATCCACGAGCTTCCCTGAAAAACCTGCAAAGTCCTTCCCCTTGGAGACATTAAACAAAGCTGGCGTGAACTTCCTTTATCTACAAACTGCCAATTAACTCCCCCGTTTGCTAAGATTATGAGTAAACGGTACCGCCAACTTTACACCCGACTACTGCGCTTTTATTAAAGGTGTTTACTGATCGACTAAGGCTTATCCATTTAAGTGTGAAAAGCTTAAAAAAAAGACAACCCCCCACCCTCATTTAAAAATGCCATTTGTGGCATCTGTTCTCTTTTGTGTAGTCAGTGCCATCAAACCAGTCTCTCTTCACATCCCCCCCCACCATGCAATCTGATACTGTTACCACAGAGAGCATCATTAAATACTAAAGGACAGAAATAAAGACGGGTGGGACCAAAAAAAGAGGGTGGGGGTGTGATTAAACCCCTCAAGCTCTAAAACAGGTCTTATTAAATAAGTGTTTTGCTTTTTTTTTGTGCATTAAAATTTGACCAAAATACTAATGTCTGGGTCATATCAAAAACGTATGGATTTTATACTTGATTTTTAGAATATATACTTAAAAGTACATTCAATTTAAAGAGACAATGGATATATGTAGGATCAACAATTATTTTTTAAGATAATTTCACATTTCACCCCCTAATTCTCATTACCGTAATGCATTTGACATTTTACTTTTAACATTATTTTTATCGCTAATTCTCATTACCACAATGCAGTAAAAAAAAAAAAGTTTAATCAGCCTAAATTAAGGGTGATATAACAAATATTACCATCATTTATAAATATTTGAATTTAATATCAAATTCTAAAAATATTCAATTCTTTACATTAAGGTAATGAAGATACATTTCTTCAATTTCTTTATGCATTACAGTAATGAGGATTTAGGGAGAACTGTTTTTTTTTTTTTTTTTTTTTTTTTAGAAATGATGTAACACAATGCAGAAAATCTTAATGTTGTTAAAAGAGCCTTTATATATAAATATATATATATATATATATATATATATATATATATATATATATATATATATATATATTTAAAAAAACATTCCTAGATGCTAACTCTTGATTTTGGAGTGACCTGGACATTTTCTTGACATAATTCTTTGTGGAAAACCCCACCCTTAAAAATGCACTAAAAATGAAGTGACTCTATAAAGCTCATTCACTAAACCCTTCCCTCTTAGTAATGAGGTATAAGTTCAACCATCAGCCTTTTCAGAGCACTGAATCTCCTATTGTTTCCTATACACGTGGACAAGCCTATATTTGAAAAGCAGTATACAAGCCCTCAGACCACTACCCTCTATAAATACATATATAATGACATGGGTGTGATGAAAACATCCCAGACCTGCCTGTCAACACACAACCTTCCCAACCATCACCATAGTCTTACTAACTTGTGGCTTGTTGTTACTGATGTCCTGCAAATTAAACCGATTTGAACGTGCTTGATGTCAGTAACTGTCAATAACACCATGTTGGATGTTTAGCGTAAAAACACACGGGCATAACATCAAAGATAGCAACACTTACAGAATTAAAATGGATGTACTACTACTAAATGTTGCTTTGGGGATTTTGAGATATATATATGTGTGTGTGTGTGTGTGTGTTATTCAACGTAGTATAATAAAGAAGGGTAAATGGGCTTTGATTGAAAGCATGCAAATATCAAGGGCTCAAGAAGCCATAAGAGTGAGCGTCTGAAATTAGAGCAATCCATTTTTCCCTGATTGATCGATCACTCAAGCGCAGCTGAGCAAACAAAGAGCTCAGACCTGAGGCCACTAAAATGGATGACAGCACTACAGGGAAATGTCTCACTCCATATTAAACCCACCGAGACAGTCTTCTGAAAGACGGCTTCATCCTATCATGATTGACGCGAGTGCTTTAAAAGCATGAAATTGCGTTTACGAAAATGACGTCACACGATCACGAAAATGCCAAAGTCGTCTCATGTAGTTCCAAACCTGTATGAAACCTGTTATTCTGTGGAACACAAAAGGAAAAATGTCCAATGTCCAACTTTGGACCCCATTGACTTTCATTGTATGGGCAAAAATGCATTTTTCAAAATACCCTCTTATGTGTTCATCATAGGTTTGGAACAACATGAGGGTGATAAATGACTGAATTATTTCTAATGAATAATCTCTTTAAATGCACTTTAAGTGTCCCACAGGCAATTGTCCAGTTCAGAAGATCTAAATTCTGCTAAATCTACACGTGTTAACTGTCAGGATGGCTCTCCAACAGCATGCGCCTCTGACATTCTCCCTCTTGTATTGCAACTTGACAGCGCGCCTCTCTGGTCACAGGCCAAGACAGCATTACTGCCAAGAGCTTGTTCTCAAGAAACACCAGCGGTAGGGGGAATGACAGAGGAAAGTGAGACGGCAAGAAGTGAGAGAATGAAAGCGGTCTCCTGTTGGGCCGCCTGCCAGAACGCCACACTTCAGGGATATCCAGGGACAAAAGCCTTATGTCAGGACAGAATTCCCTAAAGACTCGGGCTGAACAAACGGAGAAATGAACTGACAGAGGCGAAGGACCATGTCTGAGGGTACAGCTTGGCTCACAGCAGGACACTATTGACGATAAGGGAAGAGGAAGACAATGGCTTCAGAAAGAAGGAGAATGCAACAAGAAGAGAAAAAAAGAGGGACAATTTGATTTGTACACTTTTGGGAGAACGCATGTTCCTTTTGCGTTCAAGAAAACTGGAATTGGAATTTAATCTCTTAATTCTCATTGCCATAATGCATTTGATATTTTCTTTTAATATTTCCAACGATGATTCCCATTATTGCTACTTTGTCATTTATTTTTTACTTATATTTGATTAAAATTTGCATAAATTAAGGGTAGTATACCAAAGTACAACCAATCGTTTACAACTTGATTTAATAACATTATGTCCAAAAAAAAAAATCTACAAAACTTAAAAACTAGACCTTTTTATAACAAACTAAATGTATTTTTCTTGACAGATTTTGTGATCTCCCCCCTAAATTATACTCAATGTTATATGAAGTTGTATGACGCAATAATCTTTCACTAAACCCTTACCTCTAAGTAACAACCAAATTCTTTTGTACACTTTTAAAACATAAATTCCTGATGTGCACAAGAAAACTTGATTAAATCTATTCAGAGCCGAAAACATTTCAGTTGATTTTAGTGGTTTCACAGTTTCTGAACATGTAAAGACTCTTAACAGTTCATCTTATGATCTGACACTCCATAAATCATGCAGTGCAGAATGAAAATAATAATATGCTGTATTGCTACTTTTGTAGGTCAATAGTGATAGAGTGGGAGAGAACACGATAACAAGAGATAGCAATATAAAGGCAAACCTGTTTGAATGAGTCATCAAGGCTCCAATCGCCCAGTCCGTTTGGCGTGTTGAACGATTGCTGGTCGTTGAGGGAGTCTTCGGGTTCATCTTTCACCTTAGTGGTTGGTGACAGGGCACGTTTTTTAGCAGCGGAGGGCGAGGCGGCGTAGACGGCGTACGGATACGGAGGGGCTCCAACAGCCGCTTGCTGAAGAGCAAGGCTTTGCCTCCTGAGGAACTCCAAGCCTTCGCTTTCCTCTTCTTCGCTGCCATCCTCTCCATCCATCATCATCTCATCATCGTCATCTTCGTCCCCCTCGGAGCCTCTTCCTCTGTCCATCTCATCAGCGGCGTCCTCCTCGTGTACTAGGTCAGAGCTGGTTTTCATGGGCCCCCTGGCAGCTGGAGGCCCCTGGCCACCTTTCAGCGCTCTGTCTCTGGAGTTTTTGCTGTAAAAATCAGGGGTTAATGGGGTGCCCTGGGCCCTAGCGGAGGCCATGATGGCTTGCTGTGCAGCCAGCTGTTGGGCGTACAGAATGTGGGCTTCCCTGAATTGTCTCTCCTTGCGCTCCATCTCCAGTTTAGCTTGTTGTTGTCTCTGGAGCTGCTCCATAACTGCCTCCAGTTTGACACCAGCCGCACTTCCGAAAGCCGCCTGGGAAAATGCACTAGCCAGACTGCTGTCTTGAGACAAGCTGGGCTGGATTGTAGACAGAAGAAAATTAGTAAATCAATTCATTCCGTACACAAATTCTTATATATATATATTGAAAAAACTATACAAAAGATTTCTATTTTAAATAAATGCTGTCATTTTTTATTCATCATAGAATCCTGAAAAAGGTATCACAGATTGTAAAGAAAAATTAAGCAGCACAACGGTTTCCAACATTGATAATAAATCAGTATATTATAATGATTTCTGAAGAATCAGGTGACACTGAAGACTGGAGTAATGGCTGATGATAATTCAGCTTTGCATCCCAGAAATAAATTATATTTGAAAGTATATTCAAATAGAAAACCATTATTTAAAATATTATTTTTTATTTATTTTATTTTTAATCCAATAAATGCAGGCTTAATGAGCATATGATGCTTCTTTCAAAAACATAAAAAATTGTTGTTTCCAAACTTTTGACCGTTAGGCCTACTGTAATTCATAATACAAATGTAACTCAAATATACGATAATAATAATAAACAACTGAATAACTCACTTTCAAACGTTCAGTCACGTAACAACTAATTTGTAAACAATCACATTCTACTTTTTTTTTTTTGCAACTCCAATTCTTTTAATTCGAATTAACAGTATTTGCTTAATAGAAACGCATACGAGTTCGAATTAAGGATAAATTAATACGCATTAAGAGTTAAATAATAATTCGATTCCCAAAAATGCGTCAACATAAGCACAAACGACAATAATAAGGAATTCAAATTCATTTAATTTAAAATGGATACGTGCAAGCAAATCTTCACAACGAACGTGGCCCGCTCAGCCTTCGATATGTCGAATTAATGTTTACAAGAATTTTAATTAGTGTTAACAGTTTTCATGTCACAAAAGGATTAAAGTCGCATTCCGCAGCTCGCCCATTGCCCAGTAGGCCAACCTACCTTTGACCCCCCCCCAATACAGGCGACCGGTCTGGATTGTGGAACGACCGGATGTCCGGCCAAAACGGCGTCTCGCTTTACACTTTGTTAAATAATTAATATTTAGCCAAATCCAGTCGAGTTATGCTTTTACTTTATAACGAATTAAAGCATAGTTTGATAAGTGCGCGCAGTTACAGAAGATATTCAGAGCACGGTCGAATCATGGCAGCCAAAAAGTATGGCGCTCTTCCAAAAACAATTAAGCTATTAAAAGAGAGAAGGAACACACGACGCAACAAAGTATCGCGTTCTAATGGAAACAAACGGAAATGTTTTTGACGAATTCGAATTCGGCAGCGCGCGAACTGAAACTTTAAAAACAAATAAACAGCACGAGTAGTATCATCAAATAAAATCCTGATATCATGACGTGTACAATGTGGATTTTCGCTACATTTAATAGCTTGATCACTCACACGAAGGTAATTTAAATACATGTTGATTCATTGCGACTATGTTAGAAAATCTTAAATGTATACATAATACAATATTTTATTCGCTCGAGATCGGCTGATGAAATATTACAGTAGCTTATCAATACATTCAACAGGGCTCTGTGCCAACAGGACGGAACTCACCACTTGCGCTTTGCTGCTACTGGAATTGTCCACCATCACTCTTTTCCTAGATAAACCACTGTGCGTGTTTTGCTCAGCGCACCGAGTACGTGTGCATCCACCCGGACGTTTAATATCCCCTTTGATAAAACGGTAATAAACCTATCGGTGTTCGCAGAGGGAGGGAAAAAAACACTCGACACTGGGGCCAGCCAAAGGGGAAACGCCTGACCTCACCTCCCGAACTGCGCGCTCAGGGACTCCCACAGTCCCCTCGACTTTTCCTCCTCCAGCCGGAGCCAATCCCCCCGCACATTCACGCACATTTAAATCCCGCCCCACTGGCTCGTGCAACAAGTTACTACGTTCTTACGTTTCCCCCATGCAAGCAGCTGAGTAAAATATTTATAGCACAAAAACCGATAGGACTTAACATACACTTACGTTGCTATTTCATGGATTTAATATTAGGCTGTCATTTTTCATTTTAGACTCGAAATTCTGACCCACACCTTACCCACACGCATGTGCGTACTATTTATTGAAGACCAAAAAGTAAAAAGTACGTTTTTACGAAAAAGGCTTTTTAAGTATAGGTTACACCACAACCTTTGATTGTAATTTTGACTTTTTGATATATGATTCAAGTTAAAAAGCATACCTCCTGCGCCCTCTACTGATACAAAACTGCTATAACGTTTACTATATACTAAGTCTATGGTGGTGGTGTCAAACAGATAAACAAAAACTGTTTACTATCCACCTTATATTTAACGTAAGGGCGTGCGCGTTCATGTTTACCTCGAATGTGCGAGGCTTCCGGTATCGGCCGCTTCCTGTTATTTTCATAGACAGTATGGTTATTTTAGGTACGAATTGTTCGTTATGGTGATTGTTGTTGGAAACTGGTACTTTTTTATAATATTATTTTAAATGTATCATATGATATTCATAAACACTGGGTTGTAGCGCAAATTGTTTTACCGTTTACTGCGCTTTGTTATTCTTCTAGTTGTTTACATATAGTGGCTAATGAATCGGAAGTCTTGCACATTCACCGGAAATAAGTTGCTTTCATTAAATTTCAAAATTCAGTTACATTTAACACAGACTTGTGGATAGATTCACTTTTGTGATTGATTATAACGATTTAAAGAAACAAACAAAACTACATTTAAAGGGATAGTTCACCCAACAATGACAATTCTGTCATTTACTTACCCTCATGTTGTTCCAAACTATGAGTTTCTGTTATGTGGAACATCAAATATGATATTTTGAAGAATGTTTATAACCAAACAGTTGATGGCCCCATTGACTTTCATAGTTTTTTTCCCCTTCATACTATGGAAGTAAATACCACAAATGTTTGGTTACTGACATTCTTTAAAATGTCTTTTGTGTTCAGCATAAGAAATAAATGCATACACGTTTGGAACAACTTGAGGGTAAATAAATGACAATTTTCATTTTTGGGCAAACTGACCCTTTAAGTTAACATTTAATACAGCCAGTCTGGAGCAAAGTCTGAGGCATCAGATAAAAACACAACAAGATTGAGTAAAGATAAATCTCCCTTTATTAGGTCCATCAATATTTTACAAGCAAAAGAACATAATAAAGGCCAATTAAATACAACACAGACACCATGGCAAAGACTTCAAGTACAGTGGTCTACTCGGTCCAGACAAGAGCAGCAGTCCTCTGGGAGACTGTAGGTGAAAAGGAAAGATACAATGGACATGTTCAAACAAATAAGGAAACACCTTGCACTTTCTTAGAGGAACAATACATCCTGCATGCTAATACTCACCACAATCGCAGACATCTATGCTTTGTCAATGCCAAGTTCCTCGGGTGTAGGGATACCAAGCTCGCTGAGGGTAGGCAGCAGCTCTTGGATAACATAGGGGTAGATCTCTTTGTGTGGGCCAGCTTTGTTCTGTGCGCAAGAAAAAATAATGAATAAAATTACAATTTTACTCCAATTTGTAAATATTATTTTTTGTATTCAATTTCAGAAAAATCACATTAAACAGCTTCAAGAGATGAAGCGAATTATGTCACTGTGGTGCAGTTGTTCAGAGATTGAATGACCTTGACTGCCTCGAGAATGCGGATGGCACTGGCTAAATCGTCGAGCCTCCGACAGGCTTTCAGGGCTGCCTCCAGGATCTTTGGCTCAGGTACCAAGTCGTAACCGATCAAAGTGTTCATTCCTGAAAAAAAAGAAAAAGAGGGCAGACATTTACTCCACAGACACCAGACGGGTGTCATTCTGTTGACATTGTCTTCCTAACAACTTGCACTTCCTTGTTCCAAAGATTTTATAGGTTAAAGATAAATAGACAGTCATACTTTTTTTATACCAACAGATCAAACTAAACCAGCTTTAAAGGTTAGTAAACATTAAAAAGCAAACAAAAATACAGGCTGTAATTTTTATTTAATGTTTAATTATGGAAACCTACTTGTATAATGGTGCATTATAGTTACAGGGTGATACAGCACTTATTCAAAATAGAAATCTTTATCACTTTTTATTAATTTAACACATCCTTGCTGAATAAAAGTATTAATAAAATAATAATATAACTAATGGTTGAATGGTAGTGCATATTGTAACAAAAGACTTATATTTTAAATAAATGCTGTTCTTTTTATTTATCAAAGAATCCTGAAAAAAAGTATCACAGGTTATAAAAAATATAAAGCAGCACAACTGTTTCCAACATTGATTATATATACAGCATATTATAATTACTTCTGAAGGATCATGTGACACTGAAGTCTGGAGTAATGATGCTGAAAATTCTGCTTTGCATCACAGGAATAAATTGTTTTAAAGTATATTCAAACAGAAAACCATTATTTTAAATTGTAATAATATTTCACAATAATGTATATATGGGAGCAAGCATCAAAAACATTTCAGGGACATAACTTGCTACGGAATTGACTTTCGAATATACGGCAATCATAAAGAGCAGCATTCAAATAAAAGAGGATTTTAGATTGAACGTAAGGCCATTAAAAAAGCTGCTGATTCAATGAGGTCAAAGCGCCCCAGTCACCCACCTTTCCTCAGCTCCCAAGCATCGATGTCTGGCTTGCTGAAGTAAGTGACCCAGCGGGCATCAAACTCTTCATCGGTCTCCTGTTTGCCATGGGAATAAGAACGAGCAGCTACCGAAGCTGTGAAAGTAAAAGACCAAAGCCGATCAGATCAGAAGAGACTTGATACACTAAATAAGTTAGTTAGAGAATGACATCCAGACAATAAGAACATTGCTGTCATGGCCAATTGTGTAGATGTAAAAGGGCCATAATTTTCATAATAATGCTCTAATAACTTAGTCTATGTATCAATGATTGCGAACGATTCTTAATAGTGCAGAGAGATTTTGCATACAGGCCTTGTTCCAGCTGGAACTGGTCCAGTTCTAGTTTGACCTATGTTACCTTGTGTATGATTTGAGCTAAGTCCTAACTGTTTGCTAAAGAAGGTTAGGCAATAAATCCAACTGATATGCTAAAAATGAGATGCAAACTAGATGTTGTATCATGATGTGGTCTGTATTCGGATGGTACTATATTTGCATCTACTATGATCTGAGGTGTGGGTTCGCATAGAGGTCAGTGTATTGTAGCTAATGGAAAGTGCGTTTTGCACTGACGCAAGGTGACATTTTGCGAAACGTTATTCTTCATCTTAGGATGCAAGTCTTGCACGTAGCCATTGACTATGTGATTAAACTGCTACAAAGCAAGAGTAGAAACCACACTGCCTGATTGCTATGTTTAAAATGGAGAGTGACCTTTCAAACTTCAAGTATTTAGCTGTTAGACTTCCCGTTTCAACGAAAGCTCAGAATAATGTGTCAATCTGGGAAGCTTTCAGTTTGAGTGTGTGGCGTTTCCTCCGCGCGCTGGGCCGAAGCCTCACTCCAGTGGGTCATTACAAGGACACTGAGAAAACATCTACAGGACTAAATAAATGACAGGGAAAAACACGATTATGAAATGGAAATGCTTTAATAAAAGCGATAAATGAGCGCGTGATAATAACCTCTAAAAGGTATAACCTTTCAAAGCAAGGCACCGGTGCGGCTTCTGTTAGCTCAAATGCTAAGCTACGTTCAAGGTGTTTTAATAAACTCTTCCTCTTATTGTAGTTTTTTCTATGAAAGACTTTATAAGTAATACGGCAAAATCTGCAATTACCTGTATATTGTGGCCGTGCCCTTGTTAAACTCCGAGCACCGGAGACTGAGACTCGAAGGGCGGCTCTGAACATTGTGCGGCTCACCGGGCTCAAGCGCTGCTCGAACTTGAAGAAGATTCACGAGCTCGCTCGCGCTGCTCAGGCTAGTTCAGATAGCCGACCTGCTAACACGCGACTGTCCCGTCACTGCGCATGCGCACTTATTTGGCAATAAAGCAGCGTATGGACTCTGTTCATGGTAGACAGGGGGTTTGCTAAAGAGGATTATAAAAAAGCATGAAGGACAAAAGATAAATTTCTATACTGTGTACAATCACCACGCCTCTCTATGAGCTGTATCTAGTATGAACACAGCAATACATTTAAACTCATGTCTTGTGCAGTATGAAAGCAATGTTTGATTCAATATATTTATATTATTTTGTTATTTCATGTTTATTAATATTTTAATTGATATTTAATAATGGATAACACAAAAAACATATAAATTAAACAAAAACGTGCAGCAGCTGCAATATTCTGCATTTATTGCACATAGAAGCAATTTTTCATTACATATTTATAATTTAAATATTATATGCCGTCATTAGAAAACTTTTTTATGCTATATTATGGCATTATTGTTAAAGATATTTTTTAACAACATAGTTAAGTTTCATTACATTTATAGATTTTACAATCGCAGCGTGATTATAATGTTATAGTCCTAGCCTACTAAAAAATGAGTGTTTGGTGAAAATTGAAAAAAAATCTCAGTCTTTTAATAAGTTAAAGGTAAAACATATATATATATATTAACCCCTAAATGGGAATTTCATATACAGCTAGGGTGACCACCATCAGACAAACCAAATGTGGGACGATTACTAAGTTTGTGTGGGACAATGTGGGACATGTTACCAACACTAAAAAATAACCTGAAACTGTTATATAATGTAAAGATTATATAATATAATCTAACTTAATAAAAACATTTGTATTCTGCCTTTCAGCTGATTAAAATAATTTGTTCTTTAGTCCCTTCCAGAAAACACCATTACATTACAATGTAACATAACATGTCTTTATTTTACATGTCATTTAAGTTCAACATCACTGAGCCCAAAGGCAGCAGGCATCATGCAGATAACTATTTTTGAAACAGTTCTGACCAAGTCCAACTAAAATCCAACAAAATAAATAAAGATCAAATAAAATAAAAAACAACATAAAATTAGTTAAATTGACAGTCTTATATATTAAGAATCTATTAAACCAAAAACTTTTATATTTTTAGAAAGGATGTGAATTAGAACAACCACAGCAGGCAATAAGTTCTAACTCTGTTAAATTCACATTTTAATTGACCGAATTATCCATTTGTTTTCTGACAGGGAACACATGGAACGAATCACCGCTCCACATTTTGATTGACAGCCGCCACAACCTACCAGTGACCGTGTTTACTCCTTTCATTTCAACCATTGGATAGGATTTTAAAAACGGCTGTTGTATTTGCACTTCTGACGAAGCGCTGTTAAATATAGGTGAAAAACTACGCCACAAAAACAATAAATAAAATGCTTTCTTAAAAAGGCAAAAGATCGCATGCACGTTTTCTTAATATGATCATTAAAAACCAACAGACTGATGGAAATGCGGGACATTTTCTCAATATGCGACGTGCGGGACAAGGGGTGAAAATGCTGTGCGGTACAACGCAAAGCGGGACGGGTGGTCACCCTATATACAGCTACAATACAGCAACAAGCGTTTGTGTTTCCAAAAGAGTTGTTCTCAACAGCAGGGGGCAGTATTACATTTCATAATGTAAAACCCAGGTATAGTTCAAACTAAATAAACATTAAATGAAACATCTCTCATTTACATTTATTTTAACTTGATGCAGCCTACTAAAATGAAATAAAATGATGCTCACTGTTCTGTCATTATAATGAATAATAACTTCACACAATATTCTACTAGCAAAAGGGATAGTTCACCCATGAAGTAATCATTTCACCCTCAAGTTGTTCCAAAGCTGTATGAATTTCGAAAGATGATATTTTGAAGAATGTGAAACAAACAGTTGATGGACCCCATGACTTTCCATATGGAGAAAAAAAATACTATTGAAGTCAATGGGGTCCATCAACTGTTTGATTACAGACATTCTTCAAAATATCTTCTTTTGTGTTCAGCAGAAGAAAGAAATTCGGTTACACTTTACTGTGATGGTCCCCTTTAAACATTCTGTTAGTAACGCTGCACCTACATGTCAACTAACTCTCAGAGTATTAGTAGATAAGAGGTGGGGTTAGTGTTAGTAAGGGATTAGGGACATGTATGAGTTGACATGAGTTGACATGTACTTGCTGTTGGGGGAGCATCAAAATAAAGTGTTCTCAGAAATTCATACATGTTTGGAACAACTTGAGGGTTAGTAAATTATGACAGAATTTCCACTTTTGGGTGAACTATATACCTTAAGAACTCTGATTAACAAATTAGTAAGTAATAGCGCTTAGTTGAATGCGCCAGTTAAGCTAATTACTAAGAACTGTGTACAGGTTCATAATTAATGTGAATAATGCATAATTCATTCTAAACTGAAGATCATGGTAACCCACTAGTAATTAATGACTCAAGTATTACCAAATCTTTCAGAAAGAATGACTAATTATTTAGATCAGTATTCTAAAGTGAAGATTTTGGATAGTAATTCCTTGACGGATTTGGAAACCCGTGAGTCATCAATATCCATGATCTTCACTTTATGGATACAATTTGTGATTCCCAGTGTTGGGGAAGTATACTTTCAAAAGTAATACATTAAAACATTGCGTTGCTCCCTAAAAAAGTAATCTGTTACGTTATGGTTTCTCACCTGTGCTGGGCTTGCTTGTTTGTTTAAAACAAAAATTATTATTTTATTTTTTTTGTGGCAAATATTAAGTCACTTTTGCTTATTAGTATGGTTGAATTGGATCATAGAAGGTCAGCAGCAAACACATAATAAAGTGAGATTAGTTTATTTGTATTAACATATTTATTGCAGGTTTATGTAGGCTAATATTCTGAGTTTGAATTTCACTGTTTTTATTCATTTTGAGGAATACTGAATGTATTTGTTCAAGTGAGATGAGTAAATGCATGCTCATATTTAGAACTACAATAACCATCATGTTCACACACAGCGCCTCAGCACTTACCTATGATTTCTCTCAACATGTGTACAGGAGAGCTGTCAGTTTATAAATGGGAAAACAAAGTAACCTTACACTGTCTTCAGTCATTACTAGTGAGTTATCATGCTTTTCACTTTAGAATATTGTTCCAAATAATCAGTAATTCCTTCTGAAGGATTTGATAATTCTCAAGTCATTACTTGTGGGTTATCACCCTCACTTTCAAATGAATGATACTTTATGCATTATTCACATTAATTATGAACCTATAGTTCTGGGACGTATAGTGATTAGCTATAGAATACCATATTCAACTGAGCACTATTACTTACTTACTAATTAATAAATCAGAGTTTCTTGTTTTAAGGTGTTAATATTGCGTTAATCATTTGTTATAGTTATTAATTAATGATGGAACAGTATTCCAAAGTGTTACCAGATGAATACAAATATGAATAACATCGAGCAGCCAAGATGAAAGTGAATGAGAAAGAGAACTAGCCGACAATAAATGATATGGTTTTATATTTTGGATGTAATTTAAACACAGTAACACATGGTAATACTAACAAAATCACTTCATGCATTTTATCATTCAAATTACACATTCATATTTATTGCATCCTATGGCCAAGTTGTGCAGTTATAAGCATATAGCAAGTTATACACAAAATATACTTTTATATTAACATTTTTGAACTGGTTCCAAAGCTGTCCTGTTCCAGAGCAGCTCTTTTAAGACTGGGAAGATCATGAGAACAGGGACTCGGTGGTCTTTTTTCTGGCTTTCTATTCCCGTGCGGCTCATCCGCCCATTTGCTTTCCTCCGAGAGAGTCTCGACTGGAGGCTGATATCCCGGCTCCTGCTGGTCCAGCGGTTCTTTGGACAGAAGAATACAAATGGAAGGAAGCGTTCTGTGTATGGTCATCTGAACCGGGCCGCTCTCCTGGCTCTCCCACACCTCAGTCACTGTCCTGTACTGGAGCTTTGACACCTGGTGTAAGCCCCGCAATTTCCGTTTCATAATCTCCGCGCAGGTGATGGTTTTGGTCACAGCCCGTCCCGTCCCACTGAACAGAACCTGCGACGTTGGAGCCGCGTCCCCGTCGCCTTGAAACCGAGACATGGCAAAACCCAAAAGGTTCCTGATCTTGCTTCCTTCCTTCACACGCATTTCCAGCACCTCAGACGCCAGTCCCGGGATTGGACATGGGATTGGTTCTCCAGTGGAGCAGACCTTCCTGAATCCTTCTTGCATTGGTTTGTTAGGAGATCCAGTCAAGTTTGTGGGATTCAGTTTAGAGGGTTGGATAGATGCGGTACATGCAGATTGTGTGTTATCATGAAGGTCTCTGCCCGGCATAAACATATTTATAGGTTATTTATATGTTCTTGGGGCTGCAAAATGTAGTACCACTTGATAATATTTCCCAGAACTGACTCCTAGCACTATTCTATTCCAACATAAAGGAAACCAAATGATATTAAATGCTAATGTTCTGTTATTCCCAAAGCTCTGAACTGAATGACAAGGCAGTTGACAAGAAGAAAAGAAAAAAATCTGTTCTGTAAATCGAGCAAATTCATCAAAGCTGAAAGTGCTGAGTATCAGCAATTTCTCAGTCACTACCTTTGAAGCATGTTTCAGTCTCCGTTAGAG
Source organism: Phoxinus phoxinus (assembly GCF_949152265.1). NCBI lineage: Eukaryota > Metazoa > Chordata > Actinopteri > Cypriniformes > Leuciscidae > Phoxinus > Phoxinus phoxinus. Next base: position 18,732,987 of record NC_136900.1, on the reverse strand, counting down.
GGGATCTGTAACCAAACAAGGGGAAAACATGATGAATTCAGAGGCAAAACCACATTTTTAATTCATCTAGCTCATTTTGGGCATGATGTAATTTTTATTCAAACTTTAAAACATTGCATCACAGTTTTCAGCTTGTAGTTTATGGGCGATACCATGTACAGTATAAACAAATGTATTCAAAATTACACAATCAAATAATAATTTGAAAAGATAAAATAAAATTGCAAATAATAATTCTAAAATAAAAACACATTATATATGACAAACATAATATATGAGACCAAATCTGCTAAGTGGTAATAATGGAACGACAGTTTAAAAAAGTGATTTTCCACTATTATTTGCAACAGGATCTGCAGGAAAATATTTTTGTTATCAGAGACAATAGAAACAACTGTGCATCAAAACCACTCGTTTTCTGGACTTGATTTTCAAAAGTCAACGAATTTGCGATAGCTGAATGTAACACTTTAGACAAGCCAAACATGTCAGTCACTGAGTTGCATGTAATTTAAGCTTTACAAAATCAACTTTATTTCATAAAACGAGTAATGAACTACACAAAAAGCTCCAGTACATTTTAGAATTACCCAAAAATCAAACATAGTTCAACCCTTATGCACGTTATCACGTCCGTCAAAAACTTAGGCTGGCTGTTGGAATATTGGAAACTAAAACCATCGACATAAACACGCTCATGGGAATGGGCTGAATACTTGCTGGCTAATAAATTAATAATTATTACCGTAGGATTCATAATTTTTAAAAAAATCACATAATTTGAATATCACGACATCGAAGTCTGTCAAAAAATAACATGCACAAGACATGCAGAAGTCCAGCAAGTACACACACTTTCTGGAAAACTCACACTACCGGATGTTTTGAGTGTGTCATTGCTTTCTAAAAAGAGGAAGAAAATGGCGACCTGAGTGACATCAACATTCGGGCTGCATCCGAAATATCATACTTCTCTACTATATAGTAGGTGAAAAACAGTATGTGACAAAAGATGTATGTTTGAATTCACAGAACTCATAAAAGAGTAGAATAAAGTACCCGGATGACCTTCTTCTTCTGGCAAGATTCTGTAGTGTGCATACAATGGACACTTTAATATCCCATGAGGCAACGGGAGATTATTTGTGAATGACAGTGAATCGACGTAACTGTCGCTGGTAGGTCACATGATAATGACAACATGGTGAATGTAGTATGTCCATATTACAGTCATACTACACACATATAGAACATACTTTTAAAATTCAAAATAACCTACTCAAGAGAGTATGTGATTTCGGACCCAGCCGCTGTCTTTCAGAGACGGTAACGTATGTAATGCATAACACACACGAGTATAAGATTGAATGATCAGGGAAGTGAGTGAAATCCAAAATCCGAAATCCAATTGAAAAATCCAATTGTAGTTTGATCACTATCCTCTCAGTTGTTTAAAAGATTAAGGCAATAATCAAAATTGTATTATTTGTTAAAAACAAATGTTGTTTAATTTTCCAATAAAAGATGATACATTTTGGAATTTAATTTGTTACATTAAATTACCCATTAGCAGATTTTGACTCATATAAGAAATAAAAAGAAATAATAATAAAGGCATTTGTATTTAGATATACAATTATATGCATTGAAAATAAAATGTGTATATAATAAAAATTTAATTGAATAAATCAAATAATAATATAAAAGTCAAGTGTATTTTAACACGCAATTACACACAAACACAATAATTTAATAAAATAGAAAATGTAAAAAGTTTATGGAACCAGAACAAATTAACGTTGAATTGATTTTGAGGAATCGTCTAGTGATGCATTTACCTTTCTGCTCTTAGAAACTCTCATAAACGTCCACTGTCAGGTGAAGTTCTGCATCTGGCACCGCGGTTCACCCTTGACGCCTGGTCATAACCGGAGACCTTTCGCATATTTACTCTTAAGTGGTGACTGCCACACTCCAGAATGTACTGAAGACCCAATCTGAGAGGTTGAGAGGGACATAGAGAGGGAGGAGGAAAAGAGCAAAAGATCTCTTAAAGGAACAGTAACTGTGTCTGGCAAGTGCTCCGTGCAGAATTGAAAATTTCATCCTGGCAAATGCTTACCCGCCGTTTAAAATCCTCAGTGTTAATGAAGTCCTGTCAATCAGCGCGTGTCTGTGGCTGATTAACATGCGTGACTGATTAAGACTGAGAGTTTAAAAACACATCCTCCCATGCATGACGCCACAATCCAGCCAGTAAACAATTATCTATATAAGCACAGTTGACTTATGCCAGGAATCTGCTTTTAAAAGTGGCTTTGGGCCAACTACTTAAATTATGAAATTATGTTTGTATATAAAAAAAACCCCGAATGCTAAATTGATACAGCAACAACAAACTGCCATTTACCGAGTGAAGATTTACGGTGAACCGAAGGTGGCTGTTTCCTCAGTTCTATTCCTGCATGTATTCCCACTGTGGCTGCTGAACGCTCCCAAAGTGTTAGAGCCCCGAGGCTGTGATTTCAATCAGAGAAGAGGGCCACGCGGTTCTGCTTGACAAAATACACAGTCTGTATCCTGAAGGGGAGCATCCAACATTCTAGAGACTGGGTCGACAGAAGGCAAGGCAAGCTTTCTGTTCAACGAGACGAAGCGTGGAAAGAGTAAAAAGCACAATTATACACTGTAATATGTACAGTAAAATATATTTAGTATGCTGGTAGATTAATGGAGGGTCTTAAAGTTTATCATAAGTTGCTTTTCCTGTAACTGTGGTCAGTACTAACATAGACAAGGTACAAAAACAAAACACCAACACTAAAATAATGCAGTAAAAATGTATGTAAAATACAACATTAAACACTCCATTGTCAACAAAAATAATAAGAAATATAACTATAAAGGATTCGAACCAAATGTTGAGTGATGTGTTTCTCCAAAATTATAAAAATATAATTTCAAAAGTATTGTGCTATAATGGTAAATATATACTGTATTTTTAAAATATAATATATATTTTCATATGAAATAAAAAAAAAATTCTTGAAAGAAACTGTTTTGACAATATTACACAGAAAAATTACTTTCTTTATTAATAATTTAATATTTATTACATTATTGAAATATTGTTTAACTTTAAAATGCAATACAACATTAAATAGTACAATTTACACAATAATAGCAATAATAATAAGAGAAATACCCTTTAAAAAATCTATATAAATGTGATGGTTGATGTAGGGATGTTTTTCTCCCTTTAAGTTAAAAAAATATATATAAGGCGATTCATAATTTAAAAATATCTAAAAAATATATTTTACTTTAAAAGTATATATATTGTATTTTAAAATATAACACAATTTCATATAACATTATTTATACGGTTTACTTGTAAGAAACTGTTTTATCAATATTCCATAGCAAAATTACTGCAAAATGTTATTATTAATAACTTAATATGTATTGAATTATTAAACATGTTACTAAATAATATATAATTTATCATTTAGACGTAAATATAATGTTTTAAAAGATGCTAAAATAAACTAAATTATTTTAAATTAAATGATGAATTACGTATTATTATTTATACTTTTTTATATACTGTATAATGTTTTTGTTTTATAATTTTATTTCATTTGTGTGTATTTTTTTTATTTCATTTATATGTTTATCTTGCATATTTGGTAGAGATTTTGACTGTAGCATTTTTACATTGTTTCCTACCAAAATGAATGCTATTTTACAGTGTAAACATTCTCTAATCTGAAGAGTGGACAGATTTCAGTGAGTGTCTTTAAAGATGCTATAGGACCAGTTACAGATATGCTGGTGGTAAAACTGGGCCTTTCAAGTGCACTGCCAACCAGACGGTCTTATTTTAGTAAGCTCCCAGAACAGATAAAAGCGAACATGTTGACAATTACTGTTTCAATTACTTTATCAATCTCCATAGACGACACACACTCACAGCCGTTATCTGCCCGACAACAGAAACCAAGCCGCAGGGCCTCTCTGGCGGATTTCTTTGGAAGTCTTACTAATTTAATTAAAGGGAAATTAGGTCTCAAAGAGGAGCACTGCAGATTGCAACACCCACAGGGAAATGAAGTCAGAATGAAGTTTGTTTAATGGTGTGAGGCGACTGAGTGGGGCTTCAGTGAGAACTTTGGTTAAAGAGGCAATCTCTCTTACAAAGGAATGAGAGGAATATTAAAGATTCGCTTTTTACTTCACGTCCGCTGGTGTGGAAGGAGAAATTGGGCGCACGTCAAGAGCGTTTCAAAAACAAACTGTAACAGCAAGTTCCTCTGTAGCGAGAAATATGCAAGGTTGAAAACTGCCCGGGTAATTTTCTCGCTGATGAAAAATTGGAAAAGGGCTCCTTCATGCCTCACTTCCATTCTGGAACGGTTCTCCCTTACGGCTCAGTCCAAGTGCTTTTTGAACACTTTTTGCTGAGGGTGTCAGAACTACCCGAGCTGGATTGTATCGAGGTGTGTTCAGCCGTGATCTGCACTTGTACAACATTTGCGCGGGTCAAAGCATTCAAATGCGTCCCGAGAAAGATAATAACCACACTCAGTGAAAGGTAGAGTGTAAAAGAAAGGGGAATCGAAGGACTAACAGAATAAAACGTGGATCATTTAAACTAACATCGGGATGTCTCAGTGATGTCTGCACTGGGGGGAAATTTTTTGTTTCAACTTAAAAAAAGCAAGTGTTCATGCTCCCTTAGAAATTGTACGTTTAGTCAACTCAAATATCCAAATTGTCACTTAGACAATACAACTTCACATTTCAAGTCGACTAAACTTAAAATGTTAAGGAAGCACGAACACTTAATTTTAAGTGGAAACAACATTTATTTTACAGTGTATTTTAATGAAAGATGTGCTAAACATCTATCCATTTTGCACAGGTCCTGTCGACTAAAAGAAAACTTTAGAGTAAATGATAAAGAAAAATCATGTGCACATTATCATACAAAGCAGTTTTCGGAAGTCAAAACATAATTTAGCCTATAAAGAAGAGGCAATTTAGTCAAAGTGGATACCATAATTAGAAAAACAAGCCTTTTTCAATTTTGTTGTTTTAAAATAAGAAGAGAGAACAATTGTGTTTTATATAGGCATCTTCAAAACAGAGAGATTGTATTGGACCTCCAGTTTAAAATGACCATTTTTAAGCCTGGCCTATAACATTTTTGTATAGGACCTTAATGTAACTTATTTACAACGTAAAATACATACTTAGTTAATATAATAACAATAAAAAATGTTTTTAATGGCTTCATAATTGCACATTATCATTTTGCTAAATGCATTTTAATATGGGATTAAGCAGAACTTTAGCAGTAACATTGTATTATTATGAAAATGTTGTATCCTGTTTTATTATAATAAATAACACATAAATACAATTCAATTAAATATAATACATAATATTAAGTAAATCATTCTAACACAAAACACACACACACAATATTCTAGTAAAATTATGTAGGCTAAATAAAAATGTAATATGATGTAAAAAGGGAGGGTATGGGGTCTCGGAGCAGATGCGGGGCTCATGTGGATGTAGTGCACTGTTATGAATTATTATGTGTTTATCTGCTTCAGAGGAGAACAGACCCGCTGGCTAAACCGAGAAGTCAAAATGTCCTTTGGGACTCTGGCGCGATGCAACACACTATTAATTTTTTTTAGGGGTCGTGACAGACAGATAAGAGTATGACAACAGACCTAGCCTATTTATTTCTAACATTATGGGGATTTTTCATCGACATCTATTGTTTTTACAAAGTTATATTTATAGACTGTACACCAACAGTTTGTAGAAACGTTATGGCAGGTTTAGACATTATTCAGTCCGTTTATAAACCGTTTTTATTGAGGGAAATTGAGAGGTCTTAAGAGGGACAGTTCACCCAAAATGAAATTTATATCATGATTTAGCCTATATACTCACCAAACCTGTACGAGTTTCTTTGTTATGCTGAACACAAAAGAAGATATTTTGAAGAATGTTGGTTTGTAGTCGTTGATGTATTGAAATTGAGCAGACATTCAAAAATGGGCCGTTTGAAAGCACGACCCTCATATTAGTTTAGCGTCGTCTCGTCTTACATTGGACACCGACAAAAATCATACCTTTTTCGTCTGTAATGTGTCAGTGTGTAGTTTATTGTCATTCTTCTCCGCTCAAAGCTCTCTGAAGAGTGAATGAGAACACGATGCCTTCATAGTGCACAGCACCAAACTTGTTTTCATTTCATGTAAGAGGTTTAAGATCCATATAACAAGTGGCATCACGACATTCTCATGAAAATAAACTCAATCAACTGACGGATATGCTGCATTTCACTAGTAAACATACATTAAACATGACCTATAATCTCTAGTGGTAGATGTAAATAGATGTAAACACTTTAAAATGGCAGGTTTATAGAATTAGAAGCCTTTCCTATTTCATTTCCAAGTTATTCTCTTTAGGCAATAGAGACCCCCAGTGGGCAAAATGGGATTTTTTTTTTCAACTGCTGTAAATTTAACACTAATTAACAGCACTTCTCATGATGTAGAAAAATGTAAAGCAAACATGACATAAATAGAGACTAAATTAAAAACCAAGAAAATGTTTTATCAAAAAAGTTACAAAAAGGGTTTCCGTTCTTTCCATATAAAGACAAACTTGACTGGAGGTTAGTGTCACCAAAAACACATAGTTTGAGGTAATTCTTTCCCATATTCAGTTGATATGTTCCCTTGTAAAGTTTCTCAAAGCGTCACAGTGGTGAAACGGGTCAGTCAGCTCGATTGTCCTCCAATCACCCGCAATATCTCTTTCTGTATCCGGACGTCCTGTGTGTTTATGTTAGCATCTCCTACCTGACCGTCCTCGTACCTGAGGAATGACAGACAAAGAACATGCTAAAGCGTAGAACCAGCAAACAAAAATGTTTTATGATTGTTTTGTTAATGTTCACATAAATATTTAAAAATGTCACATTTGAACGTTAAAAATATCCACATATTTAAATGTTTTAAAAACGATTTTCCCAGATTTTCTTCTTCTTTCTTCACTTTTACCATTTATGGGATTGTTACTTTTTAATGTTCTCTGAACTTCCTTAAACAAGTAGTACAATTTTTGAAATGTGCAACTAAACGTTTCAGGTAAAAACGTTCCATGAATGTTCTATAAATTATGTTTTTTGTGCTAACGGTTTGAGAACTTTAATAAGACCCGATAACTTTGAACAAATGTTTTATTAAAGGCGGCATGAAATCAAAATGGACCATTTTGTTTAATCATAAAAGTTAACCTCCCCTGTTAGCTGGGAAGATACTCACACAAAAAAGAACCGTGTGCAGACGTGATCAGAAATCGGGCAAACCCAAATATTTCCATGTTTCTGTAGATCCTTGGATGTTATTACTGTTGAAAAAAAATTAATAAGGCACTTTTAAAATGTTTACTATTAGTAAAAAATCTCTACAATGATTTGAATGACATAATTTGTATTTCCAGGTATTATTAACATCATACCCTCACACAGAGCAACGCAGTTCAGATTCCGACTCTGAAGAAACCTTGAATGTACGGGTCGACACTGCAAAAGAAAAAAGACATATTTAACAATGACACATACAATACAAGAAAGTAAGAAGTGTCTTTCTTGTAGCTGATAAACTATCGATGTGAGTGCAATCCCAAAAGGGAACCAATAACACTTATATGACTCTGCTTATATTGTTTTCAATCAGGTTGGACTCACCAAGTACGATTAACTACAGATTGCACCTGTAATACATCCGTATCAGTCCAATCTCCACAGATAGAGTTAATACCTTTAAGACAGTGTTGACCCGGTTGTAGTGCTGTACTAATTCCTCTTTAGTAGGCATGTGGTGCTGTCCTTTTCCCATTCCTGCACACAAATACAGCACCATTCATTTACACAGTAAAACATTCAAAGTTATTTCAAATACTTCAGAAAAGTTTCCTTAAAAACATAATCTGGCAGAGGTATTGATGGTAATTGGATATAAATCATAGTACATAATGATTATCATATTCAAATATTAAGGTATTACTTTCTCTGACCCTTAAAAAAAGAAAGAAAAAATAATACTTTTTGTGATCTCATAATCTGACTAATTTCTACAGAAAATACAAATAATTTATATTTATTGTGATTAATCTCATAATCCGACCAGTTTCTTTAGAAAATACAAATAATTTATATCTATTGTGATTAATCTCATAATATGACCAGTTCCTATATAAAATACAAATAATTTACATTTATTGTGATTAATCTAATAATCTGACCAATTTCTACAGAAAATACAAATAATTTACATTTATTGTGATTCATCTCATAATCTGACCAATTCTATAGAAAATACAAATAATTTATACTTATTGTGATTAATCTCATAATCTGACCAGTTTCTACAGAAAATACAAATCATTTATATTTATTGTGATTCATCTCATAATCTGACCAATTCTATAGTAGAAAATACAAATAATTTACATTTATTGTGATTCATTGCATAAACTGACCAGTTTCTATAGAAAAAAAAAATATTAGTATAAATAATTTATATTTATGGTAATTAATCTGACCAATAATATCTGACCAGTTTTTAGAAAATGATAAATCGAAATTGTTAAATTATTGCATTAAACATATTTAATTAATATCTTAGGTTAACACAATAACCTTGAAAAACCTAAAATACATTTCAATATGTTTTTCTCAAATTTTCTGTGGACCCCCTTGCAGCCCTGAAAAGTTCCTGGACCCTAGTTTGAAAACCCCCGAAGACCTAACTGTTATCATAGTCCCTGTCCCAAATTGTCAAAATATGTCCAAAACGATTAACTTTTCGATGCATATTTAAAAAAAAAATATTGCATCAAAGACTCCTACCTGAGTATCCAAATGAGATGCTAGAGATGGGGCTGAGGTAGATGCCCTTCCCATAGGCCGCCCCATGCAGCTTGTGTCAAAGAGAACAGGAAGAAATATTGGCCAAGGCCCAATATGCTAAGTAGGAAATCTGTGGTAGGGTAACACAATACATTAGGGGTAACCGTGGTACCTGCAGTTTCGTGTAGGAGGCATTAACAAGTCCATTTCGTAGAATGGAGTGCCAGTTTTCAATATGAGAACCACTGAAGACAGAGAACCAGGGATTAGTCACAAAAGTCAAGATTTTCATGTTGCTCCAGGATGGTTTATGTTAGTGATCATGCTATGATCTCATGCTAAACTGAAGCTCACTGAAAAGCGAACGCGCTGCCGTGGAGTTTTCGGGCGGTGCGAAAGCGGGCCTCTTTGGCGGGAGGACTGCTGAGGAGCAGGAACTGATGGGAGGTGTGCATGAACTTCAGTTGCTGGAAGCACAAACACGGAGGAGTGAGACAGAGGAAATAAAGGTTTAGTCACACTGTTTTTTGAGAGGAAATGTGATCAGACGTCCTTACCCTGCTGGAGGGCAGCTTGACAAAGTGAGACCTGTTGCTGGATATAATCCTGAGAAGAAAAAGAAGATTAAGGGTCATTACGATGACAGGAAAATGTCTGAGGAAGCACAGCTTCACTCACCACTGCAGCAGAGGATGTGCAAGCGGGTCCATTTTGTCCATCTGTTTCTTTATTTCAACATAAGGGCCCTGTAAAATATTAGTTTAGAGTCACAGTCTTAGCGCCACCAACTGGCAGCAGGAGGTGTGTCACAACAACAGGCTTTGAAATTGTCCTCTTATATTGACCAGAATTGCTTCAAACTGTCAAGACACGGATAATGTAAAATTGCGTATCTCAAATAGTGTTGGCATTTTACAAATTACTCACTTGTGTTATTTCTCGGATTGACGTGATGCTGTCTAATGCTCTTTGCAGCCGCTCGTAACTTCTTTTCTATAAGCGGAAAATGAACGAAGAAAGTCACACAGTCATTCTAAACAGGAAATTCCAGAATTGTAAAATTCGAAATTCGAAACGTTTTGTTTGGTAAAGAAGCTACCTTCGGATTGAAGGCCAGAGACTTGGGGTCGTGAGGGTCAACGACCGAGGGGTAAGGGTCAAAGATGATGCTTTTACGGGCAGATTCAAGTGCAGCACGACACATTGCCACCAGCAGGTCCACTACCTGTGTAAAACAGTAATATTGTGAAATATTATTAGAATTTAAAATAACTATTTTCTATTTACTGGTAAATATACACAAAATGTAATTCATTCCTGTGATCAAAGCTGAATTTTCAGCATCATTACTCCAGTCTTCAGTGGCACATGATCCTTCAGAAATCATTCTAATATGCTGATTTGGTACTCAGTTATTAATATTTGCTTAATATTTTTGTGGTGACCTTGATACTTGATAGAAAATTCAAAAGAACAACATTTATTTGAAATAGAAATCTTTTGTAACATTATAAATATCTTTACTGTCACCTTTGATAAATGTAATGAATCCTTGCTGAATACAACTATTAATTTCTTATTTTAAAAAATAATAAAGCACCACAAGCACCAAATCAGCATATTAGAATGATTTATGAATGATCATGTGACACTAAAGACTGGAGTAATGATGCTGAAAATTCAGCTTTGACATAAAATGAATAAATAACATTTTAAAATCTATTCAAATAGAAAATAGTTATTTTAAACTGTAATAATATTTGACATCAATACAATAATATTTGTATCACTTTTTTCCTGTATTTTGATCAAATAAATGCAGCCTTGGTGAGCATAAGAGAGACTTCTCTCAACAACATAAAAAAAAACGTAATTATACCAAACTTTTGACCGGTAGTGTATATACATTTTATATAAAACCATCTTATATAACAACAATAGAAGTCTATGGTATGGTAATGGCTTGATTTAGCAAAGTGAAGTGTGTGTGATACCTCAGCTCCTGTGGCTACATCTTCCGCGGCTCCTGACATAACGCCCAGAGTGCTGAAGGAGAACACGCACAGTTCTCTCGTACAAACAGCAGGCTGAACGACACAATGAGAAAATAGATTGTGATTATAGTGGTATGGACGTACCGGTGTATTTCAATGGAGGTTTCCAAGTACGTGATGTACCTTGAGCATGGAGCCGTTCTGAAAGACATGCTGTTCGTCACAGACCACGCAATAATCGTTCAGAGTTGGGATCCTTTGTTCCGAGTACTTCATAACCTAGAGGACAAAAAAGGATAAGTTGGATAATCAGGTTAAATTGTTGTATGAATAAAACGGCAAGAAAGAATACAAGAAATAAGATCAAGTGCAAGTCATTATGCAAATCTTAGAAGTGTTTTACATTTAAACGTTGAATGCATTGAATAATGTTGAGGTATACCTGCACGAGGAAGCCGTACTCCAGGGTCGGGATGCTCTTGCAGTGCATGAGCGCTTGTGAGGAGAAGAAGAGTTGAATGAGCTGCCTGGTGGTGATGTGCACTGTGGATCTTGAGCCTGGGACGGCCACAGTCTGTTAAAAGAGGAGGATGGTTTTAACATTGATAATATTAAGAAATGTTTCTTGATTTCTGAAGGACATGTGTGATATCATGATATATAGATTGCATTATTATATGTAGGCATGTTTAAACGCACTTGTCCAATTGGGTTGGGGGTGTGCAGATCTCCTTTGGTGCAGGACATGGAGCGACTCATCAAGCGGGTCACTCTCAACTCTTGTCCTGCTGGCCTTGCTTTCCCGCCAGGCCCCTGAATTAGAGGAACACTGGAGCACCTGGGGGGAAAACAGCCGTTAACATGTAACACTGTTAATATTACTATTAGGCACATATTTTTTACTCTCTAGATCAGTGGTTCTCAACTTTTTTTACTCCAAGGTCCCCCTTATTCTCCAAATCAATACTGCAAGCGGTTTTATGAATATGCAAATTAGCCCCGCCTCCATTCACTCACACCAGCTCAGAGGTCCACTCGTTGTCGATCACAGGTTGACGTGATTGGTTACAAGGTAGCTTGTGAATTCTTTTTTTAAACATTATCTCGCGGTTCCCCTTGGATGATCACTGAGGCTAGTGGGCCGCTTGTGGTTGAGAACCACTGCTCTACATTGGATCTTATCTTACTTGGTTATTGGTGAGAAGATGCTGAGTCCAGCTCTGAACTTCTTGATGGTTCCTCCAGCCTTAAACCAGCTGTGTCTCTTCCTCTGTTGTGCGTTCAGGAACTCGTTGCTGAGATGTTTCCATTGATTAGATACAAAAGTGCTGAGAATTCTGGGAGAAGACATCAATATTTGTTGGTGTAATCATTACGGAGGCATATGCAGGATGTCAGTTTGGACAAAATAGAATAGAAACACAGCTCACCTTTTAAGCTGCACCCCAAGGCAGAAACCATCTTTACAAGTTGGCTGGAACACCTCCACGGTGGGTTCTTAAAGAGGTGGAGATGCTGTCAGCGGATTTAAGTTGAGTCACTTCCTGTCTTTCGTAACTAAAATAGTTACTCACCTGGTCCATCCAGATACTGGGAGAGGGAGAAACGAAGGCGTAAAATGATTGGCTCAGTTCTACTGACCTTCCATGCTGACGCCACCTCCTCCTGCAGAATGCAAACATTATTTTAGTAGCTTTTAGATACTTTAGATTTTTTATATTTTATTTTATTTAACGTTTATTTTATTTTAAGTAACAAAAGTCCTTTTTATGGTTTCAGTTTTATTTAAAGTTAACTATAATAGCCCCAAGTACGAGATGTGAACTTTTTCCTACGTGATGGTGCATTTCTGCCCTTTTTCAAATGGCTCATTTGGAATATGTTAAATATGGAAATTATTAAAGTAAATTCCAAAAGCTCTTACATCCAGGAAGCTGACATTAATGTGCAGGTCAATGTCCACATCGTCAATGGTCTCATACTCCCTGAGATAAAGAGAACAGGTAAAAACTCCAGTTACATTGATGGTGAACATTTTGTGGACATAGGCTTCCCAACCAAGCACTGTAAAAAAACTGTGGCTGCAATTAGTTATAACAACTTAAAATTTGTTGAGATAACTTAAATATCCAACTTAACTAAACTAAACTAAAGTTAACTAAACTTAATATTTTAAGTCGGACTAGCATGAACACATACTTTTTATAGTTGAAACACATTATTTCTTATTTTAATGTTGAATTTTAAGTTGTGATAAATAAAATAATCATGAACAATGACCTCAAACACAGTAGAAATCACATGATCCTCATATTCAAGCTTACTTGATTTCATTTTTTTCCCATGTTAGCATTTCATGGGACTTGCTGAAGCTTCGTGGGTCAAAATGTACCTGACAAAAACGGCACTTTCAGAATAGATGTCCTTCACTGCACCAACATCGATGTCCAGCTGCGGGTGTCGACTCAGGTCAGTGGGATAATGACCCTGCATGGAAACTTGCGTTAGCATAAGAGTACATACATCTACAATGTACTACGATACATTTCATGTCTATTGATGATAATAAATATAAGTAATAAATAGAAAAAGTTTTATTTAACGACAATAACCCTGTACTGAACGAAAAACGTCCTGCAACTAAAGGAACACGATTTATAGATTATCATGACAGATTGTGCTAATCAATGACTAGAAGATAACTACACTAAGCTACATAAATTCAACCATTCAGAAATGTCCTGTTGCTTCCACATGTTGTCACTTCTTCTTGAGTATCTCCATTTTTGTCTTGCTCCAGTTTGAACTAAAAGGCTAAAAGTTTAGAAATGTTCAGTGCATGTCTGTGTGAGGAAAAAGGACAGGAGCTCTTGAAGCTCCGGCCCCTCTCCCGGGAGCAGCAGCTCATTTGCATTTAAAGGGACAGACACAAAAACAGTGCGTTTTTACCCACCCTCAAAAAGTGACAATTTTAATATGCTAGATTAAAATACATGTGGGGTATTATGAGCTAAAACTTCACATACACACTCTGGGGATATCAAAGACTTATTTACATATTGTGAAAAGGGCATTATACCACCCCTTTAAGGCATATTTATGGTGAAAAAGAAGTTTCTGTCCTTAGTGACTGTGCTGCGGATATCACATGAATGAAAAAATACGAACCTTTAATATGACCCTTTTTACACGTTACTTGAAGTGTAGCACTTAATCAGAGTGTGTACAGCTAGATCTGACATGGAAACCATTCTTTCATTTGTAATATCAAAATGATTTTTAATTATTTAGCTTGCAGTTATGTTACATTGATGCTGAACTAAAACCAATGGTCATTTTACTGTTTTAGGAGCTCAACCAAGTTAAAATAATGTCCCGAACGATACATTCATTTGTTATTCATTAAGAGAGGACAAGATACCCTTCGTTTTGCCAAGTAATCTGAACCAGGTTCAGGTAATCTGAAAAACTGGAGCCATCTGCTGCTCCTCATACTAGGGATCCGCCTTTAAACCCACACTAATCCCCTAAAAACCCCACAATGCACTTTGGTAACCCCTATGCACTCTACATTCAGCCACTGGCCCACTGACGTATGTAGATGAGCAAAATGAACAAATTATAGATAAAATACATGTAGATAGATCTATAAAATACATGAATAAATAAACAAAACTAGCTTTGTTTACTAATTTAGCTAATTAGCTTCCGGTTTAGCATGAGTTCCAAATAGATTGTTTGGTAATATGCTAACCTGGGCGCCGTAGATGAAATCCTCACCATCGCTGTCACCATCCGAGTCCTCGTCGCTCCAGAATTGCTCACCGATGCTCTGAAAAAGTTATTCACAGATAATTTCCCCTGTAAAGCACTAATTCATTACCCATCCCCCATTCATTAGACACTGAATAGCCCTTATCAGTCAGTCAGTAATCTAGTGAGTGTGAGTGTGTCAGTGGGGCAGCCTACATCTTAGATCATCCGCTTGGTCTGGTTACTGTCAGTAAAGGCATCTTATTTACGTACAGTGCCATAGATAATGATTGGCATGTTTGATTTCCTACCATGCTGTTCATAGATGCTGCTCTAGTGAGTTTCCTCTGCCACATTCATCCATTCCAGCTAAGTGTGGTTTGGCTAGGCTGGGATTTGTCTGGGAAGCCAACGCAGGTTGAACAAAGCCGACTGAAGGGCTGCGATTATTTATTGGGGTCCATTAGCAAAGTCATCTCCGTGGCAGTCTGACAACACATTTCAATAGTGGTAATTCATTAAACATCCATTTCGAGTTAATTTGTGGCACCACATATTGACTTTGTGTGTGGTGCACATTACAAAACACTTAAAATGTGATTGCATATTTTATATTATTTTATATGGAGGATTACATTTATTGATTTATTTTATAATATATAGCCCTATCGAATACGGTATTTTTAAATAAATTATAATAAATAATGTGGACACTGTATAAGTCCGTTGTTTCTGTTCTTTACACACGTCATTTGTCTTTGTTAATTATCCTGTACACCTGTTGGATGTTCTGATGTTTTCTTTAAACAATAAATGAATGAACAAAAATATGAATGAATACAACGTAATATGAGCACAAGAATCCATAAAATATTAAACTAGCTATATTACATTTGCAGTAGTTCTGCACTGTAAAATAAAATTCCAGTCTTACCTCTTGAAGACAAGGCAGATGCTTTAAACGAGGTTTGTATGGCATAACCTTAACAACATCCCAAAATGGCGTGTGTATAAAGTGAGTTGGCTGACACAAAGAGTTTTAATTAGAAATAGGGTACCCCGGCCCTATTGTCTAGCGTTACTGTCTCTCATCTAACGTTAGCTCCTCTCATGGCTTGCTTTTCTCGTTGTCTCCGCTGTCTGCTTTCTCCCTGACAACACACGACAGCTCGGGCATGCTCAGTGTGTACCGTCCAGGTCATGAGACCGGCAGCTGACAGCCAGTGTGTAGTAGCAGGAGAGGAGGAGAGGGGAGGGGGCGAGCTGAAAAGACATGCCTGGTAGATCATGGAACAGAAGATCAAATGCAACCCCCTGCGTGCCCATGACCTGATATTTTCATCTCGTCTTAATGCATGCTGTGTTATACACACACGTGTGAGTGTGTGTCATTCAACAAAGGGCAGATCTGTTACTGTTCTGTTGTTTTCTATTCTATATTCTATTCTGTTTTGTTCTATTCTATATTATTCTATTCAGTTTTTATGGCGTGTTAAGTTCTATGCTATTCTTTATGGAGAGTTAAATTCCACATTTTTTGATGTGTTGAGTTCTATTCTATTGTTTTTTATTGTATTTCACTCTATTATTTTTCTTATAAATTCATTTCTGTTTTGTTATTTTGTGGTGTGTTGAGTTTTATTGTATTGTGTTAAGTTTAATTCTATCCTATCATATTCTATTGAGTGTTGTTCTAATCTGTGCTTGTGTGTTGAGTTCTATTGTGTTGACTTGTGTCCTACTCTATGTGCTGTTCTCTTCTGGTCTTTTGTCGTATCTCTGTTCTATTTAATTTTTTTTCTGTTCTGTTCTTGAGTTGAGTTCTATTATGTGTTCTTTCCTAATTAGTTATTTTATGGTGTGGTAAATTCTGTTCTATAATGTTTTATTATTCAGTTCATTTGTGTGTTAAGTTGCGTGCTATTGTGTGCTATTCTATTCTATTGTGTTGTTTTATTATATTCTATTATTTTGTAGTTAAATTTAATTCTCTGTTCTGCTATTTTTATGGTATGTTGGGTTCTATTCTATTGTTTTTATTATATTCTGTTCTTTTATTGAGTGATAAATTCTATTCTGTTGTGTTCTAGTCTATTGTGTTGAGTTTCATTCAATGCTATTCTTTGTGCTCCATTTTGTGCTCTTTTATATTTTGTTCTATTGTTTTTTTTTTATTCTATTCTGTTTTATGGTTTATTAAGTTATATTCTATTGTGTTCTATTCTTTAAGTAGACAGTTTTCATTACATTCCAAAATATTGAGAAACACAAGAACTCACGAAGGGATAAACGCTAACCACATAAATAATAAACGAGAACCACCAAAGGACTAAAATAAACAGGGAGCATAAATACAAGGCGAAGATAATGAGAGACAGGTGCCACTCAAAGTTACCATAGAAACAAACAAGGATGTAATCAGTAATCAAGGAAACCGAAACTATACAAAGAGGAGAAACAGGAACTAATGGGGGAAAAACAGAATATGAAAGAAAGTTATATTTTATTCAATTCAATTATATTCTGTTGTTTTATGTTCTATTCTATTCTATGGTTGCTGTATTTGGATCTGTTGAGTTGTGTTCAATTCTATTTGTTCTATTATGTTGTGTTTTGTTTATTGTTCAATTGTATTCTATTCTTTATGGCATATTACTGGGCATTGGTATTACACTTAAAATGAATTGGTATAAAAACCAGTACATGGACAAGTGATACATTTTACAGCAATAATGTTTGGAATATTATGAATTATAAAATACTATACAATATTTAGATGAATCGTCCTGGAGGGCCTCAGCCCTCAACAAATCATACCTTCCTGTTCCAGGTATGTTAAGCTGCTCAACAAAGTCATTTTCATAATTTATCATTTTAACAAGAACTTGAGTGGATAAAAATAGGTTACTTTGTGACAGTGCCTCATCATTTAGTCATTACGGCGGGTTGGGAACAACACAGGAGATCTGAAAGAGATGGATGGCGGTGGAGACACGCGAGAGAGATGGAGACAGGCCCGTATAACTGTACAGAGCAAACAGTGCAAAAGAGATCATGACACACAAACACTTAGCCTGTCAACAGCCCGACCCATCCAATTTGTATCATGTTCACATTACACTAGGGGTGTTTTCCGTTGACATACATCTGTAGCTACAATCATTGCTTTGCGATAAAAAAGAAGAAAAATATTTTACAGTTTATGTTTTATATTTTGTAACTATAGCCTACTATAGCTACATTTACAACATGCTAGTAACGTGGTTTGTGTGTTTTACCTATGATCTCAGACACAACATCCTGGCCTTAATCTGTAATCCTCGTCTCAGACACCTGGTGATGTTGGTGCTAAAGCAGGTACTGCATAAATAACATGAACAACTCATAGTCCCTGTGGACACTACAGACGCACCAAAAAGTATTCAGATACTTTTAAGTCACAATTAAAATGTTAAAGGGGCTATATGTAAGATTTTTCATGTTTTACTGGCTTTTTTATTGTCAATGTGTGAACAGTTTGAAATGAAACTTAAACAACGACTTCCCTGACTTCCTAGGTTGCCTACATACTGGGAACTATATTCTCAGAAGGCGAAGCACTGCTACTTGGGCGGAGTGATTAGCGCAACACTCTGAGCGAACTCTCTGCTTCTCAGGTGCTGCGAGCAAATCACTCGGCAGAAGTAGCAGTGCTTCGCCTTCTGAGAATATAGTTCCCAGTATGTATATATACGGTTAGAAGATGGCTGTGTCTCATGTGACCTTGTTATTTGTACACGCTGTGACTATACAAATCACAACATGTAAATAGGAAAATGTTGGCGTTATTTTGTCACTTATTGGGAGCAGTATGCTAGCTGGAGCCATTTACCTGCAGTCTTTGTGCTAAGCTAGCATAGAGATGAAAAGGGTATATATGGACTTATCTAACTCTGGGGGATACGACGAATAAGCTAAAGTCCCAAAAAGTCGGTGTGTTCCTATAAGTGTGGCTTATACTTGTATTAGCCAATGTACTGTATGTGAATGTTCTGGTTGTATCTGTTGTATCTGTACTTCTTCCTGAGTAGGGAATGTATTATCAGTATGCTTTGGTAGTTTGTCCTAATGATAGTTAGCTCAGGCCCTCTTCAACCTTGGAGAAACTGCGATTCCCTAGTACTTTTGTGTGTGCGTTGGATGTTCTGTGCAAGTAAGAGCTATGGGAGACTTCGGCATGAAGTCTCCCATCTAGGAATAGTAAATCTAGGAATCATGCGACAACCATCTTGGCTAATAGCGACATACTCTCCTATCTATCCATGTGTGGAAAGTTGCTTAGACTATATGTGTTCTTAGTCGATCAGAAACTGTAACCTGAAGCAAGGACGTAGCCTAGACCTTGGTGAAGGGTATAATTGCTGTGATCTTTGTAACTGTAAGCGAGGCGGCCTACGAACTCCTGTGTGAGTCCTGAAGCTGACATTGCTAATGAAACTGCAAACTATTTCAAACATCTGTTCCACAAGAGCAGTGCTGACTGCTGTAGATGTAGTGTAAGTATGGGTGTGCCTTGAGTGCAGGTTGTTTAAATATGACCTTAAAGAGACACTTTCAGACACTAGTTGTCCATGGAGTTAAGCCTGATGGTTTATATATTGTCCACTAGAGGGAGGTATGTTCAGACTCATTTGGTCTCTAATCAAAAGTATATAAAAGAAAAGAAAAATCAGATTACACATTTGGCTACAGAATGTTCTCAAAGAAAACAAATCTTTCTGACAATTAATATATTTTAATATTTTAGAAAATATTTATTTTGTATATTGCCGCATTAATACCCCTCTCTTTCCAATGAATTTGACACAGTTATGTTAATAATGATAATTAACAATAATTAATTATTGACTCAATTGAATTTAAAGGTACACTATGTAACTTTTCGGTTAAATATAAACACTTAATAGGCTTACCGTACTGAATCAGGTAAGACAAAAACACGTTTTGGAAGAAGGATTGATGATGTGTTGACTCATTTAAATGTTGTCAATTTTGAACAAAAAATGTTACATGGTGTAAGTTTAATTGATATTTACAATTTTAAAAATATACATCAATAAGTAATATTCATGTAGATGCTAAATGTCTTCTAATACAGCGCAAAATCACATTACCAGTGATTGTTAAGTCCATATGAAACTGCGAACCTATAATTTAGACCAATGTGCAAACCCATGTAAAGAAATGCCATACCTATAGGTGTCCGTTCCTTATATGCATTTTTGGAGCTTAGTTGATGGGACCACCCAAAGATTTTCGAATGCCAATGGTAAAGGGTTTCCTTGAGAGTGAGACAAGGAGAACATGTTGTACCAGTGAACAGAATTGGGCTGTGCATGATTGCTAAAATGTTTGGTTGCCTTGAAACAGTAATTTTGGCTTTAAAGTTGATTTGTTGTATTCCAGTTCTGATATTAGTTGATGTCATGCATACTGTAAACAAAACAAATATTCACATTTAGAATTTAGTACTACAATATCTCTCACATGCATCCGTCTGTGCTTGCAGTTATCGCCTTCTTTAGGAGTGAATTAAAGTTGGCATGAAATGGAAGGTGCAATAGTGTTTTTTTTTTCCTATTGTGATGTATATCTGAGTGAAACGTATTTTCGAACAATAAAAAATGTAGGGGCGGACTTTATTTTGTCCATTGGGAATTGATTGGATAGTTGTGGTTTGCTATTGGTCGATCTCATGTGAGTGACAGGTTGCCCCGCCCTCACGCCAGTAAACACATCATCAGAGAAGAGAAGAGAAGAGATGACTCTGAAACAAGAAGGGGGAAGTGATTTTGATTAAAGATGAGGACACATGAATAAATAATGATGTGGACGGATAAATAATTTATAATAAATCATACAAAATAAGAATTGTCAATTTTGATTTAATGGTGGCTTTAAAATAGGTAGAATTAGTTACACCTGAACTAATTTTAGACAGGAAGCTATGGATTTTTAAAGGTCACTCACAGGCCTACTGTTACCATCTATCCATCAACTTGAAGGGTAAGTATGTGTAGTGAATTTAATGACAGAGTAATTATGACAATGTAGACAATATTTGGATATAATATGCAAAACTTCAGATGATCTGACCTTTCCTGATCTGTGGAAATGGCATACAGAGTGGGCATCGAATCAAATGAGCAAACCTTTCTATCATGGGCATCAAAGTTTCAGCTGTAGGCCTTGAGCTATTATTAGTACTCCAGATGCCAGTAATGGCTGGTATTTATGAAATGACATGAAGGAGTGGTGAGGGTGTTGGGGGACAGTCATGTCCACTGTTCTTTTCATTGAGTGAAACAGGATCATACAATACTTTGAACAGCAATACAAAATCAAAATGGCGTGCAAAATTAAAATCTTACAAGATGGAAATTTGAATTCATGCGATAATGTGTTTTTTGTTCGTTAAATTCCTAAATGAAAACATCACACTTACTTCTTCAGATGACGGTCTCAAGTTCATTCAAACTTGCAGGTGGCGTCTAATTAACTACATTCGCTCAAGACGAAACAACACCGTTCTAATACATAACACAAGTATATAAATATAATCAATATATCGTATTAATATTATTAATGTAATCAGATGCGATACATTGAAAATACCGAACTATAATATCCATCCGATCCTGTCGGAAGAACAAGCAGAGCTGTGGGAAGTAGTGCCGGTCAGTTCAGACTGGATAAGTTCAGACAGTGTCGGTGATAGAGATCAGAAGTTCTGACCTGCAGGCGTTCATCTTCTGAGGTAGGAGGACAGAGGATTTAAACAGCGAAGATCAAACTCAGTAGATGCGTATTACGACCTGAAAACACGCTTTAAATAAACGGAGACGTTTTAACCTCTAAAATAAACGTTTATTTGAACCATTCCATAGCCTAAATATAATTAGAAATACACATTTTTTTGCACGTATTACTGGCGCATTTAGGAGATATGGTTATTTATCGACACATTACGCACTTAGTTCATTGATTTATAACATATGTTTTGTCAAAACTTTTGCATATTCAGATTGTTATTGATATTTTATGTTTATTTTATATATTTAAAAAAATATTCTTATATATATTATTGGCTGATTATTGTACATTATAACATGATTTAATATGTATGTTCATTAACAATAACAATAATAATACTGATGATTATGATTATTTATTAATTTGACAAGTTGTCTTTTTTTCTATGAGATCACTGTTTGCTGGAATGTGTGTGTAAGAGTGTGTGCAGTTGTGCATTCAAACCCATCCAATGGCTCTCATTTACTCTTCATGTAACTTGTGGGGTTAAACACAGAAGTAAAGTTGATTAGTGTCATTTTATTAACATAAACACATCTTACATCAGTAGTAACATAGGGTTAGTGTTCTCCTGTAGACTGGTTGAATGACCTTTTCTTCAACTAACCTGATACAGAAGTTTTAAAACTAAATCATATGATAGGTATGTGCAAGGTTCAGAATTATTTGTAGTTATTCTCTGAAAATCTTGCTTTTCAAAATTGTTCACCCTTGTGAAAAAGAAGTGCTCCTAATTGTATTAATTGTGCATTCGTAGTTAGTTTAAAATCTTAAAAGTATATATTTTTTATAAACTGTACTTGCAGATAATAGAAATTAAATTAAATTGTTGATGTTGACTAACATACTAAAGCACGTACATTTGAACTGTAGTGTTATTTGATATTATATTACATTTCAAATTAACATATTTTTTGTTATATTCCTAAATTGCAACTTCATCAATACAGATGTTAACAAAATACTTACGTGACATACAAGTTTCAATAGAAATGACATAGTATATTTTATAATACAATTAGAATGATCAAATTCCATATAAAACGGTTAGTTCCGGTCCTTGATTCTGATTGGTTGAGCCGCGTTCGAAGCCGTTGTAAATTACTCAACAAACATACACATGTGACCGCATTACATTAGTATTTCTGCGCAACTGCCGTTTGTTGCTGCATGTGTTGCTTGGCAACCTCTTTGGAACTACATTGCTTGGCGGAGGAATAAATGTGTTATAACGTAATCTTTTTTGTTGCTGGTGTTTATTTTATGCATAAAATAAATATTAAAATTAATATTTTTATGGAGTAACCATTTTATAAAAGCAATAAGCCCCTTGAAGCCATGTTTTACAGTGAATTTAGAACAGCTAAGGGGGTTTTAGGCACTCCGCTCCGCTCTGCTTCGGGCCTAACAACGCCCCTTAGCTGTTCTAAATTCACTAAAACACGGCTTATTGCTTTAATAAAGATGTACTTAAGTCCTACTTATGTGAGTCTAAAAAGCACTTTTAAGTTCAACTAATATAATTTAATATAAATGTACACTTTAATACATTTTCATTTATTACAATTAACATGCAATTAAGTGCCAAAAACAAACATTAAAGTCTATTCTTTAAATGTATATATTTTTTGTAATAAGTACTTAAAAGTATGCTAAAGTGTAGCCTACTTCTTTTTCACAAGGACAGTCTTGTTTGAAATTTTTGCAGCATGGACTTGTCCATTTGTGTTCCAGTTCCACAGAAAAAGAGTTTCGGGGATAATAACAAGCTCAAAATAATCAGTGTCCTTACATAAGCCACCCAAACACGCTTTGTCCATGTTTCTTCCAGGACTTTCCAAGCAGTCGCAGCTCCAGCCATGTCTCAGACGAAGACTACAGGCTCTGCCTTCATTCAGCAGCAGCAGATGCCCGCTGCTATGGCGGAAACCTTCCTGGAGCACCTGTGCCTGCTGGACATCGACTCTGAACCGTCAGTGTCTCGCAACACAGGCATCGTCTGCACCATCGGTTAGAGGACCACATTAGGAAGTTCTTAATGCGAATTGTCCCTCAAAACGTTAAGGAAAAGTTTCCAATGTTTTGGTTTTTTCTTAATGCAGGACCTGCTTCCCGATCTGTGGAGACACTGAGGGAGATGATCAAGACCGGCATGAACATTACACGTATGAACTTCTCCCATGGAACTCACGAGGTACATGCGAATCCATTCCGCAGTCTATAATCTTAATTATTAATATATTAATATGATTTCTTCAAAAGTCTCTGATCCCCTTAGGTAGAATTTACGTTCGTACTATCGTAGATCCTCCGTTATTGTGGCATTTCCCACGCGCCTCTTCAAATGTCAGAAGTTGTAAGCTGATCCTGTCAGCCGCTCTGATCTGTCTGCTCAGTACATTGAGTAGAGTAATGTTGGGCTCAAGCCAGAGCGAGAGTTTAGACTGCCCTGACCTCTCCCTTTTAAAAGGCATGGCTTTTTTACTTTTTTCTTCATGGGACCTTTACTAGAGATTAATACATCAGGCGTGATATCATCAAGTGATGCAGTAGATATTTCCATCTCAGGGCTTCAGAGGGTCAAAAGCTCATGTTCCTTTTATAAAGTTGCTTCTAGTGTATGACAGGTAAGTGTGAGCACATAGTTCATTGAAAGGTCCAGTGAATGGTCCAATTCACAAAAATCTAACCTTTAATTGAAGTAAAACTATTTGAAATTGGGGAAAAATCATTATGAAATAAATGTTTTTCTCTAATACACATTGGCTACAATTTTATTCAATACTTTTTGCTACCCATGTTGATGCACTCTCCTCTTCAGTTTTCTATAGGTTTCAGGTCAGGGGACTGAGACGGCCATGGCAAAACTTTAATTTTGTGCTCAGTGGCACATTTTTGTGTTGATTTTGTTGAGTTTGTATTGGTTCCTTGTCCAGATGTATCCTCCACGGCCCATTATACGATTTCTATCAGAGGCCTGATTTTTTTATCTGTTGGTATTTGCTATTCTATGATGCCATATATCCGAAGGACCAGGACCTCCGGCAGAAAAAAAGACCCACAATATTAAATTTCCAGCGGTATATTTAACTGTGGGCATGGGGTACTTTTTATCCCTGTTTGCACCAAACCCATCCAGTGTGTTTACTGCCAAAAAGCTCTTTTTTAGCTTTATCTGACCATATCCGATTAGTTTTAATATTTGTTAATACCAAAATTAAATTTTGGAACTGAGGTCACTTTACATGATTTCTAATTCATAAACTATGGCAAAATGAAACTGTCCTTGTATTATTGTACTCTGGATTGCATTTGTTACTCACTGAAATAATAACTTCTTGTTGTTAATATAGCATTGTTACAGTTAGCCATTTTTTACATGTTGTGATATGGTTGTGAGGTGGTTGTGAGGTTACTGTCCCGCTTTTAGCTTACACACGTTCTGTAATGAATGGAATGACAACCAAAATATTGACTGAACTATCAGTAAAGCTGTCAGACCATTTATATTTATTCAACTGAGTTCAGTAGCAGTCAAATGTTTCTGTGGGTCCTGGGAAACATTACCCTGATTCTATATATACCTCTCTGTCTCTGCCTCAAGCCTGCGATTGGACAGACGGGACAGAGACTATCATGGATTGAGCGGTAGACTTTACTGCAAAGACATGTTCACTTTGTTCTTTTTATTTTGCAACATTCGGTAGAGTTCTACGGTTCTCAGAGCTCATGCTGTTAATCGATAAAACCGTCCACCTGGATGTCATGTTGTAGTTTTGTTTGGTATTATATAGGAGATTTTTTAAAAACGGATCATTCTATGCCACTATTGTATGATCTTCTTGTTCTTGCTGATTTTCCCTATTTTTACATTTAGATTATGTTTGCTGTCACCTTAAGCTCACTTAAAGTTAATATTTGAAACTTTATCTTCCTTCTGAGAGCAAGAATCAGAAGACAAGCAGGACAAAAAACAGAATAATAATAAAAATTGCCTATGGCAAGCACCATTAATTATTCAATGTTTCTAATAGAGTGTTCTAGAACAAACAACGTCTCACCTGGTATAGACCATAATATAGTAATATATATATTGTATGTTCTTCTTGTTCATGCTTATTTATACATTTAAATGACCCGTCTTATTCTCACTTAAAGTTAATATTTAAAACCACTGACGGTACATAACATTTTTTCATGCAGTACCATGCTGAAACCATCAAGAATGTCCGTGAAGCCATTGAGAGTTTTGGAGCTGGTAGCATTGAGTACAGACCTGTGGCCATTGCCCTGGATACCAAAGGCCCTGAGATCAGGACCGGACTTATTAAGGGCGTAAGTATAGCGTCTCATTTTCTAAAGTGTGGTTTTCAACATTAGAAACTCTGTTATAGATCTATAGGTCTATTTTCTCATGTATGTGGTTTCTTCAGAGTGGCACTGAGGAGGTCAAGCTTGTCAAAGGTAACATCATCAAGCTCACTCTGGATGACAAGTTCATGGACAACTGCGATGAGAAAACCCTGTGGTTGGACTACAAGAACATCACAAAGGTGGTGCAGCAGGGCAGCCATATTTTTGTGGATGATGGTCTTATTTCACTCAAGGTTAAGGAAATTGGTGAGTTCCAAGTCGAAATTGACTTCGAGTTCAATGAATCTCTCCTCTCATTACCACATAAAATGTACAACCCTTTAGCACATAATAAAAGTGATACATCATGGCAGGTCTGCCAAATTTCAATGTGTTAACATGGTTAAATGTTCCAGGTTCTGATTTCCTGAACTGCGAGATTGAGAATGGAGGCATTTTGGGCAGCAAGAAAGGCGTGAACCTGCCCGGGGCCAATGTTGACCTGCCCGCAGTGTCTGAGAAGGACATTCAGGACCTTCTGTTTGGTGTGGAGCAGGGCGTCGACATGGTTTTTGCATCCTTCATTCGCAAGGCTGCTGACGTGCAAGCTGTCAGGAAGGTGCTCGGAGAGAAAGGCAAGGATATCAAGATCATCAGCAAGCTGGAGAACCATGAGGGTGTGCGCAAGTGAGTGATAATATAAATAATATATAAAAATAAGAAAAATAAATACATATATATTTGGGATGCACCGATATGAAAATGCTGTCCGACCGATAATTCTTTATATTTGAAAGCCGATGTCCGATATATTGCCCGATAAATCTAAATCCAAATTTATATATAACTTTTGAGAGCCTGATTACAAAAACTAAAGTCTCACCATTAAAAGCCATGTCCCAAGCACACAATTACAATGCTCTCATTATAATTTTATGTAGCCGATATGACAGCACATGTTGCATTAACTGTATCTTCCTTTTTTGAAGTGATTCCAATCATATTTCAAGCAATTCAAAACCATCATAGCTAACAGTCCGCATCTGAAGCGTCTCAGCTAAAGGAAATAATCCGCTTTTATATATCGGCCAAATTTTCTTATCAGGCCAATAATGGTAACATTAAAAATCACTGAATTAAAGAATGCAGAAAGAAAATATATCCTGGTTTTCACAAAAATATAAAGCAGCACAACCGGTTTCAACATTGATAATAATAAGAAATGGTTCTTGAGCAGCAAATCAACATAATGATCATGTGACACTGAGTGAAGACTGGAGTAATGATATTGAAAATTTAGCTTTGCATCACAGGAATAAATTACATTTTACAATATATTCACATAGAAAACAGTTGTAAATATATTCACAATATGTTAATTGGAATTTCTTTGATTGCAAAAAGTGCAAATAAACAAACAAACCTCAACTTAAGTGAGTGTAACGGTAATGATCTATTCTATTTTGGGTTAGTAAATGATTATCCCACACCTCTTTCTGTTCTTCCAATTAGCTCTCTGTTATTTAAACCCTGAGTTCTCTTTAGTGCTTTGTCCTGGATTGTTTGTGTTATGTGGATATGTTCCCTGTTCCCTGAACCAGTTTGATTGATTTATTAAAGACTGTTTGCTCTTTGAATCTTGATCTTCAAGCGTTTCGCTACAACCACCCATGCAATGTTAAAGTGAGTTTGTTGCTCTGATTATTTCTTTATTTGTGTAGGTTTGATGAGATCCTGGAGGCTAGCGATGGTATCATGGTTGCCCGTGGAGATCTGGGTATTGAGATCCCTACTGAGAAGGTGTTCCTGGCTCAGAAGATGATGATTGGTCGTTGCAACAGGATTGGGAAACCAATCATATGTGCCACACAGGTTAGGACTGATACCAAGCAGAAGCAAATGAGCCGGCTCAGTTCAGCGAGCACGAATTGACTGTTGTTCATCCACCGATTTTCTCTTCGACTGACAGATGCTGGAGAGCATGATAAAGAAGCCCCGCCCCACCCGCGCCGAGAGCAGCGACGTGGCCAATGCCGTGCTCGACGGTGCCGACTGTATCATGCTGAGTGGAGAGACCGCGAAGGGAGAATACCCAATAGAGTCTGTGCACATACAGCATCAGGTATGACCAAGAGCGCCCCCTTCTGGCTGAGCCCTGACTGGTGCCTGATAAGTGTGGCAATGCTAATATTCGAATAACATACTGTACGGTTAGCATGCTAAGCAGAACATTCATGTAATCTTACCCCAAACCTCTTAACTCTAGAAGCACAGCTAGCAAAAGTAAACAGTAGCTTAATGCTATTGCTGTAACTGTATTGACTACACGTGCAATTAACAATTACTCTTATGAAAAAGAAATACAGTTTAGCATACTTTTTAAGTACTTGTTATTATGGAAATAATATGCTTTAAAGAATATACTTAAAGGGTTAGTTCACCTTAAAATAAAAATTCTGTCATTTTACTTTTTAGTTTTGAAGTACATTACAAGGGCACTATTAAGTGCACTTCTTTTTCGCAAGAGTATGTTAGCCTACCAGGATTTGTGGTTTGACATGCTTGTTTCTGTGCCATTTGTAATTAAGATTACCTGTTGGGCTGCTGTGGCGACGATTTCTCGCATGCTTATGAGGATCTGCAACACGCTAGACAGTTCCAGCTTCTTCGTTCACTATCAAAGGTTCCTTATCAAATTTACCAGCTATAAATAGAATTCTTTCTAGCTACATTTCCATCAAAAAAAGTTTTCGGGTGGTATCATGATACCAATGATGGTATCAGATGCTAATACTGTGATCTGTACTATGACAGAACACTAAGGGCCAGATTTATGCCAGCGCAAACCCTCTTTTGCCGTTAAAAAAACTACTGTCAGGATCTACTAAAGACTCAAGGTGAAAAATTAGCGCTGAAAAGGCATGGACAGGGTTATTTTTTGTAGTAAATCTGGCCCTAAAGGTGCAGCCACATTTACAAAATTTGGGCGACAAAGACGTCCATTGTCTGTTATTGTAGTGATGCGCGAAACACCACTCACATGGAAGTCAAATTCAAACCAACCAGCTTTCTGTTGGTCAACGCGCTGAATTTGCATGAAAAACATCTGCGAAATCTGCGAGGGGAAAATCCTAGCCTTCACTTGAAATTCCTGATCAAGTGGATTCCAGTTAAAAGGACTATTAAAATGTATTGATTTTCAAAATGCCAAAATGTAACCATATTATGAACGTGATTAAATTCCTATTAAATTACTGGATTTCACTGAACAACATTAAACATGACCACCACACCTTTAGTCAGAGCTGCATTAGCTTAACAATATAATAACAAGGTTCATGTATATCCTCATTTGTGTCAATTTTTGTTGCGTCAGATCGCCCGTGAAGCAGAGGGCGCTATGTTCCACAGGCAGTTGTTCGAAGAGCTTCGTCGTACTTCCCATCTGACCCGTGACCCCACAGAGTCCGTGGCCATTGGTGCGGTGGAAGCCTCCTTCAAGTGCTGTGCCAGTGCCATCATCGTCCTCACCAAGACTGGCAGGTCAGAGACACCCTTTTAAACCCTAAAGTCTTACAGTGGCATTTACACACCCACACATGGTTCTAATATTAGGTACAGTAACCTCAACTCAGTGTTGTGCACATGAGCTAAAGAATGTAAAACTTATGAATGCAAATGCTTTGTAGTATGCACCTCTTCTTATGCCATTTTTAGAGAGAGATTTTGCTTCCTCTTAAAACACATCATTTCATTTGAACAGTTGTGTAGAGTTAGTTAGCCACATTAAAGAGTCTCTGTCTCTTTGTCATTCTCATACATTATCCGATTTGCCTTGTGGCTGATCGAAATGCATCTCGTTGCGCTGAGCGAGACAGCCTGACCTTTGCAGGCCTGAACCTTGACATTTCATAGGCTAATTTAAACTCCTTATTCACTTGTCCCGCAGTAGGTCGCAGAGAGGCAAAAGTGCACATTCGTTGGGGCTTTTATACAGGAGTACGTGTTTTAGACAGACTCCAACCAGAGAAGATACAATTTCAAACAAGCCTTTGAATTATATCTATTTATTGCACGGCTATCTGGAATATTTTATTCTGATTGGTCAGTTGGATCATGTTGTCTGGTATTTTGTATAATAGTTGCTAAACTGTATAATAAATTGACAATGGTACACTTCGGGTTTATAGGGTTAATGATACTATTTTATATTGTCACATGTATGTTCTGGTTTGGTTTAGTTCTAATTCCTGTACCTGTTTTCCCATTTTCCCACCACCAGTCTGCCTCCCTAGTGTATTTAAACCCCGTGTTCTCTTAGTTCTTTGTTTGGTGTTGTACATATTGCTTGCATTTAAGCGGTTGTGTATGATTTCCTGTTCCTGTTGGATTTATTGGTTGAAGACTGTTTCTTGGATTTTCCTGCGCCGTGTAATTATTATAAGAGCACGAACCAAACCAACAAAAAATGGACGTACCAGCAGTCCGCCTGCTCTTCTTAGATCAGGTGCAGCATACCCTCGAGGACCACACAATATATTTTTTAGACCTGGCATGCCTTACACACTTTCCAGACCGCTCCCTATAAGTTTTTTCAGGCAAGTCTCAATGAGCGAACTAAGGCACGCCTCCCGGTGATGGTCCTTGAGGGGCATTCGCAGCATTTGTGGAGTGGGTGCTGGTGAGCTGCGGCTCCCCATTCACCATCTAACCAGCTGAGGAGGACATCACCAGTCTTCAGCCTTGCCACCTATGAATCAAGAACCTGAGCCAACCATAGACTGGGAGAACGAGCCCACCACAAAAAACGGAGGCAGTCTTCGTCCTGCATCCCGAGTCCCACAAAGAGCCTGACCAGGTGCGTGAGCCGGCAAAACCGTCCGTTCAAGTGGGCATCCTCGTGGAGTACGAGGGCATGGATGAGAGCCCCGCCTATACTCCCGCTGCTGAAAGGAATCTGTGCCAAGTCTACATAGAATGTTTTGAGAATTGGAGGAGGTTTTTCCCCAACCCCGGATTTCCACCAACTGCGGAACAGCTGCGGATCGGCTCCGCTGCATGTCTGCTCCGTGCTTCACCGTCCTGCAATACTCACCAGGTCCGGATTTGTTGTGGAATGGCTGCGGCCATGACTGACAGCTGAAGTCACAAGGACCCACGAGATTCACGTATGATCGCTCGATATAACCTGCACCGCACAATCTGCCCTGTGCTGAATTGCTGCGGAACGGCTGCGGCATCCGGCAAAAATAGAAGCTCTGCGTATCTGTTCCGGAGGGCAGCGGATCGCCGGAGCTGGGACGGAGTCGGAACGCAGCCATTCCGCAGTCAGTGAAAATACACACAGACTTTAATGGAAACCTATTGACTCCACTGCCGTTCTGGAGAGGATTCGCAACCGTTCCGCAGTTGGTGAAAATTGGGGGTTAGTCTCCTGTCATCGCTTGTCCCGCCCAGCTCAAAGTCTCCTGCATCTTTGATGGTCCCGCCCAGTCTCCCTCTCCCACCTCCTCTACCAAAGCAAGCCAGCCCCCTGGCCCCGCCTCCGCTTGTTTCCTTCAGTTCTTCGTTTTTTCTTCCGTTTTCTCCATTCTGCTGCGCGAATCCACCTTGGGCCTTCCGGGCTCCAGCTTCGCCTTGACGAATAGGGATCCCATGTCTCTGTCTCAGTCTGCCGAGCCCGTCACTCCACCTTGGCCTGCATACATAGACTAATGTCACGTGTATGTTCTGGTTTGGTTTAGTTCTAGTGCTTGTTCCTGTAATGGTTTCCTTTGTTCCCATTTTCCTGCGACTAGTCTGTTTCTATGGTTGCTGATTTGAGTTACTCACCTGTTCACTGTTACGTTGATTAGCCTCCCTTGTGTATTTAAGCCCTGTGTTCTCTTAGTTCTTTGTTTGGTGTTGTACATGTCATTTGCGTTTATGTGGTTGTGTATTATTTCCTGTTGTCGACATGTATGTTTTACATTTTAAACTATTAAAATACATGCATCTAATGTCCTCATTTTATGACCTAATAAGAAGAATTAAACAGTCGTGTTCTATTAGCAAATTAAAATCTCATGTAATGTGAGCTCATTTTAAAAGGAGACTCCATGACTTAAAATATGAATAATTGGAATTAATATGAATAATATTATTTATTTATTTATTACACATGAATACAAATATTTATTATTCATTTTAATGTTTAATAAGAAGAAAAAGAAGAATTTATGACATCATTGTGGTTGAATCTTAAAAGGAGAATAATTAGAATAATAGTATAATTAAGAATCAATTTATTATTACTTACTTATTTTATAATTCTGTCTTAATATTTTGTGTTAAACTTCGACCGGTCTATGTCTCCACAGGTCTGCCCAGCTGCTTTCCAGATACAGGCCACGTGCTCCTATCATGGCGGTGACCCGTAACGGCCAGACATCTCGGCAGCTGCACCTGTATCGCAGCATCATCCCCATCCTCTATACCAAGCCTGCCAATGATGTATGGGCTGAGGACGTGGATCTACGTGTCAGCTTCGCCCTGGAGATCGGTAATGAGACATCTAGACAAATCTAGTACTTCATCTAGTGTGACACTAACAGATGCACATTGATTTAGTCTTTAGTCACTTACCGAGCTGGTTACCTTTTACAGGGATGCATGCAGCTAGGGAAAATCACTTGATCGCTTTATTTAGTCATGAGGTGTCTATGAGTTGCCAAGAGAATATATAAATATACGTGAACTTCAGAACCCATGAAATTTGCTTGTGCAGTTTTCTGGTTTGACATATTTAAAGGAATTTGAGTTTCAATAGTCAATACAATACAATACAGTTTATACAAAGCCATAATTTGTTGCTTGTTATTGCTAATCAAAGGTAGACAATGGCATTTTTCTTCCAGAGATCATTTAATTAGAGAAAATTGAGTGCATACGCCCCTGAGTGCAAGACAATAATTTTGGTTCTATTATCGCAGACAAGAATATCGATACCGAATAATTTAATGTTAAATCCACTATTGTTTTATACAGAATTGTTCTATAGTCTATTCAGTATTTAATGCAATTACATCAGAAGTAACTATAATTAAATTACAGAAAGAGTAATTCTTTCTATTATTATTCTATTATATTAACATTAAGAGTAATTCTTTACTTTTTCAAGGGAAAATAAAATAAATTACAGTAATTAATTACTTGCATTACACCCAACACTGACTATAACTATAACGTTTCAATATTTGTTTCAATAAAGTCAGAATTAGCTGACTTTAAAGTTTAAACCGCTTGCCATAAGCTGTGCTTGGTGTGAAAGGCCTCAAAGCTAAAGCTAAAAGCTAGCAAGAAGCCTATGTAGTAAAAGTCACAAACTGCAATTTAACATGCAGTTAGTAAATCATGGATTATATGTGATTTAGATGTGGATTTAGATTTAGATATCAGACACTAAAACCATTTACCTTTGTACACGTAGGCCTACTTGTTTACACCCTCCATTTTGATTTTCAGGCAAGACCCGGAAGTACTTCAAGTCTGGCGACGTTATCATCGTTGTCACAGGCTGGCGCCCAGGATCTGGCTACACCAACACCATGCGCATTGTTGTGGTGCCTTGAGCGCAACCTCACGAACTGTAAACCCCATATATTTTCACATGCAAACAGCTGTTCATCCTCCAAACAAGATATTCAAGTCCCAAAAATAGACTTGTGGTGTCGTTC
This sequence comes from Phoxinus phoxinus, assembly GCF_949152265.1. Taxonomy (NCBI): domain Eukaryota; kingdom Metazoa; phylum Chordata; class Actinopteri; order Cypriniformes; family Leuciscidae; genus Phoxinus; species Phoxinus phoxinus. The sequence continues at coordinate 18,699,373 of NC_136900.1, read as the reverse complement.
ACATGCTTTAAATTCCCATCAAACTCATGTCATGTCGAGGAGATCCTTTTAATCCCTTTTCATCCCACTGCAAAATTATTTTCATCAGAACTGTTCTGTATGTGTTTACAGTGTAACTTTTGAGTATCCTGAATTTATGAATGTATTGTGGAATTCCATTATTTTCCCTGTATGTTTGTCTCCCTCTTTGAAACAGCTTATCATTTTGTATATGTTGTGCTTTCGCATAAGGCATATGGGCAAATATCCCAATAACGCCACCTCGTGGACTAAATTGAAAATACAGAATCTCGACAATTAGGTCAGTCCAATGTCATTTCTCTGTTGTTGATGTGTTTATATTTCTAAATAGCACCTCATGCAAAGTAATATCAAATACTTTTTAGAGAAATTATATTGAATTGTTGGCTACATGCGTAATGTGCTTGTATTAGAAAGTTATCAAGGTCTGTAGGCTACTCAATTAGCTGATTACCTGAGAGAGAGAAAAAAAAAGGTAATTTAATAATTAATTTGCTTTAGAAGGTGACCACTAGGGGTCAGTGTGTAATGGACACCCAAGGCGCATTATTAAAAACAAAACATGTAAAAACGTTCATAATTTAATCATTTCATTTATCTGGCTCGTGCTAAATAGCGACAACTAATACCCTGAATATTCCACCGGGAGGAGGGTATGAAAAAAAAGCACGGTCTAAATAAAAACTTATCTTCTGTGCAGGAGCCGGTTGCAGAGTGAGTCAGCAGTCCTGATGTGCAATTAAAATGTACACAGTAACTTTTCAAACTTTCTCAAGGGCCGACAATAAGGGGAAACTTCAGAGTAGCAGGTTTCGTTGCAGACTAGGGATCCATTTGGCATTAATATAAGGGGATCACGCTGTAATTAGCAGGGCTTGCAGTCTGGGTGTACCTTGGCTGCATTGTCAGAGTGACAGGGATCAGCTGGTCAATTTGTATGCAAATAGGGTGAGGCTTAGCCAGGCTTTGATTTGCCAGCAGGGCTCGCTGACATCAAGCCCGCTATGAGTGGAATTCAGAGCGGGACAAAGTATAAACCCCATTTCAGCCTTTGGTTTGTTCTTTACAAGCCCTAGGAAGGATAATACTTCTCTGGTGAGTATCAGATCTGAGCGAAACGTACAGATTAGATGCTCTGTTTCGCGATGATACTGATAGGGGTTAAACAGTCCAGTTTAGTGGGGGATGGAGAGCAAGACAGTGGGAGATTGATCCACTTCTGTCTCGGGGAAGTGGACGATGCTATCTCAGTTCCCCACTGGAGCTACACCGAGTGTCAGAAGCGCTGGAAAGGCTCAATAAGTGGGAGAAACAGCAGTGTGGATTTTCAAGGACACGACCTTGTGATTCTCTCGTTCTGTGGCAGTGTTACAGAAGCCGTATGCTCGACCCGAGATGATGAATGAATGCGAGAAATGCATTAGGGCTGTTGATTAAACATTTTGAGTCGAATTAATTACATTTCATTTATTAACATTAATATTAATTAAGTATACTATATCAATATTCACCTTATTTTTTCAACAGGGAAGTAAGTTGCTTCTGGATGTGCAAGACTGATTCATCTGCTTGTTAAAGTCACCATGAAATCAAAATGGACAACTCTTATTTTTTTTATGGAATATTGCAGCAGTTATAAATGATTTATTCGTGTACATAATTATTGATTTTTTTTTTTAAATAATGTGCCCTCGTATGTTAAAGGTTGTATCAGCGATTTCAGGCCCAAAAATAAATGATCACATTCATCTAATCTTTCCTAACGATCCGCTAGCTGCCCGCCCCATAAGCAGGCCGTCAGAAAACCACGTCTCTGTAGGACGCCTAGGCTCTGAGATCTGCACACAAAAACAATTGGTTTCACCAACCACTCAAAACAAAAATAAATAGTGTTCCAACCAATCCCCGACAGGGGCTGGGTGTGAGGTTTTGCGCTCGTGCACGGCTGCACGCGAAGTCGGAGCTGAAGAAGAAGCCGTGTTTTGGAATAAACACGATGGTATTCCCTCGCCCTAATCCTCCTCTTGGGGATTGACTCAACCATGTTCAATTTCTCTTGTTCATTGATAGACGCTGGCTTCTTCTTCAGCTCCGACTTCGCGTGCAGCCGTGCACGAGTGCAAAACCTCACAACACCCAGCCCCTGTCGGTGATTGGTTGGAACTATTTATTTTGGTTTTGAGTGGTTGGTGAAACCAATTGTTTTTGTGTGCAGATCTCAGAGCCTAGGCTGCCTACAGAGATGAGTTTTTTTGACGGCCTGCTTATGGGGCGGGCAGCTAGCGGATCGTTAGGAAAGATTAGACGAATGTGATCATTTATTTTTGGGCCTGAAATCGCTGATACAACCTTTAACTTTCCCTGCCTTTTGCAGCATAATCTCTTCTCTGATGACGTGTTTGTTGGCGCGAGGGCGGGGCAACCTGTCACTCACATGAGATTGACCAATAGCAAACTACAACTATCTAATCAATTACCAATAGACAAAATCAAGTCCTGTCTTTTTTCTTGTTAGAGAAGTTGTTTCACTGGGATATACATCACAAAAGAGAAGGACTATCGCAACTTCTATTTCATCCCAATGTGTCACAGTTTCTGGGTCCAAACAGAACAAGCGTTGCTTATATGAGTTGTGTCCTAATTCGCATACTTATGCACTATTCTATGCTGTTTTGTTGTATAAAACATAGTTTATAAATTAAAAATAGAAAAAGTAGGCTATTGAAATGAGTAAAGGCTTGGACCCGGAAACTGTATTTCTTACATCACGACTTTACAGGTCCATAGGTAAATAATTTGAGATAACTATTATATTAAATTAAAGTAATATAACAAATACCCGTTTGCAACATCAAGGAACTTAACAGACTGTTTTTGTACAGCTAAAATAACTGGAAGCCACTCTTACAAAAAAAAGGGTAGGTATTGTTTGTTGTTTTTAATATCATTGAAAATTAAATTAATGTGGTATTATTAACAGCCCTGATACAAATATAATAAAATATGGGGAGGAATTTTCAAGATGGTACATGGTCAGGAAGAAAGAAAGAAGGAAAGATAAACAAAGGTCATAATAACACAGACTTAACAAAGGAAAACATTATCATTTAATTTTTTTACAATTATTTATCAATTAACAGTTGAAATTAAATATCATATAGCTATACTCATGAATATTCGTACATACATGACTATTCAGTATTCATAATGAACATTATATTCTGTAATATTTTGATTCTGAACTGAAGCATGTTAGTCATATTACATATCGTTACTATAATTATCATTATAATGAAGATAAAGTGAAACACTGACCAAATATGGCAAGTTGGCTATCTTCCAACTCCAAAAAAAGAGGGGAAAAAAGGCTGTAATTGTTCAAAACGTGAAAATATTGCACTATGTTTGTGAATTCTGAAGGGGACATATTGAAGCCGTTTAAGATGGAAGAACAATTAGTTTTTTGATGAATTGAAAGTGCACTGAAGACTGATGCATAATGACACAACTTGTTCATCGTGGATATGCCATATGGCTTAACCATTTTGCCATACAGTGACTATAAATACTGTTTTGAACTATTACAATTTTTAACCCAAAATGACTGAGCATCCTTTATGAACTCATAGGCCATCCATACGTGACCACCTCTTAATAATGTCAGGCTGTCTGTAATGACGTTGGTGGGGTTAAAATGCTACTGTATAACAATCATTAATGATACCTCACTTTGGTTATGATAAACAATAAATGCACAGAATATTATAAAATGCTACAACATAAATGCACAGTAAAACACGCATACACTCATACTCAGACCTGAAAAGGAGAAATATTACAGTGTAATGCATTGTGTGCTCTGTAATACTAACAAAAAGCTCTTTGATGCTTTGATATTTAACTCATTAATTTTCAACATCACATACCACTCTCATTTGCATTTTGCCTTGCAATTTTATCCAACTTCAATGCAGGGAACAATGTTAACTTGAAAAAATCAGGCTCAGAAAATTTAAATAATGATATGATAATCAAATGCATATTGCAAGAATGGAACAGAATTGAGTGAAAGGACCGAGTGTTGCATAATGACAGAATCTGTAGACTGATGGTGACAGTATATAGATTATGAATATATAGATTAACAAAACAAACACATACACAATAAATAGATATATACATAGACATGTATTATAAAATCATATAAATTATACAATATATAATAACCTGGGACAAAGCAGGGAATTATCATGATCAACCTGTGTAAGCTTTGCTCAAAAGGAAGGACACTTAGAAAAATACTATTCCTCCTTTTACCACCAGCCACATATGACGTGTCATAGCAGGTGCTAAGCTAACTATTGTGTTAGCAGAGTTCTTTTATGTTAGTATGCTGTACCTTTGCTGCATTGCATCTCAAATGGTCAAAAATGTTTAATTTCACAGATATGAAATACAATACATGTATACTAACCAAAACATGTATTGCACAACCAGAAAACATATGCAACCTCGTGCAAATTGTGGGGTATAGACAAAATGTGCATTTTAACAGATGCCAAATGGAAGTTAAAACATACAAACCAAAATCTAAGATGACTTATGTAACTCATAAGCTTTGGTAACTGCAGTGGGCTCTTCTTTTTTTTATAACTGTGTCATATTGGTTGTGTCACTGCCATCCAGTATTTTTAGTTTGACAGGAAGAAAGCTGCAATTTACAGTTCAACCTCTGTGCACGTACAAAAACCAAGCATACAGTTTTATTGCTTAAGTACTGCACAAATTCACATACAAAGCGCATACAAAATGATTGCAAAACATTCTTAATGTTCTCGGTTCTGTTATGGAAGTGAGGGTGTAATTCCCTGGTGTCCAGACACTAAGGCAGTATTGTTACAAAAAGGAAAGGCCATAGATACTGAGCAGTACCTCTTTGTCAGCAAGGAGGTATGGGGTCAAGGTCAAGCGGAAAGATCTTACTAGGTCTAGATAATTGGGAGGTTGAGGGCTAGGTTTGATTGGGCATGTGTGAATGTTTGTGTGCATCTCTGTGTTTGTATATATCTGTGCTAGTGCCACCTCCCCGGAGAGACCTGTACGACATGTTCTTTCACAGTGACAGATGATGCCCGACTGATGAAGTGCGACGGACGAATGTAGCTTTGCTTCCCTGACCCAGCATAAATTCCCTTCTTTAAAAAGAGCACACTATTATAACATTACAATAGCAATCGCACGCTCACACGTACACACAATCACAAACACACATACATCCTTTAGAATTATTACTTTGAAGTAACTTTTTTTTGGAAGTCATAATTTGCATATCCCTATACAGTCTTATCATCAGACAATAATATTGCAAAAATTACTGACAGAACATGGAAGACAAATTTAAGTCCCACCGTAATTTTTCTGTGAGTTTTTAGTCCATTTCTTCGTTTGGCATAACAAATAGGGAAGTCATTGGACCAATAAAAAATCCAAGTAGATGAACATACACCCTCCCTCTCTGGTGAGAAATGTCACAAATGTCATTAAATGTTGCTCACTCATTGCAGGAGGGTGTAGACCATTCTCACAAGTTCGATGGGAGTTTTGGGTGCAAGCTTGGTGTCCCAGGGGTGGACCTATCACTAGACCCATGGGCTGGCGACCCACCTGAGGACCCAGTCTGAGTTATAGACAACTTTGAAGTTTGTCTCGATAGGACAACATGACCAGGTATTGAGCTAAATGGTTTGATAATCGGAGGCGGTGAATGTAGAGGTGAGTAACCTGAAGCCGATCCTCTGTGATGGGATAAGTCTGGCGGTTCTGGTCCTCTTCCAACTAACTTGGACTTTTCAGGTAGTCCTGGGGTGGGGAGGGACATGGAAATGGTGGTTAAGTCTTGTGAAGGTAGGTCAACTAGAGATCCACCCCGTTGTCTTGTTTGAGGTGGTGGTGGAAAGAGTGTCTGAGGAGTTAGGAGTGAGCTTTGGGATCCAGAGATGCTAGCAGGGTTGCTGTGCATGGACATCCTCATCTTCTCCACTGTAGGACTCTGGCACGTGGGAGTCCAAGCTGAAGGTGTGCTACATGGGGACACATTTCCAGACCCATATTGTGCAAGGGAAGCAAGAGCAGATGGTTCTTGGGAAAGCTGGGAAAGAACATCTGGCTGTAGACCAATCGGAGTGTGCTGGGATGGGACTTGTTGGGATGGGATGGGACTTGTTGGACTCGGGACTTGTTCAAGAATGCTCCTGGAGTGGATAGGGGACTCTGTTACAGGAGACTGGGAGGCTGTCCTTTTAACTTTATTCAAGTCTTGACTTGGTTTTGTTGGTTGAGGATTTGGCTGAGCTGAATGCAGTTGGGTCAGGATGGGACTTACAGAGTGCGCTATCAAAGGAGTAAGGGTGGATGTAGGGGTAACTGATAGCTGGACAGCCTCTCCTCCAACTGCTCCTTGTTGGAAGAAACCACGAAGTGATGCAGCAATGCTGGGGAAAGAGGCCTGAGGAAGTTGTGGTTGAGAATGAAGCTGGGCAACACTGAAGTCTTTGGACCCGTGGGAGACAAAGGGTCTATGAGGGTAGGAGGAAGACTCTGTGATGCTGGAGGTGGTGGTGGTGACAGTTGTTGTGATGGTGGATGGCAGAGAGCTGGAGGACGGTGGTGGAGATGTGGAGGTAGATGATCTCTCAGCCCTGAGTGTGTCCAGAATTGGGGTCTCTATACAAGAGCTGAACTGTGAACTGGTTGATGAGGAGCCACCAAATGCAGCAGCGCCCGAAAGTGCAGTTGAGAACCTTTTTGCATATCCTGGCTGATCTTTCAGCGGGCCAAGCAGCGGGACAGGGGGTCGGAAGAGGGAATGGGGTAAATGGGGGTGGCGAGTCAGGGCAATGGCTACAGAAGTGGTGGCTGCGGCAGCTTGTAGTGGAGCCTGAATAAGAGGTGCCCAGATGACGGGGGTGTGGGAAGATGGAGTCTGTACTGGGTGAGGAGCTGGGGTAGGTGTCTGCAGGAGGTGGGCACAATGGGCCATATCCCTGTCGTGCTGCACAATCTGCTGGATGATCTCGTTTTCTTGGTAGTTCAGAACTCCGGAATTAAGATCCCGTTGGACCTTGTGTTGGAGGACAGAGCTTTTCTTTCCTGTGAGGACAAAAAGGAAGACAGAAAAGCATGGATAAACTCAATAATGTATTTTGACTTAAGCTTTAAAGGAAGAAAAATGTAGGGATGGGAAAATTAACATGTTTATTTCATGCGATTAATATGGAATGGTTCCTTTGATTGCTTCACTCTGTACTTGGATACTTCAACTGGCAATTCCAGAGCTAATCCATGGAAATGAGTCCAAGTGAATCAAAATGAAATAAAAATGGATCAAAGTCACTGGTCTTAGTCAAAAGATGCATGTATAGTTCATGCCTTCATGATCACTAGAAACTTCTAGGAAGGTGTGTTGGAGCTAAACTCTGCAGGAAAGTGGCAATACAGGAGCAGGTTTGGACACCACTGACTTAAGCCATATGAGTTGTTCGATAAATGTTAACCAATAGCCAAACAGCTATTTAAACATTGGTTTAGCGGATTTTTCCCCCTTATTGAATATCCTGTTTCAGATTATGATACCACACATTATGCAAGTGAAAAGGGTTGCGAACTGCAAAATTGACAAAAGCAAGGGACAAGATGTGACCGCTTATTAAACTCTCCACTCTTCAAACTCTCCACTCTCCACTCACATCTCAGAGCAGCTGTGAAAAACATAAGCCTGTTGAACTGACAGCTCTCACCTATGCGGTCAAGGCGATCGAGGGCTACGGTCTCAAAGGCGCGTCGCATCATAGGGTACTCCTCCAACACCTCGTTGAAATGGTCCACAGAGAGCGAGTACAAACGACAGTATGTGTCCGCTCTGACGCTGGCTGTTCTTCTGCCTCGAGTCAGCAAACAGATCTCTGTGGACATTTTGCAACATGAGGCAAATGAAAACCACACAAGAAGAACATGTATCCTAAGAGCAACCACGTGGAAAGAACAATTTTACAAGTATATGTAAATAATAGAATGAATGAATAAAGAGTAAATATACCCTAGTATCCAGCCCCTAACTGACCATTAAACATAAATGTCTTCAGCCTATGTTTAGAGCACTCCAGCACTATTAATATGTGCATAAATCCACAATAGTGGGAACCATGAATTAAATATACTTGCTGTGACTCAGACTTTATATACTTTGAGCCTGTTTTTTTTTAATGGCCTTTTTTAATCTGCACCCAGAACATTAAAATACAATTTTGACAGCTTAAAGTTTTACTCAGCCATCATCTGTCCAGTCAGATCACGGAGTAAAAGCTTGAAATGCCGAGGAAATTTCTAAGCGACAGACAAGCAGGAGTTTGAGGAGAAGACACAGGGGACTGTCAACACTAATGTGGTAATCGAGTGTTCCCAGTCAGTATCTCACCTTCAAACCCAAGAAACACAGTTTTACTGCTTTCCCAAAAGTTCACTGACTGGATCATAGCATTTTTAAAACCTAAAAAAGTGAATGTGCATGGTTTCTGTACAGTTAAACACGCTAAGACTTAGCCACTAAACTGCATGAATTAAATCACATTTTTTTCTTGTTTTAAGCTTAAATCTAACAGTTAGGTTATTGCTTAAAGCAAGCATTAGCAATTTGCCAATGGTAGAACAAAATAAACCTAATTCAAAATATATTCTCCGATAACAGGTTGCTGAATGGCCAATGTAGCATGTGCTCAGGGTCATTTTGGCTGTTGGTCTGTCACAGAAACAAAGTTTTATTGCTCAACATACTAATTTCAATGATCTGTTAGTAGTAGTGGTAGTGAGTGAGTGATATTCCAAATAGCTTATACCACTTAAGAAGATATTTTTGAATGTTTGCATTTGTGCAGCTGATATTTCCGATGGGTGCTGGATAATAATACTATGGGGATAAATGTGGTGCTGTTGGTCATTCAAGAACCTGAAATATGAGGTTGTGTTGTTTGGGTAAGACAGAGGGGTAGAATGGGCTGTAGAGATTAATTTCACTCTCTTTCTCTCTGTCTAGTCGTCAATGCCAGAGTCATAAAGAACACGCTGCCAAGAGCCAGTCCATCAGAACACATTCACTAACACACATCCTGAGAGGGGGCATGAGGGCCGGTCGGGAAAGATGGAAAAACAGAAATAAAGAATGAATGACATAAAAATACAAAGACAACATGTTACCATGATAATACCGTGTTTATTCCCCCAGCATACCGTAATTAGAAATGCTAAAATATAGTTAATAAATCAATTAGTTTAGGGTCAGTAATATTTTTAACGTTTTTGACTGTCTAATGCTCACCAAGCCTGCATTTATTTGATCAAAATACAATAAAAACAGTAATATTGTGAAATATTATTACAATAATTTTTTTTAAATATAATTTAAAATGTAATTTTATTTATTCCTGTGATGCAAATCTGAATTTTCAGCATCATTACTCCAGTCTTCAGTGTCACATGATCCTTCAGAAATCATTCTAATAGGCTGATTTGCTGCTCAAGAAACATTTCATTTCATATTAAATAGGCTACAGTTAAAATATTTTGTAAACTATGATGCATTTTTTCAGTATTCTCTGATGAATAGAACATTCAAAAGAACAGTATTTGAAATACTTTTGTAACATTTTAAATGGCTTTACTGTAACTTATTATCAATTTCATGCATCCTTGCTGAATAATAATATTAATTTATTTTTAAAAAATCATACTGACCTCAAACTTTTGAATGGTACTGTATGTGTGCTATTTCACATTCTAATTTTCTTGAATTTTCTTGAAATAATAAAACAGTAGGTAGTTTACAGTATATACTTTGCAGTGTGTTTGCAGTATTGCACCAGCATTGCATTCTCAACTAAACCCGATAGACAAGAGAAAGAAAAGATGACATATGTTAGGTGAGCTTGGTACTAGGCCACAATCCAAACTCCTCTTCCTTTTTGCACTTTCACACAGGGTTTATGGGAAAAGAGATTATGAGCGGCTTGTTGAACATGTAATGACCTCAAACGAGCCCGGGCAGAAGGGAAGGTTTTCCCCCCCCCCGAAAATATGATGACATTTTTTTTCTTGACTAAATCTGCAGCTCACTGATAGCACAAACTACTTAGTTGTGATCCCAGAATCACACAGGAGACAGTAATAGAGTTTTTAATGGCACAGAATGCCAGGAAAGAGGCTAGCTTGCATACGGAGACCAGGTGGCGTATCATTTATTTCTAAATATTTGCATCACCCTCATTTTTCCTCAGAAAATAGAGAATGTTGATTTGTATGATAGACTCACCATTTGCATACAAGATAAACTTTAATGTGAATAAATAGTTTGTCATTTTTGCAATTGTGAAAGGCATTTAATAATGGACATTGGACAACATAAATGATACCTTCACAAATGCTTTAAAAACAGAAAAATGTACAACATGCACATCTATGTGGATTCATACAATGGTAATTGTAATGAGAAAAACTGCGGCGAACCGTCTCTGATGACAAAGCTCAACTCAAACTGTTATCTTCCCCTCCTTCCTCAATCTTGTGAGGAAAATTAATTTCATGAATGGTTAACTTATGCTGGCTGAGGAATTTCCCCAGGCTCCAAAAGCATGGCCATTCACTGATTTTGGTTCCCTTGGAGAACCAGCCGATAACACTGAAGAACACAGCGGTACCAGCCTGAACATTAAGCACATACAACCTCTCTAATAAAAACACAAACTTATTTGCTGCAACTTAAATGCCACTCCATCAACATTAGTTTCTAAGAGAATTTCAAAGCCATCATCATATAAATATTAATAAACATGTAAAGATTGCATCAAACCATCCAATCAGATCACAAACATCTTGCTGATATCAGTGTTCACTTACCTCCAAAGTAAGACCCGTCCGAGATCTTGGTCTCGTTGCTGCCCTTCGTCAGGACAGTTAGTACACCGTGTTGGATGAAATACATCTTCTTTCCGACAGTCCCCTCTTTGATAATGTAATCTCCTGGCTGGAACACCTCGAAACGTAGCTTTGTTAGCATGGAGGTCACAAAGTTGGGATCTGCGTTGGCAAACAACGGCATGGTGGCCACAAGCTTTCGACAGTTAAAACTGATGATTTCCTGTAAACAAAAAATAGAGTATAGCAAAATAGGTGGATAGGATAGAATACAAAGAAATGGAATAAAAGTATACGCTAAATGTCTTGTATTTTACTACTAACCTCTCTGAGCGGCTCGTTTAGTTCTCCCAGAATGCTCTCCTCATCAAACATCTTGCCCTGATAGCGATGCTCATAGTAATCATGGATCCTCTGCCGCATGTCTGCAGGAAGTTTGTGGAAGGACATGTATTGCTCCACCTGTTTGTACTGCACAAATGACACATACACTATATTTATCAGCCTGAATATTACACAATTATCTACATGTCTAGCTTAGCAACAGTAAAAAAAAAAAAGGAATGCGGGTGCTAATGAGATCATTTGGAACCGTTCCTGAAGGACAATAGTGGGATATTAACATTAATATCGTGTTTGGTTAATATGGATATTAACCAAATAACATCAACAAGTAAAGACTAAATATATATTTAAAGTGTAAATGTACACTAAATAGATATTTTAATTTTTTTTTTTTTTAAATACAAATATGAAACAGAGAAATGTCAGTTTATCCAATAGGATCTTATTTGAATCTTATTGTTTCCAAATCAAAGAAATTCTATTACAAAACACAAATCAAAGCAAAACACACAGCAAAACAAAAAGCAAAGCAAAGCAAAGCAAAGCAAAGCAAAAAACAAACAAAAAGCAAAACAAAAAACAAAGCAAAACACACAGCAAAACAAAACACAAAGCAAAGCAAAAAACAAACAAAAAGCAAAACAAAAAGCAACGTAAAACACAGCAAAACAAAACACAGCAAAGCAAATCAAAAGAAAACACAGCGAAACAAAAAAGAAAGCAAAACAAAGCAAAACGAAAAACAAAATAAAACAAAAAGCAACACAAAGCAAAACAAAACAAACCTACTTTCTGAATATAAAAAGGCTTGTTCATTATCACTTACCAAAAAATCTAAAATCTTTTTATGGCACCTTTGTAACATCATAATCATTTGCATATGCACTATAGTAGTATGCATATGGTAATGTCAAGGTACTATGATATTACCATCTGATACCATCACTTTACTGTGGTACTGTCATTTCTTTTTTAAAGGATCATAGTCCAATATTTTGTATTTGACTTTAAACCCTCCTCAGACCCTGAGGTGTTGTCTCTAACTACACTGCTACTGATAAATAAATATTGACCAAATGTCTTGCAAAACAATAGGTTGCTCCATATTTACGCCAGTCTTCCCAGGCTCCATTTGCAAAGCCAGGCATGCAGTGTTTTCACATCGGCGGCCATCTCCCCATTTATCATTGTCTTTCTGTTTGTCTCTCTCCATGCCCGTCTCTTTGACTTCAAGGAAAGGACGTACAGTATTGATAGGGTTTATTTTACCCACGATCCCCTTGTACTGTCTCTTTGTTATTTCATTTGTGTCTCCGAAACTGGCAGAGAGCGTCTGCAACACTGCGGCTCGGCGACGTTACGCCGCGCTCTCTGCCTCTGCTGTCCTTTCTAATAAACTTTGTTCTGTCACTAGCCATTTTGCTTTCTCTCTCCCGCTTCCATGAACTCCTGTCTCGACTGTCGACGGTAGCAGGTTCCAATGTGCCCTTCATCACATGCTAATGTTCCTGCCATGTCAGCTGTGAACATCTCACCGGCGCAGGCACACTTGGTCTCTCCGAGTGGCTCTTCTATTATCATATTCAAGGGCAGGGGACAAAACCAGCAGGATGAGTTCAAACAACAGGAAATAATGTCACGCAATACAGTTAGGTTTCAACTGAGGAGACCGGCGAGGGTGTGAAGCGGCTCGCAGAAATCCCAGCGTAAAGCAAGCATGACTCATGGTGTTCGGGGAGAGAGAGAGAGAGAGAAAAAAGTGTGTCATTGGAATTTGTCCTTTTTCTGGAAATGGATGCTGGTAATCGCATTGACACTGAGGAGAGATATCCAATCGGAGTGTTGAAGCCCGAATACAGCAGGTAATGAAATCGCCAGCTAAGTTCACAGGACAAATTGACAACTTCAGTCATTTTTATCCCTGTTGAACTCTCCCTAACCTAATCTTTCTCTCTCTCCCGGTCTCTCACGTCACTTCTGGTCGTGTTTATGCAGAGCTTCAAAACCCTTTCAAACAGATGTGGAGAGGAACTCTAAATTATGTACTGTGAAACCATAATCAAAACCGTTGGCCTTCATGCGTTGGGCTTTCAAGAAAACAAAACACAAGAAAGAGCCGTATCCTTTCCAGAAGGGAACCGCACATCAATACAGGCTCCTGTATCAACAATGCAAGTTGCCACGACAACTGCAGTCGGGCTGAATTGACTAGAATCTTTTAACACAGCAGAGGTCAAAGCACTTGTATTTTCTTCTCATAGAAAATGACAACGGTTCAATTACCACTCCAGCACACTTACAGACACGATAAAACCGCGGATTGATCACCGCAGAGGTCAGAAGCCTCCACGACTCGCCGCTCAAAACTCACGAACCCTCGTCGGTTTCCATTTTTCTCTCCACTCATTTTCGACCCGTGTTTTTCTAATTTTAAACAGGACTTCAAAGGCATTCTCTGATCTCGGAGTGAGGACATTAAGTCTGCTGGGAAACCTTTACAATGCTCAACAAAGTGGGAAACGGCAGCTGCCCACCCTCATTAAAATGATCTCTGCCTTAATTGCTGGCTTACCAATTAATATTGCATTTTTGGGGGTTTTCCATTAGTATATATTATTCACATCACAAAAATTAAACGAATACAGCAGACAGTTGCAACAGGTTCCTTCATAACTCATGAACTGCTAACCAACATTATTTCACTTGGTATAAGAAATAGTTATGTCCAAAAAATAAACCATCAACAGTGTTGGTAGCTACAAGTAACGTGAGTAAGTAATCTGATTACTTTTTCAAGTAGGGAAAGTAACGGATTACTTTCAAATTTACAAGAAAATATCCGAGTTACTTTTTCCAAATAAGTAACGCAAGTTAGGCTACTTTGTTTTCCCATTTATTGACTGACAGCTCTCCTGTCCCCATGGTGAGAGAAATCACGAGTAAGTGCGGAAGCGTTGTGAGCGCTGTGTGAACATGATGTTATTGTAGTTTTAGACTAAGGGACAGATTTACTAAACAGCGTTAGAGCGCAATTCCACAAAAGCACCGATGGGAGTGCAAAGTTCTGCGTGTGATCTACTGACGACACGCAAATTAATGAACACAGACGCAGCCAGATCATTTCCATAATGACCAACACAATCTACCAATCAGCGTCTGGTTTAAGACATGCTTTTTTTGGGCGGTAAATAACGGCACAAACACCAGTAAATTGACGAGCGCAAACCTTAGTTAATCACCTTGCATGATTCATTTAAATACTCTCCTACCATAAGTTTAGCATCTGAAAGGAAAACTCCTACAAATGCATATGCAATAAGGTCAGCCGGAAAAAGAATCGTCCACACATTTTCCGCGCTAATTTCACAGCGTGACTTTAGAACTGTAGTTTTTAAATGCTAAGTGATGATGCTAAAAATTCAACAGAATAAATGACATTTTAAACAGTTTTTACTGTATTTTTGATCAACTAAATGCAGCCTTAAAAAACATTACAAAATCTCACTGATCCTATATCATACTCCATATATTATAATCTATGGAGTAATTCAAATATATGAACATATACATATGTCAATTATATAAATAATAACCATATAGCATATTTTATATAATTGGACATTATTTAATGATATACTATTTAATTAATAATATATAATATTATTAAACTTTATTCTATTTTGAACTAATACTCAAGATGCGTTTAAGCTCATATTTAAGATGCATTTCAAATTTATTTTTCATTTAATTCACAACTAAGAAACTATAATTATAAATACTGTTACAATGGTCCCAACTTGATACAACGCTAATGCCAGCAATAGCGATAGCTTTAGAAACATTTGACGAACAAATAAAATCGATAAGAACTGTTTCAAGGGCATCAAAAAAGTATAATTTCTCACATTTTTTTACAAACTTTACAGAGCATGTGCAGAGTATGTGTCATCATTAGCATATTTATGAGCAAAGAAATGTAGTGTTGCCCAAAGCTCCCCTACATTAAATTACTCTGTAATAAAAAAGATAATTTTACTTCGCAATGTAGCGCACTTTATCTCAGAGCAACTGATTTCATCACCTCTTTTTTTTTACTAACCTTCTCCTGGTACTGCCTGCGTGAGGAGTCCAGTGACTGAATGAGGGCGGTGGCGTGGCCCACAAACATGGCATAGCAGGTTGCGCCCACGATCATGCTGAGGATGGTCAGCCACACATCCGTCATGCCCACGGGAGGGTACATGCCATACCCGATACACAGCATGTGGCTCATGGCCTTAAACAGGGCATAAGAGTACTGCTGACCCCATGTGTCATTCTGTGAGGAAAGAGAGAAAGGGAGAGATGGACAGAGAGAGAGCGGGAAAGAGATAAAGAGAAAAAAGAACCCAAATTAAAGCATGAATATAATTATAAGCTTGAAAGACATCAATTGTGTTTGAAAGCAAAAGAAATAGGAGAGACGGTGAAAGAGGGACAAAACGTGTCGTAAAGGGACAAAGGTACGAACCAATGAGAGGGAGAGGAGAGAAAATACGATTGAGAATGACAGAATGTGAAAGAAAGAGCGCAAAAGAGTGTTAGACTGGGGGAAAAAGAGACTGTTTCTATATTTCTGACAGGACTCAGAAGGAGCCGGAGTAAAGGCCAGAGAGAGAGGGAGTGAGGGAAATATCACGTCCTTTAGCAGAAGGGTCATTGCGAACGCTGCACACGCTTTCTTGATATCAGAAGATGGAGGAAAGCAGAAGGTAATGTTTTACAAATGCAAATGAAGCACAGTCGTGGACAGTATTCGTCTTTTAAGGCCTGGCATTTATGGGACAAATACTTATCATGCAAGTCAAGGAAATGATGCAGCTGGCCTTATTTCAGTCAAAATAATTAATATTATAAATATTAGTTCAATATGCAAGCCAGTTCCAGTCTGCCCCAGAGGGAAAATATGAAAAAGTAATTACGACCTTTCAAGTTCACATAACTTAATTTTCTCAATTACGCATGAAGTTTATTTACTTAATAATTTTAAGGCAACGGGTTTCCTAAATTTTTTAAGTCAGTCAACTGATCACTTTTTACAGTGTTGCAATTTTGACCTTGTTTGTCATAATATTTACTTTATATCTTACAAAATGTGGCTTCATATTTCTCACAATTTTACTTTTTTTAGTAATTGCATCTTTATTTCTCATACTTGTGACTATTTCATGTAATTGCAACATAATTTCCCATAATAGCAACATTATTCCTCATAATTCTGACTTTTGCTTCTCGAAATTTCACCTTCATATTTCACAATGTGGCTTTATATCATGAAAAATTGCAACAATTTATTTTAATTTACGACCATATTTTAATTTCATTTATTTTCATTTGATTCCAACTTTGTTTAATTGTGATTTTGTATTCCACAAGTGGCTTTATCTAAACCGGACTTTTTATCTCATAAATCCCACTTTATTTCACTTTATTAAAATGTGCCATTTTATCTTGCCAATTTTGACTGCAACTTTGTTTTTTTATCATTTGTAACACAAATCTCACAATCTTACTTTATATCTCAAAATTGCGACAACAGCCTTCCATAATTCAAAATGTTCCATACAGGTCATTTTTTTCAGAATGTGGATATTGGAATGAATAAACTTCTGCACATGGAAAATAAAGGAGAAACAAACATGGATTGGCCCTTCGCACTTACCACCATTTTGTTTTTGGCCACCCAGCAGTCTGAAGGGAAATCCTGCAGCATGGGCACCAGGAACTGCAAGCATCCGTCCCAGTGGCACAGCAACAACATCATTCCAATGAGATTCACAATGCGCACCATGGCGCTAGCCAGGTCATAGGTCATGTGAAAAATCTAAAGGAAAAAGAGGTCAGAGATGTGCGACCATGATGGCAGAACTAGAATATGCCGTATTGGGTCACAATTAAGATTTAATCCTCACTCAGTTCTAGGCCACATTGTCCTTAAGCTGGTTTTTAGCAGCAAAACGCGTGGCTTGTGGAATATTACATAAGGTACTGTATCTCTTCTGCTAATGTCACTAATAGTTCCTAGGAGATCAGTGGGAGGCCAAATAAGAGGCTGATGTTACCCACAATCCATAACGGCACCAATGCACCACCCCCCAGTGGACAAAAAGGCGGTGTTCCCAAATAGCAGTAATTAAAGTGCGAAATCCAATAGATTTCCGTTAACTCGCAGGGTTGAGAGCTGATAGGGTTGAGCGATCGAAGCATTTAAAGGGTCACGGTGCACGCTTTTAACTTTGCCACGGACAAACAATGGTTAGGTTGAGTAACACGTTGCTCTCTGCAATTGTGGCTAATTGCGGCTTGATTTAGAAGCAGCTATTTTTTGGCAGAGCTAAAATTAAATCCACGTGATGGCAAAACAACCCCTGAGTTTCAGATACGAGTGTGAAGTTAATGTGACTTTCTGTCCATTATTGCTATAAGTAGGGTGTGTTCCTGAACAACATTTCCATTAGCCATTTTATTAGGTCACTATTAAGGCCAATTCACATGGCACAGACAGACGCCGACCAACAGAAACAGATCATTGGTTGGGATTCGCCAGTTGAACATGGTCGGGTCGTAAATTGTCTGAGAAGGGTAACCAATCATTTCCCCCTAATTTTAGGGGTAATTAAAAGAGTCGTCCATCCAAAACTAAAATTCTGCCATCATTCACATGTTGTTCCAAACCTAAAGGTGTCACATAGTCTCCTATCCTCACAAAGGCTGCATGTATTTGACCAAAATACAGTACAAACAGTAATATTGTGAAATATTATTACAATTTAAAATTAATCTATTTAAAAATGTAATTTATTCCTGTGATGGTAAAGTTTCAGCATCATTCTTCCAGTCTTCAGTGTCACCTGATCCTCCAGAAATCATTCTAATATTATTATCAATGTTGAAAACAGTAGGGATGCACTGATATGAACATTTTGGTCGATATCGATAATTCTTTATATTTGAAAGCCGATAACCGATGTATTCGCTGATAAATCTACATCAGCTTTCAATTTAAGGAAATAATCGGTTAATTAACGGCTTTAATCGGTCAAATGTTTTATCAGCCCAATAACATTAAAAATTAACATATTGCTACCGATATGGTGAGCAATATATCGTGCATCCCTGGAAAACAGTTGTGCTGCTTAATATATTTGAGGAAACCATGATACAGAATAGAATATTCTGGTAAGAATATATAATATAAGAATAGAAAGTTCAAGAGAACAGCATTTTTTAAATAGAAATGTTGCAACATTATTAATGTCTTTACTATCACTTAAACAATTTAATGTATACTGTAGTTTATGCTGAAGAATACATTTCTTATACGAAAATAAAAATCCCACTGACCCAAAACTTTTGAACAGTAGTGTATAAAGTAGTATTTTTGGTACTTCTACTTATAATTTGTCATTTTAGAGCTCAACAACCCAAATCCCCTTAATTCATACTTTAGAACAACATGAGGGTGAGTAAATGGCAGAATTTTAGTCAAAAAAATTCCTTTAATGGTTTACATTATGGTTACAGTTGTCGTGTTTAGGGAATGAGTATTCATTTGACAAAAATATTGCTTCAGGACCACCAAAAGAAACCACAGCTAGCTCCATTATTAGTATGGGAATATCAACCAAGGTTAATATCACAGTTCATTTTCTTTTCAACATTTACAAGCCACAAGAAAAGGTGTTTATTTGCGATAGATATGTTACAATCTAAAAGTCTACACGGGTGCATCTTACCTCCTCCCATTGGTGGATGTATCTAATGAGTCTGGACAATCTCAGTAGCCGAAGCAGACTGAGTATTTTAGTGAAACGCACAATCCTCAACGCTCGTGCCGTCTTGTAGAAGTCCGAGTCGATTCGGGTCTCCACAATGAGGAAGATGTAATCCACAGGGATGGAAGAGATGAAATCCACAGCGAACCAGCTCCGAAGGTACTTCACCTTGATCTGCTGAGGGTCCAGGATGATTTCCGTGCTGTCTTCCTTGACGATCCCGGTGCGGAAGTTCAGCACCAAGTCAACCAGGAAGAATGTGTCAGAGACCACGTTAAAGACTATCCAGGCGGGGGTGTGTTCATCTTTAAAGAAGGTGATGCCTACGGGGATGATGATCAAGTTGCCCACCATCAAGAGGAGCATGATCAGGTCCCAGTAGAACCTAGAGGACATAAAATACATAAGTGTTTATTTAATGACTAGGAACAGTCTAAAATTACCTTTGGAGCCATTACCGATTAAAAGCGATTATAAATTACAAATATAGCTGCGAACATCAATTGTTGGGGTTCAAGCGGATTGAGGACTTTAACACATGCGTAAAAAGATGTTATGTTTTATTTAGCAAGCCTGTAACCATCTCAATCATAGATGGAAATGGCCATTTACAGCCTATACCGGAAATTTACCATATATGGATTTAAAGAAGTTTAACAGTTAACAGGAATTCATTGGCCGACATGTTTGAGATACGTCAATGTACGCATATGCAGCTCGGACAAAGACACGGCGTGTCAATTTTCAAGTCAATCGGACTAGCGGTGAAGTAGTTATAGCCGTTTTACTGTTTTTTCCAGTTATAGCGCCACCAATTGGCCAGTCGCAGCGTCCTTTTCAACACGACCACAGAATGAGCTCTTACATAGGTGCACCGAGTTCGGTTAAAATATTTAATTCTGTTCACGAGTAATAGCCATTTTAGTAAAAGCGGCTCCTCCCACTTCGAACGTTTTGGCTACGCGCTTGCACCCCTAATTAAATGTCTTTATTTTTTTTTATTCTCTTTAATATACAGACAGACATGCACAGACACACTTAAGACCAACTAGCAAGCTTAGACAGAACTGGAAAGCATGTAGCTCTGTAGTTTAACTGATGCGCCAGGGAATAATTGATGAGATGCATGCCTTGAAAGCACTGTTAGTGGCTTTGGCTAAATGCATCTGCCAAATGCATAGATGTAATCGTCTGCCATCATTTCCTCAAAATAAGTATTATGATGTTAGCAATCACAAACACTAATCTAAAAACCGTCCTCAGGATTCCTTGAGAACGCTTCATGAGCACACGCTCATGACTGACTGACGCTGGAAATGGCTGGCTGTCTGGTTGGGCTATTACTTCTCATATATGGATGAGTTCCCTGTTTGGTAATTGGATGTGTCGTACGTATGTAAATGAAAAGTGCCTGGAAGACATCCAGGAGACCTCCTCTGGCAAGACCGCCATTTCAGCAATAAAAGATCTGCTGGGTGAAACATTTACACAAAAATAAGCCACCATGATTGCTAAACGCAGCATAATTACCCCATTGGCCTTTACATGCCAAAATTTGTCTTTTTTGGGGTTGCCTCTAATATTTCATGCTATTTTACAGTATTTGCCTGCCTCTTTTCCCCCTGTGCTAATATTCTTTTACATCATTTGATATACACCACAAACTGAAGTCGTTGATTAGCCTTCTTCATTTATAGCGTGGTAGAAAGCTATATAGTTGGTTAATAAATTCCAGTCCTTTGCTGCGGAGTTGTAATTAAGCAGGAATCGATCACACAGAGGGTTGGTAAACCATCCAGCTCGGTATAGATTGCAATGAGAGAACAAGGCTCTCAGCGTTTCAGAGTTGTCCAGTGGGATTAGGTGTTGTTTGACACCGCAGACAAGAAAAAAAACATTCGGTTCGATTTTAGACTTGGCCCTTATATTTGTGTATAAATAGGTCACAATGTTTTCTTCAGTGACAAATTGCTTGCGAAAAGCAGAACAACCACGATCTCACACAGTATCAGATCATGACTGAAGGTTATTATCAGCAATCACATTAATGTAAATAACCATAAACGCATAAAAAAGCTATGTTTTGTTTCACGGATAGTTATGTGTCTGTTCAAGAAAAAAGAAAAAAAAGAAAAAAAGGTGATTTTAGTCCAGCAATCCATATGGTAAAAGTATATAAAATCAAAATTTTCTCTCTCAAAGTTATGATAAAAATGTTCACCCAGTAATGTTAATTGAATGTTTGTTCAATGTTATGTGGTCTCAAATAGCGTTAGCACAAACATGTTATTTATACATCGTTCAGGAAACATTTTAGTACTTACATTCAAAAGTAATGTTCCCATCATTTTTGCTAAATTATAAAATGGAATGTTTCCTTAACATTTGCATAACCAATATTTTTTTACATTTAAAAACTGAATGTTTTGAACGTTCAGGGAACATTTACACAAAGTTTTCATAACATTAGCAAAATGTTCTTAGAAAATACTTTTATTAGCTGGGTTCTTGTACAAAACATATATGTAAAAAAAAGATATGCTCATCATGCACTACACCGATTTGTCCAATTAAATTCTCCCAATGACAATGGCCCTACACTGTAAAAATGATATGATCAAGTTATGGCAACATATGTTTTTGATGTTAAACATACAAAAACAAGCAATTTTCTACTTTTTTTAACAAGTTAAACAAGATTCAACTAATTTAAGTCAGTATAAATGTAATTTAAGTTGAAATTACTTAAACATCCAAGTTGATTGTAAAAAAAAAAAGTGGCTGCCTTCAATTAAGTGCAGTATAAAACCACATTCAATTGACCAGCAAATAGCCTAGAAAAAAAGCCTTATATATCCCACTCAAATGTGCTATTTTAATATGAAACACTGTGTATCCTCAACAGCAACAAAAACTGATTTGCTTGTAAATATATTTCACGGAGTTTTAAAATATCAGACGGCACTTAGAATGGAACAAATGAAGTATCTGAAAAAAATTAAGCTAATATTATATGCTGCTTCTCTGGCAAGATAATACTATAATCACATGTATGTTAAATACCTACATTTAAGTGTAATCTAAAATCTGGGTTTAATCAAATGGAAAAATACTACTTCTGCACTTCAGCGTTGCATGGCTCTATTTTACATTGCTTGAAATGAGCTTTGGGGGAGATTAAACAAGAACAAACCATCTATAGGAAGTGTCACTAAATCTGCCAGATTATTCTCAGACAGTTTTCAGATTATAAAGGATTTGCCATTGACATTTAGCCTTGGACAGATGCTCCAGTGGTCAAAGCAGTCAGTAGGCACAAAGAATAAGTAATACAGCAACATGTGCTGAACGGTGTACCATACACATGAAAGAACTAAATGTGATGTACCAATGCCGTGACAAGTTTTAAAATTATATAAATGTAGTGGTTCAATTTAACAAAACATACATTTATATAAAATAAAATAAATGTTACAGATGTGGAAGGAAGAAGTGCGGCGAGGACCGAATTACAGCGGTGTAATGACTAAGTCCTAAACGAAGTCTAGTACTGGTTGCTAATACAGCGGATTAAGTTTGGACGTGTGCCCGTGCTGCCTCACATAAAACAAAACAGAGTTCAGTAATGTTATTATTATCTAGTCAGTTTATTTTCCTCCATAAATCATACAGTGGCAATATCTTAACTCATAATACATAACCAAAACAACAAACCCTATTGCTCACTACAGAGGTAAGACACACAGCACAGTCGAAAACTGTTTGCTTCCTTAATCAGCAACACCTGTGTCTTGGTTTCCTCCAAGTTAAATGATCTACCCGGGCTGACCCAAGATCAGCTGAGCCACAAAGCACATACAGCCCCCTAGTGGCACAGGACAAAATTACATCAAATAATACAAAATGAATATGGCTCATACACTCCAGCCCCTAATTGCGTCTGCCAGAGCAATTACACCAAATTCAAAAGAGCCATAAATACCAAAAATATAGCCCATATGAAATGGGAACCAATTACTCTTTAGCTTCATTAAGCAAGCATATTTTAGTTATGGGTCGTTCAATGATGTTTGTCTTGGTCTTCAAACGAACCACACGTACCAGACCTCTCTTATCAGGGAAGGTTTCCAGGACTCTTCCTAGCATCCATGACCCACGTGGTGCTGTGGAGTCCGCAACCATGACCAGGTCTCCAGGAACAAAACTCCTCTTCTCCTGGTTCCATTTTTGACGCTCCTGTAAAAGTGGTAAGTACTCGCGGATCCACCTCTTCCAAAAGAGATCCGAAATGTACTGGGTCTGTTTCCACCTTCTCCTTACGTAAACATCCCCTTTGTCGAACAGTCCTGGTGGGAGAACTGGTTTTCCTTTGAGCAGTAGCAGATGGTTTGGCGTCAACGCCTCAAGATCGTTAGGATCCTCTGACAGTCTTGTGATGGGGCGATCGTTAAGCATAGCTTCAGCCTCACAGAGCACGGTATGGAACCCTTCATCATCCAAGGTTTGTTGACGGAGCACAGAGCACAAGATCTTCCTGATCATCCGTATCATGCGCTCCCATGCGCCACCGTGATGTGACCCAGCTGGAGGGTTAAAGCTCCACTTGATTCCCTTTTTGGACAAGGCTCTTTCAATGCGGTCATGATTCAAAGAGGCTAAGGCTTCTCGCAACTCCCTTTCTGCACCCACAAAGTTGGTGCCATTGTCAGATCTCAAGTGCGAGACTTGTCCTCTTCGACAGATGAACCTTCGCAACGCATTGATGCACGAGTCTGTGTCAAGAGAATAGGCCACTTCCAGGTGCACGGCCCTGCTTGTCATGCAAGTGAATACTACTCCATATCTTTTCACGATGCTACGTCCTCTTTTTATGTCAACTGGCCCAAAATAATCTACGCCAACGTTAGTGAACGGTGGTAGATCAGGAACCACTCTCTCTTCTGGCAGGTCTGCCATTTTTTGCTCACCAGGTTTTCCACTATGGAGCTTGCAAATGAGGCATCTTGATATGATCTTCCTCACTGCAGTAGGTCCACTTGTGATCCAGTATTTTCTCCTTGTAGCTGAAAGAACGTGATTTCTACCTCCATGTCCAAGCTGTAAATGGACATGACGGAGGATAAGATCGGAGATATGTTGGTCCTTTGACAAGATGACGGGGTGTTTAATGTCCTCAGGGATTGCTGCCTTTTTTAGCCGTCCCCCAACACGTAGAAGTCCTCCTTCTAGAAAAGGATCCAATTTGAGGAGCCTGCTACTTCTCGGCACTTGTGGCTTGCCAGAGGTTAGTGCAGCAAATTCAGTGGGGAATCTCTCTTGCTGGCAAAAAGCAATTATGGAGGTCTCAGCCTCCAAGAGATCTTCCAGCATCACCTTCTGATTCCCAAGCGATGTTGAGAAAGCTTGCATCTCCTTTTGCACATCCAACCTGGCTGCTCCAATAGCACTGGTGTTTGCACGCTCCAACTCTTTTCTTTTTTCTTTCAGTTTAAGCAGAGTTCCTTTCAGCTTAATGAGCCACGCAACTGCAACTTTCAATCTTTGCCAATCAGAGAAATGGGTCATCAGTTGCGATGTGGCGTTGGTGTCAACAAGTATCGCATTGACGGTCAGACTTCTTTTTACTTCTGGGTCGTCAGCAGTGACACTTGTATCCACAGGAAATGTTGGCCACGTTTCTTCAGGTTCCCGTAAGAATTTCGGGCCTTCTATCCATCTTTGCTTCACAAGATCTTCTGCCTTCAATCCACGTGAAGCATCGTCAGCAGGGTTCAGGGATGTGGGAACGTATCTCCACTGCTCAATTTCCGAGTTGACCCTGATGGTGGTTACCCTATTTGCTACAAAGGTTTGAAATCTTCGGTCCTCATTCTTTATGTACTTAAGAACGGATGTACTGTCAGTCCAAAAGCAAGTCTTCTTTAGTGGAAGCTGGAGTTCCGATTGAAGCATCTTGTCCACTCGTACTGCAACAACGGCAGCGGTGAGCTCTAAACGGGGAATGGTGACAGTCTTCAGGGGGGCCACTCGGGCTTTGCCAAATAAGAAAGTAACATGAACCCTCTCATCCATGTTCTGCATCCTCAAGTAAGTAGCCGTACCATAGCCGTTTTCGCTCGCGTCGGCGAAGTGATGCAATTGGGCGCTGACAATCCTCCCAAATCCTGCAGGCTTCATACATCTGTCGATCTTGAAATATGCCACCTTCTCCAGATCTGTCAGCCATTTGTTCCACTTCTGCTGAAAAGCTGGAGGTATTGGATCGTCCCAATCACACTTCGTCCTGCATAACCCCTGCAACAGCAGCTTGGCCGGGAGTACTAGAGGTGCCAGGAACCCCAATGGATCGTAGACAGAACTGATGATGGATAGCATGCCTCGCTTGGTTGCCGGCTTCTCTTTGACCTTCAGCTTGAATTTGAAAGTGTCCGTCTCGATACACCACTGTAAACCCAAAGCTCTGTCCAATGGCAGCTTATCCCTGTCCAGATCAAGCTCATGCAGGTTCTTGGACTTGAGATCCTCTGGGAGGCTTTGAAGCACTTCTCGACTAGTACTAATCCATTGAGTGAGGGTAAACCCTCCTCTGCCGCAAATGGTTATAAGGTTCTTAACCATGGTGACTGCATCCTCTTCAGAGGGCAGACTCTTCAGTAGGTCATCCATATAGAAGTTTCTGTTGACCGTTTCAATCACTTCTGTTGGAAAGTTGGCCTGATTGTCTTCAGCGGTTTTTCTAAGAGCAAGGCAGGCAACACTGGGTGATGAAACCGCTCCAAATAAATGGACAGTCATGCGATGCTCTACAAGACCTTGCTCCAGGTTACCTTGAGGCCACCATAGGAATCTTAAAAAGTCCCGATGTTTCTCTGCCACCTTAACCTGGTGGAACATAGCCTTTATGTCCGCCATTACGGCCACTTGTTCCTGTCTGAACCTCATAAGAACTCCAACCAACGAGCTGGTGAGGTTCGGTCCTTGCAAGAGCTGACTGTTGAGCGAGATCCCCTTGTACTCTGCTCCACAGTCAAACACTACTCGTAGCTTTCTTTTCCGTGGATGGTACACGCCATGGTGCGGGATATACCACACCTTCCCTGTTGGTGTTTCCAACTGATGCTGCGGCACTTCTTCGGCATAGCCATTGCTAATAACATCAGCAAGAAAGTTGTTGTACTCTTCATGAAAGCTTGCGTCTTTCTGAAGTCTCCTTTTTAGACCACGAACACGTTGCATGGCAACACCGAGGTTGTTCGGCATCGAAACATCTTTCCCTTTGAAAGGCATTTGAAACGTGTAATGTCCGTTTTTAAGCTGAGCAGAGCTTTCCATTATCTCCACAAACTTCTTTTCTTCCCTTGACATTTCTTCCTGTTCTGCAGAAGCTTGCTCATTGAAGTCATAATTGTACTGGCTGGTTAACAGTTCTTCAATCCTGTCAATGGCAATTCTGTTGGCATAAACTAAAGGGTGGTCACTCCCACAGTCGCTACTTCCCCGTAACGGACCATTTATTACCCATCCCAGTAGGGTTCTGATCGCGTAGGGTCCTTCACCTTCACAACTGTTAATCACCTCCCAAGGCTCCATCAACTTGGAGGCGTTTGTGCCAATTAATAGGTCAACATCAGCATTTATATGGGGAATCTTTACATCCTCTAAATAAGGCCATTTTCTCAGCTCCCTTTCGCTGATTATGTTGGCTGTAGAGACAGGCATCTCTTTCTGGGTACACACTTTGGAAAGTGGATAAAAGCACTCACCAGAAACTCCTGAAATTTCCAGACCATCAACAATGGAGCTTTCTACTGCGTTATTATGGCCCAAGGTGCGGATATGAATCTTGCATTTGCGTCCTTCCATGTTCAACTTGTCAATGAGCTTCCTGGTACAGAAAGTTCCTGTACTCCCTGGGTCCAGAAAAGCATAGGTTTCAATAACCTTGTTTCCCTTTAAGCACTTCACCTTAACAGGCAAAATGGGAAGAATTCCATTGCAGTGGCCAGCCCCTGTAAGACAACAAGCGGAGGATGTTGTACAGCTGTCAGAAGTATTTGACTGCTCAGTAAATTTCTGCTCACCATCCTTCTGATCCTTTTGAATAACCCTTTCCTTCTCTCCTATGTGCAAAACACTGGGGTGCATTCGGTTGCACTTGTTGCAAATGATGCGCCTGTCGCAATTCTTACTCAAGTGTCCTGTGCACAAGCAACTGAAACACAGACCTTTCTCCTTTAGATAGTCCAGTTTCTCCCTGTGTGTCTTTTTTCCCAGTTTAAAACATTGTTCCAAAACATGATTACCAGCAGCACAATACAGGCAGGAAATAGAATCAGTCTTGGTAAAGGATGTCACTTTATTCTGAGTCTTTTCCTTCTTGTTACTATCTGGTTTGCTGTATCCATCCTCAATGACCACCTGTGTTGCAAAGCTATTTCTTCCCAACTGAGGTTTCACCTGTGACCTGTTTCCCTTTGTAGCTACTTTGATAACAGGTGAAGTGTCCTGTATGTCACCAAAGACTGGATCTGAAATGATTCTGACCTGGCGCTCGATGTACTCCACAATGTCTGAGAATCGTGCTCTTCGACCAGTTTTTTGCAGTATCTCACATGCCCTTGCTCTCCACTTGTCTCTGAGTTTATACGGAAGCTTCTGACTCAGAATCTTTATGTTTGCTGGCATGTTAAGTTCCTCCAAGTACTGAAGATCATCCATAGCGTTGGAACACTCACGGAGGAAGAGTCCATAAGCTTTGAGCGATTTGGGGTCCTCAGCTTTGATACTTGGCCATCCTGTGACCTTCTCCATGTAGGCCTCTGTTATCTTAAACTCATTTCCAAAGTGCTCCTTGAGCAATTTTTTGGCAACATCAAATCCTTTATCTGCAGTCATATGAAGGCAGCTGCGCACAATATCCCTTGGCTGCCCCCTAGTGAATTGCTCCAGATAGTACAAACAGTCTCCTTTACAGCTGGTCTTTGCTTCCACGCAGTGTTCAAACGCCTTCATAAATGTGTTGAACCTTAGAGGATCTCCATCATAAATTGGAATTTCTCGGCGCGGCAGCAGTTGTAAAGTTTGCATTTTAACAAGGAGAGCTGTTATGTCATTCTGTTGTTGCAGCAAATTGTAGAGACCTGCTGTCTGATGTTGGTCTTGCAGGGGTTGAAACACTTGTTGGCCTAAAGTGGGTTGAAAGCTTTGACTGAAGGTTGTCTTTGATTGTAACTGAGGGGGTTGAAAGCCTTGAATGACAGTTGGCTTTGGCAAGATAGTTGGCGTGGCTATTGGTGAAGCATTGCTTTGTAGTGGTAGAGATGCATGTCGCTGTGAGGGCAGAGGCACAAATATTGAGGCCTGTGGATTGAGAGAGGTGGGTGGGAGCTTAGATCTAGCCCCTTTCCTGATATAGGAAGCCATTCCATCAGATTGCCTTGAATGGACGCTGCTACCGACCTGTAGCACTGCTAGCTTAGCAGAAGTAGCAGCTATCTCAGTGTCCAGCTCAAGCTGCTCCTTCTTTCTCCTTAAGATGAGCTCCTGCTCCTCCAATGCATGCTTGTCCTTTAAGGCAGCAGCTCGAGCCAAGAGCGCGGCCTGTTCCGCCCTTGCCCTGCGTCTGGCTGAAGAAGTGGAGGATCTGCTACTGGAGGATCCACTACTTGAGCCACGGTGCCTTGACTGCACGTTTGAAATGCTGTCTTGAGGTTGAATCTGATCCTCCTCTTCCTCATTCTTTCCACCAGCAGTTCTTATTCCATTGCTGGCATCAACCTCATTTCCATTTTCAGCATTGACATCAACAGTTTGAGTCTCAATTTGAACCGGCAAATCATCATGATCATCATCCACTTTGGCAACTGAACAAGCTTTAGTGTCATACAACCACCGACCCGTACCCACAAAAAACTCATTGAAACTCAACATTTTAGCTTGGTACCATATTTCATGTTTGTTTGCTTCATCAGCAGGCAATAAACCCAATAAAGATGTATGTACATGCTGTATTTCATCACACAACTTATTGAACGTGTTAAATTCATTTTCAACCTCACTTACATGCTCTTTATCACCCATCAATTTAGCAATAGATTTTTTTACGTTTGACAGTTTACTAAATTTAGACTTTCTTTCCTTTTCTAAAGTGCTTATTTTTTCCAACAAAGCTTTGGGTGTTAATTTAACCACACGTTTTTCAGTTACAGATTTTGCCCTTACACCCACACAAAGTTCAGTCTCAAGGCCAAGCTGGCCTTTTTCCTTTTCGGCCATAATGCCCACACAAAGTGAATTGGCTTATTAAACAAGAAGCCCGCAAAATAATTTTGTGTTGCGCAACAACTCGTCAGTTATTTTAGACGGTTGCGAGTTGCTACCAATACATTGGTTTTACACGAATGTGTGCACACAAATTACCATGGCCATTCATAATATCAGCGCTGATCACCACGTACCCCAATAGAGCGTTGGCCGGCTTGATGAATGATGTCCCAATGTGATGATGCTGGTATTCCGGTGACCCTTTAACTCACTTCGATGCAGCTCATTTCAGCGATCGGCAACTCCAAACATTTGCCCACCTCACATCCGTGGTTTCCAAACGAACACCGTTAAATCCACAATATAACAGGTCCGCGTCCTCACGATCAGCGATAATCCAAATTGAAGCAGTTTTCGACCTAAATGTAATGACTAAGTCCTAAACGAAGTCTAGTACTGGTTGCTAATACAGCGGATTAAGTTTGGACGTGTGCCCGTGCTGCCTCACATAAAACAAAACAGAGTTCAGTAATGTTATTATTATCTAGTCAGTTTATTTTCCTCCATAAATCATACAGTGGCAATATCTTAACTCATAATACATAACCAAAACAACAAACCCTATTGCTCACTACAGAGGTAAGACACACAGCACAGTCGAAAACTGTTTGCTTCCTTAATCAGCAACACCTGTGTCTTGGTTTCCTCCAAGTTAAATGATCTACCCGGGCTGACCCAAGATCAGCTGAGCCACAAAGCACATACAGCCCCCTAGTGGCACAGGACAAAATTACATCAAATAATACAAAATGAATATGGCTCATACAAGCGGTTTTATTTAAACAAACAAAATGGAAATCATCCAAACCAGGCAAAAGTCCAAACAAGAGACACAAATTTAGACAAGGTAGAAGACAAACACAACAGCTTTTCAACAGGGAGGTAAAGACTACGGCTGCGTCCAAAATCACATAAAATCAGTAACTTATTTTGAACAAGTAATTCACGACCACTAATAAAGTATGTTCTATATAGTATGAATGTGTGTAGTATGAATGTAATCTGGACTCACTACATTCGCCATGTTGTCATTATCATGTGACCTACCAGCATCTGTTGTGTCACTTCACTGCTATTCATAAATCCTCTCCGGTGGCCTCATGGGATAGTAAAGCGTCCATCGTAGGCAAACTTTAGTATCTCGCCGGAAGAAGAAGGTCATCCGGTTACTTTTCGCCTACTCTTTTATGAATACCGTGAATTCAAACATACTTCTTTTGCCACATATTGTTTTTCGCCAACTATATTGTAGGGAAGTATGCGATTTCAGATGCCGACTTCGACTGACAACAGACTTCTGAAACACAGGGGTATATATACAAAGGATAACAAGAGGCTAACTAGGAACAGGTGAGGGCAATCAATCACTATGAAAATAAACAAGAGTAACCATGAAGATAAACAAGGCAGCAATGCAAACAAAAGCAAACAGAAACTAAACACAGGAAATAGGAACAGATAATACACTTTAACATAAGAGTCCTTGAACACAAAACAAAAGAGGACATAACACTTATATAAAATTAATACAAATTTAGAAACTATTCAAAACATAAAATATGAATACAAAACTAGTTTTCAATAAGAAACTATGCTGTATTTAAGACCACTTCACGTAATTCTACACAGTCCCCAGAGCTTGTGCGTTTGTTAATTAAATATTTTAATAAATAATATATTTCTCCACGTTTAAACCAGATTTTTTTCCACAAAATAAGCACGGAAATTGGAAGGAAAAACAACACAACAAACAGATTCTGCCTGGGCCTACCAATTAGTTGGTAATCTCTTCATTTCATATCACATCACATCACATCACAGTATTTTCTTGGTCCACTTAATCTCAGGATTATATTATATCCTGTAAGCTTCCATCATGTGTATATTAACCTTTGCACTGCCTATATGCAACAAGAATATGCAGTTGTCACTTGTCACATTGTGAATATCCAACTTTAGTATCGCTGTAACCACATTATAGACATTATTCTCTTGTCAATTCCCATGTGTGAACAAGTGATATACCGTATCAAATAATAACATAAACAACCAACACATGAGACAGTCTTCAATGTCATTTTGCAAGCAATGTGAATCTCTGATTGTCATAATAGGCCTAAACTGTCAAAATTGATAAACTGTGGGTATGATCTTGAAAAATACCTGCTTGGAAAGGTGGAGATAGTTCAGCGAAAAGGTCTAGCATTGTTTCATTGTTTGTCTGACAATAAGCTTTGATTCCCCTTCATTCTGAAGTCGTATGGATCTCTAACAACCCTATTTAGGCTAAAAATCAACTAACAGATGAGAGTCACTGTTAAATGACAGCAGTGGGAACACATTTCATCCAAACAAAAGCCTTTGCAATAATCAGCTTTCTGTTACAATCTGCCAAAAATACACTCTCCATTCTCCTTCTCTCTATCTGTTGCTGCTTAGCATATTATGAGTCCTAATTGTCTTTCCCAATCCCCATCCCTCCAATTGTGATGATCTCTCTGTGGAATCTGTGTCAACTCTACTCACCAGATCTAGCCATCATCCCGAACGCTCTGCACCAGAGCTCAACCAGTCGCTCTGGCCGCTGGAGTTCCCTGCAGAAAGCTAATGTGTTGGGTACATAATAATAGGTTTATGCAAGCCATGATTCACTTGGGTGGCTGTCATGCAGCCGTCATGCAAAAGAGTCAAATGAATACAGATAGCCTAAAGGGTGCATCTTCAACTATGGCCACTTTTGGCCTTGTGAAAGTGAACTCAACCCAGACCAACAACACACTCACTTTAGTTCTGTCATGGCAACTCTCTGAGTGTATTGGCATGGTAATGGATATGACAATGTTGAGATGTTTGGTCTTGGCGGACTAGATATTTTTACACTGCTGCTGTCGATTATTGCTGCTGCTGCAGAGCAACAGGACTTGCAGCGGTAAATACACACACAGATATGCTGGTGTACAATGTAGCGTACATGAATTACCTGTAGCAGATCTATACAGGTGGAGCTGGGGAGGTGGAGGGTTTCTGAAAGTGCTCTGCAACTGCTACAGCAAATGCTGACTAAGTATTTGAAAGTTGAGGAGAGAGCTCATTGGCTACCAGTGTTGTGTGTAACGCGTTACGTAGTTCCTTTTTCAATTCGGCGCAACGGTACTTTTCCCAGGGACAGATTTGACAGCGACACTGCTTGCGCAATAGTCACAAGCTCCACACGGTACGTGACAGAGGCTGGTAGCAGAGCAATCATGGCAAGCGAGAAGCAGCCAACGCTAACTTTTGTGGGATGGAGGTGTTCCCACTATCATTCAGATGTGAAAGAGAGCTCACTTCAGTACTTGCGCGCTGTATAGTTGGCTATGTATATGGCAGCGCGCTTCGGGTGTGCGCACAAAAAAAAACGTACTACCGCATCGTCAATATTATTCAGACCTATCCATATGTCTGCTCTTCTCTTTCTCCCAGATGTTTAAATTTTTCATACAGTTTTTCATACAGTTTTATGAGACATGCATCAAGCGCATGCCAACTCTAGTCACGCCGGCTAGAGCAGCGCGTTACCACTCAAATCTGCTGAATCTCTGACTCAAACTGGATCTCTTCCCAAATCATGCCTAACTGAAATGTCAATAGATTTTCGTTATAGTTTTTGTCATTCAAAATGACAAATCTAGTCAAAATTTTGTTTTTATTCAGTTATCGTCTCGTTTTCGTCTGTGAAAAAATGTCGTTGACGAAAATAGTGACGAAATTGCTCACTGCTAGGCATATGCCTATCCTTTAACGGGCATTTCTTCATAAATGCATTATGCATCCCTTGATAAGAGTGAGTCGTGTGTCTGAAAACTAAGCTTACGTTTTCTATATCATTTTGTCCTAGGCTATCAAGATGCGATTCGCACCAGTGTCGCATATTTAGGAACAGATATTGGGTTCTGCCCAAATTCAAGCAACATAAAAGTAACGTAAAAGTAACGAGTAACGTAAAAAGTTACTTTACATAGAGGGTAACTAAGTAAAGTAACGGATTACTCTTTTTAAGAAGAATAACGAGCAAACTACTTTTTAAAAGTAACTTGCCCAACACTATTGGCTACTGATACAGCAGGAACCAATCAGCTGTGCCCTATAGAGAATGATGTGATTGGTAGCAGACTGAGTTAAGGACCTATGAACCTGAGCCATTTAGAGTTTCATGACAACTTTGTATTGATGAAAGAAACGGGCCCCTTTGCTGTATTTTAAAATGATCAAACCTATAATTCACAAACTCCCAAATGTCTTTATCACTGAGACACAATATCATGAACAAATCAAATAAGTTTTCATAATAAATGTTAACATTATATGGCTATTGGTCTAAATGAGGAAGATATTTTGAAGAATTTTGGCAACCAAACAGATGATTTCCATAGGATTTTCCCCCTATATGGAAGTCAATGGGGTCCAGCAACTGTTTGGTTACCCACATTCTTCAAAATATCTTTTGTGTTCAATAGAAGAAAGAAATTCATACAGGTTTGGAACATCTTGAGGGTGAGTATAGAGGGTGAATTTTTATTTAAAAAATATTATAGAATACAAATTATTTTTTTATTGTTCATTGCATTTAATTTTATAGCCAATTAAAGGCAAGAGATACAAAAATATAAAACCTGACAATTGGACAAAGATCAGAAGAAATGTGTTTTACATATGACATTTCTGTCCTTGAAATAGTTATTGAAATAGTTGTAAGAAATGTGTTGTTTATATTATATATATTATAATATAAATATATGAGCTTTAAAAAAATCAACCTCTGGGACACATGAGTGCACATTGTTGAAGAAACACACATGAATGGCTTAAGCACAGAAATCCACATCTATTGCATTAATATATTCAGTGCATAATTTTTTTTAAAGTGTTTGCTCTGTTAGTTCTCTTTTCGTGACGGAGGACATTTGTTATCTTGTGAGAGAGCAGTGCTTTCATTCTCCAATGAAGCTAATGGAGAAATGATGTGATGCACCATATTGTTCAACAGAAAATTATATTTCCTACGCTTTCCAAATTCACTGCAGAACAGAGATGCTAAGTGGCGATTCATTAAAAAAGCACGTCTCTTTGCTTCCTTTATTCCAGAAACCCTTGAACGCTGACGCTAACCTTCCACCCCCTCTCGACAGCCTCCCGCTACATTCTGACACTCTTCTCGGTTTCTGCATCAACCAGGTGATGCAATCAGCAAATGCAACTCCCTGCATCGCCCGTCCCCTTCCCAAACAGTGCCGAGGGGAGGAAGGTCAGAGAGCACGAGGACAGAGGGATGTAGCAAGTGCAAGAGGAAGGAGACAAGGGCAAATGTGAAGATGACACCTGGAAATGCCAAACGACTAAGGACGTTGCCTCTTGTCGGGACAGGTGATTCTTTAATCACCTGCTGCTGTGTTTTTTTGGAACACAACAGGTCTCGCTGAAATAACATTTCTCTTCAAAATACGTTTTTTTAATGGCATTTATGGTTTCATGAAGAGCCTCCGACATCCATGGAACCTCACCATTCCACAAAGGGTTCTTTATAAAGAAAAGGTTCTTCAGATTATTAAAACTTTCTTCACACTAAGAAAAGAGTGAGTCTTTTAAGAATAGAAAATGGTTTATATGGCGTAGCTACAAAAAAACAACAACTATATTTTCAAGAGTTTTCAGTCAGATGACGTGTATTTTGGATGGTTTTTCAAGTATGAATGCCACTGGAGTTAAAGAGAAACACTCTAGGAAAAATCCATAAAAATAGATCCCAATGTACTGTGTTAATAAGGAATTTTCTGTATTGATTTTTCACAGGTGTTTGTTTTACTCATATTCTGAATTACGCATTGCATTGTGATGTGTTTTAGGGTTAAAGGAATAAAAAATAAAAAAATGAACAGAATGAAAATTCTGTTATCATTTACTCACCCTCATGTTTTTCCAAACCCTTTATATAAATGTAATGCTTATATGGAACAGAAAGGAAGATTGTTTTTTTGTCCATGCAAAGTCAATGGGGGCCAAACAAATAAAAAAAATTTGTTTAGACTTTCATTGTATGAACAAAAGCAGTCTCTTGTGAAGAAGAAGTCATACAGGTTTGGAACGACATTAAATGATGACAGAATTTTCATGTCTGATGAAGCTGTTGCTTTAAAATCGACCTTTTGAAACGAAAACTCTGTTTTCAAATGTATCCGGATTAATGTAGACGTAGCCAAAATCCAACTTTGCATCACATACATCTTTCCTTTCTACTGATATCCAAAACAATGGCAATATCTCATTAGGAGCACACAACTGCTCGGCTTTACGAAGGCCATGTGGTCAGCTACCTGACTGTTAGTATACTGCCCCCTCCAACTAAGACCGTTCTGCCACACCGACCAGAGTGCCATTAAATAAATTGTGTTGTCGTAATCCTCTCTGATGTTTGCTCCCAATAATGCCTGTCGTCATGTTAACCCATTTTGATCACCCTATTTCCCGGCCTGTGCAGAACGGACATCTCTGTTTGAGTGAAAAACAGCAGTGTTGCATTAGAAAAACACACATCTAAATATGATTGTGTGACTTATTTTAATGCAGTAAAGTGAGAGATTAGGGACAGCTAACTTCTGTGATTGGTGCAGTGAAAGTTTCACACAACGAGTGCCAAAACAATCACAAAAACTCAGGCACGGAGACAGGTGGCGTTGGTGACACCGTTTGCCCTTGCATTTTGTGTTCTGGCAATGTGGATGGTATCAATGTCATTCCAACAGGAAAGAGTGAATATGACCAAGTGAAGGCAGCAGCATGGGCCTGATTTTAATATCCTCAGCAAGCTCAAGGACACAGAAAGACGTTTTAGAAAACAAAACTATTATGAAATACATTAAAAGGAGATGTATTTAATCTGCTCAGACATGTGAGCAAAGCATAAAGCCACTTTAATTTTGGAGAGCTCCTTGCTAGGGGGCCTGATGACAGTGGGAACATTTGCACAGACAATAATTTGACAGTGGATTACCTGAAGTCACTGTATGGGTGAATGATCCAAAAGCCTGCAGTTTTGACCCGTTCTTGCTCGCGCTCCACTGCCTTCTCGCTCCCGAACATTCGAAGCGAGAACTTGTTGACTCCCGGTTGAAGCATCGCTCCAAACTGCCTGTGCATAAAGCCCGCCTGGTACAACCTCTCATCGTCCGGCAGTATCTGATCGATACCCTCCAACTTTACAAAAGTCGACTGTTCTTCAGAAGGCGCCTGCTGTGCCCCGTCGCCGCGACCGCCCTGCGCGCCCTGGCTCTCCCCAGGTCCGGTGTGCTCCAAGGGACCTTCATCCTCGGGGCTCGCATCCCCGATGAGGCGCCTCTGCTCCGCCAGATCCGCGTCTGAAGCATGCCGACTGGTGATGGAAGAGAGGCTGCCCCTGAACCTCCGGCAGTCCCCGTTCACGTTGGTTCTGAAGGGTCTCCCCACATCGGTCTCCGCGTCTCCGCTCTTGGCCTCGCTGACACCTTTAGAGCTCCCCGTGGAGGGAAGATGCTTCATCTTGACACTTTTCCTCCGAGTGTCCTTGTCGCTGTCTTCACCGTCTCGAGTCATAGCACCCTTGTATCCAAACTGATGTGGCAAGCTATAGAGTCGTTTGCGCATGGAAGAATGCATTGTGTTCGACCACCTTAACAGAACAAATGACAGTCGGTATCATCTGAGAAGAGACGGAGGCAGGAAAATAGGTCGTAAAAAATATGAATGCACATATATGCATCCCGCTGCATCTGTAATACTAGACACTGATCCCGAGAGCGCAGAATCAAAGCGCGCACACTGGATGCGGGAAGACGGACGGACGTGTCTGAACGGGAAACAATTTGACGCGCGTCTCAATGACAAATCATAGCACCCTCCTTTTCAAACTACTCTTGAAACAGCACTTACGAAGCCCCCGGCCATTGACACATCAGTAATCCAATGTGCAAAAGATGTCCAGTTCAGATGTGGTAACGTGCATGGGGATGGATAATCTATTACGTTGCCATAGAAGCGCAGACAGCAAATAAGCACGCACCACCGAAACAGACTGTTAGGGGTGTTGCAAAAAAAAAAAAAAAAAAAAAAAAAAAAAAAAATGGCATGACATTGCCTGTCTTCAGCAAATGATTTGCTGATGTTTTCGCCAAACAATAACATAGAAAAATCTGAATGGCAAAAGTAACGTTTTACGTCATTCAGTGTAATAGCCTACATCATGAAGCCTTATGGAAAAGAATGAGGTATTGTTAAATGCTAACAGTATTGTTTATGTCTCAACGAAGAAGTCCAAACAAAAAAGTATGTATTCGTTTTAAATAATTATTCATGCAATTACAGCTTTTTTCAAACGTCTCAGTATCGGACGTAAAGGGACATAACACATCACTTTATTGTATGTAGATTATTCACACAACACAACAATATGATAAAATTAACTTTAGTGTTAATTTAAAAATGTCTTCAGATCACCATCAAATTAAAATAGTTTTTAATTGAATATTGCAGTAGCCTATTTATTATAAAAATAAAAATGTATCCCTGTAGCCTATGCACGTAATTATTTTTTTAATTGACATGCCTTTGTTATCATTAATCGTAACAACTTCCTCTCCCTCTTGCAACATCTCTTCTCTGATGACGTGTTTACTGGCACGAGGGCGGGACAATCTGTCATTCACATAAGATCAACCAATAGCAAACCACAACCATCCAAGCAATTTCCACCTGAAACGATTGCGCCTGAAAAATTACTAACAGAAATTCCTCTAAAGGTCACTGAATCACTGCTTATTTATTATTCATATTCAGGTAGGCTACTTCGTTTGGTAGAGTTTTAAGAAGAAGATGTGATGAGACTGTATTGCCCTCATCAGGTTAGGTCATATAGGCAAGCAATTGCTGTCAAATCGATTAATCGCATCGAACATAAAAGCTTTTGTTTATATAATATGTGACACACATTTATTCTATAAACAAAAACTTGTTGTAATCGCATCTATGGTATGCGATTAATCGCGATTAATCGCGATTACTCGTTTTGACAGCAGTAATATAGGCCTATATGAAAATGAGGCAAAACATTTTTTTTTTTTTTTGCTAGCTGACAGCTTTCAGGTTTGGTGTAGCTGGTAATTAAAGTAAAGCTGCCTGAATAGTTGCTGTTTATACTAATAAAGAGGACAAAGCTATATGATATTCTTTGATGGGTCTTGTTTAGATGTATAGCCTGACACATCAGTGTAATAAAAAACAAAGAGGAGCATAATAAGGCCATCACAGCCACAACATCTACGAGTCAATACATATAATTATTCTTATGAGTAATACAATGATCTGATCTGACATATTCAAGCCATTGATTATGTTAAATATTATCCGCTATGGCATGTTTCATGTTTAAAAACGACAGCAGAAAGCCCTCGTTTCAAAACAGCTGTGCTTCAGCCAATGTCCTTGTTTTTAATGTGCAGTCCAGATACAACATAACATGTCAGATGGTGAAGTCAGGGCACCAAGTGATATGATGAAACTAGATACTGAGAGAATAATGGCACTATAATCTGTAAGCGCCTGGGCAAAGACAGCTTTCTGCAGAAAATGCATTGTGACAAACACGGCCTTTCCAGGAATCATCCATCCCTATGGCGGTGGAGAAACGGCTGGGAGATTACTCTGTTTGGATGTGACTTGTGTGTGTGTGTGTGTGTGTGAATACAACTCAGTCAGCTAATTTCCCCGTATAGATAATGTACAGGTCACATGTATTAGCTATAATGAGATTTTAAAAAGTGCCTCTCACATTTTAGTGTTGTATTTTATACACTGTAAAAAATATTGGTTTAACTTAAAAAAAAGTAAGTTACCTGGTAGCCTTAATATTTTGAGTTCCTAAATATATATATATAGTTTTAGTTCATGTAGGAGATTGGTTTAATCAATGGAAACACAAAATAGGTTATCTGAACCACATTCATTATCTAAGTTCTAATTTTTTTTTAGTGTAGTAATGTGCTAAATAAAAC
Source organism: Phoxinus phoxinus (assembly GCF_949152265.1). NCBI lineage: Eukaryota > Metazoa > Chordata > Actinopteri > Cypriniformes > Leuciscidae > Phoxinus > Phoxinus phoxinus. Next base: position 18,659,850 of record NC_136900.1, on the reverse strand, counting down.
ACATATGCAAATAAAATGCTTATTCACACCATACACAGATATGTGGTTTGAACTGAAAAGCTAATAATATGAGTATGATAAATGTTATGTAAATGGTGTCTCCAAATACAGTTGCACAGATCATTGTTGTTGAGTGGAAACAAAAATTCAAGCGTTTGGAGGGTCTGAAGTTTCAGCCTTGGTCGGCAATGCCCCCCTCTGGTGCACAGACATATTTGTTTTAGGACTGCAGGCGTAAAAGTGCCAAGCCTATGCTAGGATGATTCAAAAATGAATAAAATAAATACAAAAATACAAAAACTTGAAATACATAAACACCCACACATGTTACTGAAGCATATAGTATCTAAACAATGCAGTAATATTTAGTAAGTGTAGGCCTATATACTTAATATATTTTTTAGCTTGCACTCTAAAAAATCTATATACACTTCACTGAACCATTAACTGTAAAAATACGCACTGAACATTTTTTTTTTTACTCAGATATTGCTAGTTAATTTCATATACGATTACAAAAAAGGGGAAGCAACAATTTTAATTAAACTTGAAATTTTGAAGTCGTATTTTGAAATTTTGAAACTAGTATTTTCTCGTAAATCTTTGTTTTATTTACATCTTTTTTTAGCATAGAACCCTGGGGTTCTTGGCTCAAATGTAAAGAAACCTTATGCCAAAGACGTTCTATATAAGGAAAAATGTCTTATGATTGCATAATACTTTAATGCTAAACAGGTTATTTAAAAAATGTCTAGTGATAAAATATGTTTACGAGCTTCCTAATTTTCAAAACTTTTATTTAAAATGAAAAGTGAAGTAAAACAAAAATGATCCCATGATGGGAATCTATAAATGAATCTATATCTATATCTATGAAGAGCCTGACAGAACCCTTTTAGATTCTATATAACCTTTTCTTCAAATGTCCTTGTTTGCTAGTATCAATAATCAAATTTACATAAACCTGTGTTAAAATAAACAAGGCATCATGTTATAAAAGAGGACAACGCATTTGACTTTGGATATTTTAATTGTTAAAAATGACTGTGTATGCCTTGGTCAATTGAGATAATATTAATTTCTCTTCACATTCTGAATTAATAGACCTTTTATATGCGTAAGGAGCTCATGCAGTGACATATTAAATCCTGTGGGTTGTTTTTCATGGTCTAAACAAGTGCACTCTGCTAACTTATAATATTAAAGCTTAATTATACACAACCAAAAGCTAAAAAGTTTCTACTGTATGTATAGATATTGCATAGAATAAAAGCCATGCTGTATACTATGCATACATAAAAAGCAATCAGAGAAGATAAGGTACATAAGTATAAAATGAAGTCACTGGTTTGCGAGAATATTATTTTGAAGAGATAAGTGCATCAGTATGAAGAACATTCAGATATCTATAGATATTTCAAGTGATTTCATACATCAATGTATAATACATGTACAAATTAAACATTGCGGGAGACTTTGCAAAGCCCTTAATTGATACGTTTGATTGATAGAATCGTATGCCACCAAACCGTAACGTGATCATCTGTACAAAAACGGTCATACCAGAATCATGGTGGCATATTTGCGATAAGATAAAGGCTTGCCTGAACAGAAGTCGTTCATAAATACACAAACGGAAGAAAAAAAACGCCTGTATCAAACAGTAGAATATCTTGCATGCAATTATTATTTTTGTACTTTTGCCTGACATGAGGAAAAAAAGTTGACTCGAATGAAAGAGATTCGAAAGAAAACGCAACACAATCATGCAGGAAAATGTTCAGAATCGGGTTCCGTTCTGTTCACGCGTTCCTCCTCACACCATATTCATAAGGCATGCCTCGGGTGCTCATTCATTCCAGTCTTCCATTGAACTCCTCCACCTTTCATTTGTTTACCGATGCGCTGAACCGTTCATGAGTAATGTTCATATGGTCATGATGTGAATGTCTTTATCTGTAAACAAGAAACAGAAGTGGAAAAATTTGGTTAATAATGTGGGGTTTTTCAGAAGAGTTACTGTCACGCGTGGTCGCAGGAAGGCAGACGAAGATGAAGCATAAAGTTCCAATGTGATGATTTAATGAGGATAATACAAATACGACTCAGACAGGCAGGGCAACACACCACACACTGAAGGACTGTGAGGGACGAATCTAAGTAGTGACTCAAACAAGATCATTAATGACGTGCACTGAACAGAATGAACGAATAACAGTAGCCATAGAAACAAAGGAGTGGTGGGAAAATCAAACAAAGGAACACATGATGTGAATGAAAACAAACTAAAAGTCCATGATAAGTAAAGCCGGGTTCACACTGTGCGATTTTGGCCACGATTCGGCCGTCTGAGTCAAATTAGTTAATGTGTGGCTAAAATCTGAAGTCTTTGATTGTTAGTTTGACATGTTCTTCTCCTACGACTCGTTTTTCAAGACAAGCCATGACCAAAATAAACGTTACGTTAAGAGATTTTCAAACCCGCGTGTAATGCGGCTCACATCACCGAACGTGTCATTGATTGATGATGTAAAACTCCGGACGAGTTTTCTTGTGTGCGTTTCTGTTTTTGTTGCGTTTTGAATGTCGTACAGTCTGACATTACAACGGAGATCTTACAATCTGACGAGCAGCGATCGTAAAGGACTATTATAAACCGCACAGTGTGCATCCGGCTTAAGACAAACTGAACATAACTGTGACAGTTACTGATTAAGAAACGCTTATACAAAATAGCATCGCTGCCTCTGTCTAGTTCCTTGACTTTCATTACATGGCTCTTTGGAATACTTGATTCTGATTGGTCAGTCAAAGCATTTGGTGGATATATATATATATATATATATATATATATATATATATATATATATATTAGTGCTGTCAAATCAATTAATCGGGATTAATCGCATCTAACATAAAAGTTTTTGTTTATATAAAATGTGTGTGTGTGTGTGTGTGTGTACACACAACCGAATATGTTTGCATATATATATATAAATATATATATGTATATATATATATATATATATATATGTATATATATATATATATATATATATATATATATATATATATATATATATATATATATACGTGTTCACACACACACACACACACACACACACACACACACACAATATAATAAATCTAATAATATACTGTATATACAGATGTTATATAAACAAAAACATTTAAGTTAGTTGCGATTAATCACATATACATATATACATCACAATATATATATATATATGAACATGAAGCAAAACATTTTTTTGCTACTATAACCACAGTTTATAACATTGTTTCGAGTTCAACTGATATGAATATGCTCAATGTAACTGAATACTGACCTTGTAATGATCAAATCAATTTGTATTTCTCTGACGTAGGTTTTTATCTTTGTGGTTGTTGGTGGAATTAGTTTTCCTTGAAGGTGAGATCATAAAGATGAGTCAGTGTGAGTGCCATATGACAATCCAAAATGAAGTTACACCAGTATATAATCACATTTCCTTCGTTCAATGTTTCTTTATACACTGCACATTCTGTATAAATTACACATATGCTGTCATCACTTATCCAGGACAGTTGCATCATACCAATTCTTATTTAAATGTAAATCTGATACTTACATTGGGCCTGCTGGTTCGTCGTCTGAATGGGAAGCAAAACAAAGACAGTTTTAGGTTGAGGCAGCAATGCTTCCAGCTGGCACAGTATTCACATTATTGAATGAAATCCGTAAACCGACTGAATTAAGTAGCTATAAAAACAACTCAATGCTATATTGACTTTCAATATTTAAGTTATTGCTAGTATAATTTCACAGAACAAAACTTCACTCCTTCAGCACTGGTGTGAGTATTTAACTGTCACACAGTACAAGAACAGAGAAGAAATACAACCATGCAAACAAACCTATAATCCACTATTTCCATATCACTTAAATAGCTCTAAAATTAATCAAACTTGATGTTACATTCATGCATCATATTTCTTTAATTTATGTAATGTATTATATATTAAATTATAGGATGTTATATCATTTAATGTTATATAGCTTTTCTAAAAGATGATAATTGAAAGGTGAAAATGAAGTAAAATCTCATGCACATGTCAACATGAATACATTTGAAGAGACTCCAGTGAAGAGGATGTACAGATAAATGAAGGTCATTTGAAGGTTAAACAGCAACAGACATCATTCTCATAATGAAGGCAAAATAAAAGCCCGATTCAGCCTAATTCAAACAACACATATATACAAACCAAAGTATAGGGCAACAGAGAATATGTGCAATGCTGGTATAGGTTCACTCAAGCTGCATGCAGGTCTGTCACTTACCAGTGTTTTAGGTTGAGCCATTCAGAGAGAAAGAAATGAGTTAACGTTGTAAATTCTTAATGACAGGTACGTCCTCTCATATTAAACTCCAAAAAGTGTGATTTAATTGCTAAATTAACGCTGCAGTGATTCACAAATGACTAACACTTGCACAAAACATGCAGATAAACCAAATAAGGCTGAAACTGAATACTGAATTTATACACCCTAAATATTGTATTTTGTACATATATGCCCGTCCATATCCACGAACAATTTACAATATTAAACAAACTTTTATAAAAAAAATAAAAATATATATTGTTTCTGGGTTATTAGTCCATGGCGATTAAGTCAATACCGATGGAAACCACTAGGTGGCGATGCTGGACAGGCGAAATCTCACTCAACGTGACTCAAAATATCTGATTCTGAAGACGTTAGCTGTCCAGTTCGTTTGAAAATATCGACAGATACTTAATAAATGTACGAAATAACTAATATAATTCCACAATAAAGCTAAATAATTTGCTTTAAGCAAGCTTTAAACGTAAAAATTGGTCGGTTTATATAAAGTCCCGTCTAAAGTGAATTTACTGGCTTGCAGCAATACTTGACACGGTTTTGTTTTCCCTCGCAATGCATTGTAGGTGAGCACTAAAGTGGCGTGGGACTACACCTCCACGCGCATCAATAATTCACTGCCCACTACCTACCGATACACCGCAGAGTCATATTTCTCTTGAATATCAGATTAGTGTCCAGATGACCTAACACCGGTGCCCTACAGGAAAAGAGTGACGAGTAGCATACGTGTGTGTTTGGTCTGAATGGCATCAGACTGAATTATTAAGAGTCCAGGTCAGGATCAGATTACAAAGTGAGTTAAAGGTCTTGTGACGTAGTGAGAGAAAACTATAAGAACTGTATCCGATGTAAAGGATGATTATCTTCCTAATAAATTAATATAATTTGTAAATAAACATCACATATACTAGGCTACTGTTCATTTTAGGGTTGGTACGATGTTTCAATGTTTTTGAAAAAAGTACTTTATGCTTAACAAGGCTGCGTTTATTTGATCTAAAATTAAAATATAATTTAAAATGTAATTTAGTCTTGTGATGCAAAGCTGAATTTTCAGCATCACTGCTAGTCTTCGGTGTCACATGATCCTTCAGAAATCATTCTAAAATGCTGATTTGCTGCTCAAGAAACATTTCTTATTATTATTAATGCTGTGAACAGTTGTGCTGCTTCATTTATGTGAGGAAACCGTGACTTTTTTTCCAGGATTCTTTAATAAATATGAAGGTCAAAAGAACAGCATTTATTTGAAAAAATAATAATAATTTGTAACAATGATTTTTTTCACTGTGATCTATTTAATGTGTCTTTGCTGAATTGAAGTATTCATTTCTTTCAATAATAAAACAACTTTTGAACAGTAATGTAAGTTTATCTCCAGTGGCATCTTTTTTTTACTTGATATAGGCTAATACAGAAATGTGACAATATTTCTTAGTCAATAAATATAAGCATCCTTTACAATACATCGTATACAGTTCTAACCTAGTTTTCTCTTCCCACGTCACAAGACCTTTAACTGAAGTTTATGGAACACTTTGTAAACTGATCCTGACCTGGACTCTTAATAATTCAGTCTGATGCCATCCAGACCAAACACACACATACACACTCGTCATTCTTTTCCTGTTTGTATTGTAGCCTCAACAAGTATTTGAACACTTAAATCACACTTAAAAATGGTAAAATGTCACTGGATTAGATATAAAATACCAAACCAAGAGGCATCTGCAAACAAATTCTGCTCTATCGGTTCTCAGAAATAACTTTCAGAGCTATTTTTGTGGATGGAATTTTTTAAAATAATTTTTATCTTAATTTTGAAAAATATATCTTGATTTGATATTTTGTTCATCACATTTCTGCATATCTTAAGTGTGCAAATAATTTTTGGGCACACTGTAGCTCTATGTATTGGCACTATATTAGGCAAACTCTGGTTGGGACAGTCATGTTACAAAAAAATATCAGCCTAGCATCAGTAGTTCATATTGACAGTAACCCACCCTTTTAAACTCACCGTCAGGCATATCATCGGGCTTCTTGCGCTTCTCGTAGATGACGATGATCAGCACCAGGATGATGATCTCGGCGAGGACGCCCAGGAGGGGCCACAGGGGGGCCAGGTAGCTCCTGACCCGCAGGACTGATGTCATGGAGGTGGAGCCGATGCTGTTGGTCGCGTTGCACTCGTACTCTCCGGGGTCAGACGTGAGGTCGAGGTTAATGATGGACAGCTCGGTGTAGCCATCCCTGCTGCTGATGAAGAAGCGGCGAGAGGAGTTGTCGATATCCTGAGTGATTGATGGAGTGGGAGGAACGGTGACAGATGAGGAGAGGTAAAAAAAAGACGGGGGAAGGAAAGCTACTGATTATTCGCTCAAAAAGTATTTCTGATTGAAAAAAATACTTTTTCATTAAATTATAAATGCTTAAAGGAACACGCCGTCTTTTTGGGACTTTAGCTTATCCACTTCTCATCTTCGTGCGTGCCGTAACTCTGTCAGACGCACCCCCGCTAGCCTAGCTTAGCACAAAGACTGGAGGTAAACGGCTCCAGCTAGCATACTGCTCACAATAATGACAAAATAACGCCAACATTTTCCTATTTACATGTTATGATTTGTATAGTCACAGCGTGTAGAAATAACAAGGTCACATGAGACACAGCCATCTTCTAACCGTATATATACATACTGGGAACTATATTCTCAGAAGGCGAAGCACTGCTACTTCTGCGGAGTGATTTTCTCGCAGCACCTGAGAAGCCCCGTGGTAAGGAGCAGAGAGTTCGCTCAGAGTGTTGCGCTAATCACTTCGCAGAAGTAGCAGTGCTTCGCCTTCTGAGAATATAGTTCCCAGTATGTATATATAGGCTACGTTTAGAAGATGGCTGTGTCTCATGTGACCTTGTTATTTCTACACGCTGTGACTATACAAATCATAACATGTAAATAGGAAAATGTTGGCGTTATTTTGTCACTTATTGGGAGCAGTATGCTAGCTGGAGCCGTTTACCTCCAGTCTTTGTGCTAAGCTAGGCTAGTGGTGGGTGCGTCAGACAGAGTTACGGCACGCACAGAGATGAAAAGGGTATGTGTGGACTTATCTAACTCTGGGGGATACGGTGATTAAGCTAAAGTCCCAAAAAGTCGCCGTGTTCCTTTAAAGATAAAGTAACAGAAACTACATTTAAAGGGATATTTCATACAGGTATCTGTATCATATTCAAATTTCTAAGGCCTCAAAATGATCAACATGATCAAATTTTTTTATTTTGCTGTGAAATCTTTACTGATTTTTATAAAGTAAATGAAAATGGCTTTTATATTGTTAGTCTTTTTTTTCTTTTCTTTTTTTAAATCTTGTTTAAATGTGAGTATCAAATATGATACATCAGGCTTTTGTTTTATTTGTAAAAATGTCTCAATCATTATATTGCATTCGCCCCCAAAATACAAATGAGAAGAGATTTGATCATAAAACTAAACAATTCAATATTTTACTAAGACATCTTATTGGACATATTATTACACTCTATTATACAGAGTGACATCTGATATTAATATGCATTTTATGTAAGTATCTCATTGATTTACATTACATCAGAATTTCATCTTACTTATAGGCCATAAAAATATCAGCATCTGCACCAAATTACATATTTTTTCTCAGTTTGGGCCCCTGAATAAAATTGACGTGTTTGTTCCTCTTCACGTATGAGCTCCATATTCTCACTATATCATACTATATGAGCCATAAAAGCCTGATGCATCAAATATGATACTCAACATCAAGATTTTGCCAAAAGATTCATCTTTTTTTTAATAGATTTGTCTGATTATTTGATTATATGTCAGGCTATGAACTATACTTTTAAATCTACCAAACAGCTGATCTTAGATTCACACTTGTGTCAAAATGACCATACCATATTAGCTCCGCTTTCGAGTTTACGCCAGCTCCACAGGGGATAAGGATAACCCACAGATTTGCAGTAGAGGACGGCTGTCTCACCCTCATTCTTATTCTCACTGCGCTTGTGCCCCGTGATGTCCGGTGCAGCTATGAGAGGAGAGCAGAAGGACAGTGAGTCCTTCAGTATCACAACAGATTCCAATGCAGAAACCTTAATAAGCAATGTGATCTTCAATCACTGTGTGGATGTTTATTCTTGTGCCATTTGCAATGTCATTTTGTGTGGTAAACATAGCATAAAGCAGGGCAGGGGTGTCCAATCCTGGTCCTGGAGGGTCACTGTCCTGCACAGTTCAGCTCCAACCCCAATTAAACACACCTGGACCAACGAATCAAAGTCTTACTAGGCATACTAGAAACTTTCAGGCTGGAGTGTTCAGTCAAGTTGGAGCTAAACTCTTCAGGACAGTGGCCCTCCAGGAGCAGGATTGGACACCCCTGGCTTAAAGCTAGTGGCGGATCAAGAAATGTTAAGAAAATACACCCTCATTTCCCAAACAAATGGAAATCAACCATAAACTTAAGTCCACAGCAATTTGATATGCGGCCACACAAGCGGATCTGGATGTTAGGTTGGGGTTATGCGTTAGGGTTCGGGTAAATAGAATAAAGGCCAATTTATACTTCTGCGTCGGGTGCGCGCAGTAGGTATGGCGTAGCATACGCATAGACGTGTACCATACGCCATACCCTTCGCCGTACCCTGACGCGCACCTCCTCAAAAATGTAACTACACGTCGCGACGACGCGGACCGCAAGATCTGTGATTGGTCGGCTTTGGTAGCACTGCGTTTCCTCCTACGCGTTTCCGGCGTGTTCTTCTGCACCGCCCGCCATTTTTAAATTCAGAAGTTCTGTAAATTCAGAAATTTCACTAAAATTGACTGTTTTTCCAACTCGATAAGCTCCAGCTCCAACATGATCCGCTCTCTTTCAGTCGCCATTGCTTGTAGTAGCCAAATCAAAACAGCCACGAGGAATCTATACACAGTGGAACATTAAAACCCGCCCCCGCCAACTAGCGTTTCGGCGATATAACTGCAGAGCAACGCAGACATAAACGCAGAAGTATAAATGCTCACGACGGCGTCGCCTACGTGCGTAGCTTACGACATACACTACGGCGTACACCCGACGCAGAAGTATAAATCAGCCTTAAGTTTACATGAGCAGGGATGCATGATATATCGGCCACCATATCAATATATGTTCATTTTTAATGTTGTCATTATTGGCCTGATAAGAAAATTTGGCCTATATATTAAAGCCGATAATTAATGGTTTGTTCCTTAAGCTGGGACACTTCAAATGCGCACTGTTCGCCATGATGGTTTTGAATTGCTTGAAATATGATTGGAATCCCTTCAAAAAAGAAAACACAGTTAATGCAACATGTGCAGTGCAATTATGTCATATATAGGCTATAAAATGCTAATGAGAACATTATAATTGTGTGCTTGGGACATGGCTTTTAATGGTGAAACTTTGGGTTTAGATTTATCGGCCAATATATCGGTTATTGGCTTTCAAATATAGAGTTATCAGCATCGACCAAAATTTTCATATCGGTGCAACCCTAGACATGAGGTTGCAAAGTTACATATAGTCAGTAGAATGTCTGTTGAAGAGCATCACAATAAAGAGTTAGCAGATATTAAGCAGATAGTCTTCTAATACTCTAATGAGAGTGAAATGTACAGTAGTTGCAAAGTTATTTACAGTTAGTAGGATTTCTAAACCCTCGAAACAAAGTGTTATTTATTTTGCTAACAGTTTTTTCCCCAAAGAGATTTACAATGCATTCAAGCTGACATTTATCCAGTGACTTTGGTGTTGCAAGCACCACGCTTTTACCAGTCGAGCTACAGTGAACTTATCGACACATTCATTCCCAATTTCAATTCTAAAAAATTGTTAAGTTAAGCGTGAGGTGCTGGCTCAAGATCTCACTGAATTATTTAAAAAGCACAAAAAACAAATGAATAAGCCTAATAGGGATGCACTGATATTATTCCAAGAGGCTATGATGTTGTGACCAAAACCATTAACTGTCCGGCAAAAATTCGATACTATATTGTTTAAATAAATGAAAAATAATACACAAAAAAATCAATCATTTTAAATGTTACAAATAACATTATAATGTACAGTTGCAGAATGAAAAATGAATATTAATTTCAATTATTAGTGTTTTTAAATATGAACTTTAAATGGCGAGAAGTCTAAATCTAAGCAAATCAAGTGAGCATGAACAATTAAATATCCAAATCTATGTAATATTATCAGACAAATTAATGATTACTGATATGGTACCGATGTACTGTGCATTGCTAAAATTAGATTTAATTTAAATTGAATAAAACTGAATTAATAATAGAATAGAATTTTGAGATGTTTAACATTGTGATAATACTGTATATACTACCATTTAAAAGATTGCTTGGTGTCATTAAGACATTTTTTAAAGCAATTACTACTTTTACATAATAAATTACATTTTAAAAAATATTTCAAAATATTACTGTTCAGCCTTAGTTAGCATAAAAGAATGTCAAAAACATTTCAAAAAACGTACTGACCGCAAACTTTTGAACGATATTTGCTCGTCACTGACATACAGTATTAAATCTAATGTGATAATATCTCAAAGGACACTTGTGTTTTACAAATGTAAAAATATATACACTGAATATATGGGGCCATAATAAGATGATTCACAATCTCAAAGCATTAATCACTGAAACCAACGATACTTGGTATTGAAGCATTAGCATCAAAAGAAGGCTATATCATTCATAATATGCCAAGTACCCCCACAAACACGCAAACCATCTACATGTAAATCATCTCCACATTTTGTGATTCAAATGACTAATCATGACAGGAGATTTTTTAAAGGTTAATTCAGTCTAAATGACACCAAATACCTCAGTTAAGAGACACGCAGAAAGAGAAAAAGTGACAGATTTAAATCCCCACCCCCTCAGACATGCAGGCCACCATCTGGTGCCTGTGAGCTGACCGCGGGATAACCAGAGAGAGGTGACCGGGCCACGCTTAAACCGCATGGCACTTTACCAGCTGCTGATCTCTAACACACAAACCAAACAGCCTGCTAGCTTTAAAGGCCATTATTAAACACATGATCACAAGGAGATCTGGGCTGGCTGGCATTTTGCGTGACACCCATTGCTGATTTGAGGCCTTAGAAATTACCCAGTAATAACAAAACAAAAATGCTCTATATATTATGATTGGGCCAAACATGAAATATTTGTATAAAATCTGAATATATAAACCTGTATATAAGACATGTAACTATAGGATTATATATATATTCAGATTTGTATCTATAAACCCTGCTTAGAAATTCAGCATAAATTAGAATTAATTTCATGTTTGCCCAGGCTGGTTTATTCTAGTACAGTGCTGGTCTAGCTGGTGGATCAGCAAGTCATGCTTTTCCTAAATATAAATTCAGATTTTATATAATTATTTCCTCTTTGGCCCTTTATAATATACACAGATGAGCTAAAACATTATGACCACCTGCCTAATATGCCGTTGGTCCTCCACGTGCTGCCAAAACATCGCTGACCCGCTGAAGAATGGACTCTACAAGACCCCTGAAGGTGTCCTGTGGTCTCTGATATTAGCAGCAGATCCTTGAAGTCCTGTAGGCTGCGATGTGGAGCCGCCGCGGATCAAACCTGTTGGTTCTGCACATCCCACAGATCCTCAATTGGATTCAGATCTGGGAATTTGGAGGCTTGTCCTTCCACCGACTTGTCGTCCTCCCACAGTGCAACCTGGTACCATCACTTCCCCAGGTAAACGGTGCACACGTACACGGCCGTCCGTGATGTACAAGAAAACGAGACTCATCTGACCAGGCGTTCTTCTTCCTCTGCTTCAAGGTCCAGTTCTGACGCTCGCGGCGCCGCTTTCGATGGTGGACAGGGGTCATCATAGGCACTCTGATTGGTCTGTGTCTACGCAGCAGAGTGTGATGCACTGTGTGTTGTGACACTTACATCTCATAACCATCATTGACATTTACACAGTAGATCTTCTGTTGGCTCGGAGCAGACGCGATATCCTCCGTTTCCCTCGTGCATCGATGAGCCTTTGGCGTCCAACACCCTGTCGTCGGTTTGTGGTTTGTCCCTCCTCGGACACGGTTGGTCAATTCTCAGCACTGCTGACCGGGAGAAACCCACAAGCCTTGCCGTTTCAGAGATACTCTGAACCAGTCGACTTGCCATAACAATTTGGCGCTTGTCAAAGTCGCTCAGATCTTTATTCCTGCTCATTTCTCCTGCATCCAAAACGTTGATTATGAAAACTGATTGTTTGTTACATCTAATCTACCCAGACCTGAATATGTGGCCTTGTTAAGAGATGATCAACGATATTCACCTCACCTGTGACTTCTCATAATAATAAAACTAAAACCATTTTTAAAAAATGAAATAAAATAAGCATTAACAGTAATACAAGTAAATATAAAACACTTATTTTATCTCAGATAGTTGCCAAGGCAAAATTTCTTATTTTAACTTGTACTAAAATAACAAAAAATGTATAAAAACTATCTAGACATTAAAGGACAGAACCTATTAAAATGCACAACAAAATTACTAACACTTTAACTCAAATAAAAACAAAACACAAAAATAAAAACTGATTGAAAATATAAATAAAAACTATATTATCTCAGTGACACTAAAATAACACTGCTGTATAATACTAAAATGCTTCTATTTGGTATTTTTCATTTTATTATTATTAAAAAATACTACTACCACTAAATATGCTCTTGTTGTTATTATTAACCAAATATTAAATGAATTACTTATTTTTATTATTATAATTGTTATTAATACTATTCAGATATTGCTAATTATATAATCGAATAATACTAATTATTAAGATTGCAAACAATGTATTCACATTCACCTGCCTAGTGAACAAAAACCTGCATGTCTTTCCCACTCAACTAACCGAGCTCACAATCATGCTGTCATGGCCTTTGTTAGTGTGACTCAGCATGTGTTGTGTGGAGGAGATGGAAAGACACGTTTAAAATGTTGACAAACCATCTGAAAATCAAACTCGCTGTGATGCTAGAAAGAAACCACTGACCATACAATTTCTATATTTTTTGTTGTCATTTTGAGAAATGTGGGGTATCTTGAGGGCATCTTACCTTTTACCTCAATGGTTGCATTAGCTTGGGGGGCCGATTCAAATGTGTACACGCACATATACTCGCCCGCATCATCTGGCCTTGGTTTATTAATTCTGTGTAAAAGATAAAACACTTTTCACTTATAAAAGGTACTGTTTTAGTGCCATTCAAACAGAATGGTATTCAGTACTTCGGAGTAATAAATAAGCAATCAGAATAAATAACACACCCACATTGTAGAGAAAACACAAATGCAGATTAACTGTTAGCTGTGCTAGTGTGCTGGTTAGTCTGATTAGATTAGGAGTCAGGCAGAGAGATTAGCAACACGTGTTGGTAGAGAGAAAGGCCTTGCTCAGGATTTAGACCATTGCAGGGGAGTGCAGCATCAACAGACAGTGAGCCCAGGCTTGAGAGTCACTGAGATAATGCATTTACAAAACAAAGGCCAACTCGGCTAATGCAAACGACTACGTTTTTAACACCTAGAAGCCTATACTGCTATATTTTGATCTGATAGTGGCATGGAATGATATTAAAGTCAATGTTTCTGCACTAAATGTACTGCATTGATGACATAATCTATTAAATAATATTTTTTTAAATAAAAAAGGTTTCAAAATCACCTCTTTTAAAATTCTGAAATCTTCAGAGGCACACATAAATAACTTGTAGCTAAGTTACAAATTGTCAATACAAAATATACATTAATAAGTAGTATTACTAGCAGGGCTGCAACTAACAAATTTTGATAATGAATTAATCTGTTGATTAATGTATGCTATACATTGTGTAAAATATCACGTGCTTGATGTGGCAAAATGGTCTCGTGAATTTTTTTTTATTACAAAATACAATAATATTGCATTAATAAAAGTAAAATTAAAAGTATTATTATATTATTTATTATATATATATAATTAAAAATGTAGCACCATTTAATTTAACTCAAACTCAAAAAAATATTTTATTAGGCATTCAAATAGTTAGCATCCATATAAAACTACTTGGTAAAAATTATATATATATATATATACATACATATACACACACACTTAAAAATATATAATTACATTAGGTTTTTGTTAATATTTTGAATAAGGGATTATATATATATATATATATATATATATATATATATATATATATATATATTTAGAATATATAAAACCTGTTTATATATATATATATATATATATAATTGAATGAATTATTATTTTATATCAAAATGTTTCAGACTCAGTGCTCACAAATGTCCAATAACAGCACCTACCTGTACTCTGTGTTCTTGCTATCGCTCCTTGTCTCTAAGATCTCCTCCCCGTTTTTCATCCAGAAGCTATCTTGGTGGGTGTTTTGGGAAACTGTAAGGTTGCACTGAAGCGTGATTGGTGGGATGTGGTAACCCACGGGTAGAATCATGTGATCCGATGAATTGATTGATGGTTCTGAAAATACAGATGCGTCGGTCAAGGCCAAATAAATACTACATCACATTGATTGAAGGCGACGGGGATCTATATATATGTGTGTGTGTGTGTGTGTGTGTGTGTGTGTGTGTGTGTGTGTGTGTGTGTGTGTGTGTGTGTGTGTGTGTGTGTGTGTGTGTGTGTGTGTGTGTGTGTGTGTGTGGAAAATAAATATGCGGGATGAAGCAGTATGTACAGTATAGCAACAAGCAAAGGAATCACTGAGCTTTTCCAAGCAGCTCTATTTTATGCTACTTTGTGTAAATGGATTAATACAGTCTCACATGTGAATCAGACTCATATAGAATATCATATGATATTCAAAGCTCACTGTTTCAGACAATAAAAAATAAATTATAAAAAATAATCTCATATTATAAGAGGTTATATAATAATCAGTTATGGACATTATGATACGATTTTTAATCATACATAGTCATTTTCCTTTATTTCAAACACTTTATCTTGTGGGGTCCAAAAGTCGAGACCACAGCTGTGTCACATACATTTACACAACAACAACATTGTCAAAACGATCCAGTTCACACAGATCTGTGAAACTGCTAAAAACACTGTATTGTTCATGCCAGGCCAGTAGGTGGCGATGGCACTATGTGAAGAAACACTACACACCTATAGACCGAACATGTAATAAACACGTGCATGATGTCACCGTTTTCACAAATTTTTGTAGTTTGCAGAGAGATGATAATAGTATCGGTTTCAAAAACTTGCACTAATTTTCAAATGTTTGTGTTTTCTGGCCCCAAAACCACAGTTGTCGTGTAAATTTACGTTTTTTCTCTCACAATTGCGTGATATAAACTGGCAATTGTGAGTTATAAATTCAGAATTGCAAGATGTAAACTCGCAATTAAGAAAAAAAATTAAGTGAGATAAAATTTTGTAATAATTACCTTTTCATTTTTTTTATTCCGTGGCAGAAACAATCTTCCATAATTTATGATTAAGACAATACATTCAAATAATATGGTAAGAAATACCAGTTTGTAATTTAAACAACATACAACAAGCTGTTTTGTACAGCTAAAGATATCTGGAAGTGAATGACACCAGAAGCCAGACACATTCAATATATATACAGGTGCTGGTCATATAATTAGAATATCATCAAAAAGTTTATTTATTTCAAGAATTCAACTTAACAGGTGAAACTAATATATTATATAGACTCATTACATGCAAAGTGAGATATTTCAAGCCTTTTTTTGTTATAATTTTGATGATTATGGCTTACAGCTTAAGAAACCCACAAAATCAAAATCCCAGAAAATTAGAATATTACATGAAATCACACAGTAATCATAGTAATACCATGGTCATTGAACCAGGTTTTGGTTCTTTTGGCAGTGTGGGCAGGTGCAAATCCTGCTGGAAAATGAAGGAAGCATGAAGTGCTGGTAGACGGCTGCGTTGACTGGATTTAATAAAGCACAGTGGACCAAAGTCCTCTTTTCTGATGAGAGCAAATGTACAAGATCCCAGAGTCTGGAGGAAGAGAGGAGAGGCACAGAATCCACGTTGCTTGAAGTCCAGTGTGAAGTTTCCACAGTCAGTGATGGTTTGGGGTGCCATGTCATCTGCTGGTGTTGGTCCACTGTGTTTTCTGAGGTCCAAGGTCAACGCAGCCGTCTACCAGGAAGTTTTAGAGGACTTCATGCTTCTGCTGCTGACCAACTTTATGGAGATGCAGATTTCATTTTCCAACAGGACTTGGCACCTGCACACAGTGCCAAAGCTACCAGTGCCTGTTTTAAGGACCATGGTATCCCTGTTCTTAATTGGCCAGCAAACTCGTCTGACCTTAACCCTATAGAAAATCTATGAGGTATTGTGAAGAGGAAGATGTGATACACCAGACCCAACAATGCAGAAGAGCTGAAGGCCACTATCGGAGCAACCTGGACTCATAACACCTGAGCAGTGCCACAGACTGGTCGACTCCACGCCATGCCGCATTGCAATTCAGGCAAAAGGAGAAGCAACTAAGTATTGAGTGCTGTACATGCTCATACTTTTCATGTTCATACTTTTCAGTTGGCCAGCATTTCTAAAAATATTTTTTTTGTATTGGTCTTAAGTAAGCCTAACATTCAAATTTTCTGAGATACTGAATTTGGGTTTTTCATTAGTTGTCAGTTCTAATCATCAAAATTAAAAGAAATAAACATTTGATATATATCAGTCTGTGTAATGAATGAATATAATATACAAGTTTCACTTTTTGAATGGAATTACTGAATTAAATCAACTTTTTCATGATATTCTAATTATATGACCAGCACCTGTAAGTATATAATGCATATATATATATCCTATATATATATCCTATATATATTAGCAATAAGGTGGATAAAGAAGTATAGTGGTCTCAGACTTTTGGACTCCACAGTATATCATATATGATCCAGGCCTATAGTATAGGACGTATTGCCATCAGTCATTGAAAAAACACATATCGGTTAAATACTGTACCTTACCAGATTCCATGGATTCCTTGGAACAGAAACTGATTGTCATAATCAACACAAAGAAAGCAACCTTGAAATATCTCAATAAGGAGGACAAGGACATTTGACTACAAAAATAGGTCACTGCCTGTATGTAGCAGCTACAAGCTACTTGATCTAATAAGATGTTGCTATAACCGCTTTGTAGTCCGGATGAGTAAGGAGGAGGAAAAGGGAAGATCTACTACAGCAAATGTTAACCATGGCACTACGCTAAATGTAGGTCAAATCAAGGGGGCGGATGGTTTATTTCGGCCACACCACTAGCGGGGACAGTTAACTCACTCTGCAACACCGTAACTGTTGACTGGGCTCGAATCCAGGTAGTGGACGGATTCTGGCGCAAATCGTTACGCCGCGGGTCGTTACTGGCTCTGCACTCATAAATCCCAGAATCCTCGATGGTGACGCGAGTGACAGCTAACACGCTTACACCATTGACGCCGTACGCGGTGTTGATGGACACGCGTTGCCTGCGCGCGCCATCCCACAACTGGAAGAAGTTGTCGGCCCTGTTCACCTCGGCGTACCACCACTGGATCTCAGGTGTGGGCTTCCCCACAACATCACAGTACAGCTCAAAGGTGTCGCCCGTCAGCTTAGTCTCAGAGAGGGGGGACTTTACAAACCCCGCTGAGGGGCGGCACAGAGACGGGGAAAATGTGACAAATAAAGAGATGGGAGGGAAAGGACAGTGAAAGGTAGTGGGTGGAAAAAAAAGAAAACATAAAAGATTAAACTCAAATTACAAACCAAAAGTGCAATGAGAAATTAATAATTTAACAATTGATCCATGAGAAAATGCACAAAAAAAAGTCAAAGTGAAAGATCCTGCACTGCAAGTGTTATTTACTTGTTATTTATCTTTAGAGGAAATTAAACTGGGTCAGGGGCCTGATCTTTATTTTATACTTTTTCCATGTCGATGTACTTGTTTTAAAGGAGTACTTCACCCAAAAATTAAAATGATCCCATAATTGAATCACCCTCAAGCCATCCTAGGTGTTTATGACTTTTTTATTCTCCAGCCAAACACAATCATGTGTTATATTACAGTCACAAGTTATATTAAATATAATATCCTAGCTCTTCCCAGCTTTGTAATGCCATTGACTAGTGTCTGAGATTTTGAAGCACTAAAAAGCACAAAAACCACATAAGTGAAGCCAGAAGCCAGTGATTATAGTTTATAAAGTTAAAAATATGGACATTTTTCTTACAAAAACCCATCTCTTCACTTCAGAAGGCCTTCATTTACCCCTTAAGAGCCGTATGGATTGCTTTTATGATGGATGGATGAATGGATGCGCTTTTTGGAGCTTCAAAAACTCAGATACTATTCAATGCCATTACAAAGCTTGGAAGTGTTGTGTTTGGCTGAAAGAAGAAATATACACAGGATGGTTTGAGGGCGAGCAAAATAATGGGATAATTTTAATTTTGGGTGAACTATTGCTTTAATGTCTGGTCGATGCTGAAAAGGCAGTCATTTTCATTGTATGGCTGACAAATAAATAAATGGCATAAATAATGATATATTATTTTGTCTAAAAAACTCAAATATATACACACACAGTATAGCGTTTAAAAGTTTGGGGTCAGTAAGACTTTGAATCTTTTTGAAAGAAGTCTCTTCTGCTCACCAAGGCTGCATTTATTTGATCAAAAATACAGTAAAACAGTACGGTAATATTGTGAAATAGAATTAAAATTTAAAATATCAGTTTTCTATTTGAATATATTTTAAAATGCAATTTATGTGATGCAAAGCTGAATTTTCAGTGTCGTCAGTGTCACATGATCCTTCAGAAATCATTCTAATACGCTGATTTGCTGCTCAAGAAACATTTCTTATTATTATTAATGTTGAAAAAGGTGTGCTGCTTCATATTTTTGTGGAAACCATGATCCACTTTTTTCAGGATTCTTTGATGAATGAAAAATTCAAAAGAACAGCATTTATTCAATGCAGATAAATCAGACTTCCTTCCACAGAAAAAGGCAAAGTGCACAGCTGTGAACGGTGCCGTTTGCTATCTCTGTGCAATCTCACTATTCATGTGTGGGTGTGCTGATGGACAGGCGGTTTCCATAGAAGCGTACAACAGTAGATGAGCAGGTATAGGCATTTTAGCCCAGCATCCCTCATTAACATGCTGTCTAAACTGATCGCATTCCAAGATATAAAGCCTTGCAAAGTGTTAACAGTCATATGTAGTAAGTGTTTGGTGAGACAGTGATCAATCAACAATGCTTTCTGCTTTCATTCTGCTTAAACAGCAAAGAAAAAAAATTCAGTCATTTGCGCTAGCCTAGGAATAACATATCAATAGAATTTTTAAAAAGGTAATAGAAAGTTTCCCTTTGAGGTTATGTATGCAGAGAGGCTTTTTTGATTGTTGCATTGTTAATCATAATTTTACACCCAGCGGTACTGTTGGTTCTGTTGATAGTGATTGTGATATAAAACAATCATATAATGAGAAATAAAGCAGGACTGGATATGATTTTTACATCTAAACCAAGTCCTTTAAAGGAATGAAGTTACAGACTTTTTAAATGTAAGTGCGTCTAAGCTTGAGGAGCAAATGGACAGGGCTTGTATTGCGTTCAAATAACAAGTGCACTAAAAATAGAAGCAAAAACCTTGTTAGCCTGAAGGCATCAAACGCCGTTGTGCTCTTATGCCTGTAATGCAAAAACATCTATGCCAAAATGATCCATTTGATCAAATGTGTCTGTGTGTGCGCACTCACATTTGTACCGAGAGATAAAAAGCGTGCGAGTGAGATGAAAGGAAAAGTGTCAGGTTTGATCTTCATATGAGCTTATGGCTCCTCACAAACAGGCAATGAGCTACAACCAAAAATGGGCCCCAGATCTGTTCTGAGAAGCTCGCCGACAGCAACAATGCTAATTGCAAATTCTAAATCGCAACTATATAATCGTGATAAATTGGCTTATCTACCTCTAAAAATTCTTAGTTGTTGACATATAGCCTGGATTTTGGCACACTAGAAAAGTTGTGCGACACCATGAAAAAAACGAAAGAAAATATGATCCAGACTAAAAACTAAAAATGTTTACTTGAATATTGTTGGGCCTATACGCTGTAAAAATATATATTGTTGATTTAACTTAAAAAAGTAAGTAACATTGTTGCCTTAGAATTTTGAGTTCGTTGAAATTAAACAATTGAGTTCATTCAATGAAGGAGGTTGGTTTAATCAACAGAAACTCGAAATATGATGTTATCTGAACCACATAAATGATCTAAGTTGATTTGACAAAAGAAAAAAATGCTGTATGTATATACAATGTGATGAGTTGCAAATGAATATCCAACTTAAGCAAAACCAGTTGAGAATCGCCGAGTCCAATCAATGGCTCACCTTGATTCAGATAACCTAAGCATCAAATTAGCTTAATTAACACATTTTTCCTACAGGGTGTCTATTATAGGTATTAATTCATGACATTTATATGTTAAAGGCGTAGGCATTATTTAAACGCCAGTAGGCGAATGCATGGCCAGGAGATGAAAGGAGATCGGATGGGCTCATGTGTTACCGCTCATTAACTGAGCGCGTCCATGACGTCACAATGCACCGCGGTGCTTCTCCGTTAAGACTTTAACGGGTCCGCGCGCACGGGGAGGACGGGCATTAACGCCATGCATACCGCTACTGCATCGGCTCTATAAATAGAAACATGCAGCAGAATGGACTGCTGCTATTTATGGCGCTGCAGAGGACCGGTGCTTAAAGAGGGGGTACCTGCCTCCACCGTTATATTTGACGAGCGAGTTAGCGTGCAAAAGGATTGGTTTGCGTTGGAAGAACAAACGGGAACATGAGAAGAATTCCTGAGTCATTAGATTGGCCGCATGCAAATCAAGCACAAGTGCGAAACACAGTCCTGCATTCTGATCGGTCCGCGCTTGGGTTTGTGACAAGCAACCGATGACCCATCTAAGCACATCCAAATCTGGAAAGGGAATCTTTTCTTAGAGAGTCATAATCACAGTCACAAATAGACGCTCCCTGTGGGACAAGTCACCAAATATTAAAATGTAACCTATTTGTTAGCATGAAGTAGAATGGCGAGCCGCTTTTAAGAATGTGAGAGATAAACTGCTATTTTAATGCGGTAGCGGAAATGCAGTGCGCTTTGCCATTTAAACGCACAAGGACGCATTTTCTTAAATATTTAATACACACAAATGTCACCTTTCTCAACCTGAGCGGCTATTAAGTTTTGAGTAGGCTATTCCCAAAAGCAATGCTGAGGATTGGTGAGACTCCAGTTTATCCCGTGCGCGAGGCAAATTGCACCTGCACGTGCCGCAACCGTTTCCCGTCAAAATCTGCGGTGAAACGGTTCTTTAAACGGTACACATGAAAGTCCTTACCGTTATCAGCGGAGCCCGACTGTAGCATCAAGACCCCGAATAATATCACCAACGGCTTCCCCGCGTAAGACATTTTGTGGGTCGCCTGGCTATACCTGGGATATGTGTGGAGGGATGCAGAGGAGAGGGAGAAGAGGGCTGTCGAGGAGGATGTGAGTGAGTGAGTGGAGAGGGAGCTGCTACAATGACGAGGCGACCCTGGATGGAGCTTGAATCGGGTCACGTAAAAAGCCCGTCGCCTAGCAATAGCGAGCGCGGTAAGTAGATGCCGCTGCTACACTTACATCCGGTTTAAAAACGAGGCTCGTGAAGACGATGGCGCTGTCCTCTTAAATTCCCGCGATATCAGACCTGTCCTGTCCTGCCTACATAACAGACCCAGATAGATGGACACAATCCTCAGGTGATCATCAAATCCGCATATACACCCTTAAAAATAAAGGTTCTTTATGGTTCCATAACAAGTTACATCCATGGAACATTTTCAATGCACAAAAGGGGTCTAGATTGTTCTTAGTTCTTTACACTAAGAAAAAAGGGTTCTTGTAAAGAACGGTTAAGTGAAAGATTCTTTGGGGGACCCAAAATCCATAACTGCAAAACACCACTTTTGGATCCTTTATGGAGGTCTTCAGGGGGTTTGTGGAAAAAATAGTTTGTTCAGTTGGCCTATTTTAGTTTTAGCTTTAAATTTAGCTTAATTTGCTCAATTGTTAATTTATGTAAGTTAATTTACATACGTTGTTGATTTATGTAAGTTAGGCCTACCTGGTTGCCTTAACATTTTGAGTTCATTAAAATAAAATGTTACTACATTGAATAAATGTTACTACAATAAAGGAAATTGGTTTAATAAATAGAAACTCAAAATATTATGTTATCTGAACCACATTAATTATCTAATTTGATTTGACAAAAGATAAAAAGTTAACAAATCATGAAAATAATTTTTTACAGTGTGGTGGTGACAACTGCCAACCATTGCACGAGATTTACCGTAAAAATAGAGTGCTGGCAACGCATATAATATATTACAGTTTCTATATGTTTACATATTGTAAATATACCTGAGTTTTAATCTTAATCTGTCAGGCACTGTAAAATGTATTGAGAATAACACAAGTGTGGAAGGTCACAAGATGAATCAAAGTTTAAAATAGGCCTCCATTAAATGCAACAATAAACACTCAAACAGACAACAAGAATAAAAAGTAAAGAAATGGGATGGTTTATGGAAGGAATAGTGGCAATGGTCTTTTGTCCATAAACAGGCTAATAGGCTAGCTTTTCGGGCATTTTCTTTAGTAAAAAAAACACACTTTCAACAGTATTTTACAGCAAATGTGTACATTGCTTTGTTAAATATAATATAAATGTGCTGTCCTTAAATTATGAAGTAATTCTTTCTACTTAAAAAGCATTTTTTTAAATATTAGATACAAGACATGTATGTGTTGTATTTTAAAATATAATATATTTTAAAACATATGTTAGGTCACCAGTTAACAGCTTTTATGCAAGTATTTATTCAGTATACAGTATTGAATAGTTTGTAAATGTGAGATGAATGTATGAAAATAAGGTGGCACATCTATTTTGTGAGATTAACTTTTCGCATTCTAGATGTCGTTTAAAAAAACATATATTGATGGTGGGATCATGGGACATTGCTGTAAACTGAGTTTCACAACACCCTTGCTGCAACAAACCATCTTTTAGCAAAACATAATTTAAATATTTCTATATACTTGTTCTGTATTGGAAACCTGCCACAAAAATTACAAATCTTATAACAGTAAGAGTTTATTATTCTTTTTTAATCAACATATTAGTCTATCATTTCCACATTGACATTCCCTGCCAAAACAAACAGTTCTCGTGTTGACAGTTTACTGCCATCTACTGGACAATGCACGTATATCATCACGTCTCATATATAT
This sequence comes from Phoxinus phoxinus, assembly GCF_949152265.1. Classification (NCBI taxonomy): domain Eukaryota; kingdom Metazoa; phylum Chordata; class Actinopteri; order Cypriniformes; family Leuciscidae; genus Phoxinus; species Phoxinus phoxinus. The sequence goes on along the minus strand of NC_136900.1, from coordinate 18,635,919 downwards.
ATATATATATATATATATATATATATATATATATATATATATATATATATATCACGTACAACGCATTAGCATTTCCTTCATTCCCTGGGGATTAATGTAATGTTAACAGAATATGAACGTAAACAATGCTATAGTAAAACATTTTTATTGTTTAACTGTAAGTTATACTTGCAAGGGTGAAAAATGTTTAATTATGTAATTTTAATGTTAATAATGTGTTTTTTGTGCAAAAATAATAGCTTATTTTATTTATATTAAGTATTTTGTAAACTATGGCATAGCAAAAATAGACAATTGTTGTGCTCTTTGACCCAATCCACTTACATTATAAACATCAGCATTCTATCATTCACTTGTGTCTCTCACATTGCACTCTGTGATTGTTTGCACTTGTACCCTACTGAGTGGGCAAACATGGCACTTCATGTCATGCACAAGCTGTTCACACTGGCTCTAAATAGATAGTGTGATATCTATGTATACAAAAACATCAAGTTTTTACCAGTTTATATGACCGCATGAAAATTGATTCCTAAAACTGACACATCGCATGCAGGCGACGGTAAACAAGTGTTGGAAATGCAGAAATGCCAACACATAAGTTTCAGTTCACCGTGCCACAGGTTTTAACTTCTGTATTCGGTATCGCTTGCAGATGCATCTGTCTGGTACATACTTCTGTTTGATGAAATGTGCATGTGCTCAGAAATACACACGAAGCAAAATGCAAAGTTGCAAATAATGCTGTTAAGCTTCCGCTTATATGCAATCTATATCCTTTAAAAATGTGTAATATTTGAATTGGCATTTTGGGACTTGATTTCATTTAAACTGATCAACTTAATATCAGTTTTCAGCAATACTGAATGTATGTGATAAACATATCTAGAGAAAATTGATCAATGAACAATGAAAAGCACAGAGTACCAGTTCAGTGATGACGTCTCTGGTGTTCTTCCAGCATATGTTGCTATTAAAACAACAATGTGTCATTTGCATATCATTTGCACTCTCAGATATGAGCACATGTCCTTCTGACAAGGTCGAGTAACAGGATTTTTTTTTTTTTAAATGACTCACAACCCAAAACAGTTTGACAAAATAATAATGATAATTATTTATTTATTTATTAAATGAACATAGTAAGACAAAGTTGCTGTCTTAAAATTTGAAGTACAATCAACTTGGATATTTAAGTCATTTCAACTTAAATCACATTAAACTTTAAAAAATTAGTAGAATCTTGTATAACAGAAAAAAGTTGAAAGTTGCTTAACTTATTTTGATGAGTTAAAGCAATGTAAAAAATATGTTGAAAATAATTGTAAAAAATAGCCTTCAATATATTTTTAGTTATCACTAAAATACTTGGAAATATTAGATTTAAGATTTAAACTTTGCTGTCTTAAAAACACTGGTATTTACACCAGGAAATGGAAATTAAGTAATGAAGTGCAACAAGAAAAAATGTAAACCACAAAGAACAGTTTATTTCATATTGTTGCATCATTCAAGTTTATATTTATATATATATATATACTATATATATGTAAGATTCAATCATTTAGTGATAAATTATATAGTAAGTTATTTCCCATTTTTAGTCAGAATAGTTCAGTTATACCACATTGAGCTCACGTCTAATGACTATTATGATGTATTTGTGGCAGCATTGTGATTTTAATTTCTCAATGAAAACTAGAATAAATGAGCACAGGTAAAAAGATGAATTTTAAAATTAAAATGTACATATTTTCATGTGTCATTTTACAACTTTCCAAGAAAACATTGAGACATTTTAGCCGTGAGATTTGAGCTAAGTATTTAATCACTCAAGTTTAATTTTCTTTTTAAATACTACTTTAAAACAAAGATATTTTATGATAGAGTAAATCACAAAACAAAACAGCAGAAATATCATCAAAAGAGTCAAAATAACATCTATAGAGTAGTACTCGATCCAGGACATTCTGAAAGACTGTGTTCGTAAATGAGGGGCTCCTCTATTCCTCATGACAAACTCAATCCAGAAGACGGCACGATCGAGAGGTTTCATTGGCTGGTCGTGATGCAGTCTTGACAGTCTCTGCATGTTCTCCCTGTAAGATGAGTTATGCAAAACCTCCTTTAACGCCTCTAGAAACACATTCCTGTCCAGAGTCGCAATATCTACAATCTTTGCTGTTCCCTTTGCTTGCATCCTGGAGAGATTGTCTGGCTGATCAAACATTATAGGTAGACCCAAAATGGGAATCCCATGATAGATGGCTTCCTGAATTCCATTGGTGCCTCCATGTGTTATAAACACTTTAGTTTGAGGATGTCCAAGCAGGTCATTCTGGGGTAACCAGTCAACAAGTAATGTATTCTCACCAATGTTGACAGGTCGAGGTCCAGTGTGCCTCCAAATGATTTGTTGAGGCAGTCTAGCAAAAGCGGCAGCAATTTCCTCTGTGATGTCTTGTGGAAGATGACTAAAAAGAGTTCCTAGGGACATGACGATGACTCCGTGATCTCCTGAGCTCCGCACAAACTCCTCAAGATCACCTGGAAGCGGCTTAGCTGGCTTACACTGGAAGCCGCCCATATAGACGATATTGGGCATTGTGGGTCGTGGAAACTCAAACGTGAAGTCGTTTCTCATGAGCCAGATGTCGGCATCCCGAAGAAGGTGTTTGTAGTTGATTTCTGATCCAAAGTATTTGTTGCAGAAGGACTGGTAGTGTGAGGAGATAAACTTGGTTTTGTGATAGAGCAAAAACAAGTATCCCAGTACGTTCTGCACTCGTTGAGCAAACGTCATCTTATCAGTCAGCTCTATTCCGGGTACAGGAACATACGACAGAGGTGAAGGAGCTATTTCGTAATGTGCCTCTCCATGCATTGTCCAACGGACATTCAGCACAAGAGGGAGGAGAAGACGATGGGCCAGGAAAACTCCACTCCCAAAAGCCGGATCTGTCAGAACCAGGTCATACTTTGCGGTATGAAGTGAATCCATCAAGTCTTTATTTTCAAATATTTTTCCCATGAAGGCAAGTTGATTGCAATGCATCTCTTCAAAAACCGCTCCAACCTCTATAGCCAGTGTGATGTGAGTCCAGATGGACAACTTTTCTCTTCTGATGACCAGAATATGTCTCGTAAATTCATCAAGCAGCTCCTTTTCAATGCCACCGCTATTAGAAACGGTGATGGAGGTGTAGAAAGGAGACTTCTCCTTGATATACCAGCTGTTGGAGGCTCTAAGCACCGTCACGTCATGACCTCGTGAGTGTAATTCCTCGATCAGGACCTTCATGTTCAACCAGTGACTTCCATCCAGTGGAAATACTAACACTTTACCTCCTAACACTTGAGATAATATGCTCAAGAATGTTAGCAAAGTGACAGGGAGGAAACGCATCTTCGTTTTTAAGCTTTGATGAAAGAAAGTTACAATACATTTCAGTTACACACAATATGCCAACACTTATTATAATTGTTTAGGATACATAGAGGTAATCTGATTCACTTACCACACAAGCATGCGACTGACCGGGTACATTTCTCACTGCATTCCACTACTAAAATATTGTGAAACAAGCCCTGCCCCAGCTAATATGCAAAACGCATTGGGAGGGCACATGTGAAAGTTAACACCACTCCTCTCTGCACACAAAACATGTCTAAACCTGATATTATTTTGAGAAGTGCATTGATTTAGAAGCTTCTATATCCTCATACTGAGATAAAATAGCTTATTAATCCACAACAACACACTTTTTGACCCCAATATTTTAGTGTTTACCAATGAGACAGTGAAAAGCTTGATAAAATATGATGAAATGAGACAGTGAAAAGCTTAAGATGAAATAAGATGAAAACACAAATCATAATTAAGATTTGATGTAAATGACACTGAGCTTTTAGAAGAAAAAAAATGACAAAAACTATTTTTTGTAATGCATACACTGTTGGACGTTACACAAAGTAATACTAGAGAGAGAAGGATTGCTTGTTAGAGCCATCTTGATTTTCTTTGAAAATATTTGTAAAACATTCTTATTTTAAATCTATTGATCGAAAGAATCACCGTATGTATAAGCAACTCACTTATCCTCATTGAAATTTACATTTTGCTGTATTTCTTTCCAACACTAGATGGCGACTAGGAGTAGCATTCTTACTAGTTTGGGCCCAGTCAATCGTTTAAACTTTTTCCAATTCATTATTTATCGGAAAATAATGTATTTTTTTTTACAAAAAAACAAAACATATATGATAATTGTGATTGTCAAAACATTAAACAGAATTTCATTAAGTTACAATCAATGTTTACATGGGTTACTGTTTTATTAGTGCTTGATTACCAATTATTAGTTGCCCATTGGCAAGTTATGATCACAATAGTGATTATCTTATTCCAACATACAGGACAGTCTTGAAGAGTTCTAAACCTGTGACTAAAGATCCGTCAGTGTGGTTGGAAAAACGCATTGAGTCTCTGAAAGGCTGGTTCTTATGCACTGAGTGGGATATTTTTTATGGCACTGACATGGATCAAACTACATAAGTAATAACTGTAAGAAAAAATTATGTGGACGTCGAAGATCTCAAAAATGAAGTTTATTACAGCAAAGTAGTGGCAAGGTACACAAAAGCACCTTGGGTTCACCGGCGTCAGAATGAACCCAGATCATCCAAATCTCAAACCTTTTATCCTGGTACAGTTTACAACTCTTAATGCAAATGAAGTTGCTCTTATCGTGACAGCTGTGGTCTGTATGTTAATGAAGTCGAGACACCCCCTTGTCTGAGAAGATTCTCTGTGTCCCATTCCCATTCTACAATTGATTACCATTTGTTCAGGATATGATCAACCCAAATGGTCAACTCTTAATGTAAATGAAATCAGAACAGCAAAAGGTTTAGATGATACAATCTATCTGAAGTGATCACATCTTTGATCTTCTGTTAGAACGGTCAAATGTTTTACGGTGACAAGCTATTTGAAATCCCTGTAATCAAAATGGTCGTTGGTTGCCCTCTGTGATACTATTTATTTACATATTACTGAGATTGGATATAATTGTCTCTATATGATAATTAAGCTCTTTTAAGTGAAGGAACATTCTGATATAAATGTATATATTGGAGTGGAAGTTGGATCGGGGCAGACTATAATTTCTTACATAACTGACTGTAAATATATGTACAGATAATGTGGTAACTAAAAAACAGGTTACTATACCCAAATAACAAACTTTATATCACAAAGGAGATACATTTTTACATTAACAGGAAAACCACAACCATGTCGCACTAAAATCTGTCCAGAAAGAATTGAATCAGTTGCATAAAGTAGCAAGGAAAAGACACAAAAAGAAGAGAAGAGAACTTTTACAAGTCTAAGCCCAAAAGGATGTGGAATTCAATAACAAATATGCAACCAATGAAGAGGCTCTTTGCATTAAAAAGGCAAATTACTTTAACAGTTTTTTCCTAAGGTTGGATACTCATAACTTTGATTATGATTGTAAAAGTGAATTGAACTCAATGATTATTCTGACATTGGGGAGAACAGGTTGATGATTGACCCTGACCTTGTTATTCAAATGTATGTACAGAAGTCTTCTGGCCTTCTGTCTTTACAAACCTCAAATAGCGCACTTACAGAGAAAGTGGCAATTAGAAAACTGAGAATTTCCGGGGCGAGAACATTTTGTAATCGCGCAGTGCCGTACCAGGCTCAAGTGGAAATATAATTGGAACCGTTCTTAGAAACTTTAGGCCCGATGGTGGAAAATATGACAGATTTTAGAGTCAGGGAGTGATAACATATCATCTCATCATGAACTCGTGACCAGATGCCTCTTTAATTGCAGGGTGTTCAGAAAACTTTGTCAGATAAGAGTTCAGCAAAAGCTTATACAGAAAAGTCATTCACTATTCTGTTGACTCAATCATAAACACAAAAACAAAATTAATTATAATGTAGGGGATTCATTTGAGCCCTTGTACTGTCACTGGTATATGTGAATGATATTTGTAGCAAGTCCTTAATATATATATGTCACTTATTGGGAGCAGTATGCTAGCTGGAGCCATTTACCTCCAGTCTTTGTGCTAAGCTAGGCTAGCAGTGGGTGTGTCAGACAGAGTCACGGCACGCACGGAGATAAAAAGGGTATGTGTGGACTTATCTAACTCTGGGGGATATGAATAAACTAAAGTCCCCAAAAGTCGGCGTGTTCCTTTAAGGGTTAATTTATCCCTTGCCATCAAGAAATGCCACTTCAGTAATAAGGTTAGATGTTACATTACATCTGTAAGTCACTGTAGTTTGGTTCAATGACCGATTTTACACAGTCTCGCTATGTATGAGTCAGGGGGTGATAACATATCATGTACACATATTCCAGGGTGATTATTTTCATAAAGCTGTCAAATAAGAGTTCAGCAAAAGCTTATACAGAGAAGTCATTCACAATTCTGTTGACTCAATCATAAACACAAAAACAAATTTTATTATAATGATTGGGATTAATTTGAGCCCTTGTACTGTCACTGATAGATGTGAATGATGTCTGTAGAAAGTCCTAATAATATAGATTGTTGTACAATAAGAGACAAAATGTTGCTTGAAACAAACAGAGAATTTTGAATTAGTTCTAAATTATTATTTATAATATGCATTGGACTAAAGCATTGGTTATAATCCATTTAAATGTTTTTTTTTTTAAAATGTAAGATTCGCAAAAGCACATGCTGTCAGGAAACAATCTGGAAACATTTCAAATGAACTGATATTTCCAGCCACTATTATTTACGTTTCACCTTCTTTCTGAATACAACTAGACAAAAATATCTAATTGTATAAACAGTCACAAATGCAAATATAAAAACGGTTGCCATTAAAGTCATAATAACATCTATAGAGTAGTACTCGATCCGGGACATTCTGAAAGACTGTGTTCGTAAATGAGGGGCTCCTCTATTCCTCATGACAAACTCAATCCAGAAGACGGCACGATCGAGAGGTTTCATTGGCTGGTCGTGATGCAGTCTGGACAGTCTCTGCATGTTCTCCCTGTAAGATGGCTTATGCAGAACCTCCTTTAACGCCTCTAGAAACACATTCCTGTCCAGAGTCGCAATATCTACAATCTTTGCGGTTCCCTTTGCTTGCATCCTGGAGAGATTGTCAGGTTGGTCAAAAGCTAAAGGAATGCCCACAATAGGCACCCCGTGGTAGATGGCTTCCTGAACTCCATTGGTGCCTCCATGTGCCACAAACACTTTAGTTTTAGGATGTCCAAGCAGGTCATTCTGGGGGAGCCAGTCCACAATCAATGTGTTATTACCAAGATTGGCAGGCCGTGGTCCAGTGTGTCTCCAAATAACCTTTTGAGGCAGTTGGGCAAAAGCTGCAGCAATATCATCATTGATTTCACTCAGAAGCTGACCAAAAACAGTTCCTAAAGTCATGATGATGACCCCGTGCTCTCCTGAGCTCTGTACAAATTTCTCCAAATCATCTGGAAGTGGCTTAGCTGGTTTGCACTGGAAGCCACCCATGTAGACCACATTTGGCATCGTGGGTCGTGGAAACTCAAACGTGAAGTCGTTTCTCATTAGCCAGATGTCGGCATTCTGGAGGAGGGAGAAGAAATCGACATTGGGGCCAAAATATTTCTGGGCGAACTCTTGGTAAGGAGAACCAAAGTATTTTGAATTTTTATAAAGAATCATTATATATGTCATCACGTTCATTACTCTCTGACTGAACGTCATCTTGTCGGTTAGCTGTAACCCTGTAACGGGTATATATGAGAGAGGAGATGGAGCTATATCAAAATGGGCTTCTCCGTACATGGTCCAGCGGACATTAAACACAAGAGGGAGGTCAAGACGGTGTGCCAGTAACACTCCACCTCCAAAAGCAGGATCCGTCAGAACAATGTCATATGCAGCATCTTTCAGTGAATTCATCAAGGTCTCGTTTTCAAACATTGTAGCAGTCATATTGCATATTAGCTGATGAATTTCTGTAAACCTCCTATAAGTTTCATCAGCAAGTGCCATTTCATTCCAAAATGATCTTCCTCGTCTCTGCATTTTCAGTAAGTGAGGGAGAAACTTCTCCATGAAGTCATCGTCAAATTCGCCAGTGTCCACAGTAATGGAAGAGTAGAGAGGAGACTTTTCCTCAATGTACCAGCTGCTAGACCCTCGGACCACGGTGATATTGTGACCTTTTGAATGCAACTCCACAATAAGGACCTTCATATTAATCCAATGACTTCCATCCACAGGGACGACCAGAACTTTACCAGCATACGATCTTGACAGAGCAGATAACAGGATGAACAAACCAAGAATGGTGGAGTGATGCATCTTAATTGACCACCTTTGATAAGAAAGAATATAATCAAATTAAAAGAGTACACAAGATTTCACAAAATACAATGATAAATAAAATACCTATTGTTGTCCTGATATAATCTGTAACACTGCAAGGTAGTAGGGCAGAAGATATAAAGTCATACAGATTTGGAACGATATTAGGTTTAGATAACTCTAAAGATATAGTTTTAAAAATCTTTCTCAATGTCAAAGAATAGAGTTCATGCCACAGCTATAATGATAACAGCACAGAGAAACTATATCGTTGGAATCACTTTCAAAACGATTTTACGATTTAGCTGACGAAAGATAAAAAACATTGCTAGCCAATCAGAATCCATCCAGCTGTAACGAGCTCGAGCATTTAAAGTGACAGGCTTGGCTCGCTTTACTTTGGCTCGGTTTGCTTTTCCACTGCAGTTTAGTATCGCTTCAAAGTTGGTTGGATTATAGACTGATCATTATAGTTGCTTCTCCACCTCATCTACTGATCCCGATACAGCCAGCCATTCCTTTTTTCAAGTTGTGTGCAACGGTTGTTTAAAGCAAGTCGTTCAAAAAAAGTCATAAACTGAAGTCAATTACAGTTTTAATAAGTGCATTTACAGTCATAATTGATTTACAGTGGGTTTTATCATCATCGGCAAGATACAGTTTTCATCTGTCTGTCTGTCCAAGTATGTGTGATCTAACGTGTAATCAATATAATTTCTGTTTAAGCCTTTTACACGACATTCTAAATAGACAAATTACGGTAGTCTGACTGAAGTCAAACTTTTAAACTTCATAATGCCAGGGAAAACTTTTTTTAGTCCATTAATCACAGTTATTAAATTTGCATCTACTTAGGCTCAAGATTCTACCGACAATAAATGCAGCTCTAAATAGTCTGTACAAAATTAGCAGTAAATGCTTGAATTGTTTCTACAACAAACTCATACAGTAGTTATACATCATGCACATTTTACTTTCTTTTTGAACAGAACTCTAAAAAGATAACGAATCACATATATAATCAAAAATGCAAATATGAAAAGTGTCGCTGTTAGAGTCCAAATAACATCTATAGAGTAGTACTCAATCCAGGACATTCTGAAAGACTGTGTTCGTAAATGAGGGGCTCCTCTATTCCTCATGACAAACTCAATCCAGAAGACGGCACGATCGAGAGGTTTCATTGGCTGGTCGTGATGCAGTCTGGACAGTCTCTGCATGTTCTCCCTGTAAGATGAGTTATGCAAAACCTCCTCTAACGCCTCTAGAAACACATTCCTGTCCAGAATTCCAATATCGACAATCTTTGCTGTTCCCTTCGATTCCATCCTGAAGAGATTGTCTGGCTGATCAAACACTAATGGTACACCTAAAATTGGAATCCCATGATAGATGGCTTCCTGAACTCCATTGGTGCCTCCATGTGCCACAAACACTTTAGTTTGAGGATGTCCAAGCAGGTCGTTCTGGGGGAGCCAGTCCACAAGTAAGGTATTGTTACCAAGGGTTACAGGTCGAGGTCCTGTATATCTCCAAATCACTTTTTGAGGAAGCTGAGCAAAAGCCGCTGCTATGTCATTGGTGATGTCTTGTGGAAGCTGAGCAATAAGGGTGCCTAGAGACATGACGATGACTCCGTGATCTCCTGAGCTCCGCACAAACTCCTCAAGATCAGCTGGAAGTGGCTTGGCAGGTTTACACTGGAAGCCGCCCATATAGACGATATTGGGCATTGTGGGTCGTGGAAACTCAAAGGTAAAGTCATTTCTCATGAGCCAGATGTCGGCGTCCTGGAAAAGGGAGAAATAATTAACATTGGGACCAAAATGTTTGAGGCAAAAAGAAGAATAGATAGGTTCAGCGATGATTGCAATCTGGAACTGGGTGAAAAAGTATGTCAAAACATTCTTGACACGTTGAAGGAATGACATCTTGTCTGTTAGCTCTACTCCTGGGACAGGGACATAAGACAGGGGGGAAGGAGCAATGGCGTAATGTCCCTCTCCATGAATCGTCCACCGAACGTTGAAAACTAAAGGAATATTAAACTTGTAAGCTAGGATTGCACCGCCTCCGGCAGCTGGGTCTGCTAGAACCACGTCGTATTTAGCATCTTGGATCGAGTTTATCATTTTCTCATCTTCTAATATTCTCTCCATCATCTGCGACATATCTTCATGCATGCTTTTAAACTTCATGATGATTTCGTACTCCAGCTGAATGCGGTTCCAAATGGAGTGTCCTTCTCTTTTAATCTTCAAGAGACGGCCGATCATTAAACCAAAAAAGTCCTCATCAAATCCTCCTGTGTTTGGAATGGTGATGGAGGTGTAGAAAGGAGACTCCTCCTTGATATACCAGCTGTTGGAGGCTCTAAGCACCGTCACGTCATGACCTCGTGAGTGTAATTCCTCAATCAGGACCTTCATGTTCACCCAGTGACTTCCATCCAGTGGAAACACCAGCACTTTACCGCCATCTATTCCAAATAATACGCATAAGAGCGACAACAAAACGAGAGGTGCTGAGTGAAGCATCTTCTTACACAACCTTTAAAAACAAAAGAGAAGAAAGAATGAAGGGAAACAGAAGAGAAAGGACCAGGAAAAACAAAAGCCAGCTTATTTTACACTGTAAAATTATCGTACACATCCAGAATAAATATTTAAAAATACAGTAAAATATTTACAAAATTTTTTTTTACAGAACCTGAACATTTTACAATTTAAACTGTATTTTTTTTATTTTTACAACAAAAAAAACACATTTTAAACCTGTAAATCCAACAGGCCTTTTCTGCTGATTTAGCAAGGCCATGCTGTTACTGTTTTGTACTTATTACATATGCTGACATCCGCCATAACAACACTGTGGTAAAGAGAAAACCACATGATGAATCAGTGTTCATCACAAGTAGCTTTTCAACAAGCTGATGCACATATTAATATATTATTAATATATAGAAGGTGCACCAGAGTCATGTACACAAATACAAAACGCCATCATGGTTAGGCCTAATGTACAAAACTGTACATAAAAGCCTAATGTACATAACTGACCAAAAATAAATAAATAAGAAGAAACATTAAAATAAAATAATAACATAAAATGTGAGCTGTCACACAGTGAATTGTAATATACAATAAATTATAAGTTGATTTGTTTGTTTTTTTGCTTTCAAAAAGGGTTCTTACAGTAGGCTATATTACAGTTTTCTCCATATATAGTACAGGAACTTACTGTAAACCAATGAACAGGTTTTTACTGTCGCATTTTTTCAGTCTTTTACATTTAAAAAAAATAAAATCAGTGTACATTACAATTGGATACCAGTGATGCCAATGATTAGTAATACAAATTCATTCTGCTCTAGTCTAATATTTGCTGTTATTGATCTGTTAGACTTTTGACTTACATAATTTATCCAGTAAAAAGCACATGAATTTACCATTTTTTCACATGGGAACTGTTCCAAAACCATATTTCTCATGCATGTGCAAAGTATGTGTTTCACATGTGCACATGTGTTTTTGCACGTGAAATTCATGTGTTTATAATAATTCATAATATTTCACGTTGAAAACAAAGTGGAATATACAGTTCTGCTGGGATGTCCATTTTATTTGCCACTAAATACATCAAACTAAATTTTGCATATGCCACCAAACTAAGAAACTTTTACCTTGTAAAAACCCCAACAACACTTAAATGCAAAGCAGGTCTACTTAAGTAAAGTGTAATTGTGGCATGGGCCACGCAGGAAAAAAGTAAGAGGGTCTCACCTTGTGTATATCTTTGGCTATTTGTTTTATATGCTGAGAGCTTCCTAAGAATCAAAGTTATGCAATCGTTCACTACACATCCTGTAACATCTGGAAAAAAGCTCCCTCAATAGAGTACATGCTAAAACAATACATGTGCATTCACCTTTCATAGTAAAAACACTGTGTTTGTTTGACATTTTGGTTTTGTACATTTTTTTCACAAGTTAAAAAGTATTAAACAATTCTATTCTAAAGTATTAACAAATTCTATTTTGAGATAATTCTGATTTAGGAATATTTCAATCCTCACCTGACAACCCGCAACTACTCCTTGAAGTTCACCTTGGCACAGTGTATAGCGTCCAAAACCGTAAACACATTTATCCTGCAACGCTTGAGCTTATCAAGTGCATTTAGGTGAAAGGTACCTTTGAATGAGCACAGCAAAAGCCTATCAGGTGCCTTGATGCAGGGCAGTTAAACAATGCCACAGTCATTAAGGGTCAACGATCTCTGGACCCTGTTTTTAAACCATGATTTGCTACAACCAGCTGAGATTAAATGCTATCTGTTACTGTCAATGAAATTATAAGAAAAAGAAAATTCTTTGATTTTACACTACACACACTAGAAGTTCACATGACACTTCAGATTAAATGTCTGGCGTTGTAAAGACTGAAGATCATGCGACACTCCCACCATTAAGAACATTCCAGGGGAGAACTGAACTGAACTAAACAGGTGGTATTGTCAGTTGTGTAAAAGGTAAAGAATAAAAGGTAATCTGAGAATCTTACAAGCACAACGTATAAAGTACAGAGACATTTGGAGACTTTAGCAGATCACCAGGTGGGAAAAACTGACACTATACTAAACAGTCTCTAAAAACATGTCCAAACATGGTCAAAAAGTCCCAACAAAACACTGAATTTCACAAGATTTATGGCAGTGAAGGTCTATTTTCTGTCAACAAATTACAGTAAAATGTCATTGCGATATATAAAAGAAAAAGACAAGAATATATACACATGTATAATGCACTTACCTTTTTTGGTGCGCTTCTCAATAAGTGCATTATACCTGGTGAAGCTGTTTGGGACACAAACTTTACACGGCACACTTATCATACAAGCTGTCGTCATCACTTTCCTCCTGACTGCTCTCCTCACTATCTTCTTTTCTCTCCAACATGGTAGATGGTAGATGATGATGATGTTTATTTTTATTAACATTAATGATACAGACTACAGCAGGAATATTAGGCATGTTGTCACTTTAAGACCGCATGCATGGACCGAATATACTGACACACATCCAGTTTCTTTTTCAACTGTTCACTTGACATAACCGAGAGAATACTTGCCGAGACGGGTATTTTGTGTGTACCAGAATGTGTCCGTTCAAGCGCAAGTAACGAATGTAATAATTAAGAATGAAATAAACAAAACCTTCAAATTGCCTCATACATTTTCTATAACTGGGCACTGTACCAAACGCAAGGCACTCAGAGCAACAAATCTCCAGTCTCCCGCAATGATGTCAGTGGGTGCTGGATTGTAACTGTGTTGATATATGTGCTTTCCAAGCTACGCCGCTCTCACACCACACCATGTTCTCACGCAGTGAAAAATACATCGCGGAGCAGAGAGGAGACTGACAACGCGCTGACAGACAGGACAGACCAGGTTACTTTTCGGTTACTTTTGATATTAAACATGTTAAACAAAGTCTCACCTTGCAAATTTGGTCATTTTTTTTTATTTAAGAAATTTAAACAAATACCATTTTGTGGCTCTTTAATGTGTCTGACAGATCGCAGAGCATCAGTTAAAGCTGCTCGTGAACCGATCATCTCTTCCTTCTAGTTCATTTATAGCATCAAATAAACATGAATGAACATAAGAAGGAATGTTGTTTTAACCGCGGCGCTCCGTTTTTCAAGTTCAAATTCTCTCATGTTAATCTACTAACTCCATAGACAGTATATAAACTGGACACAGCGACCCCATAGGTTTCAACGGAGAGAAATGAAGTCAATTAGAAGCACTCACTTCCTGATCGCAAGGCGAACTGCGCAGGCTCAAACTGAGCTTGACGACGTAGATGTGACGTGAGCAACCTGTAGGTCTTCTAGTAGCTGTGCCGAGAGAAATCTGAATCATTCCCTTCCGAATCTCGCAGAGACGGAGAGCGTGGGTATTAGCTGTCCATGAGCTAGCAGCGGGAGCAACTTTATCACTCTCTGTGGGCTTCTCCCTTGACTTTATGCATCCACGTCCTCCCGATTGTTTGCGAGCTTCTCTGACTGTCCATACGGTAATTTTTCGACTTGTGCGACAGAGTCGCGCGGGTATGACGCAATCGTTAGCCTATTTTTACAAAAACTGCTTCTACGGGGCCATAACGTAAGATACAAGGTAATGGAGCCTTTTATAAATTTTCGTGTTTCTTTAGAAATAAACAATGGACAAACGGTGTCTTTAAACGCCTCAGATGTAAAGTTATTCACTGTCAAAGTGACGCCAAAATGAATGGGAGTCAATGGAATGCTAACAGCAGGTGGGGGTCCGCTAGCCAATGGCGGCGCCCAGGTCGGCTTCAATGTCTTTCGGAACACTGCCCCCCTGACTAACTCTCCTGACTGCTTTGTCGGACAAAATGGCGGATGGCGAAGTATGATTGGTCAGATCACATGTCAATCAAGCTCCCTGCGAAGGGTCATGCATCTCTGAGCTATTTTAGAGAACTGGTTGATCATTGATTGGTCTAATGCTTTACATTCCCCTTCATTAGTGAAATTCAAGATTCACCTGCGCAATTCATCAATTCAGGACACGTTTACACTAAAAAGTCTAATAGAAATTATGCTTGACGCATTATGACAACTAGTTCAACCATTTAATGACTTTAGCAATGCGCTATAATGTAATGTTTTGAGGGGTTAACACTCATCAAAAGAGAACCAGTAATACATTTTGAGCAATGTGACATTAGCAATTAATAAATGTAGGAAACAGCAGACACTCATAAGCCTTTGCAACTTGTTTAAAAGGTGGCGGGGAAAGAGTTAAAGTCCCCTTGTAGTCAAATACTTTTATCCCTTAAAACTCATCTTTTATCACCAAAATGGCATATTTATGGCAAATGTTTTTTCCTGTGAATCTTTTTTGTGAATGCATTTAAAATAGCTTGAATGTAACTACACACTTGCTTCATTTAGTAATATGCAAATGAGCCCTGCCTCTACTCAGTCAGCCTCATCTAGTCAAGTCGATGTACCAGAATGTTAATGTGTTTTATGTATCGCTCTCTACAATGTTACACATAATGGTAATTAATATGATTAGCCTTTGGCTTGACTACATTATCAAACAGCTAATAATGTGTTGCTAATGTTAAACAAACATTGTTCCTGTTCGCCATGTCAGTCAGACAGCAAATCTGTATCCTTAGAAACGCTTTGAACAACTCAGAACGTCAGTGGAGAAAAGGCATATAGTTATCATAATATATGTCATACAGTTACAGAATTCACCCACGCTATCATGCTAATTGTACTCGATTTTTCCATATCAACAGAAATATATATATATTTATATATATATAAATAAAAACAAAACCTGATTTCTCTTGAGACTCCCCTGCTTTGCAGCAGTTGCTATAGCCTGACGGGCCGGCACATTGATCTGATTGGTTACTATGTAGTTTGTGACGTATGAAACACCAGTGATTTCAAACCGCGTTTTTGAGACTGTCTTCAGATCACTGCAGTTTTAAAGAGAAAATACTCCGCAATGGTGTTGTTGACTTATGTATTCGTATATGTTTTGTCTTAAAATATTAAAAACACCATCAACAACCTTAAAAACTTAATTTTCACCACAGAGGGTCTTTAAAGTATAGTATCTTACTGGAATTGAAACAAGACCTAAGCTCAAGGTGTTTTTTAGGGGAAATTAATACATTAAAAAAAAGTGTTCATTGTCTTGTGGATTAAAGTACATTTAAGTGATTTAATCCCTTAATTCCAACAAAACCCAACCAGTGTAAGCAACATTACAAACCTAATCTGAAAGCTTTTCTCTAATAACGTTAAGTTTTCAAATTGCTTTGACACCTCTGCCATCTAAAGACAGTGCAAATGCAGTTTTCAGCTGGTCAAAATCCACCAAATATCATCTACATGTTATATAATACAATTTATAATTGGATAATTTCAGGACAACCCATTTTCTTTTTCCTTGAAGGCTACAACATTTTCTAAATGGTGAGTTATACAATACATGGATATATTCATTGACTTTTTTTATTGATGTACGAGTACCAGTGTTCTAAAGTTCATTGCCAATGACTTCAGTTTAAGCAATAGTTACAACTCCAGTGACCTCACCCAAGCAAACATAAATAGTGAATTGCAACACAAATACAATACAAACGTCATCATCAATTTAGCTTAAGTTATAATCGGCCTAGAGAAAGCAAACGTTTTGGTCTCATTATTAATTGAGAAATTATAAGTGTACAAAAATGGAAACAGCTACCCCATGTGGCAAGGTAGAATTATTATTCGATTCATATAATCTTCCATTTTAACAAGGCGCTTACAACTTCCCTAGTTTTTAGTCACAGTTTAAACTTGCCATTGCAATTTCATAGCTCACAGATTACTACAAAAATACCTGGCATCTTGTGATTTAGAAAACATGCCAAGCAACAGTATTTATAGACTTACATTGAAAGACTGGATGAGATTTAGTCATCAAGAGCGTTACATTTTTCAGTGGTCATAGGCAATTCTCAAATATGTGCATGCATCAAAAACCACAGATGTATAACTTTT
Organism: Phoxinus phoxinus; assembly: GCF_949152265.1. NCBI lineage: Eukaryota > Metazoa > Chordata > Actinopteri > Cypriniformes > Leuciscidae > Phoxinus > Phoxinus phoxinus. Next base: position 18,618,933 of record NC_136900.1, on the reverse strand, counting down.
AGAATCACTGAATTCTCATTATTAATGCATGATTCATTTTTGTAGCTGATAATGTGTTTAAAGCAAATGTCTGTCTTGCAGTAACTGTAAAATGTATTAAATCCTTATAACCAAAATATACCCATCCGCTGACGAGTCAAGAAACTTTTAAGCCAGACACTGTTGACTGTTCATGAAATATTTTTAAAAGACTGATCAATTCATAACATGTTGCAACAGCCCCTGACCAGTGTGATGAAATCTTTTGTGGTAAACTACAAAGTCATTCATGTTAACATTTAACCAGCAACCTATAGAGTTAAAATACAGTAGTCAACATCAAAAAAGTTCATCAAAGTTGTCCTAAGACAAGAACGGGTATTGTCAAAATTCATGTATAACTTCTATGAAATATTTTGATCCACTTCAAATGTTGACTACTGTAGTTAAGTGTACATTCAACAGCATCATAAAATGAGACAACAGAAAATAAATCATTTTTACAGGCAGAATGTTAGTATTTATATTCTGGGGTCCCTGATGTTTTCTTAAAGGCACAGTATGCAAGTTTCTCCACTAGAGATCTCTTATCCAAATTCGGCATTCACATAAATAAAGCTCTGTATGCTTTTGAGTCACTTTCGCCATACTTTGATCGATTGAGCACACCTTAAATCTGATGTGGTCAGGTGGTACAAGTTGAAACAGCCGAATTTCTGTGAATTACTACTGAAGTGCTGAATTGGTACTCATAGGTCACTTTATTTGACTACCGGTAATTAAAATGATGGGGTAATGCAGCGCTGTCTTACTTGGTTAAAACAATCATACTAAAAATACATTTGTTTGTATTGGAAGCTTTAGTGTTCGCACAGTGACTAGTACGAGACACTTGTTGCACACTGCAGTATGCCAGATCGATATTAGAATTGCATATTAATAAAAGCTTGTGTTGCTAAATGGAATTTAATTCATGTTAAAACATTGTGTTGTGGAGAAAAAGCTATTACTGTTCAAAAATAAAGCTTTCAAATTGTGCCACTTAAAATTAGTTGAGAACTTAAATATCCAACTTAACTAAACTTAATATTTTAAGTCAAGCCTGAACATTTTAAGTTGTGATAAATAAATAACAGCAATCTTTTTTACATTGCATGTTAGCCACTTGACAAAATAGTGTTGTCTGATCTACTTTTTGGGTACAAATGTGTCACTCGCAGTAAATCAAGAAAACGAGATTCAAATAAGACCACGTTGAGCTATAAAACAATGATTAGTTTTCGGCTGATAAATGCATCCAAACAGTTGCTCACATGTCTAATAAAACATACAGCGATTTTTATGTTTCTCATGGAAATCGAGGGGAACGCGAAATATGACGTCATTAACAGATGAGACAATGACTCGGGATATTGCACTGTTTAAGATGGCTAATTTCTCTGGATTTAAGCATTTTTGGAAACATTTGGGATAATGCCAGCACACACCAACAAAATTTAAAACACTTCTGAAATATATTTTAATTGTACATATTGTGCCTTTAATGAAAATTTTAAGTTCTCGAATGCATCAACCAGATCACTCACAGATTCCCCAACAAGGCTCCTCGTAAAATTCTTTATTCATAAACTTGATGCAAGTTTACAAATATACTGTACATGGTCAAAATTCTCTTATAATGGAAAAAAAAAACTAAAAAAAAAAACCACCCCAGAAAGCATGCCAACAGTGTGAGCTTTAAGAACCATTCCGTGAAATGGCACCAGAGACGAGCTTTGTTATTAGTTAATGTGAGGTTCACGTTCGGTGTGAAAAAACAAAAAACAAACAAGTCATTACTGTTCGAACAAGGAAACAAGAAAGACTAATCAGTCACAGAAATCTTGGTCAATGCGGACAAGCCCAAGTCAACAACTCGGAGAACGCCGATGTACTTCTGAGAAGAATGACCCCCTAAAAGGAACATCAGTCGGAAAGGTCTGCCTTTTCAAATCTCACCGATGAAAACCCAAGACCGAGTTCATCTCTGAAACAAGACAGCAGCAATTACTCGCAAAGCAGACACTTGAGTTACTCAAGACATTCCTGCTGTAATGGCTCTCTTGAATTACATTTACATGTGATTGGAGTAAAAGATTACATTTGCATCCATGTTAAAGATAATACGCATCCAAGAGCTTGCGTTATGGAAGTTCAAACTCAGGACTGATCCAAGAGGCACAATCACAACATTCTGTGCAAATACTAAACGCCCCCAAAATATTTACAACTGGAAAAAGTTTAAGTCAGAGGGGTGAGAAACAACAAAAACATAAGTTACATTTGATTGAGCACTTAAATTCAGTAAACATAATGGAAATCTGATGCATTTTTATAGCGAGAGTCGTCCAATCACAAATGGCCTTTAACACTTCTTACGATGAAACCAAGCCCCATCATAAAATATTAAATAGAGGCCACAGGAAGCTGTTAAAACAATCCCTTTCTTTGCTTTCAGGAACTGAAGAAAGTCCTTGAAGTGGATAGGTAGAGCAAACGGACCGAAAAAGCATTTTCTAACAAAATGGATTTTCCTGAGTTTTTAATGGAAACTGCAAGACGCCTTCACATGCGCGAGCCTTCGACAGCCAGTTTTATAATACAGTCCAAAGCAAAGACGAAAAAATAGGGAGGTATGGTGTATTTTGACCAGTTCTCTTTCGCCGTTAAGACTTTATACTGGATGTCGAAATCCGAGAGGTAAAATAAACAATGCCTTGAGTTTTGTTGAATTGTCCATCGGGCATGGAAAGAAACAGTGCTCTTTTAGTGTTGTGCTATGAGAAAAGTATTATTTGCGCTCTTGAATCCATCGATGCTCACGGAATAAAACAGTGTATCGAAAAAGGTTTAAGTACTGCTGGTCATGAGAGGTCCATTAGTAATGTAAACCTCAAATGTCTCAATCTGTAACAGCTGTTTTAATGGAGCAGAAATTATGAACATCTTTCAAAACAGGAAATAACAATTAAGGGTGTGAACAGACAAAAAAAAAAAAAAGAGTTATGTTCATATCACTTATATAAATACAATTTTTAAGATATTACCCCAGTTATTTTGAGAAACATCAACCTTTTTCCCCCATTTTGAGTCCAAAAGTCCTCATGTGAAAACAACTCTGATAATTCCCCCACTTCACATAAACACCACATTTAAGACGCCTCAAATCCATTTACAAGTATACAAGTGGAGCTCTGTTCAACTATGGAGCCACGGCAAGATCCGCTTCGCCTTTTAAAAGCCAAAGCTTGCATTTGTCCATTATTGTTCAGATCAGCCACATGCTAAAAGCGAGCGCAAGGAAACTGAGTGGAGTTCCTCCAAACGAGATCTGGAGCTAGAGTCGTATAAACGCCCCTTCTTCTCGTCCTCGACGTTATCATTAATATTAGGGGTTGCTTAAGAAGCTTGCGCATATAACTGTGGCAAATAATGATTCTTCAACATCAGCATTTAATGTACCAGTACATGTTAACTCAAAATGCATGGGGGAGGGGGGGTCTCTATAGATACAAGAGCAGTGGCACATTGTCTTCACATTGTCTCTAGTTGCATCCATATACTGTTTTAAGTTCAGTAAACCATCATTTAAAGTCCATGGCCATAAGAACGTCCTTTAAAAGCAGACAGAGGATCAGATCCAGCATCTTCATCGAGCATCTCCATCTATGTAATAATCCTGAACAGAGCCATGCTCCAGTAAAAGTGAGGAGGAAGCAACAAAAACTAGAGAAAGAAAAGAAAAACACGTCTTTCTCTGATCAGACCATTTTGAAACGCCATGTTAGATGCCTTATTAGTACCAAGGCTCTTAAAGTCCCATCAGTATAGAAAGAATAAATGAGAGAGAGTGAGAGAGAGAGAGCATGAGAAACAGACAGAAATCCAGATGTCATGGGATATGGTCAAAGAGTCCAGCCTTGCAGGAGATAAAGGACGATGCAAATTTTCCGAGCATTCCAGACAGCGAGAGAGAGGGTGAACGTGTCCCCTTGATGGTTTCAACTTACACGACGTCTCAAGCTGAAGAGGTGAAAAACATTAGTAAAATAAAGCAAAGGTTTGACCAGACATCCCATGTCTGCAGTGTGCAAGTGGATCGATTCTTCTACTAGCCATCTTCTTTAGGAGGTGTGTACCAGCCTAGAGGAAAAACATCAGAAAACACATCTGAGAGCAGTTCAAAGCGCATCAATTATGCCCCTCATTTTGTAGTTTCTCCACCTACCATTCTTTTCATGAATCTGAACCAATGATTTGTATGACTGCTGTGCTCTGGCAAGATTGTATTGATTCTGCACAAAAACAAAAGGGGTCAACATTCCTGCAAGCAAATATTTTTGGTCTCTGATCATGAGGCGGCCAGACGAACCTTATTTGCTCCAAATTGCACTCTGGCTTTCCCTTTGACTAAGGTGGCATTGATTTGCATGATGACTGACTCTATTGAGTAGGCACTGCTCCAGCCCTATGATCAACGCCACAGATTAGATTGATTTTATTTCAGATTTATTTCAATAGTTAAACCTTAAAGTGAATTCAAACCTGTTTTGTAAGTAGCTCCATACACAAGGCTCCTCCTCCAAGAACATAGCTGGATGAGAAAAAAATAACTATTTATTTCTAACAAACTGTGCTTCTGAAAATTAACATTATTTGTATAAAGAGATATTTTATATTTTTAATCAATTTTCAAGAAATTAAAAGCTTCATGAAAAACATGCATTTATAATAAAAAAAATTTACGACTGTGCATTCTAACATGCATAAGTGTTCTATATAAATGTATACATTTATAGACAAAAGTCTTTAAATGTAAATATGAATACTGGCAATAGACAGCCGCTCACCCTCCAGACAGGACAGGAGACACAACCCGTACAAAGGGAGGATCAAAAGGAAAGTTATCCTGCCATCAGAAAGAAAGAAAACAAAACTTCAGTTGCGTAATCTTGCCTTTTAATCAAATTATCTTCAATATGTTTTTTTTTTTGGTACAAAAACAAAACAGCACTAACTTTATAAGAGAAATTGAGCAGAATGTAGTCCATGCCTTCTTTTTCCTTCAAAACCTGCAAGTCGCTGTGTAACGGACTGTCTGGGTCAACCCTTAAAACGCGGAAGAATGATTTTCATGATTAAACCATCATCAGCCCACTTGTTATTTCATATGTTGTGCAACCGTACTTACGTCCTTAACTTGACATGCCACTCATACAGGCTATCATTGACTAACTCCACTGAATAGATACCTGGAAACGACAGAATGGAAGAGTAAATGAATAGATCCTGTCCTTTCACTAGAACAAGATAAAACTAATTTTCCAAAACCATTTTAAGGTGCACTCCTGACGTAAAAGTGGCAGCTCTGAAAGTGAAGCTACTTAAAATGTGGCCAAATTCCAAGATCAGATCACATACTTTGCAGAGAAGGCAATCTCAGGAATGCGTTGTGATGGCGGACAAAACAACAACAACAAAAAACTGGGCAAGGGAACTGTTCTAAATTACAGGCAAGATGTTCCCTTAGAAGGCAACAGCCTACGTAGGCAGTATGAAGGTTTGGAACAGACACATGGAAAGGTTCAAACTGAAATTACCTGTCTTATAACTCTGTGATCTATAGATCTCCCTGAGTTCCTTCATGAGGCGGTCAGAGGCCTGAACTGAACCGGACACTGCACCCTAAAAGACCAACAAAACAGCATTTAGGGAACATATACAGCACTACAAGGCGCAATCTTTCAAATTATTCTTCAGTGGATAAATGACAGTATTTATTAATAGAAAAAGCTGACCCAACTTGTAAATAAACCAAATAGTTTGCTTTATTGCATTATATTACACATTACAAGGAGAGGATAGAGTAGCAGGGCTCTGGCTCAAAGTTTCTTTCTGAATTGACAGAACAGTCACTTGCGAATGAGACAATACTGTTTATATCGATATACAGTAGTTGGATACGAGCCATTTTATATTAAGGGCTTTAAAATAACTGGTAAGATACAACACTTATAGTTTAAAAGCGGCTTGCTCCGTCAGGTGCTCTGACAGACGTGCTGACAGAGATACTTGCGCTGTATAATGTGTTTGAGATGTAGTGCTTTCATCAGTGCATAACTTACATTTCACAGGTATAATCTTCATCTGTAAATGTTAGAAAATCGCACAAATATTTCCACTTTGCTGTCAGGAGTGAATCTCGGCTAAACTTCACAGATTCCCGTGAACGAGAATATTATACTAATATATTATACTAATATTCCTGCTGCTGTCTGTTATTAAATATTAATCATACAAAAGACAGAAAATTGAAAGACAGACTGAATTACTGTAATAAGGGTTCATCTATATTTATACAGTGAAGATGGATTACTATTTCTGTACCTGAAAATCTAATTAAAACCTACATGAAAAACCTGAAAAGAACTGTTTATTTCATTTGTATATGTTTGTTTTGTTGTATTTATTTGTGATATTGCTCGTAATTTGATTATTTGTTCTTATTTTATTACTGTCTTTAACAACATTCAAAATTGATATGAGTTAGGATAGTAGTTTTTAGTGTCATAACCTTATCTATTAAGGTTACATCGATCAAAAACAACTAAAACAATAACTAGCCCTTTTTTTATTTGATTTAATTATTCCTTTTTTGTGTGGGTGCCAGTAAAACTTTTGGCAGGGCAAGTAAAAATTTCAACCACTGTCCCAACTGGGCCAGAAGAAAAAAAAACCTTAGCGTTGGACCCTGGTTGTCAGTGCTATTTTGCATTAATAAAAAAGCTTCTTTTTTTTTTTTTCAAGTGCTCCACCCAACCCCAAAGTTAAATAAAAAGGGTACCTTACCGAATGGACACTTACGTTCAAGTGGTCCTGCCTCTGGTTCTTTCGGATTTTCTCCAGAATGGCCAGATTCTCCTTCTCGATGCCATCGTCCTCCGACTTTTTCCCATCGACCGGTTCCTCTTTCATGTCATAGTGGTCTAGATCTTCAATATCCTGCTGCCACAGCAACAAACAAAAGAACGTGTTAGGTATCAACTAGTCTTTTCATCATAACTGGAATCATAAAGAAGCCTTTCACATCCCCCAAAGCTTAATACCTCTGCCATTTCCTCTTCCTCCTCCTCTTCTGATGTCACTTCATCAGTTGTTCCATGCTGGGAACAACAAGAACAGGAAAAGGTTTACGTCAGCTCAAACACACCTTAAAAACGGGGGGAAAGGAAGGAGTGTAAGGCTATCTAGGTCTGATTTTGGGCTACCTTCTTGTCCTGACTGATGGGCCCAGCAGGAAGAGGCTGATCCAGCATCTCCACATCAGGATGCTGGGGCAGGTTATAGAGTCGGCATAAATCACAGATCAGCCTTTTCAGCTGCTGTAGGAGCTGCATAAGAAAAAGTGGAAACAAATGGTGAGGAACTTTATTAGAGAAAAACTAACTAATATAAAACAGCTAATCTACTATAAAGCATTGGGTCACATAGAAAAAAAAAATAGATAAAGTGTCTCATCCTGACCGACCAATACGTGGATTTAGGTTCATTATGGATTAGGGCTGCACGATTATAGCACAATCATATTTGGGTCAATGCATTATAAAGCAGGGCTCGACAATAAGGACTGTCCAATAGTGCCAGCGTGGCCAACGCTCGGGACAGTTGACGGAACTGCATCAAGCATTGCTGCATTGTTACAAAAGTTGGCAACACATTACAATAAGGTTCATTATTTACATTAGTGTATTAACTTAAACTACCAATGAGCAATACATTTGTTACAGTATTTATTCATATTAGTTGTTAAAAATACAGCTGTTCATTGTTTGTTCATGTTAGGTCACAGTACATTAATGTTAACAAATACAACCTTTGATTTTAATAACATATGTAAACGTTGAAATTAATATAAGTAGTATTGTTCATTCTTAGTTCATGTGAACTAAGGTTAACTAATGAACCTTATTGTAAAGTGTAACCCAAACATTTCTTCTTTAATAATTTACACTTGTTTTTAAGCCTTGCCAATTGAAATATGGAAGCTTTAATATGGAAGTTTGAGAAGTTTTGTGTGTGCATACACCCAGAGCGCAGACCTAGGAAGCGGTGTTACAGACAGTGTGCGAATACTAAATTAAGTTCCCTTTCACATCTTGCGCTTGAGTGGACAAATTCACACAAAATTGTGTCTTGGTAAGATTCCATAAAAACATAGTTGGTTATGACTTATAGATACTATGTCGTTTTTTTTTTGCCGCTAGGGGTCGCTAACCTCTTACAACAACAAAGGCGTAGGCCGTAGAATATATGTAATATTCTGACTGTCTGAGATTTATTCAAATTAACCATTGGTCATCCAGTATCATGCATTTAGATCACGATAACCACAGATAAAACCGGGCATAGCCTACAGCACCTCACTATCATGGCAAAATTTAACTTTATGGTTTCTATGGTATTTGTATGAAAAACAGTAGCCTAAATACATTAAATACTGTAATTATATTCCATTAGTCCTTTAATACATTGTCTACATTAATAATATAATACAATTCAATATGTATATCCAACATTTCATGGTGCAGTTAATATTACAAGGCTAACGTTACAGTAAATCCGTGGTAAATGATAGGAACCGGAGGATCAGAGTAAACGCATCTGCTCTAGTGAGCTCGCGCTGCGCTGCCGTTTGGACTTTGAGCCGAGCAGATAAATGGTCTGTGTGGCGCGCGGTTCAAATAAGTTTCGTTCCGCTTTTGGCGCAAAAACATTAATCGAACTCTTGATATCGTTTTAATGAAAAAATTTATATTGCGATAATAATCGTTATCGTTTTATCGATTTTATTTTTATTTTTCATATTTAAAATTGTATTTATTCCTGTGATTCAAAGCTGAATTTTCAGGATCATTACTCCAGTCTTTAGTGTCACATGATCCTTCAGAAATCATTCTAATATGCTGATTTGGTGAAACCTTTCTTATTATAAATGTTGAAAACAGCTGTGCTACTTAAAGGCCCACAGAAGTGTCTTGAAATGCACAGCGTTATTCGTTGTTGCCGTAATTTCCACTGAAAACGGAAGACAGGGCCGGGACAAATCGAACAGCTCCTCCCCTTTTTAAAATAGCCAATAGCGTTTTGTTTATATATCACAGCTCAGCCAGAGCCATTGAGCTTGGTAAAGCTGCATTTGACAGTTTCTGACTGCTGTCTAATAGATTTCCCTTTTATATTTAATATAAAACTATTACTAAAGCAAAATCGTGAACATAATCATGCTGAGGATGTGTAGTTTGAAAAGTGTGTAATTTATGTTGGTACATGACATTGGTGTTATCTCTTCTACTCGTCAATGCTGTTTCTAATGCCGAGTCTAACTGCTTCTCCACCGTATAGCTTTAAAATATAGCATTCTGTGCAGAATTCAAATGGGTCTGATATACGTTTTCTGGTCTGCGGCGACTTGCGTATATGATCTGCTCTGTGCTATCGTGACTCTGGATCGGAGACGACCGTGTTAGCGCTGCAGCGGTTCGTGTGCAACTAACGCAAAACCAGACTTCATTCGCCCCAATGGAAAGCATATTTGCACTGTCTGAATCATTTCCTATCCACTATATAGTGCATTATGCGCAATTCACCATACAGCAAATAGTGATTGTGTGAAAAAGTGACCAATTTCAGCCACAGCCTCTGCGTCTATTTATGGTGCAGGGGGCGGGACTCTTCAGATTCTAGACAGCATTTGATTGGACAGAAAATCTGATGAAATGCAGAGTTATGTCATCAAAATTATTGATCCATATTGGCGGAAGTGAGAGACTAAGTTTTGAACAATTATATACAAAAAATGCGAATTTTATCATTGTTTCGGAGCACACTAGCTTGCAAATAACATTAAGGCTAATATATTCATAATGAAAGCCAAAAAACTAAGTGGGGATTTTAATATTTTTGTGGAAACGTGATACATTTGTCTTTCAGGATTCAGATATAGCCCATGTAGAAGTCTTACTGTCACATTACTGATCAATTAAAAGCATCTTTACTTAATCATTTCTTTAAAAGAAAAAAGAAAAAAACTACTGACCACCAACTTTTGAACAGTAATGTACATTAAAATACTTATTTTGTGTTGCATTTTGATGATCACATCTCATTGAAATATCAGATAGCGGAAACACCTCCTTACCAAAGTATTGCCTCTTCTGACATCCTCTAGCCTTTCAAGGACTTCGGTCAGACTTGGGTCATCGGAATCAACGAACCATATTGGTGGCGTTGAAGGGTAAGACTCCTACGAAAATATCAAGAGTTACAACATCAGCATCTTCCTAATTGCATCCAAACCCTTTGTCCTTTCACAAGGTTACTGAAGTCTGATCGGATCCATTCAGCCACTTGCAGAAGACGCCACACCAACAGCTGCCAAACCAATGAATCAAACCCGTCTAAATGAACACCCAAAAAGAGACCACAGCAGACCTGTGCAGTGGAGTGTGAGTCAGAGCTGATGTTCCTGTTTCTGTGATCCATGTGAAATCATGTGAACATTATGTTCCCATCCACTACTTAGATATCTCCTCCCATCATTAAAGGGTCAAAATGATGGCGACGTGATTTGCTTCTGCTTGTCAGGACCACACACACTGACCTTACAGCACCACACACATCAAAATATAAACTCGGCGAACTAACTGACCTCAATAACACCAAACCGGCAGCCAGTTGCACTGCAGTGGCGTTGCAGCGCGTTTTCATAGATAGTGAACGTTATGACAACACCTCTTGATAAATTAGTAGACTTAATATTCACTTAACATACGCAGATTATCCCTCAAATTATTAAGTTTGGAAATGCGCTAATATCGCTAGCACACACCATTAGTAATCATGATAGCAATGAGGAATTACAATAACAATTATATTGCAACAAAATTACGATAGATTTACCTGGATATAGAGTTGGATCGTTTTAAATCTACGCATTTCTTAACAGGCCACGCTAAATGAAGAACTTCGACAAAACAGCTAATTAATTGCTCAATTAGATAGCCAACATTATAACTAACTGTTCACACAAAAGATGTGGTTTCATTACAACATGTACATTCAAAAATAGCACCTCAAAGTCGGTCTAGAAAGACGACAACGACAAAAAAACATTTTGTCCAAAACGTCGTTTAGCTAGCTAATGTATCATTTTGCTAAAATTAGCACACACGCGAATTACCTGCTTACTAACTTAATTGGAAAATCCACACCGACGCGGAATAAAACAACTATCCGTTTTATTTAACTATTTCGTGTTTGATATGATCACATAAGCCTGAATAATAGCTGGCGAGTTTGTTTAGCTAACACAGTTAAAGCGAGAGCCAACGCAGTTAACTTTGTTAGCTAATCAACTAGCAGGCTAAATGTAGCTCGGGCTAGGAGTGTGTACTTGTTTATCTGCGATTTTGACATTCGTTTGAGGATATACAATAGATTCTGATAGATCTAAATGCTTTTATTCGCGTTGTGATGGCTTTAATCGAGTCAAAGGGGGGTTGTGGTGATGTTATTTCACTCGGCCTTGTCTTGTTCGCATGTAAGCTACACAAGGCTGATGAATCTTACCGTGATGTTGCAGTGAATAATCAGCAGCTTTTCTCCTGTCACATTAAACTGGCAGCTCAGTTCATCGGGCTTCCAGTCGATTATTCTGAATCGCTCATGGTTTGGATCAAAGATTGACTCCAGGAACTTTAATTCGGCCTTGAGCCCCGACACCGACATCTTCCACTCATCTCATCAGCAGCCAGGCCGCGGGGGGAAGGGACGCGCACGGATACTGCGAGCGCGCAGCTGATCCCAGGGAGTGTGTGTGTGTGTGTGTGTGTGCGCGCGCGCACAGCGGAGGCTGGAGGAGAGAAACAACAAAGAGGGGGTGGGGAGGAGAGGAGCACTGAAGACAGGGGAGAGACCAGCAAACAACGCCCGCCAAACAAATAATGTGAGAGGGGCCACGGGGATGATCAGTTTCCTATATACATGGAGGCTGATGGTTTTGTTTTCATACTCACATGAATTGTTTTTCCTGGTCGGCCATCCTGAATTAATAATAATAATAATATATTATAATTATCATTATTATTTATTAACCAACAGTAACCCGTTTGATCATCCACTTGCACTATCTATCATATAAAATAATTCAGTAAATAATAGCCTACATTAAACATATATTATAATATCGTAGTAGGCTAAGTGTTAATGATAATAATAATAATAATAATACATATATATGATATATTAGTAAGTGTCAATAATAATAACAATGATGATAATAATAATAGGTTAATAATAAATAGAAAAATCTATATTAAAATTATCATTATGGTTTATTATTTTTTAGGATGGTCGACTAGAAACAATTTACATAACAATAAATGAATAAGACATTAAACATATATAATATCTTAGTAAGTATTAATATTGATAATAATAATCTATATTATAATAATAATTGTTATTATTTTTTAGGATGGTCGACCAGAAATAGTTAGAGTAGGAACCAACAGTAACCCATTTGACCATCCACTTGCACTATCTATCATATAAAATAATTCAAGAAATAAGTCAATAATAATAAAAATATTAATAATAATAATACATTAAACATATATTATATGTTATAATTATTACTATTATTACAAAAATGTTTCACACCTGTACAGATAGTGCTGTAATCCAAACCTGCTGCATATTTGGACTGATTTTGTAGTAACTGGTATTTTTGTGGGTGTCTGCTTTTGCTATTTGTCTCCATCTAGCGGCGGATATAGTTTCCACAGAACTGTCCAGTTGTAGGCTACATACAGTTTACAGAACGTTACTTTATTTCCGACACATAGGTCCATATATCAGTAAAAAAAAAAAAAAAAAAAAAAAAAATAATAATAATAATATTACAAGCGCCTGTCTAAAATTGTAACTGAGCGAAATTAATAATACATGTTAAAGACAGCGATTTAATAGATCATTGCTTATCTTTTTTCCCCCTAAATTTCCATTATGACCGAAAGTGTCAGAGAGAGAGAGAGAGAGAGAGAGAGAGAGAGAGAGAGAGAGAGAGAGAGAGAGAGAGAGAGAGAGAGAGAGAGAGAGAGAGAGAGAGAGAGAGAGATATGTTACAGTGGTATGGATGAGCTTTTGAAGGTGCACTACCTTTTTTTTTAGTTATTAGGTTTATAGTGGGCGGGAGGAATTTCCCTCCGTAAGTGAATGCCTTTTGATATTCAAAGCACACTTTAACTACAAGTCATTCACAGCAACATAGCAAGTTTATAGAGGAGCGTCTGCGCGCCAACACTGACCAAACATGAACTATCTTCAGCTTCTTCCTCTTCTGCTCCTCATCCTCCAGAGCCACGAGGTCCATATGAACACAATCGAGAGGAACCAGAACTGTGCTTGGAGTTGTTCTGAGGTTTGTCAGTTACATATATAAATGGAATAACGTAATTTACAATGTTTTGTTTATTAGTTTGTTTTGTAAACTATTAATTTTGTAATTTTGTTTTACTTTATATTACCTTGAAATAACTTGAATAGAGTATTGCTGTAGTATAACTTGATTTTTTAAAAGTTCATCAATATCATCATAACATCAATATGCTGGAATTATGTATTTTCCATGTGAAACACATTTAACTAAGACAGACAATGCTATTTCAGGATCAATTGCATATATTAATATTCCATTTAAGTATGCCAGTTCTTATTTATATGAGCTATTGCTGTTTTATGTCAGATAAGAGTAGTGGCAGGTTAAGTGGCTTTTAATTATGAGTCATAAAAATATGATCTCATCTATGATTTAAGACTTTGCGAATGTTTGCTTCTGTAAGACCAAAGCATCCCACTCTCACTGATCCAGGTCATCGGACAGGCAAAGTTCATATTTGTGTATTCTGTTGATTACTGTAACTGGATATGACGGTAGACTCATTTGCCTGATAGCAATGGTATATTTGCTGTCTAACCAGGAACTTCCTGAGGTGTCAGGAGTGGGAAATCCCTTCTTTTACTATCCTTAGTACTTTCACATTTCCTGTTAAATGTTAAAGCAGTTTTGGACCTATGAATGGGAAAGTGGTTTACATTATTATTACTCAGTTTAGTATTTGAAAAAAAAGTTAAATCATTTCGATCTCTTCAAACAGGGTCTACACTGTAAACCCAGACCTTACTGTGAGTATCTATCTATCTATCTATCTATCTATCTATCTATCTATCTATCTATCTATCTATCTATCTATCTATCTATCTATCTATCTATCTATCTATCTATCTATCTGTCTATCTGTCTGTCTGTCTGTCTGTCTGTCTGTCTGTCAAGTCAAGTCAAGTCAAGTCATCTTCATTTATATAGCGCTTTTAACAATGTAGATTGTTTCAAACCTGCTTTACGGAGATAAACGTATCATTTAAGGTAACATTGTTTTGGCTTTATAGCGGTTCTTGAATAATGTTATTTTCCATCTAAAGTTAGTTTTGATTGATTCACTTCTGTCGAAATGATCATTAGTTATTAAATTAGGGGCCGCTAAGACGACACCGTTCTCTCTACACAGACTTTAAACGCAAACCTGTGAGAAACACTGATGCCGTTCTTTTCAATTCTTTCTTCAATTCTTAATCACATGCGCATTAAGAATTAATTCTATAGTTATGTGCGTTTGAATATATGTGCGCAGGTTTGTAATTCCCTACAAACCAAGCCTTAACAAACTACTTGTCTTGCCTATAAATTTTGATACAGAATTTAATTTAATTTTATCACTTCGGGGTAGATACGCGAACCGAATTTTCCCACAACGCTTTATCTGTAGAGAGATAAAGGGATCCTCCATAGGGAGAGGCTAGTTGGCACTTCAGGACTGCGTTGTCATCGGGTCCAGGCGAAGGTCCTTCGTCAGATCTGGATACGGCCTGGATCCGGCAGGCTGCGGGAAAACCCCGGGATAAACAAAGACACTAAAATTAGCGTAGATGCCATTCTTCTTATGATGTAACGAGTACATCAGGATTTAAGGGAAGTGTTCCCAGTTCCGGTTGACCTAATCTATGCAGCCTAACATTGAGTTATAGAAGTCTATAATGCATTATGTAAATGCTAGCTTTGAACTGACAGAGTGTGTCTGCTTCCCGGACAATGGTAGGAAGACTGTTCCAAAGTTTTGGTGCTAAATAGAAAAAAGATCTACCACCACGAGTCGATTTTGATATTCTAGGTATTATCAACTGGCCGGAATTTTGAGATCGCAGTAGACGTGAAGGACTATAATGCGTTAAGAGCTCGCTCAAGTACTGCGGAGCTAAACCATTTAGTGCTTTGTAAGTAATCAGCAGTATTGAAAAATGTATACAATGTTTAATAGGGAGCCAATGCAGTGTTGACAGAATGGGGCTAATATGGTCATACTTCCTGGTTCTGGTAAGAACTCGAGCTGCTGCGTTTTGGACCAGCTGTAGTTTGTTTGTTAAGCGTGCAGGGCAACCACCCAGTAGAGCATTACAATAATCTAGCCTTGAGGTCATGAACGCATTAACTAATTGTTCCGCATTTGTCATGGCGTATATGGCGTAATTTAGATATATTTTTAAGATGGAAAAATGCGGTTTTACAGACACTAGACACGTGACTTTCAAATGAAAGATTGGTATCAAAGAGCGCACCCAGGTTCCTAACCGACGACAAAGACTTAACAGAGCAGCCATCAAGTGTTAGACAGTATTCTAGGTTATTACATGTGGAAGTTTTTTGTCCAATAATTAGAATCTCTGTTTTTTCAGAATTTAGTATTTCTATCTATCTATCTATCTATCTATCTATCTATCTATCTATCTATCTATCTATCTATCTATCTATCTATCTATCTATCTATCTATCTATCTATCTATCATCCGTCTGTCCACCCTTCCTCCCTCCATCCATCCGTCCGTCCATCCATCCATCCATTTGTCTGTGGCACTAACATATTCTATAACTTCTAGCTCCACTGTCAGAATTTCACTGCAGAGATCAGCCTTCTATCCGCGGTGTGTTCAGTAATGTGATGTTGTCTACCGCGTTGGCGTGTGAGGAGAGGAAATGTTCACTCAAGCTCAGAATTGCAACATCAGTGAATGTTACCGGTGTGTATGATTAAGCTCACATTAGTATTATATGAATAAAATGCGTTTGATGTGGTACACTTTTCAAATGGAATAAATATACACTTTATTAATTGCTATATTTGTTGGCTAAAACAATGGTTTAATATTTCTTTAAGATATACCTCTTATTTTTATATTTTCGTATTTGTATGTTTCACAAATCGTTTAGTGTTTCATAATTGTTTTACTGGTTTAGTGTAGCTGACATTTAGCATTATGGTAACTTAGCCTACTATGTTCAGTAAGTTCAATGAACTGCATTCTTTTGTCAGCTGAAAAAGTTCAAGATTGCTGTTTAATTACTCAGGCCTACTGAGTCATGCTGTATTAAAAACAAAGACTCACAAAGACTTGAGTAAAAAAACAAACAAAGACTTGAGTAACTCATTGACACAGTACTGCTTCTTAGTACAACTATCTTTAAAAAAAACACTTCTTTCACAAAAATAAGTTATTAATTAAATACTTTATAATCGGAAAGGTCTAACATTAACCAACCATATAGTGCCTGAATAGTTACTACCTTGTTGATTTAGCCTCAAATGTTAATTAAAGGAAAAACTGCAAAATGTCACCACTTTGCTCCATCCATAAATAAATAAATAGGTTCTTATAAAGTTTTGACCTGTTTTCCAGGTGATATCCGTGGAGTTTTAGCGTGCGCTGATTCTGCAGGGATGATTGGACATTGTCAGATTTATACTTTTGGCAGAGTTGGCAGAGGAAACGCCACAGGAAAACAGGTATGAACATATTAAGCTACAGTTATACATCTAGCAAACCCACTAAGCATTTATCAAGGACATAAATCTGTCATTGTAATCTCCTGCCGTGTATGATTGTCAGATATTGTAATCTGTTTCTACTTCTAGGTTGATGTGCAGTTTAAGTGTGTTCCTGTCAGACCTGGACAGCATATGTTTGTGACTCTCAAAACGATTCCCAACTACTGTACGGCCATGCAGTCACAACAATACATTGTTCCCGGTATCAGTATTGTGTTCTTTTGTGTTTCTACCCAGTTGAACTTCCTCCTTATTCTGTTTTTCAGCAGTCTATATTCTTATACCCAGAAACATGAGTCATGAGATGAATAATAATACCTTTTCTTTTTAATGCCAGAATGCAGTCATGAAGGAATCAGAGACTCAATTGCAGAGTGCATCAGTAAGTTTCATTATTATGATGTCAATGCAATAATAGAGAGACAGACAGACAGACAGACAGACATATAGGTACAGTAGATGACAGATAAATCAGAGAGACAGACAGACAGACAGACAGACAGACAGACAGACATATAGGTACAGTAGATGACAGATAAATCAGACAGATAGATAGACAGACAGACAGACAGTTAGTCAGACAGACAGACAGATAGATAGACAGGTAGATAGATAGATAGATAGATAGATAGATAGATAGATAGATAGATAGATAGATAGATAGATAGATAGATAGATAGATAGATGACAGATAAATCAGACAGACAGACAGATAGTCAGACAGACAGACAGACAGACAGACAGACAGACAGACAGACAGATATGTCAGTATGTAAAGCCTTAACTGTTTTGTCGTTTTGTTGTAGCTGGGAAGCTGGCATACACCGTAGATAAAGACAGGAATACATTAACAGTGAAAGTGACTAATGCTCCTGAGGACACAGACAGACATATAGGTACAGTAGATGACAGATAAATCAGAGAGACAGACAGACAGACAGACAGACAGACAGACAGACAGATATATAGGTACAGTAGATGACAGATAAATCAGACAGATAGATAGACAGACAGACAGACAGTTAGTCAGACATATAGTCAGATAGATAGATAGATAGATAGATAGATAGATAGATAGATAGATAGATAGATAGATAGATAGATGACAGATAAATCAGTCAGATAGTCAGACAGACAGACAGACAGACAGAGACAGACAGATAGACAGACAGACAGATAGTCAGACAGACAGACAGACAGACAGATATGTCAGTATGTAAAGCCTTAACTGTTTTGTCGTTTTGTTGTAGCTGGGAAGCTGGCATACACCGTAGATAAAGACAGGAATACATTAACAGTGAAAGTGACTAATGCTCCTGAGGACACAGATTACAATCTCAGGCTCTGTCATAAACGCAGTGTTATCTGTGCAGGGGAAGGGCCACACAGAACGGTAAGAAGAGCGAGCACACTTTCCTTTCAAAGTTCCACAAAGACTTTGCCAATGACATTTTACCCTTTTGTTTTGCATTATGTTTTAGATAAAATCACAACATCTGCAGAAAACCATAATGCTTCAGTATTCAAAAGCATTACCCTGTTTGTGCATTGAGGTATGAAAGCTTTATTTGATAGAAAATGATGTTCTGAATGTGCAAACTGACTGTTAGAGAATGAACTGATGATTTCCACTGTCTTCTTTTTCAGGGTTGGCCTGCCAGAGTAGATGCACGGAGAGTTCAAGTGTGTCCATTCAAAAACAGTGAGTAAAATGTACAATATTCAAAACAAAAGTCATTTCACTTTTAAATGTTTTCAATTTTTCAATTTACACAAAAAAATGTCTTGTGAGGTAACCTACATTTTAGAACGACAAATTTTATATATATATATCTATATATGACATATAAATCAGACACATGGACAGACAGACAGATAGTGAGATAGACAGATAGACAAACAGACAGATTTTTTTTTCTTTTTTTTTTCGGAATGGTATGGAATGGCTCTTGCAATGTGAACACAAAAACAAATGATTCGAACAGGTTAATGGTCCAGAAAAAAATAGTCTCACTTGTGCTCTTCACGGTCAAAAAAGACGAATGGGAGACGAATTTCATCTAGTGAAAACTTTTGGCACTGCGGCCAAACAAAATCTTACTTAAAGGGATAGTTCACTTTGAAATTAATTTTTGATATGTTTTAGCTTACCTCAAGGGCATCCAAGATGTAGGGTGTCTTTGTTTCCACAGTATTTTCAATCTTGATATTTTTAGGTCAAACCGTTGTTGTCTGACAGTCATATCATGCAGGTCTATGGGGTCCACCTCAAAGAGCATGCACAGAGAAGTCCAAATTAAACATGATTTAATGACTCGTAAATGTAAGTACACATTGATGGCCTAAGACAAGAAACGAGCGGTTTGTGTGAGAAAACGAACAGTATTTATATAGTTTTTACCTCTTGTAACACAGCCATGTCCAAGTGATCTGAGGGCGCACGCGCTTCCTGGTGTGTGACGTGTGCGCAGACTGGTGCATAGATGTATACACTAGATTTCGCCTTGGCTACGGCAGTTCATTGGAACGAATGTCTTTAATGCGACATCTAGCGTATATATATCTATGCACCAGTCTGCGTACACGTCACACAGAAGGAAGCGCCCGCGCCCTCAAATCACTTGGACATGGCTGTGTTACAAGAGGTAAAAACTATATAAATACTGTTCGTTTTCTCACACAAACGGCTCGTTTCGTGTCTTTGGCCATCAATGTGTACTTACATTTACGAGTCATTAAATCATGTTTAATTTGGACTTCTCTGTGCATGCTCTTTGGGGTGGACCCCATAGACCTGCATTATATGACTGAAAATACTGTGGAAACAAAGACACCCTACATCTTCGATGCCCTTGAGGTAAGCTAAAACATATCAAAAAATTATTTCAAAGTGAACTATCCCTTTAAAGCAAATTTTTATAGATATCAGGCTCAAATTTTGAACACAACTTGTTTATATTTATGGCTTTGATTTTCTCACAGTTTTAAAGTAAAATATGTTTTTGAAAATATATATTTCATATACATTTTTGAAATAGAAAATCAAATTTAAAATGCATCTGCACCTCAGAGTTGGGTCTCTGCAGTCCCTTACGTGTCCACTCTAACACTGATCAATAGCAATGCATTGTCTCAAACTTACCTAGGTAGCTGCTTTATGCAACAGGCCACAGTTTTGCTACATAAAGTTCAAACATGGATAAATGTGTGTTATTTGAGTTCACGCTGTGATGCTTGAGTTCATTATAATCTGTACTTGTGTCCTCTGAATGAGAACATGTTTAAACCTGAGCAGAATTAGGGAATTTTTGTTGAGAGGTAGATTGAGAACTAAATGAACGGTTTGGGAATCGGTAAGAGTGTTTTAGCAATCAAGAAAAACTGTAAATCACTCTGGACAAGAGATATTTTGATTTAGGAGTTTAAAATATTTTTGTTTAAAATGCAGATTTAGAAGAACTGTGGTCCGGGATAACCTATGACTTCAATAAGGAGGAGCTGATATGGGAGCCGCTGTGTCCTGTCAAAGTGTCAGTTTCTCTATGCCAGGTTGATGGAGGAAAAAGCTGCCGAGACCTCGGAAATATTTTTCATTCAAAGGGAGAAAAAGTATGTTCTCGTCCTCTCTGATCCTTTTTATTACATCTGCAGTTATATAGCTACTGATTGTCAGGAACCTTTT
Source organism: Phoxinus phoxinus (assembly GCF_949152265.1). Taxonomy (NCBI): domain Eukaryota; kingdom Metazoa; phylum Chordata; class Actinopteri; order Cypriniformes; family Leuciscidae; genus Phoxinus; species Phoxinus phoxinus. The sequence goes on along the minus strand of NC_136900.1, from coordinate 18,598,236 downwards.
CATCATTTTGTACTGTTTTTACCCCAGGTGATATTCTCCTCTGTGGATCCACACCCTACTCTTTGCACGAAGGTAGAGTGTTTTTTTTATTGCTTTTTTTTTCACCCAAAAATGAAAATTTTGTTTCTTCCTCATGATCCTAAATGTTTATTTTTCCTTGGAACACAAAAGGAGAAATGTAGCAGTCTATCCCTGCTGCTGTGTACAATGAAAGTGATGGGACTAGAGCTGTCATGTTACACAAAACATAAAAACATCATATAAGTTGTGCATATGACTATCTTGCGCTACATCCATATTGTTCTCGCGGTATATTACAATTAGCTTTAAAGATAATGGTAATCGTATCTATAGCTATCTAGCTATAGCTATACCGCCAGAGAAAGTTTTCTGTGAATTTCAATGAAAAACATCTTTTAAATGATGGTCTATTCCTGAAACCAAAACTATCAAACGGCTTGGAATTTACCACATGAGTTGTTTAGACACGAAGACAGAATTTTCATTTTTGGGTGAACTGTTACTTTAAATTAATAGTCATTGACAAATAATGATTTCATTGAAAATTGATTATTAGGTTGGGTCAGAATTCACAGTAACGATGTTCTTTTATTTTTTATAGTTTACTACTGAAGTGGGGACATGGATTAAGTGCCCTTTTGCTAAAGGGAATTTCTCAGGTATTCATTCCCATGTAGTTATGGAAATGTTATTTATGAATGTTCCCTGAATGTTTTCTTGGTCGTGCAAACATGTGAATATAGCATTTGATAATTTTGCAAACATTATGGGAACGGAACGTTACTTTTGAATGTTCTCTGAACGTTCTAAAACAATCACTTTTAAAGAATGTTAGATGAACGTCCAATTAAAATGTTTTAGAAATAAAAAAGTCCCATGAACATTCTTTTAATGTTACTGGAAGAATGTGTACTCATACTGTAACTTACTGCCAGAACACCCTGAGAACGTCCCCTGTTAGCTAGGACATGTTTAACAAGCAGTTTGTTTATGTTACACACTGTTTGACAGCTAAATTAATTTAATGTTTTATCCGACAAGTCTGGACAGCAAAGATGACATCTAAAAATGGTCAGCAGTGGGCAGAGATATCAACATGGGTCAAAGCCAACTTCTCAGTTTCAGTCTGTGAGATGAAACCATCTTCTAAGTGCAAACAAATCGAGGGAAACAAGTCCCAAACCCTTTCTGTGGTAAGGAGACATTAGCAGGATTATCAGCATGTAGGATTCGTTATAACATTTCCAGAGCAATACATGATGTCATACAGATGTTTTTTTCATCATTTTGTTTTTCGGTAGTCCCCTATTCATCTTAGTAAACCATGCCTTGAGGCTTTCATTGAAGGCAATTCCCTTGTCAAAGTAAAACTTTTCACCTGGTTTGTACCTGACGACATGACAAAGGGGTTTCAAGGAAAACTCTTTACACAAGGGCTGTCTTGTTTAAGCTTGTTTGATGTCACGCCAGTTCTTATTTGTTTTCTAGGACAAAATGAAGCCCACAGTTTTCAACTTGTCTAAAAATGCATGTGAAGTGTGTGTTTGCATCCAGGTAAGACAACAAAGAGAGTGACATAGCTGATAAAACTTGTTGGATTTATATCATGTATAATTTATTGTTTCATGTTTTCCTGTGCAAAAGGTCCAGAGGGTAGATGTGCACTTCTCAGTCCCTGTACTTCAGTGCGACTTGCAGTGTTGTAAGTACATGTAGCCTATAATGGTGATGAGGTTGGGGAAGCCACTTTGAAACTGTTGCTGAGCTACAAGATACAGCTAATCATAATGTCAAGTAGTTCAAGTACAGGCAAGCTAATCTAAAAAAAATGTTACATGTAGCTACAGTGCACTAAAAGTTTCAAAATAGTGGATTACTACATTGTGGGGGAATACAATGGGGGGGGGGGGGTGCTACAGCTCAACGAGCCATTTTTGGAACTTGATAAAATGTTATGAATTTTGCAGGATGTTTTAATGATACAGAGACCTCTTACATTTAAAAAGATCAATGCAAATTTGATTTCTCATGCAAGTTCCGTTTAAAAAAAAAAAAACAGTTCCATGTTGCTTCACTACAAGCTAAAAAAGTAATTTACTGCATTATAAAGTTGTGACCACAAAGTAATGTAATGAAAATTTGTGCGGTGGCTATGTAGCTTTTTACTGGAAAACTACTTTTTTTAAACAGCTAATGAATATGAAAAATTTTGTTAGTTGTGCCACTTTTTATTTTATTTTTACTGTATTGCCACTGTTTACACAATACCACAAGCAATAAAGGATGTGCATTTTATTGTTTATTCACAGTAAATTGGTGCCGTGACCCGGAGAGAAGTCACTTTCAGGAAATTGAGAAGATCTTACTGTCTGCTGTAATTTTTCTGACAGTGATTCTGGCAGCTGCCTTGTTGGGTAGATTGACAATCAAAGGTAAACTGACAGCGGTTTGACACACCTGTTGCCGCTGGCTTGAAGGAAATGGTGAGATTGTTGTTGGTAACAGTACATATTTGGTTTGAGATGAAATAATCTACGACAAAAGAATTCTACATTTTAGTTCTGATTTAATGACCATTTCCAGTCAAAATAAGAGTAATAATTAAAAGAAAATGCCAGATGGAAGGCTTCACCTCAAGTCAAATAATAGTAGACCTACCAGTTCCAAACCTGCATTTATGCGAAACGAATTGGGTGTGGACTTGTTGCAAAAAAAAAAGATGAAAATCTCTGATATACTGATTGCTAGACTCCAGTTGCTACTGTCAGTTTTTCTTGGAAATATCTTGTGGTTTATTTTCGTGTGTTTGTTTCTGGTTCAATAGATGGGGACAGGAAAAGAAAAGCATGGATGAAACTGACATGTCATGGGACGGTAGGTTAACAAAAAAGATATGATGGACAATGAGTCATCAGCAAGCTTGTTTACTATCTATCTATGATTACAATCATATGATTCATGGCATCCACGGCGTAAACAGACATGAGCCCCCCCACATACTCTCAGTTACTTATTTTGAAAGTACTTCGCAACAGCTAAAAAAGTACGTTCAATATAGTATGAGTGTGTTTAGTATGAATATAATACAGACATACTACGTTCGCCATGTTGTCATTATCATGTGACTTACCAGTGTTAGTTGTGTTCCTTCTCTGCCATTCATAAATCCTCTCCCATGGCCTCATGGGATATTAAGTGCCCATTGTTTGCACACTTCAGAATCTCACCGGAAGTAGTAGGTCATCCGGGTACTTTTTTCTGTGAATTTGGACACACTTCTTTTGTCACATGCTGTTTTTCACCTACTATATAGTAGGGAAGTGTGTGATTTTGGATGCAGCCAGTGTTTACATATGACATCCTTTTAACTTTTACCTTATATGTCTTCTGTTCCTTCTGACAGAATCATTGACATGTCTGCGCATCAAAGTGAGGATGTGGATTATGGGACAGTTCTCGATGAAGCATACATGTCTTAAAGTTGTATTTTATTTTTTACTGTAAGGACTGAAACTTCAGCATAATTTGCATGTCTTGTCTAATGCATACACGGAAGTTGTAACATCTGAGTCATGCATTTAAATACGTTTGTTTTCAATAATGCAAAAGCTTCATAACAAGTAATGTATTAGAATGAACTTTACACACAGATTTTAAAGCATTTGTATATAAAATTAATGTAAGACCAATATAAGACTGAACTTGTGTGACTAATTGTTTCATGTTACTTCCTGCTTTGCATAATCAAATTGGTTTGCTACCTGTGAGCTACTTCTTGTGTACAGCAGAGGGCAGTGTCGTTCACAAATGAATGTAGGGATCAGCATTCAGATGTGTGAATTAGCTTTTGCTTCTCATGTTGATATTTCTCTCACGTCAGGCTTGTAACTAGGTCACAAATGGGTGGTCAGCATACAGACACTTGTGTAACCCTGTCTGTTGGTTCATTGCCATAGAAACTTTTGCGACTGCATATGTTCCTGACTGTGTTGCCTTTGCCGTCGTCATTGTTTATAAATGGCACGCTTTTCTCTGATCCTGAGGATGCAGAGCGGCTGGATGACATTCTTAGATGGTGCGGCTCTTTGCCGATGGGAGGGGCCTGGTGAAATCACCTCTGGGGTTTACTGATGAAAACATTCTTGAAGGATTGAGTAAAGCCCAAACAATAGAGCTCAATCCCAGATATAGGACAAATTCAGTTTTGGGGAGATGCCACCATCGTCCATCTAAGTCAGTGATTCTATTGTGTTTTTATGAGCATAAATGGGGCGATTTTTTGATCATACCTAGAGTTCACAGGGTTTAGCTCACCGCGTGGTATGTGGGCGTTGACGCTAGGGAGTTTTAACCGGAGTAAACACTCTAAAACAAACCCATGTGAAAATTGTTGGACCCAATGACCTCATTGCTGCCTCCAGACTCCACCTGCTGTCGGCGAGTCTTCAGCTGGGAGTGAAGCATTTTGATACTTTCCATACGGACCAGACCGCTACCTTTTCTGTACCTCCCTTACAGAATGTTCGACTGATTGTGCTGCTGCCGAAACGGGTTTGGGATAAAGGGATAAAGCACTGAAAAAAAAGAAACAGAGACAAAAGCATTTGCTGAGTTGTCGTATGTTTAGCTACTTCCACTAGTGACCGCAAGTGACCTTTTTGGTTGGGGTCAACAGCCACCAGCCCTGTCCTCTAACCTTTGGACTGGTCAGTTTTATTACCATGGACTATGCCATCTGTTGGCGTTTGAACCTATAAATCCCAAAGCAGAGAGTATAATTCCATTCTCACCTCATAAAATGCTGACTTCGCTATGTAGTAGGCTATTCAAACATCAATATACTTAGTATTTGATGTGGAACTTACTTTGTGACTGATAAAATTGTATGTATTGTATCATATGAATGTGTTATATGAATGAAATCTGGATTTACTACATCCACCATGCTGTCATTGCATTGTGACTTGCAGTCGCTTCACTGCCATTCACAACTCCTCTCCCATGGCCTCATGGGATAGTAAACTGTACAGCAGATGTGCACTTCAGAATCTCGATGGAAGCAGGTAATCTGGGTACTTTCCATGTATTGTTTTATGAATAGGCCTACTATAACGAGTGCACTGTAGGATGTCCTAATTTGTAGTCATGAAACAGAAATGGGCAACTATAATACTTTGCTATTTCATGAGGGAATTTTTGCTTCAGAAATAGGCTATTTGGTGATATTTGATATGTAATTTAAAAGACGTCTTATCAACATGTTTTCTATACAGTATTTACCCGTTTTCTATCATTTCTAATCAGACACCGCATAGAGGAACAATAAAAAGTTGACTCAATTGCTTTTCGAAGCGACTGAATCACTTCACAAAACGAGTCAACGTTTCAAATCTGTCTGGTTAAAGCCGTAGGCTAGGCGAGAAAATGCAAGTGTGTTGGTTTTAGTGACATACAAAACTCTATTCTCGAAATCAGTGATAATTATACATTTAAATGTTGGTTCATGGGTTCGCCCATATTTCACCTGAGATCAACGCGTGATTCGGTCCTTGTTCGACTTGAACCGGCGCTGCACATATCAGTTTATGACACCAAAGTACCGCGAGAGCGATTCAAAAGCATACGGAGCCGTCTGATCTCTAATTGCTCTCGCGGTACTTTGATGTCATTCACCAATCGGTCTGTGCAGCGCCGGTTCAAGTCGAACAAGCCTCTTGATAAAAGCTCCGAAGCGATTCAAAATGAAAGATTCATTAAGTGAATCGTGGATCATTGTTTGATCCTGGAGAATAGAGAAGTAAGTTCATTTGTTCATTGAATTTATTTAGTAGCCTACTTCATAATCTGAAAGTACGCGATTTTGGACGTAGTACATTTACATCAGACGCGAATGACTCATTACGACCAATTGAATCTAAATTGCGTCCGTTTAAACTGGAAACTTGTTGCAGCGTTGTTGAGCGCTACATTTGATGGTGTATTTTTACCTCCAGTTTACTCATTTGAATAATCTTTTGTGTCTAACTAAATAGTTTTAGTATGCGGTACGAATGATAATTCAAGCATACACAGACTCAAACCGTTGCAGACTGAAGCATCATCAGTTATTTCCAGTCAGTGGTTTAAGAAAAGGCTACTTCTATTGTGGATGTGGAAAAGGAAACCATTTAAAACATTTAGGACGTGGTATTCCTGACTCTGGCATATTTGTCTTCTTTCAGCTAGAGTTAATGAGTTCAATGTTTCTGTTTGAAGTTTTTGGAACAGATACTTTTTAGCTTCATCTAAACACCAAAGAATAACATCATGGAACACTGGGAAGCGGAGAGGAAGAAAAATAGCCCATAAATTCATGGTCCGGTGCCTCCAAGGACATCATAATGGTCCGATGGGCACAAACCCCTGTGGGGGTGGTAGTGGGGTCAGGTTTGCATTCAGTACCCTGAGACCATCCATAATGAATCTTCCTCTGAGTGGAGTCCAGCCAGCTCGCTAAAGTATAAACCAGTACACCCAGGCCCTTGTCTAATGGTGATAATGGTCTGCTGGCACCGGGCATGGAATCCATTGCAGAAACAGCCGGACTCACAATGACATTGCCTGGCAGAGATGGTCTAGCAAAACAGACACAAAGAGATAGGTGGAGTCAACTTTAACCTTCGGACTGAATGTGCATGTATACTAACTAGGTCCATGTCCAACATGACATTCTACAGCTATTTTGTTTAAATGAATGGTTTAGTCATTGCTTAGATGCTCTGCTTTATGACTACACTTTTGTGTATATTAAGTATATTAATAAATTATATAAGTAATGTGTTTTTAAAAATTGACTGTATAAGCAAGTTTAGGGCTCAAGAAAGGAAAAAGAAACATTCGCGGGCCAAATAATTTTTTAGCTGACAGAATGGCTTCATCCGAAATCGCATATTTCACGACTGTAGTAGATGAAAATGTGACTTGAGTAGTCTGTCTGAATTCACAATATTGTTAAAACCATAGGCGAGAAGTACCCGGATGACTTACTACTTCTGGTGAGATTCTGAAGTGCACATCTGCTGGACACTACTATCCCATGAAGCCACGGGAGAGGATAAATGAATGGCAGTGAAGCTACGCAAATGATGCCGGTAGGTGCACATGACAATTACAATATGATGGATGTAGTGTGGATACTATACATTGTATCACACATTGATACTATAACACACTTTTTTAACAGTTGCAAAGTAATTACTCAGTATACGATTCTAGACACAGCCAGTCATTAAAGAGTGACGTTCAAAAGCACTTCAGTTCACTGAGTGTATAGCTTCTCACTTGATCTATGTTGTTCCAGCTGTATTCACTGACAGAGTGTACTAGTGATCCTGATTGTATTTGTGCCATATAAAGTTCACTGTTTTGACATAATTCATTCAGCAGTTAGTTCTGATTGGTCGAGCAGCGTTCCAAATATGCTGATAAAACAGTTTGACACCACTGTTTCTTTTGTCATTATCGAGTGCACTCATTCAATCCCATAATGCACTTCAATCATGAGTGTACAACTGATGTACATTTCCATGCACTGTAAGTGAGATTTCCCGTATCTCAATTCTCACTAGAACATACATTTGCTGAAGACCACTTCACTTGACAAAATGCATTAATTCAGAACACCCTGCAACGTCATCAGGCACAGGCGACACTTGAGTCGTGCATATTAGAGGAGTGTAAAATTACCATATTTTGCGCAAATAAGCTTTTTTTACGGCAGCAATATCAATAACACTTATCAGCCACATCCACTCGAGCACAAAACCACTATTCAGGTCGTGTATATACAGGATTACTAAGTCACTGGTGTAAAATCACCATCTTTTTGTGGAATATTGCCGTATTTATTATAAATAATTTATCCGTGCACATCATTATTATTATTTTTTTATTCTTTCACCCTCATAATCTTGAATCAAAATAACTTCACCTCCCTCTTGCACCAAAATCTCTTCTCTGATGACGTTTTACTGGCGTGAGGGGAGGACAACCCTTTTCTTGTTCGAGAAGCCGTTCATATATACGTCACAATAGGATAGAAAAGGCTATCGCAACTTCCGTTTAATGCCAACTTTAAGTGATTTCATACTTTGTATAATATAAATTATCATACATTTGTGTAGGTATACACTTGTATGTAATGTAATACATCCATGCGTATTTACATAGTTATGCATTTATTATGAATTAAATGAATATACATAATTTAAATAATACAATTGATATAAATCATTGTCAAAGTACTAGATCGAGTGATAATTGTCTACATTTTTTTGTATTTTGTCTTATTTAACCATAATAATGATGACTGGTGGGTACATTTCCCCCAGTGATCTTTTTATTCCCTATCCACCTTATTTGTGGAAGTAAGCCATTTTTTACGGCAGCAATATCAATAACACTTATCAGCCACATCCACTCGAGCACAACAGCCACTATACATTCAGGTCGTGTATATATACAGGATCATTAGGATTACTAAGTCACTGCTTGTCAGTACATGACGGTCCTTCTCCACCAGTGATCCTACATTCCAGGAAATTACATCCCTTGACAAAGGTTCTTTCCTTACACAGTGTTCCTCACAAGCTCTTTGAATCACAGTCCCTTGAGGGGTTTTGGTGGTAGTTGATATCACTGAACAATTGAATTGTTCCTAGACTTGTTGAGACAACTGTTTTGCACTTTACCGTATAATTCCCTCCATTTGGTAATTAGTTTGCTACATGTTTAATTACATTCCTCAGTGACGCCTCCAAGCCAAACCGGAAAATATGTAATAATGCACTTATAAAATGGGCTACGGTTTAAATTATTACACTCTAAAAAATGCTGGGTTGTTTCAACCCAATTTTGGGTCAAATATGGACAAACCCTAAACGTTGGGTTAAAAATGTAATTTAAAAATTCAACCCAGCGGCTGGGTTTGTCCATATTTTACCCAAAATTGGGTTGAAACAACCCAGCATTTTTTAGAGTGTATTATTATTATTTTATCATAACAGACACGCCAATGAAATCATTTCAAAGATGTTTCAGACAAAACATAGCCTTTTTGGCGTCTGCATATCTTGACCCAGTGTTATCTGGCTGTGATTTATGGTCCCGCATATGTTAAACTCAATGTTAACCAAGTCTCTTAACCAAACCCACCGTGCCACATGCATAAATGGATCAGTAAACGATCAATGATGAATGACTCCAAAGCATATGGAAATAGATTTGAAATAAATACACTTCCCCGCCCCCCACTGACCACATTCAAACTCACTTCTCAGATATTCATGAGTCCACCACCACCTTATTGTCTGGTCATTCTGAGACTTTGTCTCAATTCTGGACAAAGAGGACAATGGGATAGACACCTGTCACCAGTCTATGGGCGTAACAGAGACATCATCCTGCTGCAATGTTCCATCCACTCTGGGTGGAAAAGAGTCCCATGCTGAATTTCACAGTCTTCCCTAATGATTTTTAATGCTCATATTTCATGCTTTCGGTGACTATCTGTTTGGCCGTGTAGATTTTTCCATGCACTTTCCAAGTGCCTTCTGTTTGTTTGTATAGGGCCTGTGGACACACTCATTACCCCACCACCCAATGTCCTTGGAAGGCCCCTGTAGAGTTCATAGAAGGGGGTCTGAACAGATGGTCCCTGCTGAACCCCCCACATCGGACACTCTCTTCACACTGCATCACTGTCATTTAAGTCAGTTGCGGCTTTGTGGGGGGAAATTTGGGATATCTTAAGTTAATTATATTAAACAACCAAGTTACTAGAATTTATACAGTGCAGCAACATAAATGAATCAGAGGTGGTGGCAAAATGTAAGATACAAAAATGAAAATATAGGGATAAAATTTTATATTATAAATATTATTTAAAATATTTTATTAATTCAAAGTATACTTATACAAAATATAACATAAAAAATAACATGCCCCCATTAAACAAGCCCCTAAGAATAATTTGCAAGGGACAAATATTGCATGAAAAAAGTCGTCTCGCTAAAGAGACGTAGTGAGTTTTTTTCCACAACATTTCCAAAATCTTCCTAAGGCTGACAAACTTAGAGTTATAGAGTTACATTATAACAGCAACGTTTATCTGTGCGCTGCACATTTTATGGAGAACAGCTTGTTTTCTGTTGCTTTGGTAAGCTCTCGCTTTTGTAAGATGGTTCACCGCTCCTTAGGAAAACTAACTATGGTTTTGTAATCGATTACTGTTTGTATTACCATAGTTTTCTGACAAATATCACGATTAAATGGTGTATAACATCGTATCTATAATGTATAAAAAAAATTATAAAAAACATACCACTCTGAAAAGTCCTGTGAACTTGTTCGTTAACATTGTCAGGGTCTGAATCGGGCTTGATTTGAAATTGATGCCATCCTCAATATTTACACTAGAGAGAAGAACTCAGTTATGGAGGGGCGTGACATTTCCCGAACACGCGCTAAGCTCTGCCAATCACAACACACTGCGCCAGCTAACCAATCACAGCACATTTCATATTTCAGAAAGAGGGGCTTCATCGATATCGGCGTGTTCGAGCCAGACTGGGGAGAGAGGAGCTGTAATAATGTAAAATATGCGAAAAATAATGCTTTTTTAAAATAATCAAGCATGACCCCTTTAATGCTAATTCATTTCTTTAAAAATCTTACTTACTCCAAACTTTTTAACAATAGTGTATATTTGGTATTATCATAAAGAATATGCAAAACTATATTACTTACATAATATTGAATGTGTAAAAGTTTTCAAACTAAATACTAAAAAAAGCAGAATACACTTTTCCCAGGCCATATTCCATGTTTGTGTGAATCTTTAAATACATTTTTCTGCTTTCCCTTCTTTTTTACATGTGAGCCCTACTCATTGCTCTGGTGTATTGACACCTAGTCGGGGTAATTAGTGAGCAACAGGGACGAGGGGGGATTGACAGCACCACTCCTACTACTTAATTATCTCACCGGAGAGAAGCCCGATGTCCCCAGCTGCTTTCACCCCCCTCCGAACACATGTAAATCCACACACACATACATTTATGCAGACACACACTCTTAAAAGGGCACGTTACGCTCATGCTGTGTTATTGCACACCTATGACATCATAACTTCATAACAGTGTTACAGGGAAATAAGGCTTCTGCATACAGTCAGAATGATGTAAGGTCGGATTAATGGCAGTGCCCCACATGTCTTTGAAATAATTATCATTACATCAGCATGGGATATCATGTTTCCAACAGGGTCAGATCTGTTTGTGCAATAATGCCACAGATTTAGATCACAAAACATCGATGTGTTCCCCCGAGCACCTCCAAACATTACTATATTCTTACAAAAACGGACATATTTCATAATTTGACAATAAGTCAGAAAATAAAAAAATATATAATTAGAAAATAAACAAATAAGCCTGATATAGTGCCATCAGAAAATATATTTTTTTATAAAAATTAACTTTCATGCTGAAATTACTATTGATGATAAAGCACTGAAATAGTTAAGTACATTTATAATATACAATTGTAAGTAGCTTACATATTATTGTTCTATGTTGTATTGAATCTAATTTATACTGATTTACTTTTTAAAAAATGTCACAAATATAAAAAAAAATAGACATTGTATTAATTAGAGTAATGACTTTTTCGTTGCATTACAATAATGATAATTTGGATGGGAAAGTACATAATTGTCATGATGTCACCATACACGCATATAGACACAAAATGTTTTATTAGATTATAAGAATTTATTTAGATTTTATTTTTACATTTATTAAAAGTAAGGGAAATACTATTTAAAAATTACAATTCAAACACACACACACACACACACACACACACACACACACACACACACACACACACACACAAACACACACCCAGTATATATATATTTTTTTCAATTAAGTACATTTCAAAAATATAATTATAAATACTAGGCCTATGTATATAAACTAATAAAAGCTCATAAGCTCAACAGCTGAAAATTATATTACATAAAAAAATGTAGTGACCTATTGAGAATATATAATTTGTCTCATGTATAGTTGAATATTTCTTTGAATGCCCGTCTCTGCAGTGCGTATTGGGCCTTTCATATTTTTCACGCCTCAAATTCAGCCATGATAGAAAGAGCAAGGTCAAGATCAGAACAACCAGCCGTTCTCAAGTAACAGAGCACATTACTGGGTAACACTGAACAAATATTCATTATGTAAAATCCCACACTATCTACATTCTCAACCTTTCCAACAAACCGCACTCACGTTATCAAATTCTTTCCATTGAAAATTGCAAGACGAGAGGAAACTGATAATATGGGAAAACACAGCGATTCGAGAAGGATTCCTCTCCGTGGGGCTCATGCGGTCTGTCAAAAGTAAATATTTACCTCTGATAGCTGAGAAGGACTCGTGCCAGGACAAACTGATCCCTTTTCTGAACAATATGGATGTACTGACTCACTCCCTGCTCACTATTAGTGCACTATATGTACATATGTCTACATAGTGTGCACTATATGTGCTGTTCCATTACTTAATGCAGTGTAATTACAAAACTGGAAAGCATTAACTACACTCACAGAAAAGTACCGTGGTATTACCATGTTTTACCATATTTTGCCAAGATACATTGGGATCCAAAAGGGCTTGATCATTGAAATAATCAGTTTAAATTATTTTCAATGGCTTTCTTGCTGCAGTAAGAAGCTGATTTGAGCCTTTGTGTGTTTCAAGAGTCAGAACATGATGCACTTGGTGAATTATATTCTTATTTGTTTTCTATTAATAGCAACCCCCAAAACTATCAGCTGATAAAGAATGTAAATGTGTTGAAATGCAATGTAAGTCGCTTTGGATAAAAGCGTCTGCCAAATGCATAAATGTAAATGTAAATCAGCTATTAGTAAGCGTGTGTCAGATTTGTATACAGCTTCTTTTGTTCCTTAGAAAAGAGTCCATAACACCTTCATCATTACAAAAGGCAGGTGTAGCCAAGGCAATATTTTTTTGATTGCAGCATGTCAACAAAACCTCTGGCACGTACTCGTTCTCTCCAGCTGGGCATGAGAAAATGGTCTCCCTATGTCCTCTGTCACAGCTGAAGCATACAGGGATTGATTTACGATTTGATGTAAGTCTTTAAACTGAGTCTCCATCTCTAAGAACATGCAATGATTGCACATTATGCAGTGAAAGATTTTATTTGTTCATTTCTAAATATTGAATGGATGAGCCATGTTTGAAATCGTTGTAAAATATCTACTTTTATCATAATAAATACATATATATATATACACATTATATTTATATAAATATATATATATATATATATATACATTATATATTTTAAAAATAAGGAAAATATTTATAGATTTTAAATGACTTTGAAGAAATATATGTATTTTAAAAGTACATTTTTTGTTACATGTATGTGGGTGATTCTATAATTGCAGGTACATTTGGTGTCCAAAGTCATTCTTTTTTTCTGCTTTTTTAAAATGGCTATATTTTTAATTATGTTAATAATTTGTTACTCATTGTCGTGGATCACAAGATGTTGCAGGCCATAACAATATCATATTTTTTGTAAAAAGTATCTTATATAGCTGAAAATCGTGATTTTTTTTTTTGTTGTTGTCAGAATTAGTCAGTATATTTTCCATCATGTATCATTGCGTCATCAATGAATTGGTCATTTTTAGTTCATTTTAGTTATAAAAGCCCAAAATAGTCATTTTCCTATTCTACATCATTAAATTGTTTAAAAGTAACTTGTGTCCATAAATCTTGCGCCAATTTTGTTACCATACCATACTTTGCCTTTACATTGGTGGAATTATCTCCCACAACTATGCAAGATACAGGAAATTATGTAACTTTCCTTTATTGATCAGATCTGAACTGAAGCACTAAACGTATGTGTGCTCTCTCTAAGAAAATATTTAAATCTAAAAAGTTCTTCCACCAAGAGTTATTGTATAAAATGTCAAAATTGTTACCAGAATATCAAAAGGAAAACAGAAATGATCACTGATGACACAGTGGGTTGTTTAAAAGTCTTTTAATCATGATTTCATTAGTGCCATGTGCTCTTAGCATTTGTCAATTCTGTTACCGTTAAACTATACTAAACCAAGGTAAAGTAACAATGTTGCCTAATTTGTCCGTAACAGAGTTGACAAACAATACTATAAAGAAATCTTTTTTCATCAAAAGTAAAAACAGAAAGTAACCTGTGTTCGGCAATCACTGGTTTTCAATAAGATACCGGAGAGAATTTCTGTTAGTGAACAGTTTTTCTCCTTAACTTTTTGAAATGCAAAATGTATCTCCAATTATAGAATCACCCATGCATTTTTTCCTCGCATAACAAAACAATTTAAACTAAAATAGAATGTAAGAAGCTAGACAATTCTGCTGTAGCTCAGGCTGATTGACCAGATATGAGCTGATCCTTTCACTGTGGTTAAGACTTAGTTTAAAGCAAACATTAGCGTCGAGATGAGAGCCCAGCTGTTTGTGACTCACTGCTGCCTGCCTTTCAGGGACATTTCACTGAACGCATGTATATGAACACACTTCCCTGCAGCCAGCTAAAAGAGCCCTGTATAATTTACAGAGCTTATGAAGTCACATCTGTTGCCGCTGGCAGTGGGTGGGCGCCCTTGTCAGACTGTCTCTATACTTGGTCAGCTGTTGAGCTTGATTGGTCTGTTTGTGTGTGAGGCAGAGATAGGCCAATCATTCCCTTTTTAGGGCCGAGAGGGGATCCGTGACCCCAGATCGGAGCTAAATGTCACACAACCTGCTGCAGAGCTCTCCGAGAGTATGTCCAGGCCCGATTACTCAGTTGTTTGTTATGCTCGAAGAAGAAGAAGAAATAATGATATGAGACAGAATGATGGATGGAGACTGGCTTTGTTCCAATACCAAGTGAGCTTCATTGCTGTCTAGTGTTTGTATAGGTAGCTGCGTTTTAGGATGTTCACACTTGACATGTTTGGTTAGATGGAGGGATTCCTGCTTCTGTTTTGAGTCCTTCACACAATCTAACCATCTAATTGTGAACACACCCAAATTAGCATGCTAACTAAAATGGAACCTCATAAGTGACTAATTATCACTTAAGTATCACCTTATTACTGTAGGTAGCAAAACTACAAAGTACAAGAGAGACTAGAATTGATTTGAGTAACTTGTAGTTAGTAAGCTAACATAAACTGCACGTATTTCAAATTGGTAATAAAAACTAAATCTGACAACAATGATAACATTAATGTAGCTCAGAACACGCTGACAACCTGTATTTTGCAGGCTAGCAGGTAACGCACATATAAGTAAACACACATGCAATGTTGTTATCAAAAAAAGAGAGCTCTTTTAACTAAGAGTCTCATAGCCTCCATATTGAGAATGATTTTTTTTTAAATTACAAACTAAAAAAGCTATATCAGTAATACTAACACTATTTCTACAACAGACGCAAGCCGTGTGACGATGCGACAGAAGCAAACCCATTATAATCAGTGATTGTGGATGCAACGCGGCACGACAAGTTCCCGACGGTAAACTGATTCCCTGTTCTATTTCTAACGTACTTCAAGCGCTTATGCTACTTCTGACACGAAGGACAAATGGATTTGCAACGGTCGCTGTGTTGCGTCCGGTATGGACACTGTGTAAAATAACACCGCCTATCTCCTCCCTCATATGCTGTTTCTGGTGCGATATTCCAATAAGCATAAACAACAAGTGATTCAATACACAGAAAATGTGCGATATTTAGAAATGGTGGCAGTTATGCAAACATCAACAAGGGTTAAACTTGCAATTTTTCCATTTTGAACAACTGATTTCCTCTCTAGCTGGATGCCACCCACAGCATGTTTGTGAAAGAGGCATTCCTCGGCATGTAGCGTGGGAACAACCTGGACCATCCGTCCGGAATTCCGACGGAGCATTGTCACACTAGAGCCAGCTGTTGCCATGGAGACCGCCACAAGTGCTCTAGTGCGTGTCCCTTTTTAGAAATGAGTTCTGAGGTGGGAAGTGCCTCAGGAGAACCAATCGGTAGCTATCGCCGTGAGTTAATAGCGCTTGCTGCTCTTTGAAGCCCTGAATTAATGAGGTTGCACAACGTTTTTTTCCAAACCACCTGCTGGACGGCCACATATGCGTGAGGCTGTCGCTTCACCTATACGGTATAACAGCCGTTGCGTTAGTTTAAATGTCACAATGGGAACTCGGCATACCAGAATCCAAGGGATGCAGGAAAAGGTTGACAGATGGCTTCAATAACAGTTTTCTACAGAACAAACCATGAGAATAAGTGCACTTGCTGCAACTTTAAACACACAGGCAAGCTTATACATTCAAATACACACACATATAACCTCCAGGCTTGCACAATGTCAGCGGCTCACAGCAAAGCGCTTCGCCCCCTCCACGCATCTGCTTTGAAGACAGGGAACACTGTGTACCAGACTTGTGCACTGGCATCAGGGCAAATGAAGCTCCAGCCTGAGGATATCACATGCATTCACACTTTCACACAGCACAGATCTGACTGCGGCAAATGAATGTTTTATCCGACTCCATTTCAGCTCACTACAATCAATGTTGTCAAGTATTCTGTTTTATGCAGTATGCATTTCAACATAATCTATGTTCTTAAACACTTGCAGAGATTGCAAATAGGCTATCCATACTATAGATTTTTAGTGTTTGCTTACAGTGGCGTAGCATCTGGGTATTAAGGGCGCGTGCATATTGGGGAGCCCAGTTGAATGCAACTGGGTGCTCACATGCATATGATGCAAGCGTGTAACTTGTTGGGGGTTTCCATGGCGTTGGTATGTGGTTGCTTGGGTGTTTTTGGTTGTGTCCGAGTTTAGTTCTGGCGGAAGAGTGATCTCTGACCCGACGCATCACGTATAGACGAACGCGGAAGCACAGAGGATAGAGCAAAACAAAACACTGGTCACGAATTAGAAGACTAAAACGAGAATTTTTAAAGAGAAATGTCAGAGGAGCTGGAGTTTGTTGCCCAGCCCTATTTGTTTGAACCACGAGAGGCGTCTACTCTCACCTAAGCTCACGCTATATCCTACGTCATACGTCGGGTCAGAGGTCACTCTTCCGCCCATATCTAGACTCATGTGCGGCTGTTACCGGAAGCCAGTGATTATAGTTTATAAAGTTATAAATATGGATATTTTTCTTCCAGAAATGCATCGCTTTACTTAAGAAGGCCTTTATTAACCCCCTGGAGTCGTATGGATTACTTTTATAATGGATGGATGCATTTCTCTGGGCTTCAAAATCAGGAGATTCACTCCCATTATAAAGCTTGGAAGCCAGGATATTTTTTAATATAACTCAGATTGTGTTTAGCTACAGTAGGAAAATAGGAAAGTCATATACACCTACAGTAGGATGGCTTGAGGGTAAGAAAATGATTGGTTAATTCAAATTTTTGGGTGAACTATCCCTTTAAGGTGCAGTCACATTAGCGACATTTCACTGGCAAAAATGTTAATAGAGTCCGTTTACAATAGTGTAGCGATGTATGAAGAACTGCTCACACAGAAGTAAAGCAGCTTTTTGTTGTTCAGCGAGGTGAATTCACATGACCAGCTTGAATAGGGAAAAATCTACATGGGGAACTTTTTCACCCCTGTGCGAAACGCGCAGATTCCTGTTGGAATGACTGGAATTCACCCACAAAATTTCACAGAGCAATGTTAAATGTGAGCGCACATTTAGTATGAAGCTTCTTGGTTGTTCTGAGTGGCTGCCAGGGCATTTCTATGCTGCCATTTCATTTCTTAGTGGGTTTCAGAGTGTTGTGTGGTTGCTAGAGTGTTCTGTGTCATTGCCAAGACATTGATATTTGGTTGCTTGGGCGTTGCTATGTGGCTTTTATGGTCTTATGGGGTTGCCAGGATGTATGCTGTTGCTAAGGTGTTCTGGGTGGTTGCTAGGATGTTGCTATGTGGTTGTTAGGGTGTTCTGAGTGGCTGCCAGGGCATTACTATCTGGTTGAAGCGACAAGAATACTTTTTGTGTGCATTGCCCCCCAAAAATAACAACTTTATTCAACAATTTTTTTCTCTTCCGTTTCAGTCTCTGACGCTGTTCTACGTCAGAACCCCGACTCAGTATTGGCCTACTCCTGCGTCAGCACCACACGCATGCGTTGTGGTGCTCACATGAACAGTGTCGGAGACTGACATGGAAGAGATGAAATTGTTTAATAAAGTCGTTATTTTTTTGTTTTGCGCACAAAAAGTATTCTCGTCGCTTCATAACATTAAGGTGGAACCACTGTAGTCACATGGACTATTTTAAAGACTTCTTTACTACCTTTCTGGGCCTTGAAAGTGGTAATAACGTTTCAGTCTATGGAGGGGTCAGAAAGCTCTCGGATTTCATCAAAAATATCTTCATTTGTGTTCTGAAGAAGGTTTTATGGGTTTGGAACCACATGAGGACGAGTAATTAATGACAGAATTTAAATTTTTGGGTGAACCAACCCTTTAATAAACTGCATGATTAGACAAATATTTCGATGATGAGTCACAAAGTTTCATATTTTGGATTTGCTTTAGCCTTGAAAAGTCACAAAGAGATTACATTGTATGTGTACAAACATCATTGGCAAGATGTGGGTGCACAACCACATCAGGACATTTTTGCATATTCAGCCTGTACGTGACAGAAATGAAGACAGCGTGTACAGGTGCACGCTCATGCTATCGGGTTCTGATGGGTTTTAATGATGCTCTACGACAACAACATAATGTCACATCAAATCTTGTCAGCCATCTCCCCATGTCCCATTCCAGCTTTATTGTACCCGACCTTTCATTTCAACTCATGAAAGTCTGTCAAGCACATTTGCTCTAATCCTGCTAATTGCACCACCTCTTGATACAATGTCAGACAGCTTGACTCGCTCTCTCACTGGTCATCTAGACTGATAGACAGGCCATCCTGCATCTGAGTGAAATTTGATTCTAATTCGATGAACTCTGCAAAGTAATTACATTAACCGAGCGGGTGCCCAGCAGGGTTAGATTCATTAGCTATGTTAGCACTAGGCCCTTGCCAAAGCTACAGTCTGGCTTTATGTATGAGCTAGCCTGTGCGACTATTTATTTTCCATGGCCGTGTGGTTTACAGTGGAACTTATCTTTCACTTTTAGCCGCGCACATGGACGAGCATGAATTTTCCAAGGCAAAAGCGAAAGCGTTCGCGAGAGTCAACATTCATTGTATGAGCGTGCACACTGAGGCTTTTGTCCGCTGACTGGAAAACGTTAAAGTTTTCCTTGAGATGGATAGACAAGCCTGAATTACTCCATGCAAGTGTGAATGCATGTGGGTGAGTCAGAGCTGGACGGACGGGGGAAATGGGGTCGTAATAGAGATTTTGTTGTCCACTAGGACCCAAATTGTTCTGGACCTTTGAGGCTAAGAAAACAGTTTGTGTTTCTTGAAGAAAAGAAGCCCTGTTCATGCACAGAGTCTCTGTGTTTCTGCGCTTTTCCACTGCAACTGTGGTTTGTGAAAGAAGGGAGAGAGAGAGGGAGAGTAAATAAGAAGGTGATGCAAGTACAAACTACACTTGGATAATATTCAAAGGAGATGCAGTATGAAGGGGTGCACCCATGTGGAAAACAAATGCAAAAAAAGGTGATTAACTACTATTATTGTAATATACAGTTGGCTTATAAGTGTCCATCATCACTGCAATACATAAAACACAATAACATTTTTATGATTCCTCCTCGTATTAAAAATGAATAAATAAATTAACTAATTCTGCAAGGTCCATATGAGCAGAACTGTAAATGGACAATATACTGACAGATATATATATATGAAAGTTGCAAGTCTTTTCTTCCCTATAGTGACGTATATCTGAGTGAAATGGCTTTTTAAACCAGGAAAAATGTAGGGCGGGACTTTATTTTGTTTATGGGGAATTGATTGATCTCATGTGATTGACAGGTTGTCCCGCCCTCACGCCAGTAAACACATCATCAGAGAAGAGAGGAGATGACACTGCAAGAGGGAGGGGAAGTTATTTTGATTAAAGATTACGAGGGCACATGGCTTAAAAAATAATGATGTGCATGGATAATTCATTTATAATAAATACAGCAATAATCCATAAAAATATAAGAATGATCAATTTTGATTTCATGGTGACTTTAAGCATGCTTGCTATAAGCAAACTGCTGTTTTGTGAAATAATAATTACTAAAAATGATACATTTTGAAATAATGAAATAAATGGATAAATTAAAAAAATAGAACAAACTGAAACTTCCATGAGTGTCCAGCAGGGTGCTCTAGTCTCTGTTGTCAGCGTGTCAGTGTGAACGTGTAGTTTGGGAGAAAGGCGTGGCAGCGTATGCAGGTCAGTGGGTTCGTTGTGGTGATGGGGAATGCAGCTCCGGCAGCGCCACACAGACGCTCTGTTAACTCACTCTACGGCCCCATCTCTTTCTTTCTCTCTCTCTCACACACACACGCACACACACACAAAACTGAGGGCTGCACTCTTCCTCCGCCACTCACAAATCTGCAGACATCCCATTGAGCCCTGAAGGACAGGGGACAAGAAAGACAAAGAGAGACGGAGATCAGAGGTCATGCATCTCCACTACGCCCATTTAAATTAGAATGATATTTAAAGAGCGAGACACAGAGCAAGACGCATATTGATTTCAGTCATGTATATTTAACATCTTACTCCATATAATCTCATAATGTTTAACTAGGAATAAATGATCTCAGACAGTGACCCTCATATTAGGTTATGCATGTCAGATGGGAAAAAAAAATGACATTTTAATTAATAAACCGAATAGAAATTCTGTCTCTTTGTGTATATATATATATATATATATATATATATATATATATATATATACACATAGGGAATTTTTAGGAAATTATAAAAGATTAAGAAGGAAGTGCAAATACAGGAATTCAAATGTATTTATTATATACGGAGTCAATTTGAGACCACATATGATATTTAGAAAAAATGGGATTCAAAATAATGAAAATGTATAATTTGTTTTGAAAATTGCGAAACATTTCTTAATAATAATAAATTAATAAAAAAATTAAAATACTGTTATATAAAAAATATGAATATGAATCGTTGGTGTTTATTTTTCTTCGTCTCAATTCGTGTTTTGTTTTTTGTTTGAACATTTTATTTTCATCATGGACTTCCCTGCCGTCAAGCTACTATGCCTTGAATAGGGAGAACGCTCCCTGGAGCAACATCTGGAGGAATATTTTGGTCTGGCTCCTCAGACCCCCTTCCCGGACGACTGCCTCTGCACGTTTCTTCACGTTGGCCTCAACACCGCCACTTGAGCGCAGTTGTCCGGGGAAGCTCCCTCGAGGAGGGAGGGACTTTGGGAGGGAGGGACTTTGTGAAGTGGGTGCTGGTATCCTGTGGATCATCCTTCACCATTGATGACGTCACCAGCCCCACTCCAAACCCAGTGCCTAACCAGAACCCATCGGTCAGGATAATGCAGTTTAAGCCCACTGCATACGCCTTTCTCCTCCGCAAGCAGCGAGCCCATGCCATCAGGGGCATGTGTGCCCAACATCAATGTGGAGCCTGAGATGCACCAGTCTGACCAGGTGTGCGTGCCGGCTGCTCCATCCACCGCAGAGGCAGCTATCATGGAATCGGAGGGACCCCTCCAACGAGGAGAGCCCCTCCTAACCTCCCGCCACTAAGAGCGTAGCACTGGCAGTACTACTTTCAGCTCTTCAATCAGACGATTCTTCTTCGGTCCCGTCAGTCCCACCCTGCCACCCTCTCCCTCCACCTCATCAAATCATCTTAGAGGACTTAGCCCTCATCATTGGACTGTTTCTCTCTCTCCGCCATCGCCCTCAGCCATTCCTGTTACCTACTTGTCACCGTCTCCCACCATTCCCTCTGGATCCACCTCGGGCCAGCTGGAAGCCATCTTCGCCTGGGCAAGTGGAGTCCACAACTTCGCCCAATAACCTCGGCTGACATCGCTCCTCATCAACCCATCTCCTAGACTCTCGCCTACGCTCCTTCCACCCTCGATTCCAGCGTAGACCATCGGCCATTCGGCCTCGCCTGGGTCAGACCTCGCCACACCAGTGCTTTGGGCCTCCACTCCTTCGTCTAAGGCCAGCTCAGCCATCCCTCAGACTCCGCCACCTCCCTGGGTCACCACAGCTCGCCCTCTGCCCTCTGGACCCACTCTGACATCGCGTGAGGTCGTTGCTGTGGCTCAGTCGCCAGGGCCCTCGTCGCCACTCCCTCGACTCTGACCTCCGGCTACGCAGTGGGCTCTCAGTCCAGCGCCATTGCCTCCGGTCATCGCCCTGGTGGCGTCAGGACTGTTACCACCTTGGCTCCCACCTCCATCGACTCCACCGTGGAGCACTATTCTGGCTGTGGCCTGGGCACCTGTCATCATGCCCCTGCTCAAGGCTCCTCCCTAGCTCTCAGCACCTTCTGCACTGCCCTGGACCCTTCAGCTCTGTCTCTTCCTGGTCAGCCGTCCTCCGCCTGAACCTCCTCCAGTTTCATCTGCCGGTGTGCCTACCCTTTGCCATCCCTTCGCATATATCCTTTCTCCTTGCCAGTGGCATCACCTCAACCAACCCCAAAGCCTCCTCCATCCCTCCCTGACTCTTGTTACGGTGTGAGGAAGCGCCTTCTGGGAGGGGGTGTTCTGTCACACTGCATGGACTTTGTTTGTGTGTTGCTGCTCCTTGTAAGTTGTCATTGTTATTCATTTGATTTCATCGTTATGTTCAGGTGTGTGTCTCATTATCTCACCTATTTAAGTTCAGTTCAGTTTGTGAGTGTTTGTTCTCGTCTCAGCATAGTTGTTCAGTTGTGGATGTACCTTGTTGGATTTACCTCGTTGGAATTAAAGCCTGTCTATCTTCATCATCTTCGTTTAATTTGTGTGTTGAGTCTTTCTCACACAACCCATGACATCCATTTTAATTCCTGTATACACTTCCTTTTTAATTTTTTATAATTTCCTAAAAAAATCCCCTTTGCATTACTCACCTAAATTCGTTGTTTTCTAAATAATAATAATAATAATAATACTATGAGTACAACTACAGGGCAAATGCTTATGACAGAAGTAGCATCACTTGAACCTGTGCTGTTGCCAGTTTTGCAGTAGAAGGCAGCAGGAAGCAAAGCGTGACTGTCTGACTCTAGTAAGAGAGCGTGACTACATTTTGAAAAAGCCAGATACAGAGGGGCGGTGTTGCTTTAAGAGTGCTGCAGTACGGCAGACAGGTGAATCGAGGACACGCTGGCACTAGATGTTCCAGGGAGAGCGAGAGAGAGAGAGAGAGAGAGAGCGCGATGTTACACCCCATCATTTTCAGACATGAGACTCAAACCACACTACTGCACAGAGAAAAAAGGAAAAAAGGGGACAGAGGACCGTAATTCTTCATTATATTCAGGCTCTCCACACTTTCAGGAAGGGCCCACTATAATTATGCTCTACTTATAATTTAAATAAGCCCTAAATAACCTCAGCTTTATTGATGATTTCAATGTAAATGCAAGCCTACGCAAACGCAGGGGTATCCACTCCAACCATAGACATGTTCTGTTATGACAGACTGCCCCTTAAATAGTAACCATTACACTTTATAAATAACTGTTAAGCTTTAAAATGGCGTTAGGTACACTCTAAAAAATGCTGGGTTGTTTCAACCTAATTTTGGGTCAAATATGGACAAACCCAACTGTTGGGTTAACAATGTAATTGAAAAATGTAACCCAACGGCTGGGTTTGTTCATATTTGACCCAAAATGGTGTTGAAACAACCCAGCATATTTTAAAGTGTAATGTCCAATGAGCATGGGACTTTTTCCAAATCTGCTATAGGCAATGTAATTCAGAAAATAATTCATTTTCAGTATAGAAATGTAAATAGGTGGAACCAACTCATGCTAACAACTTATGAGCAATTAAACATGCAATTTAACTAAAACAGTCTCACCCCAAAACGTCACATACTGACGGGTCTTGACCATACGGCAACATACGACGAAAAGGGTACCCTTTAATGTCCATGTGTGACGATTCGGGTATGGTTGGGTTTAGGTATGCGTTAGGGTACCGCTAGGAGGCGCTGCTGGTGCGGTTATGTCTGCGTCTCATATTGACGTTATAGGGGTACCCTTTTCGTCGTATGTTGACGTATGGTCAAGACCCGTCAGTATATGACGTTTTGGGGTGAGACCGGGCTGATTTAACAGCTCTAAACAACTTCCAATTGTTAAGTAGGACGATTTGACATTCACTCATGAAAATGGACATCATTTACATAAACAGTGACCAACAATGTTGTCAAGTGCTCTGCAACGACACAGTAATTGTCAAACAAACTGTGGATTTAACATTTGAAATGTTAGTTAGCATATATGCTGGTTAGCATAAGGGAGTTCTAGATTGAATCCTTATTTGGTTTACAAAACAAACTAGACAGATTACTATAATGCCAGGAATCCAGAGGCTTTAGACACTGTTGTCAGCTTTCACACATTGTTTCAGCGCTTTAGTACACCTAAACAAAAGCTTTAGCATTTTGTTAGCAAACAGTCTATCACTTTGAAAGTCTCAAAACGTATACTTATAAACTTATAGACATAGTTAACTTATTTACTTATAAACAGCACTTATAAGTAATGGTAAACTTTTGGGAAGAATTTCGAACAATATATTTCCTAATGGAAGTAGGCTATTTATGGAAAGGGGACAAGTTTTAGTTGGTTTAGCTTAGCATGGCCCATTAGTCCATAGTTGTAGAAGGTATAATTGTAATCTGGGCCTTTTTCTCTATAGACGGCCGTTCAGTTTTTGTTATGCTATGCATAAATTGTAAATATTGCAAATATTACAAATATTTTTGGAGGGCTCTTAAAAGCATTAAAAAAACTGGTCTACTGCCTTATATTTCAAATAAATGCTCTTATTTTGAACTCAAAGTCTTACATTATAAATGTCTTTACTGTCACTTTTGAATGCATCCTTTCTGAATAAATTAATTTCTTTAAAAAAAATATTATACTGACATAAAACTTTTGTTTATTGTTTCTGAACTTATCTTTACCCTATATCGACCAAAACGTAAATTGAGCGTTCAGACCTTCTTTGTGATAATTCAGAACGTGATAAAACATGATACTTTAGGGCAGTAACATTTATTGCTCTACATTTGAATAGATTTGAGGGTTTGGGTTTAGAAGTTGTAGTTAGCAGTGCTCTACAGTGCAAAGGGGGGAGGAATGTTTTGGATTCAGCGTTCTACCATGCGCCGTGTATATCCATTGTGTTCTATGTTGTGAAATTCCACAGGCATTGTGTCATGGAGTTACATTAAGGCCAGGGATTGGCTTCATTCCTATGGTTGAATGTTTTCCACCTGAATACTGAACTCATGCTAGTCCAGATGAGAGAAACTCTGCCGAAGAAGAAAAAAACTGCATAAAGACTGGCGATTATTTAATCATTGGTTTGCTTCCATTACAGATGTGTCACAGTTACAGTAAATGAGCAACTCCTCTCTCTCTCTCTCTCTCTCTCTGTTATTCACTGTTCTCTCTGGCGTCTAAATGAAAAGGCAAAAATACAAATGTGAACACTCAATAGTCTATTTACAGTTCAGGGGGATTCAACAGCAACAGCCCAAAAAGAAAAGTCACAAATGGGATATCTTTATCTCAATTGTAGCTTGTCCATGGGATCCCATTAGCAATCGTAGGTATTTACACGTGATGCTACCACAGACACATGCACTTCAAAAGTTTTGGGTTGGTAAGATTTTTAAAAATTTGTGTAAAGGCTGCATTTATTTGATAAAGTTACAATAACTGTTTTCTATATTAATATATTTTAAAGTGTATTTTATGGCTAAATTTATTTAATCAAAAATACAGTAATATTGTGAAATATAATTACAAATTAAAAGAACTGTTTTCTTTTTGAATATATTTAAAAATGTAATTTATTCCTTTGATACAAAGCTGAATTTTCAGCATCATTACTCCAGTCTTCAGTGTCACATGATCCTTCAGAAATCATTATAATATGCTGATTTGTTGCACAAGAAACATTTCTTATTATTATCCTTGTGCTGCATGATATTTTTGTGGAAATTGTAATACATTTATTTTTCAGGATTCTTTGATGAATAGAAAGTACAAAAGAACATGCATTTATTTAAAATAGAAATCAAAAAAATTAATTTCTTTACAGTAACTTTTGATCAATTTAATGCATCCTTGCTGAATAAAAGCATTCATTTCTTTCAAAAAAACCTTTTGAATTGCAGGAATGACAAACTTATGCTTATGTAAATACTTTTACATTTTAGATAATACGTATATTGTATCTTTTAGGATATATCCAAAAATGTTTGCTGAAAAAAGAGTCAAAAATGTACATACGAATAAACATTAGGCATACGAATAAATAAGAGATCAGCCTGTTCTTGTAGACAGCAATTAGATAAAGTGGAGAGCAAATTGAGACATTTGCTCATGTCTCCTACTACAAGAAGAGATGTTTTTCTTCTGATCAAACGACCCCAGTAATCTTACATTTTTCTCTAGAGTTTCAGAAGTGACTAGAGAAGAGATACAAAAGTCAGTCATCAAAAGTCTTTTTAATATAAACTCAAACGCTCGTCAAAAGTTGCAACACCAAATTATCTGAGCTATGGATATTAACTAGAACATGAACTATATGCTTACTATGTCAACAGATGTCACACAAAAAGCATAGATGAGGCAGAGATGATACTTAAATGAAATATTAACGTCTAATTAACTATTAGGTCTCTAAACTAACATAGCTTTGAGTAATGAGCAACAAAATGGTCCCCTCGAAAGTGCAAATTATAAGTGACATTATCATTAATAAGTCAAAAGTAATTAGCTAGCAGCTGATAGAGCTTGACTTTAAGCACATATGGAGTAATTCAATAGAGCCTCGCTTGAAGCCATAAAGATCGACTTTCAAAAGCCATCAGTAAGACGTCTCCCTTTGAACATTCTGACAGTCTTCTCTTCTTCATTGCCAACTTTGTAGCACATCAAACACGCCAACCGCAGTATCTTAATGCAACATTTGTTTGAGCGTACACATTTTCAGTTGCCTCAGATAGAGCCTATAAATAAAGCCTTTCTATGAGGGAAAGGCAAACAGAACTGAACACTCCGCACATTGTTGTGAAGGGTGATTGCGAACAACACCGGTCTTGTCTGACGATACTCAAGACCGTGGAGAACTTGATGGATGAGGGTTTTATTTCTAAACTCGACAGGACCTGTCAGTGTAGAACTGCTGCTTGTTCCTCTGCAAGGCTCGCCAGACATTTTGGCTCCAGGGAGGTGGCTTTGCGCCTGGCTCCCTTGGAGAGCCCAAAGATTTAAGAAAACACATCATGTGAAAAGGGCATTTTAAAATGGACCCCGACACCCACCATGTAAGTGAGTGAGGTCATCGTAGTTACCTCAGAGAAACCTTTGTTAGCGGCTGGATGGTGAGGAGAATTTCTGGAGCTCTGCCTGAGCTCTGGTCCCACTCGTCTTATGGGAAACAAACCTCATTAAAACACCCTCCGATGTCAATTGTTTATTGTTCTGCAGCAGTTCCGACTTGATTTTTGCTGACTTATCATAATTTATAATGGTTGCCAATATGATTAAAGTTGTTTACTTGGGAATCAATGTGTCAGATTGTCAATTAGCAGAATGTCTGTGAGCGAATGCCAACGGTAAATGATTGCTGGTGATGTGCGAGGTTGCTTATTGGTACCATAACTCTTCACCATCTCTCCAGCTTCCCCTCCCACCCTTTCATCTGTTGCCTGTCTGGGTGAGAAAAATTCCTGGGTGATTGTTGAGGGGCCCACTGTGTTCATGAACAAAAGGCCTCCTCACTCTCTCAGGGTGGCAGAGTGCTTGGTTTCCGGCATGAGGTCATTCTTTTGGAGGAGAGCGAGAGAGAGAGAGGAAGAGATGTCATTCAGGACTTGAATCGGAGATTATGCTGGTTGCTTGGGATGGAGGCAGGACGAGTTAGGTTGGAGGGAGTTTGTGTATGTACACAAGTCCCAGCTTGGCCTGGTTAGCACAGTGTTGGGGAAGCTAATTTGAACTGTAGCTTGCCAAGCTTCAAGCTTATCGCAATTTAAAGTTTAGCTACAGACGAGTTATATACACTACAAGCTACTTAAAATGAGTAGCTAACTACAATGATGTCATTTTGTTGATGTAATTATGCTAGATGTATGTAAATTCAGAAGTGTTATGTTAGTATTATTTATATACCATTATAGTAACATTTTTAACTTGTTTTATTTAAATTTTTCATATTTTATAGTAATATAATTACACAATACACCTAGTTGCACAAATCGCAGGAGAATTAATATGTTTTTAAATCACAATATTCAAGGAATGCAGGGGAAAACAGGAAAGCTATAAACAACCACCAAGAAAACTAAGACGACGCGGAACAATTAACACTAATGGTATAAATACACAGAGATAACAAGGTTACTAAGGTGGATGTAATCCAATTAGTAACCATTGAAACTTAAAGGACAAGTTTCGGTATTTTACACTTAAAGCCCTGTTTTCAGATCGTTTCTGATGAAATAGAACGGTTAAGTTTAAAATTTGGACAGATGCTGCTGTCCCGAGAATTTTCGTTTTCTTTCGCTTTCCCCCCCACCTCCACAATGGCTGCATAGGTGCACAGGAATAATCCTTTCTAAAACGCATTTAAACTTTCATTTACAAAGACGTGAAACTCACCGAGTGGTCAGGGGTGTTCACTGATATGCTCACACAAAAATCGCTGCAAAAGTTGCTTTCCAACAGGTTTTATCGTAGTTTTCCAGCTCTCAACGGAAGAATGGGTGTGATGCGTTTGAAAAACATAGGTCCACAGTTTTACAACGAATGGTAAAACACCTGTACATTATTTACCTGGCAAACACATATTTACACTAAATACAACTAACTACACTACACATAATAGCCCTACTTAAATAACTCAGGGTGTATTCACACCAGGAAAGTCCGCTAGTTCACTTGCTTTGTTCTGGACCAAATACAATGTTGATTTTCTTTGTTTGGTGTGGTTCGCTTTCACAATGCCCTTTTTGCAAGTGAACCAAAATTTGTAAACAAAACCACACGTGTGCTAAGGTCATCCATTCATTGGACAGAAATTCGAACCGTACCATAGTTCGTCTGGAACCGGACCGAGACCACCTCTTCAGCTGGGTCTCAGTACGGTTGTTTTGTTTCACTAAAAAAAATAAAATTATAAAATAAAGGCGATAAAGCACAGGGAAGATATTTTGAGAAATGTCAAAAGTCTTCTTTTTTTTGTCCATACAAAATAGAAGTCAATGGTCTACTACCAACATTCTCCAAAGTAGTTTATTTTGTGTTCCGCATATACATAAGGTCTGGAACGCCATGAGGGTGATTAAATGACAGTTTTAAATTTTTGGGGTAACTATCCTTAAGGCTGCATGCACAATACAATGTAACATAAAAAAGGTGGTGTATCATGACACAACGTGTTGGGGAAAAATAGCTTGTTATTGAAAAAACTCTACTTTTAAAATAGCTGAGCAACTGTCATGCAATTGAAAAATAGTTAAGTTAGCAACTTCGCTACCTTTAGTTAGCTACAGTTTCACCTGAACAAAAAAAGGAACAATATGGTACGTTTTGAAAACCCAGACTGGATAATACTTCCTCAGAGAGCTCCTGAAGACCTCCTGGCAAACTACATATTTGTCAGCACAAAAAAAACCTTCTGAGACTTTTCTCACAAAAGCTTCCCATCCGAATCAACATCATCAATATGACTGTACTAGGTTGATATGTACCTATAAAATCTGACTCTGACTCAAGAGGATTGTCAACGGATTGTATGTCACTTCCTTCCTGTCTGTCCCAAAGCTCTTAACCCGTTTGATATGACAGGTTATTTAACTGTAATCCTCCTGTCTTGATCTATCGCCACAGCATATGTGGACCAGGCGGCAAAGCACAAATCCTCATACGGTCTGGTATCAGCGAATTGATGGCCTTGTCTAAGGGATACAGATCATTGTGCTTTGCTATAGATGGGTGAGTGAGTTCAGGGCACTCTGTCAGTGTCGCTCACAGCCCGGCGGTGCCAGGCTGAGTCAGAATGGCCTTTTCTCTTTCTCTGCACACTCAGAGCCAGCTGTGAAAGGCTGCCACACAGACCAGTGCTTCTTCACTGTCTCTTTACTATGTCAAGGGATGGTAAACAAAGGGACAAGTGAGTTAAAGTCATATTAGCCTAATGAACCAGACTGGCAAGGCTGAGTTTGGATGTGGTCTAGTCTTGTGGTGAAACATCCAGGCTTATGACCAAGTTCAGCCGGTTCACCCAGCAAGGGGTGCTCCATGAACCATCCCCATTGTGTCCTGAGCGAGACTCTTAACCCCAGGGTGCTCAAAGCGGATTGACCCAGCAATAAATCAAAGTCCTTCTGAAAGCAAGTCAGCGACCATCTTGAAAAACGCCCCTGTGCAGCTATTTCCGATCATGCCAGTTCAGCAAGGATACATTTCAATCACTTTTTAAATCACTATCTATCTATCTATCTATCTATCTATCTATCTATCTATCTATCTATCTATCTATCTATCTATCTATCTATCTATCTATCTATCTATCTATCTATCTATCTATCTATCTATCTATCTATCTATCTATCTATCTATCTATCTATCTATCTATCTATCTCCCACCCACTTTGGATAAAAGCATCACTTAAATGACAAACTACTCGTTATTTGTTTGGATAAAGTAAGGAAATCTTTCCAAAAATAAGTAAGATAACTAATACAACATAACTGGAGTTGCCTGTAGATTCATAGCTCTAACTTGATGACTGAGTCGTTTGTATGTGAGAAGGTGAATAAAGAGCCTCTTTTCTGGATAAGATCCAAACCACAGTGTTGGTAATGAACACCTTATGTGTCAAAAGACGCACTTTTTGACCCCCCCTCCCCTCCCCCCTCCTTTTCCGTATGCACCACATTCGGTTGCGTTTAGAGTCATTCATTACAAATGGAGCCCCCACCCCCGGCCATGTGTCCCATGACAGCTGAACGAGCAAACTTTCTGGCAAAGGTAGAGAGAGAAGGAAAGCTTAAAATCCATTTGACACAGGATGTTGAAAATGGAGTCATCAGGCATCTAACGTACCTTCAAGAGCCAGACCTTTTCAAAATATGAAAATCCATACATTTAGTGGGCAATTGACACTGCTGGTTCAAATACGATCAGATTACTTTTGACCTTTGGTCAGTTACCATGTGACTGAATCCGAGGAGTCAGAATAGGGTCAACCTTGGGTGAATTTTGCAGTAAGTGTAACAGAAGCCGTAATGACCGTGCTACTGCGTAACCTGTTCTGTCCATGTCAGTAGCAACGGCTTTATTTAGTTTGACCCAATTCCCTACTTTGATCCCCTCTGCGGCAGTAGCCTTACTACATGCAATCTGACATCATTTAAATACTTGCAATGGTCTCTAGTTCTGATGTAAATAAGCACTGAGAAAACGCCTCACATTCAATCTGTACTGTACAACCAGACAAAACTATTTGTTTTAATTATATAACTTAAACAAACGAGGGTGGTTAAGTCAACAACAGCATTAACAATTGTGATTCATTGTTTGCCCTACAAATCTACATATTCAGCAGCTAAAATGGCCATTGTCCTGGCAAATACAAGCTAGCCTGAACCAAGTGACCTCATCAAAACAGGGAGTCTGACAAAACTGTCTGCTTCCCTCTGAACTTCCTGTTGTGAGGCATGGACCTTAAATCCCCTGTTTGCTGTCCAGCACCTCTTCCTGTTTTCCACATGCCTGCTGGGAGTTTGTTATTGTCATCTACCACAGCTGGGCTCTGGTTGGACATGTTCCCTGAGCAAACACATCCAAACACATGACACTCTCCATGCAAAATAGAGCCTGAATCTCCTCAAAATGAGGGCATTCTTTCCTGTTGTGGGATTTTCCGGTTTGCAACCCGGTTATAAAAATTTGGGCCATTTTGTAATTTTCTGGTGATGAAAGTAAAATACTTCGGCTAATTATTTAAACAAAAAATGCAATGATGAAACCAAAAATAAACAAAACTCAAAATTAAACATATAACATTTATAATTTGGTAAAACAGGGTTTTAAGTGTTGCAAATTTAGCCCAAAAACTATATACATATATATATATATAAATTGTCATTAAACTAGATAATTAAAAATAGTTACTAAAATGAATTGAATCTAAATAAATGTAACAGATTTTGTCAACATGGATTACATTACTGTATCATTTCAGTTGTAGGATATGGGATTTGTGCCTTTAAAAAAGCGCTATACACTTCATTCATCTCTCTTAATGCCAGATGTTCATATCCGGGAAAAGACAGAAATACAATGGTGATATTTCTAAATGCTTCCTTCCCCATTAAGTGGCGAGCCTGACAGATCTTCAAATAAATATTTGAAACAGTCGCATCTGGTTTTCGATCCAAAGGAAGGAGGTCAATGAGAACGCAGCCCACTTGTTTTGACACGTCGCTCGTATGCGATGATGTCAGTAACATTTGACCCTGACCAATAGCCAGCATTTCCTGCAAGGCTCAAGGCATGTGTGTCTGCTCAGATCTGTCAATGCACACATCCTGTGCCCACATCACCCAATGAAGTGGTAGTCATTCAGCACTAATTCTACCATTGTTAATGTAAAAGCCTGGATATCGTTTCTCCAAAACAAAACTGGTAAGCTCTTCTGTATGTTCAAAACAAGTATTTTGAAGAATAGCAAGAAAGTCTGGCCATTTCATTAAATCTTAAGTGGGAATTGAGCAGAAAAACAATAAACAAGCTATATATGATAAGTTTAGCAATCAAATCAAGAGCATTAAAAGGACTTTGTTTACTCAGTTGGTTCATGTAAGGCCAATTTATCTGACCCTTAACAGGCCTAATCCCTATATTCTTGTTTTCTACAGGCAGCAATGCTCACTGAGGCAAACAATAAAGGAAATCAAGTACAGTAGTAGGCCTACTAAATTGCTGGAGGGGCTTATATTGAAATGCAACACGATCATACGAAGCAAAAGAGATGCAAAGACATATTAATCTGCCATCATAATCCATTCACTTTGCAGTTAGAAAAACAAACGCAGAAAATATTTTTGTGTAGACATCTGTATATAACAGATTATGATGCTTATAGGACAAATAGGTAGAGAAGTTATAATAAATATATATTTTAAATAAAATTAGCTCTTATTCATTTAATGAATTTATATTATTCATCAATAATGAACACAATAGCATCACAGTGACTCTCTCATCACAATTGCGAGTGTAAATCGCACAAAAAAAAAACGTCAGGAAACTTGATGGCGATATCTGATTCGCTAACAAATTATCAATGAACTTTGATTCTTTGGAATCTGTCAAACTGGTTTGCAAAGGCGTCTGAATGATTCACGATTCTGACAATGTGCAATGGATCTCCACTGGAAATGAGAAATACGTTTTATGTGTTTACGGATATACAGTACATTCATTTGAAGCGTTTTTGGCGTAAGAACTATGAATTGTAATGAAATGCTGCTTGTGACAGAATTCCCCCGGCTTTCCCAGAACTGCTCGCAAATAGTGCATTCATAAGTCAATTTCTAAAAAAGAGTTACCATTTACATTTAGACAAAGTGTCATGAATGAATCATTAAATGACCATAAGCACTTTTAAATGTCTACAAAACATAATTTAATGAACTCTAAATTGTATGAGATAGTGAATTGGAAATAGTATTTTTAAAACCAGTGTATCTATTCTGGTATTTCTATTACAATCAACGTCTGTATTTGGTATCTGAGAGGCGACTGCGGGTCTGACCCATGTCAGGAATGCAGTAACAGTCTTTACCGTCTTCCAGAGAATGAATATGTACTTGTTTTGTCATTAATTAATTGCTCATGCAATCAAATTAATCAAGAGTTGATTTTTTTTTAGAAAGAGAACTTTATTCTTATTAATTTTTTCTGCTCTTCTCATGATAGCTGTATGAGATGTAAAGAGAACTGTGTCTAAGGTCATGAAGGTCAATAACGCACTAGATGTCCACTAACGCATACTGAATTCTTTCTAGGATTTATAGCACCATTGGTTTCATTTTTCTACGGCCTGTGGACGTGTGGAGAACTTTGAGAACTTCTCTTCTCTGTTGACGTGTTAACTGGCGTGAGGGCGGGACAACCTGTCACTCACATGAGATCGACCAATAGCAAACCACAACCATCCAATCAATTCCCAAAGGACAAAATCAAGTCCCGCCCTACATTTTTTCTTGTTCGAGAAGCTCAGATATACTATCACAACTTCCATTTCATGCCGACTTAAACAATTTACTAAACACAAATACACTTTAAGAAAAAAATCTGTAGAAAAACTGATAATGTCCTGGAAGAAAATGACCTGTACTTTATCCGGTAAGGTTACGGACATTTTCTTCAACCCTAAACCGCATTAAAATATCATTAAAAAAACGTGCGTAAATCAAGATGAAAAGTCAATACAGAAAATTCCCTTATATTAACACGGTACATTGAGCGATACATTTACAGACTTTTCTTAGAGTGTATAATAACCCTTACAAAAACACCACACATACCGATTATGTATTACCATTGAATACACAACACTGATTGTAAGCTCCCACATGTGAGTGCTCATTGAAGTAAGCGGTCAGGCCAAAACACATGCTTGGCACATGCCTCTCATTTAACAACCAATTAAGCTGTTGAGGTATGCTCTTTAAATATGTTATTAGGGTGAAAGCAGCAATATTTCTATAAAAATCTGAACTATCATTATCGTCCTGACATGTCATTCTGAAATGACATGCTGTCTCCCCGGGGCTCTTCTGGCCTGGCACAAATGGTGCTATATTGAGAGACCTCATGTGCCCTATGAGGCAGAGATATCAAGCTGCCACCTTTGGCACATAGTGGACAGATGCAGAGATTGACGCATAGCATACCCTTGAGAAAAGCCTGACCTCAGATGACTGCTTTCTGAGTTAAACTCCATGGACCATTAGAATGACTCCATGCATTGTTCAGAGAACCATTGTGGTCTGTTCTCTAAAACAAAAGGATGAACACACAGTAAATAAGTCTCATTTGTAAGTCTGCTTTGAATCAGCAATGATCAATATGCAAGCTCTGAATCACCCAGGGCAAAGTGAAACCAAAACAAGACTGAAATCATTTTAAACTTTGGAGACAAATAGTTTACATTAGCCAAGGTCCTCACAATTGAGAGCCGTTCATCAATGGTATCATTTTTTGAACGGGGCATAGGCTTCAAGGGAATGTTTTAGGTGTTTTAAGTCAGCATGAAATTAAATTTCCAAATGCATGTTGTTGATTTTATTGTGAACAATTCATCTGTGGATGTTTAATTTTTTTTAATGTTTTGACCTAGTTCTTAAAGGGATTGTTCAACCAAACTTTTAAATTGTGTCATCAGTTACTCACTTTCATGTCGTTCTAATCCTGTATGACTTTTGTTCATCTTTGAAACACAATATTTCTGTCCCTCCATTGAAAGTCTATTCACCCAAAATTCGGACACTTCAAAATGTTCATAAAGAGATTGTAAAATAAATCCATATGAATCGAGCGGTTTAATTCAAGTCTTCTGAAGAGACATTTTGGCTTTATATGACGAACAGATTTAATTTAGGCTTGTATTCACACATTAACATTGATCAGCGAACATATTATATGGTAAACGTAAGCTCAACCGTACTTGCTTGACGCACAAGAACAAACCTCATTAGTTCTTGCGATGGATTGAATGTTCTGGCGTGACACGCATCAAAGGGATAGTTCACCCAAAAAGAAAAATTGTCCATCATTTACTCACGCTCAAGTTGTTCCAAACCTGTATGAATTTCTTTCTTCTGATAAACACAAAAGAAGATATTTTGAAGAATATGGGTTACCAAACAGTTGCCGGGCCCCATTGACTTCCATAGTATGAAAAAGAAAATACTATGATCGTCAATGGCTACCGTCAACTGTCTGGTTACCAACTTTCTTCAAAATATCTTCTTTTGTGTTTATCAGAAGAAAGAAATTCATGTTTGGAATATCTTAAGGGTGAGTAAATGACAGAATTTTCATTTTTGGGTGAACTATCCCTTCAAGCATGAGCTTCCGTTTGTCCTCCACATGGAGTTCTCAATATGCGAAAAGAAAAGAAAAAAGGCTATTTTTAAGTACTATTTTTACTGTAGTAAAAGTTGCTGAACTTCAAATCAATAACATAGTTATTTATCAGTGCAAGTTTTTACTTTTGGCAGTTGTTGAATGCTTATTTTAGTTCCAGCCATCAAGACATTTATATTGTACATACAGTAATAGTAAGATGTCAGTACGGTATAAATCACCAACCTAATAACAAGTAAAGAGTAATAATAAGGTTCACGTTGTGACAGGTTGTGCCAGTTGTTTGTGTGGCATTACACCAGATGTACAGATACATTTCATTTCGACAGATTTTTCATGGAGTTCCGAGCATGGTTTGGAAGAGGCACTATAGGCTAGCGAAAATGTTTCTGTCCTGAGGTGACCCACATGATGTTATTTTCGGTCTAAACGTATTTAGCACTTACCCATGGAGCTCATTCTACTTGGCAGTAAAATTTCTTGCTCATTGGCAGCATCTGCTATCTGTCCCAATAACTGAGGACCGTGTGTACATCTGTGTCACTGCAGTAGATACAAAGACTATTGTTCTGCCCATAGTTGATGGTTACCATCAAATTAGTACAAATTATTGCACTAACCAATCATAGGAAAATACTTTTGCAAACTAAGCTAATGCTTATGATGCAATGCAATCTAATTCTTGAGGAGTCTTGAATATATCCACAGTAAATCCCTCTTTAGAAATAACCCAAAATGAATATTTTTCATTAGAACACATTACATTATGAAATGGTTTCTAAAGCAGATAATAAGATTTGTGTTTCGGTGTCAATCATTTCAAACAATGTTGGATACTTTAATCTGTCTTAAAGGAACCGTATGTAAGAAATGTATTTCAATTAATCATAAAATGGCCCTGATATGTCAGTAGACATTAAGAAATCATGTTCATTTCAAAAACGTATATCACTGACTACTGTAGTCCAGCCAGGATATTGTCATTTAAAAGTGAAGTTGCCGCCCTCAACTGATGTTGATGTTGTCATGTTGTGTTTTGGCCTGATGCGCCACCCTCCACCTATCTACCAATCACGAAGTCAGTAGTGTTTCGGCATCCGGGTTGCCAGCTCAGCTCTAGTCTTTCCATTGGAAGCTCCTTGTAGCAGCCTACGTTCCTGCTGGATCCTGCAGCCTATCTGGCAACCTCGAGTCAGGGGGGAGGGGGAGGGGATACACCGCTCTACAGTAATTTGAAAGTGATTGCAGTACCAGTTTTGGCCACAATCTTACATACGGTTCCTTTAAGTAAAGAACATCGCTCTTAAAGTGTTCAAAGTTTCACATGAATTAAACCTTGAGTAGTTTAGAAACCATGACACAAGCAAAATGTTGCATAAATCTGACACGCATCTGAATTCTGCCATTTAGTTTGTTGTTTCATTAACGTTAATAACACAGGCGATAGCAGGTTTATGAGACTGCTGTCACTTTAAGACTGAATGTTGTTTCAGAAAATGTTGTATTTCTAAATGAAAGTGAAATATATTCACATGATAAATACTAAATACAACTCATCTGACAATAAAGATTTTGAGGGATAGTTCACCAAAAATATAAATTTTCTTATTTATTTACCCTCATGTTGTTTCAAACCATTATGACTAGGTTTGGGTATCCTTTGAATTTTATCGATTCCTAGTTTTGATTCCAATAAGGTAACAAAAAAACTATTTAGATATCATTCACATTTATTAAGGTTTTTTTTTGCAAAACATTTTGTTGCGGCTGAATACCATGAACAAAGATCAGCAGGCTAAAGAAGACTTACACAAGGAACAGCAAAAACTAATATAAATAGCAAGCATGATTAAAGACAAGTAAACACTCACTAATTAAATAAGAACAAATAAATCCATTAGCAATTGCACACAACTGAACAAAGATACAAATTAAATAAACAGTGTTACAAGTTTTTCAAGTAGGTCTAGTATTCAGCTACAGAAACTGTAATCAAATGAAAAGTAACACTGCACTTTATAAATACAATATCATTACAAATAGTTACAAATGTTATTCAGTCAAGATCAGTAGTGAATTTTCTCTGTCTTTTGTTGTTTGATAAACGTTAATTACACACACAGCAGTAGGTTTATTTGGCTGCTGTCACTTTAAGACTGAATGCACGAATCCAATACACTGTTATACAGGCGTATTGTTTCTGAAGACGCCAGCCTCACAGGCGTTCAGATATTTTGACATAATTTTGTGTGTATTTGTCCGTTTAAGTGCAAGAAGAAGCGAAAAAGACGCAATTCAGTATTCGTGCACGCATTTTTTTGTGCATGCGCGTTGATTCTTCTTGCGCCTGAATGGTTTAAAATCACATTCAAATGCACACAAAGGAATCAATAAGTCGAACCGAAAATTTTACTTTATAACAGGTTTCCTTACCTTAAGTATCCAATTCCAGAATTGGAATTGATTTTCGATTCCCAACCCTACTTATGACTGTCTTTCTTCTGTAAAAAAATGACATGAAATAATTTACTGAATATTAGTTGGGTGCATTCAATAGAATGGAAGTACATTGTGACTCATTTTAACACTTTACAATGCTGCCAAGAGTGTCCGCAGAAGTTTCCACACGGAGAGTAGCTTGATTTTCAAGAGTAATTTACCATGAGTCACGATTTTCCAAGAGAACATTACCATAAGCAATTGTATTAAATTAATTTAACCAGATATTTATTCAGTTACCTTATGTTGTGTTCTGCCGAAGAAGAAAACTCAAACAAGTTGACATGAAGGTAAGTAAATGACAGAATTTTTGTGCGAACTATCACTTTAATTTGCTTCAATGACAATACAAATGCAGCTAAAAAACAGCTAAATGTAATGGACAAGTTGACACTTTCCTGGAATGGAACATGGAAAGTATATTGAAATTTAAATCTATTTACAATTGCATTAAAAAAAACAGCTAAAACCATTATAGCTAAAAGCCAAACGCTTTTTTCGTTGTGTGGACATTGCAAAAAAAAATTTTGTTCCAAAGCAATCAATGTGACTTTTCCACTCATTATGAAGGCCATAGAGATAAATTGTTTTGTTTTAAAAAAATTTTTATCTATATCTTAAAATTCAAATATGTTTTGGTGTGAATAGGGTCAAAACTATATAAATGTTTTTATTAGCCACCAATTTCTAAGGTTCAGTTCATTTGAGACACTGTCAATTCTTTCCTCTCCTTTGGAATCCTGAGTAGAAAAGTCCACACAGATCCATTCCTAGGAAAACCCTTCATCTCTTTACAAGGTTTCCACTTGTTCCCTGCAACAGTGTACTCCAGAGTCATGGTGCGGTTCAGCGTGAACACAGAGTCTCCTCTCACTACGGCTGTAAACAGGGACCCTTTGCTGTTGCCATAGTGCCCAGGCATCGATGTCCACTGGCCTGTGGTGATGTTGTAGCAGTCTATCAAACAGCGCAGGAAGTCGTCTTGGGGGCCGTTGCGTATGACGTAGAGGTTGTCCCTGTGGGCCACCATGCAGTGTCCATAGCTCTGGTGCTTCAGAAGTGTACTCACTA
Source organism: Phoxinus phoxinus (assembly GCF_949152265.1). Lineage (NCBI taxonomy): Eukaryota > Metazoa > Chordata > Actinopteri > Cypriniformes > Leuciscidae > Phoxinus > Phoxinus phoxinus. Next base: position 18,558,188 of record NC_136900.1, on the reverse strand, counting down.
GAACCCACACATCCTGGTTTGGGATGTATTCGAAGATTTCACTAGTCTCCATCGGCTTCCACAGACATACAAAAATTCGACTCATGGCTTTAGTGCATGCGACACCTGCTACCGGTCGAGGTAAAGATGCTGCGAATGTCCAATCCTTTGTGGTGACGTTATATATCTCTACGGAGGACATGATGGTTCTCTGAGACTCTCCTCCGATGGCGTAGAGGCAGCCTTCTAACCCAATTAGGGTGAAGTTGTACCGTGGCTGTCTGGGACCTGGCAGCAAACTCCAGGTGTTGGTGACAACATCATAGCAAAAGCTAGCATCAACGGCCCTCTTGTCAACGCCATGCACACCTCCAACAATGTAGAGTCGGTTGTCCAAAACAGTCAAACCAGCAAGAGAGGTGCTGGCCTCCATGGGCAAGGCAGTGAGGACCTTCCAGTCCTTATCATCCTCATTGAGGTAACATACTGTCCTTGTGGCAGCCAGAGGAAGCTCATCTGCAGTGCAAGTTGAATGTGAACCTACAGCCACGAACACACTAGGAACCAGAGACTCAACGTATTCAGTCAGCTCCTGAGGAAGGTACTTCAAATTCTCTTGCAGGTCACGGTACATATTGCGGATGAACTGTGCCGACATCTCATGGAGTCCCCATAAGCCATAGGTGGCCGAAGCTTGATACATGAGTAGGCAGTTGTCGGAGTTGAGCAGATCTTGAAGATGTCTGGAAAGAGGTTCAGCTTGAAAGAAAGCAGCACATTCAATGGCTTCCAAAATCTCGTCACCGTTTAGAATGGGTCTATCGCCACTGGCCACGGCCAACATGATTACGAACCCTTGAGCTTTGAGATTCCTCACGTGAATCTCTTCTTGATGGCACTCTACCATCCCCGATCTGTAAAGTGCCCTGAAGTATTCGCATTCTCTTAACAGGAGAGACTTGTTTGTTTCAAAGACACAATCCCCAACTCTTACCTTGACAATATCCATGTCTAGCAGCCTACTTGATTAAACTGGTCTTGTGCTATTAAGCTACAAATACTCACTGTTGTTTAAACCCAATTGTAAGACATTTAGCCTTTGCTTGCACTTTGAGCAATTGTATCTTCCAAAACTCTACCTTAGCCTCGCGTGTCAGTTAACAAAACTGTCCCACCCCCCTCCCTCCAGCTGGCACATGGTGTGTTGGGATTCAGTTTGTTACTAAGATAGCACTTCCTATAGATAGCAGCAGTGCCTCATGACATGACATTAAACAGAAATGGGCAATGACTTAAGAGAGGAACAACATACTTATAACACTTTTGAAGGACTTATAACACTTTTGAAGGTCAATAATATGAATTACACTGCATCTGTGATTTATTGTGATGATTGGTTGTTTGTTCATGCTGTTTGTTAAGTGTCATTGTATCCAACAATTCAATTAATAGACTTGCTTTATAGACTATTGCTTTATAGACTTTTATATTAGGGGATATTTAGTGCTTGCTAAGGCACTGTTAGTGCTAGAGACGTCTCAAATTGTGTGGCTTGCAAATGGATTTCTACACTGTAAAAAAATCCATGTACAGTATTTCAACTTAAAAACTTTAATTCAATTGTTATCTTGAATTAGATACAATCAAATTGGCTGAATAAGTCACTTCAACTTAAATTTGACTCAAAAATCGAGTTAAAAGTAAACGTTTTCATAAAAGTTTAAAGTAATGTGCACGTTGCAGTGACTTATTTATCATATCCTTTTTATACTGTCAAGACATCAGACAGACGATAAAACAGAAGTAAATCCCAATGTAAATCCCATCGATTTACGTTGAAGAAGGGACCTGTGCCGAGGGGATAGCATAACCCATATGTCCATCCATTTTAATACAGATTTGGGGATAATGCATAAAAATTCAAGATGCACATACAACTCCAAAATGCGTGCACAAAACAACTTTCTTTCATAAAAAAAGAGAAACATAAAAATAAAAGATTTTATTTAGTAAAAAGACTAAAACAATGTAAATTAAACATGTTGCCAAATTGACTAATTGCGATTAATTACATCTAACAAGTATGTATGTATATATATATATATATAGCCTAACTCATATATATGTTCTGTCGGCTGAGCAAATATGGGCAGAACTCTTTATTGCCCTTTACTTCAAAAAGCCTTTTAAAGGTATACATGTGAATTAAACGTGGCACAACGGTCATCATCACAGTATGCTAATGCCTATCTAGTGCAAGGGATTTCATCAATATGCTGATTGAGGACTGTAGGAGACTCCAGGCACAGGATGGTTCTGTCGGGAGAGACAGAGCCGTTTACACCTCAATGACACATCTGTACCATTTGCTTCACAGATATGTGTTCTAATATGTAACTATGTCATGTTTGGTCTAATCTGACAGCTTATAAACTAAAATGAATGGTAGTGAACTTAATAGAGATATTAAAGTATTCTAATGTACAATCTATTAAAGTATCCTAATGTACAATCTATGTACTATTGCTTAAACATGCATTGAGGAGAATATGTTAATGTTCTTCTCCCCCTCTTGATCACCACCCATTTGTCTCATCTTTTGGTTTCCTGTCGGTCGGTTTCGGTGTTGGTATTCCACTCATGTTTAACAATGCTTTGCTCAAGGTATAAGGAGGAAAGGTAACTGTTGATCTTGGAGAAAGGCTTTAACCCCGCCACTCCCGCACACCGGCGCGTAACCTCATCCTTTATGAGAAAGGCTTTTACGGCCTCCTTTGCACAACAGTGCATTTATACAACTAAGTTTTCTATACAGTATGTTGTTCCATTCTACTGTCTGTATATTTAAACATGTAACTTAATAAACAACTTCGCCTGCTTTGAAAATCTTTCCTTTTATCACTGATGATGTTGAAAGCTAAAGTCTAAACGTTCAGATTAAATCCTAGTTATAAGAAAGACCTTTACCTTTAAAGAATAAGAGGTTAAAGAATAACAACAACGTTAATGGAGTCAGATTAATATTTGAATTATACACGTCATCCTTCAACTGTCTTTTGTTCCGATTATTGGTTCAAAATAGCAGCGTAAGCTTCCAGCCTTACAGCAACCTCTGAGCAACCACTCTGTACACCCTAGTGACCATCTAATAACCATCCAGAACACCTTGGCATCATCCAATGCACTAGCAACCACACAGAGTACCCTAGCAACCACTTTTTACAAATTCAATTTTAGTTTACTTTGCTAGACTGACTCCATCTTGAACTCTTCATCAGAACAGTTCAACATTAATGCTTTGTGGAGGTTTACCTCTCTATTAGAGTAGATCAGACACAGCAGAATACATCTCAACATGGGTCCACTCTCTGCTCTGATAAAAAGTAATTAACCCTCCTGCAGTGCAAGTTATGAGGTAATTGCAGGTCAGTGGACATGCTGAGGGCTTTCATATCTCTGTAAGAGATCAACCTGGGTTACCCAGAGTGCTCAGATTCATTATCTCCACACACCTAGACACAGCGGGTGCCCTCACGGCGTTACTATGGAAACCGTACCGGTGGAGTCCGCCTTGTCTGTCTTGAGTGTCAAAAATCCAACCCCAGTCTGCCTAAACACTTATAGCACTAATAGAGTCAGCATGACTGTTGAACTTTGACACACACGGGACACAGAGTATAACCGCAATCACGTGTCTTAGCCCTTCACAGCTGTTTATAATGTGAATTTGTGCTATGGCCACACGTGATGAAGACAGTGGAGACTCTTGGCCTACGTGACCTCGGTTACCGATTCAACTATTGGTGATAGAAGTGATTTATATAATAGTCCAGCTTGGCTGCAAGAAGACACGATTAGTATCAAAGTCTAAAATTAACCACACATGCATGAACTAATGTGCCTCAATGAGCTAAAAGCATGATACCAAATTTGTAAACAAAGGGAACAGCTTGATTTCGAACCATAACAAGTAAAAAGGTCAGCATGTGTTTATGTTCCCCGTGCTGAGTCATGGTGAGCCATGTGCTGGACCATGTGATCTCTTTGTTTTGATCATGTGATGGCAAATCCTGTGGGAGCGGGGCTAGGTAACAGGTTTCAGTGGTGTAACTCATTGTGTAAGTTGGGTGTTATAAAAGCTGGCAGGGAATTTACCGGAAAGATCCAGAATATTCTAATTCTGCTGTTTATTCCCCTTTTCTCTCAGTGGAATCACATGTACAAGAAAAAAAGTAAAAGCCTTTTTTAAATTAAGCATTTAAAGGAATATTTTACCCCAAAATTAAAATTGTCACCATTTCTCACCCTCATGTTGGTCAAAACCCGTATGAGTTTCTTTCTTCTGTTGAACACAAAAGAAGATATTTTGAAGAATGTTAGTAACCAGACAATTGACGGTAGCCATTGACTTCCATAGTATTTTTTTTCCTAATATGGAAGTCAATGGGGTTCATCAACTGTCTGGTTAACAACATTCTTCAAAATAACTTCTTTTGTGTTCAACAGAAGAAAGAAACTCATACAGGTTTGGGACAACATGAAGGTGAGTAATTAATGACACAATTTTCATTTTTTTATGAATTATCCCTTTAAGATATTTTGAAGAATGTACTGGCTGCACGTATCCATGCATTTACAAAGAAAAAGGAACTTTCAAGCTTTAAAAGAATACAAAAGCTTCATAAAGGCAATCCAAATGACTTTTTTGGAAGCCATATACTATATTCTTGCAACTTTTCAGGAGTAGATTCATAGAGACTGGAACTAAACAGAGTATTACTGACAGACTGAGAAGATAGATGCTGCAACAATGTAAAATGTGTTTTTAATCATTCAAGCATGAAAACGAACCTCAAAAACAAATTCAAGACTTTGTAAAAGGATATAATGTGGCCTAAGTGTGCAGCAGGGAACTATATTTAGAGTAGTGTTACTATAAAATCTCTCACTCGCACTGTTTTATCTAATAAATAAGAAAGCAAGGAAGGCAAAGAAAGGGAGCTTGAAATATCTTTTTTGTGTGGGTTACAATGGCTGAGTCAGGCATCTCATCAAATCCTATAATTTTATCTCAGAGCGGAGGAAGTGAATGGAAGAGTAGGAGTGAATTGAGAGAAGTGCGTCTGACTTCTTCAGAGAAAGAGAGGGTGAAAAGGTCCAATCGAGTGTGTTGTGCAACCGGCTTGATGTTATCAAAGCACATTGACTGAACTACAAAAAAAATACGATCAAAGAGGGACCGAAAACTCCCCTCAATCAAAAACAAATCGATCACAATTAGAAACCACATCTACTACGGCGTAAAAGAAAGAAGCATACACATCCAAAGAAAGCGCAAGCTTAGAGCACTTTAAAGGAAGTGTGTGGGAGGATATAAAGATAGAAGGTGAAACCGTCTATCAATAGGAGAAGATCGTGTGTTGTTGTTCCCTACCAAAACACATGCTGGGACCTCTGCAGGACCAAACCACATCAAGCCCTTTGCTTCCCAGCTGCATAAAGGAGTTCGTGACTTCCACAGCCCACTACAAAGAGCGTAGAAATGAATGCTCTGCCAACGGTAAAGGAGATGTTTACATTCAGCGAGACCTACAAAGCACACTTGGCAGGGCGATCGACACATGACGGCATGTGTTTCTGGCGTTCCGTATGAGTAACTCTGCCACCTGCTTCTCTCTGAGTTCAGCAGGTGACCTCTGAATGAATTTTAAGCTGCCCAAATACTCAGATCTAGTGTTTCTGAGCTCCTAGTCAATACAGCATTTGTCAGCCTCTTTACATATGGATAAATATTGTTTATGCAAGGTTCTTCAGAGGATTTACTATCTGTTCCATATTCTAATTTTGCTCATTTGTGAAATTACACCACTTATTTGCTCAAGAGTTAATCATTCTAGCCTTTTAATTAATTAACAAAGCCACAATCATGGATCCTTGATGACTGTGCTAATTTGTCCATTGATTAGCTGAGGAACTAAACAGTGGGGTCGCTTTTTAATTGCCATCTGCTTAACTAGCGTTTTGGGGTGACAAGCAGATGACAGTGGGAGACGCCATCGGGGTCTTCACAACAGTGGCCAAAAATCCATGCCCACCTCCCTCCCACCACCAAAGAACAGTTTCTATAAATATATCACAAACAAAATGAGGATTTTTTTCTCTTAATTTAAAAAATACATAAAGAAATAAAATTTAAAGTATATATTGCCACATGATTAAATTATAAAAAATAATTTTCTTTATTAAATGTTAAATAAATAAAATTTTAATTATATTGCCAGAACATACAAACTTAAAATATAAAATTAGATTTTTTTTCAAATGTAAATATATATATATAATATATATATTTATTTTTTTTGCAAATAAAATTTCAATAATATTGCCAGAACAAATAGTAACTATATATTTAAAACAAACAAACAAACAAACAAATAAATCAATTCATTTTCATTCATTCATTCATTCATTCATTCATTAATAAATGCATGATTTCAATTATATTGCCAGACCATAAGTGTCCAGCATATGAAACCTCTTTCATTAATTTTTAAAGGCATCCCAAGATGCACCTGGATGCTTATAATTCCTATTTCAGGCCTATGTTATGACTTATTTTATTGACTACTATTATTCAAAAATGTGTAAAAGAGTAATATTTAATGTGGAGGTTTGTTGAAACCTGACTGGTAGTGTAAATATCTTGGGAAAGTAATAAAACGCCTCTTTGTTTATACATTCACACTACTAGTGTCGATAGAATTGATTTCCTCCAAAGTCAGGCTGACAACAACTGTTAATTGTACCACTCTGGGGGATGCAAACACACAATCCATGCATCTTTAAAGAGATTCATCCCCGATGGCATGCATTAAAAATAACAACAATGCATCCCAAAACACACATTATATCGTTTACTACCTCTTTTGTTTACTCTCTGTGGCCATATGCAATGTGCATTATAAATATTGAGCTGTCTCCCTGGCTTTGTGTTTGAGGGGTGGGCCGAGGGTGGGGGGTAGAAACACTCTAGATGCGACTGTCAAATTGATTGACAGTTAAATTAAGGGCTAAAACAAAAGAATCTGTGACTCTCGGAGCATTTCACTTGAGATGTCAGATGCTTCAGACCATTGCGCATCAGTGTGCGAACAAGCATTTTCATTGGCTGGTGTAAAGTCAAGTCAATTGAGGAGGGGTTCAATTTTCTTGTACTTGATTAAATTATTTAAAAAAAGCTTCTGTATGATCATGTCAGGCAAAAAGAAAAGTAATTTCAGAGGCAAAACAAGCTCTTTTATTAAGAGATTAAGAGAAAACAAAAAAAAAAGACAAAAGTTTGTTAAGGGGTCGGTAAGACTTAAAATGTTTTTGAAAAAAGTCTCATGCTCAGCAAGGCTGCATTTATTTGATCAAAATACAGTAAAAACAGCAATATCGTGAAATATTATTACAATTTAAAATAAATAAATTCTATTTTGATATACTTTCAAATGTAATTTATTCCTGTGATTCAAAGCTGAATTTTCAGCATCATTACTTCAGTCTTCAGTGCCACATGACCCTTCAGAAATCATTCTAATATGCTGGAGTCTGTAGAAACATAATTAGTGATATTGCAATTCTGACCGATGCCAATAAGCTGATAATTATTGGATTCTACAAGTAAATTGGATATGCATTTTGAGATTTGCATTAGATAAGATTTAACAGTGTTATCTAAATATCCAATGTCATCCGATAACGAAAAAAAAAAAAGTCTGATAACCGATATAGTACCTATATATTGTGCATCTACAAAAAAACTGTAATGTGTTACAGTGCCAATTTTAGGCAGGATGGTTCCTTACTTTTTTCTACTAGTGAACACTAGCTTTTTCTCTCTTTAATAAAGAATACTTAAAGTCTGCATGAAATAGATGTTGCGATAGTCTCCCCTATTGTTGCGTATATCCGAGTAAAACGGTTTCTCGGGGGAAACAATATAGGGCGGGACTTTTTCCATTGGGAATTTATTGGGTGGTTGAGGTTTGCTATTGGTCGATCTCATGTGATTGACAGGTTGCCCCGCCCTTACGCCAGTAAACACGTCATCAGAGAAGAGAAGAGATGACGCTGCAAGAGGTAGGAGATTTTTTTTTTTAAATCAAGATAACGAGGACATGAATTTAAAATTAATAATGTGTGAGGATAGATAATTTATCCTAAACACTGCTATATTCCCCTCCCAGAAATGGCATGCAATGCATTTTTCCCCTTTTCTGTGCTCATTTCATGTGATGTACAAGCAGATACATCCATCCTTCTGATGAAGGAGATAAAAGAAAGTGGGCTCAGAGTGGGACAGTGTTATAAGAGCGGACTGAGCTTTCTTTTGGGAGAGCTCGGCGTGACCTACATTCCACAGCCCCCAGTCATAACACTGCAGGGTCATGTGACTACCGCCCTCAGTCAAAACAATAACATGAGGAGCAGCGGCTGAGGCTGGGGGCGGGGCTCCGGGACGCTTGCGTGCAGGAGGAGGCTTTGATGTCCTAACTCTTTGCAGGTGCCGAGAGAAGATGGCTGGGTGATAAACTCTCTCTTTACATGGCAACCACAAAAACACAACTGCTTCTTATTTCAGGGCAAAAACCTGCAGACATTGGACAGGAAACAATCTTCAGTGTCATGACTCGACAGATTTCACCATTACAGTGGGTTGATGTAACCTACACGACATTGTTAAAACAGCAGGGACCTTACAAAGAAGATCTTAAAGGAACGGTTCACCCAAAAATGAAAATGCTTTCATCATTTCTCACCCTCATGTCCATGCGCTGTGGGACACAAAAGAGGACTTTTTGAACAATGTCCACGCTGCTCTTTTCCATACAACAAAAGGATATGAATCGTGACACCAACTGCAATGTCACACAAACCCAACGCTCTGCGTCCCAAATCGCATACTCTCTTACTTATTTCGAATAATTACTTCATGACCACTAAAAAAGTATGTTCTATATGAATGTGTGTAGGATGAATGTAATCCGGACTAACTACATCCGCCATGTTGTCATTATCATGTACCAGTGTCAGTTACGTCGATTCACTGTCATTCACAAATAATCTCCCGTGGCCTCATGGGATAGTAAAGTGTCCATCGTATGCACACTACAGATTCTCACTGGAAGTAGTAGGTCATCCGGGTACTTTTTTCTACTCTTTTATGAGTACTGTGAATTCGGACATACTTTTGTCACATACTGTTTTTCACTTACTATATACTAGGGAAGTATGCGATTTCGGATGCAGTCTCACTCTCACCTCGAATACTGATCATCACCTGCACCACTGCATGAAAGCACACACTTATGCTCAGTCATTGTCTGTTCCTTGTGAATCCTCTACACTCCTTGTGATCTCCCCTCGTGTTCCTGTAAGTTTGCCAGCCATCCACTACCTGAATACTCATGCTCTGCCAGCAACGAGGTGTGTGCTCCGTTCTTCCTCTGATCCATCTTCAAGATCTCCTCTTCACTCTGGTAGCACAACAAGGACTCTGTTAAAATACTATCAACCATATAGAACCTGCAAACATTGCCATCCTGCCAATCAGGTGCCGTCGGTGTATGAATGGGTGAATGTGAGGCAGTATGTAAAGCGCTTTGGTGGCCATGGGTCTGTTAAAGCGCTATATAAATGCAGTCCATTTACCATTTACCAATCAACCATCCAATTGCCATCTATACCATCAACATTGATTGTCTTTCCTGCACCTCTGTTAATAAATACACTGCTGTGATTGGAAACTAACACCTGTCTCTGAGCCTGATGTTCGCTGACAATTACTGGCATAACAAATATTGGTTTAATATGGTACGAGCTAAGCTGACGTCTTGATAATTCGCCATCTCAAACATTTCTAAAACAGATATTTGGAAGTGAAAAGTCACAGCTCAACATGTTTCAAGGTCCAAGTGACACCATTTGCATTTTGCTTGTCCTGTGTTTGCCAACTGGCAGTGATCTTTTATGGATGATGCACTCTCACTAAAAACACAATGCCCGAATTTGGTAGAAACCAGAATGTATTCACAGAACGCTATCTGAACTTGTGCTGACCTCTGATGTGCCAAAAGGAAGTATAGACACAGACCCTCTAGGGTTTAATTACATTTATGCTTTAGGTGTAATGCGCCGTAATGCTGCACTCTAGCATATTGTCTATTTGTTATCCTATGCTTCCCACCCATATGTCATCTGATTAGACCGTTTTTACTAGAACTCTCTAATCCACGGAGATTTAAAACCCTAATTTAATGCTGCCAGCTCACCTGAGCCTGATTTCTCCTTTTCACAATTTGAAAAAAATAAATAAAATCAGTTCCTTGAGTTGTTCTGGTCGCAATGTCAGCAAAATCTTCAAATGATCAACAACAACAAAAAATCGTATATATATATATATATATATATATATATATTATCAATTATAATCATCCATTAGGGGGCTTTGTTTAACAAAAAAAAATATGTTATATGCCATTATCTGATTAATTTGATTAATAATTGCCATATGTTCATTGACACTTTAATTTAATTGCACTTTTTAATGAATAGACAGCATTTTGTCACACAATAGACATTTTAAAATGATATATTTAAAAGTATTTGGGAAAGCAATACATTTTTGAGATGCTAGGTTTCATCATTTTAATTAATATCAATAATTAAAGTTAATTGACATCATTCATTTAATTACATTTTAAACAATTGACAGCTCTAGTTTCTGTAAATAACAAATATCTATTTCTTGTATATAATACATATTTCAAAATAAATTGAACATTTTAGAGAGGATACATGTCATTCATTTTAATTTCAATTATTAGGTTAATTGATACATCAATTAATTGCATGTTTTAATTGAGGGCTTTCACACTGCGTTTAACCCCAGATTATCGTCGTTCTAAACACCGCTTTTAACCCTGGGTAAAAGAAAGTAAAACGATGTGGTGTTTAAATGTTACGAATGTTACAACCATAGCGTGCCTCATATTCACGTGCTTTGGTCAGTAACAGAAACTCAGCGTGTTGTGTAAACGAGATACTGTATATAATTGCTGAACCACAGAACCACACGTCACAGCAGACTGAGGAGAGCAACGGCGACTTTTTCGAGTCTATATCTCGCAAATCTGACTATAACGCAATTGTGAAAAAAGACTGACTTTTTCTCAGAATTGCGAGTTTATATCCCCATCACTATCTTCTTTTCTCTCCAACATGGTAGATGACGATGATCATGTTTTTTTATTTTATAAACATTAATGGTACAGACTACAGCAGGAATATTAGGCTGCTGTCACTTTAAGACCGCATGCATTGACCGAATATATTGATACACATCCAGTTTCTTTCTCAACTGTTCACTTGTGACATAACCAAGAGAATATTTGCCGAGACGGGTATTTTGTTTATGTGTCCATTTAAGCGCAAGTAAAAGAGGAATCAATTCGGTTTTCGAGCGTTGTCTGAAGCGCGCCTCTCTCTCCAAATTTCCGCCTCTTCTTCCGCATTTAAAATCATTTGAATGTGTAAATTGGCAAGACAAAACATGTCCAAATGATAAACTTTCACTCTATGATGGTTAAACCGAGCAGTTAATCCACGAATCACGTGTGCCGAACCGTGGAGCCTGGCTCGTACGGATCACGGAACAACTGCGATCCATTGCGTCCCTAATATGGAATTGCGTCGCAATTCTGACTTTTTATTCTCAGAACTGTGTCATATAAACTCAATTGTGAGAAAAAAGACAGAATTGTGAGATAAAAGTTATTTTTTATAATTTTATTTATTATGTATTTTGTGGTGGAAACAAGCTTCCATAAACGCCATTAATTTTGTTTAATTTCAATAATTAATTGAATCAATTAATTGACCATTTAATTGCATGTTTGAAAATACATATATTCTATAATAAATTATAATAATAAAAAGTACCTGAAAATATAATAAAAAGACTAGAAATAAATTGTCATATACAAATTTAAAATATGTAAATAGTGTATTTTCAGGTTTGGAACAAGTCAAGGATAGCATGTGGTTTGTGGACAGAGCATATTTTTATCTAATACAATAAGTGATTATATCTTTGAATACACTTTGATTGGAGCATATGTTTCAGTGAAAAGGTAAGTGATTGTCTAACCCTGCCCTCCAGTTCACCTCTGAAGAGGATTCGGAACTGTGGACTAAAGCCCCTCTTGTCAGCGCAAACAGTGGGGGTCTTTGTGATCAGTCCGATTAGACGTGTAAAGCTGCATAAAGCCACTTTTGCTACAGGTTATCACATTTTCGTCTATACGTCAGAGGTCATTATGACAGAACAGCGGCTAACAATAGTCCAGTGTGGTTGGGAGATTTGCCATGTCTACTTTACATTGAATTGACAATAATAATCAAGTGTGAATGTATACTCGCCAACTAAATCACACATCGGGGGTCTGTAGAAGCTTTTTGTTCACTTGGACACATGTGCTTTGGCCTTACATAAGGTAACTGCTGAAAACCTTGAGGGATTTCCCTCCCGATTGCTCCAGTGTGTCTCATAAAAGCTCCCCAACGCCTTGATGTCCTTCTGAGGTATATGACCTAATGAATCTGGCATGAGATGAAAGTGAGGATATGCTCTTTTTTCTTTCTTCCTGGGAAGGTATAGGAAAAGAACGACATGTAATAAGAGAATGAATGTCGCAAATTCACAGTCAGATGTAAGATGTTCAATTATGGCTCATTATGTTTTATTCTCAGAAACCATTTGTAGCACTTTACATAAAGTGCAGTCAGACGTATGTGTAATTGCACGTTTTATTCATCTTTGTCTGAGATATAGTTATTATTTATCAGACGATTTATGTAAAGGCTAAGCATCGAGCAGTCTAATGGGTGGGGGGGGGGGGGGTGGGGGGGGGCACAGCTGTTTGCAGAGCATGTCTTATCATATGAATTTTCATAACGACGTTCATCCTCAATCACAGCAGGGGATCACTGTTTACCTTGTCTCCCTGTCTTTGAGACATCCTGTCTGCGTCCCTCAGCCTCTTTCTAAATTGCCTCCTTAGATGAGCGAGATGATGAGGATTGATCTGGACAAAGAGGTAATCCCAGAAAATAAATCTGAAAAAGCTTCAGTCATATGCTTGATATAAGGATCTAACCGATTGTTTTACATAGACCCTCATATAATCTTACACTCTATATCCATTGAAGGCTACTTTATGATCTTACACCCTGCAGTTATATACATGATCACTTATTATGCATAATAGAACAAAAAATATTTGATAAATAACAAGTTTGTGACTTTCAGTGACCCCATGCTAGCTAAATGTACAGCTGAATATGACTCCTTGCATTGCATTGAGACAACAACAGTACACATTTAGTTAAATGTAAAAAATTAAGATAAAACAGATATATCTACAATGTAGATATAGATAGATAGATAGATAGATAGATAGATAGATAGATAGATAGATAGATAGATAGATAGATAGATAGATAGATAGATAGATAGATAGATAGATAGATAGATTTATTTCAATTTATGCCTTCAATTTAAGTACAATCAACTTGGATATTTAAGTCATTTCAACAACTCACATTAATCTGACTTAAAAATTAGTTGAATCTTGTATAACTTGTAAAAAGAAATGTTGAAAATTGTTTATTTTTATTCACTTGAATAACATGTCATAATGTATTGTTAATCATCAAATTGTTTTACAGTGCATGCTTAAATATTCATTATTGTTCTAATTATTATTTATAAAAGGTTATTTGTTGCTAACACGCATCATTATCAAACTATTAAACATTATTATTATTATTTCATGAGAACAATCCAGCAATATTACTCAAATTAGTCACTGTGCAATTATATAAACTGTGCAACGTGGTTGGTCTTTTTATACAGCCCAAGCGCAAAGCTCTCAGACGAGGTATCCATGCGCGTCGCGAGCCATTTACCAGCACACTATTCATACTGCTCATGAACTGTCATACATTTATATTATCTTTCTCGATTTTGCCGCTTAGTATTTTTTTTCCCTTTTGGAACGATAAAGAATTTTGATGAATGTGTTTGTTTTTAATTTGAGCGTATTGAGTCTATCCGTGGCGGAAGGATCTGTGCAGCAAGTCCAGCGCCCAAACACGAGAATTAAGAGTTAATACGGTCTTCCCGCTCGCTCTCACACACAGACACACATCAACAGAGCAGCGCCGACCAGACTCAAAAGCGCAAACGTGTGCAGTTCTCTCTCACTATGGGTGCGCGGGGACATTTGTGAATAATTACCGGAGTTTGACACCTTTGCAGAAGAGGAGTCGGAATCCTTTTGCGAGCATTTGTGGGATTTTTCGAGCGGAGTCCCACTACTAAATATTTTTTTTGTAGGGAATTCGGTCTTTACTGTGAAGGACGGAGTGCCGGTGTTTCCCGGTCTTAACCACGGTTACGCATCCTAAGGACTAAGAATCGTTTTAAGAAGACAACGAAACATGTTACTTTCCAAGTTTGGATCTTTTTCCCATATTTGCAACACAACCAACATCGACCACTTACCGGTGAAAATTCAACTGCAAGCAGGTATGTGACGGTCTCATGTCATAACAATATATTTTTTTCATTTTGACTTTAATAGCAGGTCTTTAATCAGCCATTTGCCATTTGCATTTTCTATCTGCTTAATCGGCACGCGCCTGTCCGTGACCCGAGCATGGAGCCATTTTGTTGCCAACCGTGCGTTATACACACGCGGTTTAAATCACATTGTTACATTAACACTGTTTTCTCACTTTCATTTACAGCCAAGACCGAAAGAGAGCCGTTTGAGAAGGTGTATCATGTGGGTTCTGTGCTGGGAAGTGGTGGGTTTGGGACGGTTTACGCCGGTACTCGGATCTCAGACTCATTGCCGGTAAGCGTTGGCTTTGTTTTGGTGGCAGCACATGGCCGCGTTTGGCGCCACAGTCACGCATTCATATGTGCGTTTTCTCTTTTTGTCTCTAGGTTGCGATAAAACACGTTTCTAAGGACAGGGTGACCGAATGGGCTACGATTGTAAGTAAACTAAACTACCATTTTATTTATTTTGTTTTTTATTATTATTAACTAGGTTGTTTCTAATACGCGCGTATTTATATTCCAGAATGGGTCGCTGGTTCCACTCGAGATCGTTTTGTTGAAGAAAGTGGGAAGTACGTTTCAGGGGGTTATTAAACTCATAGATTGGTATGAGAGACCCGACGGCTGGTTGATTATAATGGAGAGGCCGGAGATGGTGAAGGATTTATTCGACTACATCACGGAGAAGGGCGCGCTGGATGAGGACACCGCCCGGGGCTTCTTCAGGCAGGTTTTGGAGGCGGTTCGGCACTGCTACAGCTGCGGGGTGGTTCACCGCGATATCAAAGACGAGAACCTCCTGGTGGATTTACGCACGGGAGATCTGAAACTCATTGACTTCGGCTCCGGGGCCATCCTCAAGGACACCGTCTACACAGACTTTGATGGTGCGTCCTTGACTCTTACCCATCCTTCTTTGCACCTGTCACGCTTAACAAAATGCAGTGTCAAATCCTGGATAATAATAATAATGATGATGATTTTACTTAATAGTCAGCATTAGATTTAAAGATAAGTACTTTGAGTGTTTCGCCCCCTGTTGGAAAAAAAGGATTTTGTTTTATCTGATCTCCCAGTTGAAGGTTTTAGGCACTTTTCTCACCTAAAAATTGTCTTTGCAAGGCTGAAAGAACATTTTAAACCTGTTAAGACTGCAAACTTATGTTTTTGCTTTTAAATGTTTTGGATTGAAAAGTGAAAGACTTCAAACAGAATGACGGCATTCCACATTTAATCTTTTTACAACAATTTTATATAGACAAATAAAATGTACAGATGTTTGTGTGTATTGAGAGAGGGATAGATGAGATAGATAGATAGATAGATAGATAGATAATGTTTGTGTAGAGAAGAATGTTTTGTTGATTTATGACCTTAATATCAGTACATTTGTTTTAATGTTGCTTGAATAATCCATTTAAACTATTTTGTTTGCACTTTAAAGTAATTTAATATAGGTTAAAATGATGAATCTGATATAAGTTAGTGGGATCAGCTGTTACTGCGTAGCATCTGTTTGTTGTGAAACCTGAGTTGCGGGACCACGTGATCCCTTCACGATCCCTGTTTTTGTTTGGTATCCAGGCGACTCCTGGTCTTTGGGGGCCTGTCACACCAACCCCTAGTGAAGGTGCTTTTGTTGGGGGAAGTGACTCACGCTGAAAGCACGGGGAGTTGCCATAGCTTGTGACTGTTTGTACCTGAAAGCGTCCTTTTTAGATCCCCCTCCTGTTTCAGCTTGCTTGTATTTTTGGAACGAGCTGTTCTCCGAGCTCACAGCGAGACTGGAGGAGGGAGGAGCGTTTGTGCAAACGCCAGACCGCTGGCGCCCCCTTTGCTAGAGTCAGCTGACTAGAGCGGCTCATTATATAGTGCTGCAGTGTAATCAAAATCTGTGCTTTTTACGCCAAAAAGGGCGATTATGAAATGAGCCAGAAATCTGGATTGAAAACCAAATGTTTTGTTTTTGTAGGCACACGAGTGTACAGCCCCCCCGAGTGGATTCGTTACCACCGGTACCACGGGCGCTCGGCAACCGTGTGGTCCCTTGGCGTCCTACTGTACGACATGGTGTGCGGAGACATCCCGTTTGAGCACGACGAGGAGATCCTGAGAGGACGCCTCTTTTTCAGGAAAATAATCTCTCCGGGTACGTTCTAAACAGTCTGATCTTTCAGTTTTAAACCCTTTTGTAGACGAGAAGATTAACCTTGCTGCTTTTTTCTGTCCATCAGTGTGCCAGCAGCTCATCAAATGGTGCCTCTGCTTGAGACCTTCAGATCGGCCCACTTTGGAGCAGATCTTTGAGCATCAGTGGATGCGGACGGAGGAAAGCCCGAAAGCAGAAAGCGTCGACATCACACTTCACTCTATCAGCACAGAATCGGGCAAAGAAAGCCTTTGACGGATGCGGGGACACCGAGTGAACGGACTCTGAGACC